>NC_141697.1:372566005-373256005 GCF_964263255.1 Lissotriton vulgaris
AATTGCAGCACAGCACGGGAATGTACTGTAGCAATGATGCGGTTAAACCAGTGCAAAATACGTTGTGTGCAAAACATCGCAAATGTGCAAAATACGCAGTCATGAGTTTGCCACCTACACTTGGGGCCTTGGAGATGGTACAAGGTTATGAGTCATGACGGAAATTACAGTACATATGAAACATATCAGTCCATAAAAACCATGTGCAAAATTATTTGTGATGTAAAGTGCAAATAGTTACTATATTTACAAAAAGTCCATGCAATTGGAACGGTGGGAGGTCAGGTAGGCTGTTTAAGATGCAACTCCAACAAGTCAATAAAAGTCTTTCTGTCTGAAGATATGTTTCATATAGTTCAGAGACATCATCCATGGAGTGAACCTGATATCTACAAGTAAGTAAGAAAGATTTATTTATATCTCACTGTGTGTCTAAATACATACATATGAACATATTCACTAGTCAAATGAGTGAGTAAAAGTTGGATAGAGAATGTAAGCTAAAATATATACAACCCCTGTGGATGGAAACAAGAACATATATGGCAGGCCTTTAAAATGCTACATTGAAGCAACAGAAGGGGGAGGACACATCTAGCAAAATGACGCATTAAACTACATGTGTCATGTAGGTCTTCCGTATTATTAAGACCATTCGGGGCCTTGCTGTCGAATTCCAAAATGTATGACGACTCTAGCTGCCTGTGAAGTTTCTCTCTGTTCCCACCTCTATGTAGAGGGGGGGGATGGCATCAATGACAAAATAATTGAGACACTGAAGATCATTGGCATGTGTCTTTTTAAAATGTCGTGCCACTGGATAGCTAGAGTCACTGTTGACAATGGCCCGAAGGTGCTGTAAAATACGTGCATGTGCCTGCAATTTCGTACTGCCAATATATGAGACCACATGTACACGTTAAGACATATATCGCAAATTCTGTGCAACATGTAAAGTGTCCTGTGATCAGCCTCTCATTGGGGCTGAATGGAACTTTATATTTTGTTTTGTTCACCCAAAATTTGCAAGCTCTACACGCGGAGCATTTAAAAAACCCATTCTTGGGTTTGAGCCAAGTCTTCTTGTCCATCTCACAAACATTATCTGATTTGAGGTCCATTCTCATTGATTTAGCCTTTCTGAAAGCCATGGCCGGCCTATTCGCTATTATGGGGGCCAGCACACCATCTGTTTGTAAAATTGGCCAATTCATATTCATGATCTCCCTGGTCTGTTTATGCTGTTTGTTAAAAGTCGTAATGAATCTGGGGGCTGATTGGACAATAGGTGTGCTGCAAGGTGCAGATGTCATCTCTTTGAAATTGTTGTTTGCAATCAACAGACTCACGAGACCTGGTTTTCGCCTTACGTTCTGCCTTATCGAGGACTCTCTCGCTGTACCCCCTCTTTTTTAATCTGTCTATTAGAACAGCCGACCATTTATCGCATTCCTTAGTTGTACTCCAAATTCTCCTGACCCTGAGCAGTTCACCATAGGGGATGTTTATGACGTGTTTGGGGTGGCTACTGGTGGCATGGAGGGTTGTATTGCCCGCTGTTATTTTTTAATTTTATTTTTTTTATTTTATTAATTGGTTTATCAAGTTTCAGAAATCCAAACAAGGAACAATCCCTAGCAACCATCAATCCACCCCCCACCCGCACACACCGCTTAAAAGTACAAATTACACATCTCCAGCACTCGCTACCAGGCATACACAGCCATTTAGCCAACAACCCGAAATCGGGCTGGCGGCGAACAATACTTTCAAACCCCGAAAAACTACCTAGGGAAGCCACCCCTCTGGGCTATCAACATATAAACACTTGATTGGGCAGATGTCACCCCTGATCTTCATTGTCCGTGGCTACTTCCTCCTCCCCACTGAGCTCATTCTCCCTCTCCCCCTCCCTACTGCTCATGTAAGTCTGAAACAATCCCCAAAGTTTTTTGGGTCGGCTCCTAGGAGGTAATAGTTCATTGTAAACCTCTGACTGTGTGCAACAAAACAGCATATCCTGCTTCCAATCTTGGACCGTGGGAGTCGGCCCCCCTCAACCAGCGCATAGCTACCTCTCGCTTCGCCATTAACAGGCCCATGCCAATCAATCTGCACAAGAACTTAGGTAACTGTTTAGTGTAGCCTAGGAGCGCAAGCGCAGGGGCCGGGGCCATCTCCACCCCTGTAATTCTGCCAAGCTCCGCAAAAACGGCACTCCAAAAGGACTGCACCCTTGGGCACTGCCAGGCTCTGGGGTATAGTAGACCCTGTTTAAAAATTTAAAGTGAATCAGCCTATGTTTACCATTGAGGGAAATTCGCCTAGTATTTTCGCAGCAATACCGACACGTATCGTCACCAATTGGCATTTCCAAGTCTCTCTGCCAGGCCAGGCCAGGCGCGCCACTGTGACTGCGTCTCTCTATGGGATAGGGCTATTCTGTATAAGCTAGTTTTTTTAAAAACATGTTTTTATTGTAGCGAAGTCGCTGAAAAAGCGGGGCACAAAGCACAGCGACATTAGCACTATTGACATACAAACAACAAGAGTATGCAGTTCCAAGGACACTACACAGCCATGTATGGCCCACATCCCGGAGGCTGGGCGGCGCTGGATCAGGGCATGTCTAACAAAGGAGAAATCTGAATCCGCGCTCCAAGGATAAGAAACGTATCAATGCCTTCGCCATTTTTTAACACAGCAGAACTATATAGCACATAACAGTCAAACAACAACAATTTACCCCTAGAATGGCATCTCTAGTACTGATCCAATAGAGTAGGATATTTTTGTGAGGGCCAGCGAAGGCCTAGTCAATGTCAAGACTACATAGACTCATGAGAATCTCGGCTATATTCATTCATACATATTTAGGGTACTGTAACGTGGCAACAGAGGACACCTACACGGTCCCACGGCCCTCCCCTTCACCACTCTCCCCTCCAGATTCAGACCCCGAAGCATCAGAAGAAAACAACTCCGCGCTAGTGGCATCGGAGTAATCCTCCGCCAGGCCCTCCATGCACAGCATCCTCCAGGCCAATAGATCATCCTGCAACTTTCCATCTCTACGGGTACGCTGCATATGGGTCTCTTCGGCTAAAGCCCATTCCCTCGCGTCCCTCAACCATAGGGAAATCTCCGGCGCCCTTTGACCCATCCAAGTGATAGCCACTCGTCTCCTAGCCAAGACCAGTAGGAGTTGCAGGAACTTATAAGATAATCTCTTATTTTTAGGTTTGGGCACCAGTGCAAGCAGACATTGGAGTGGGTCCAGTTGAAGCCTGAGTCGCGTAGCCTGGGCAATATACCTCACCACCTTACGCCAAAAGTCCTGGATAAGAGGACATTCCCATGCCAAGTGCAGGAAGCCCGCCAGTCGCACTCCACACCTAGGACAATTGTGGCGCCTATCCGCCGATATGCGATGAAGGGAGACTGGTGTCATGTATGTGCGGTGGACAAAATTAAAGTGAATAAGTTTAAAGCGTGCATTGCAGGAGACTTTGTGGGTCAACAGCCCAATCCGTTTTCTTTGGCAGGCTCCAATTCTACTCCCAGGTCTGTTTCCCAGGCCACCCAGGCCGGAGCAGACGGGGGGGCTGAATCCCGGCGCATAGCGGAATAGAGGAGGGAGATCAGGCGTCTACCCCTCCCACAGGACATGATGATGTCTAGGGTATTAGTGAGCGGAGGCGCTTCCGGTAACTGGGGCCGTGTGATCTTGGCCACATCCTGGAGACTACCATAATGGAGGTATTGTCCCTCACTCAGCTCAAAGGACTCCCTGGCCCCTTCAAAGGACACAAAGGTGTCGTTCGGGTAGAGGTCCGCTAGGGTCTCGCATCCACCAGATCGCCACTCCCGAAAAGACATGCTTTCCTCCAACCGGACTACCGGGGCCAATATCCAGATTGGGAGCTCCCTATGGAACGGCGCACGACACAGCACCTTTTCGACAAAGCGCTGCCAGATATTAGCAGTGTGACGAACCACATAAGGTAAAGTGTCATCTGTTCCGCGACCTTGCATCAAGGCTTCCTGCAGGGCCCGATCAGTTGCTGTACTGGCTAGTAATGCCAGTTCCCAATTATCATCATCGGCAAACCATCTGGCGGCCGGAAGAAGTTGTGCCGCGTAGTAGTAGAGGTCAAATCTCGGGGCCTCGAGGCCACCTTCATCCCAACACCTTGTCACCGTGCTGCGCAAAGCGACTCTACTGCGCCCACCCGCCCAAAGCAGGGAGGTGAGGAGAGAGTTCAATGTGCGGAACACTCGTGGAGGTAACGGACACAGAGTTCTGCAAAACATATAAGACCCTAGGGAGCATCACCATTTTGGCCACTGCCAAGCGCTCCATGAGGGAGAGAGGGAGTGTGTTCCAAAAGGTAATAGATTTGCGGAGGGCCGTGAGTAGTGAGTATCCTATCAATATTATAGGTGAGCAAGGTTTCTGTGGATGCGGCCACCTGGATACCTAAATATCGGAATGCCGTTCGCTCATAACGGAGGCCCAACCGTTGAAGCTCTGTGTCGGGGTCCGGGACAGTGTCAGTCAGTGGAAAAACTAGAGATTTAGCCACATTTATACGCAACCCAGAGGCAGTGCCAAATTTGTCAAGGACTCGCAACAAAGCGGGGAGGTCCTCAGCTGGAGAGGTCAGATAGAAAAGTGCATCATCCGCATAAAGGGAGACTACGTTGGTGGTGTCCCCTACCATTATGCCCCAAGACTGTAGTTCAGTGCGGGCGGAAACGGCAAGGGGCTCAATTGCAAGAGCAAATGGGAGAGGGGAGAGAGGGCAGCCCTGTCGGGTGCCTCTCCCAAGCGACCACTCCGCCGATCGAGCCGATCCCAGGCGCACCCGGGCTCGGGGCTCCTTGTAGAGCACACGGATCCAGTCTCGAAATCGAGGTCCAAACCCCATTTTCTGTAGCACCTGCAACAGATAGCCCCAATGCACTGTGTCAAAGGCTTTGGCCAAGTCAACCGAGACCAATACGTGAGGACCCTCCCGCCCCTTCACCTCATGTAGTATATGATTCAGGCGACGTAAATTCATCGCCGTGGGGCGAGGCGCATGGACAATAATTTAGTAAGGATTTTCGCATCTGTATTTAGCAGCGTGATAGGACGATACGCCGCGGGATCAGCGTTATCACCTCCTGGTTTCAAAATCATGCATACCTCACCTTGATTCATAGTAGGCGGAAGAGTACCGACACGCAGGGCTTCATTGTAAACCTGCAAAAGGAGGGGGGCCAGAACATCTCCGAACGCGTGGTAAAACTCGGCCGGATAGCCATCACCGCCAGGGGCCTTAGCGCGGGGGAGGGCAGCCATCGTTGCCGTGATCTCACCCAGCGTCAGTTGGGCGTCCAGTTCTTTCATCGCAGCTTCCGGCAGGGTCTGGAGTTGGACATCATCGAGATACGACTGACTGCCATCCTCTGAGGGTAATGGGTCAGCTTCACAGACAGTTTGCAGATGGCCCTGAAGAACCTCAAGAACATCAATTTCAGAGTGGTCCATAGTTCCAGCAGGGTTTCGTAGGGCTACTATCCTTTCGGGTGCGAATTCCCGCTTCAGAATCTCCAGGCCAATAAGCGCCCGGACTTATCCCCCTCACGGTGAAGACGTTGCCTATATTGATCCAGCGTGAATTTATCAAGCCGTGTGAGTATGTCATGGATCGACACTAAGGCCTCACTCTCAGTCCGAAGATCCAGTGCTCCCGGATCCGCACGAGTCTGGGCTCGTTGGAGCACCAGCCCCGCATCTCGCAAGTCAGACAACAATTGTTTCCGGACCCCATAGGAGAGGCCCATACACGCGCCCCGCACCACTGCTTTTAACGCTTCCCACTTAGTGGAGTAAGGCAAGTCCCCAGCCTCCCAGTTGAGCTCCAAATAACCTGTCAGTGACTCCGCCACATGTTCCCTGGCCACTTGATCCTGCAGCAGGTCAGCCGGCAATCTCCACGTCCGCGGACGCGCGGCTCGATCAGGCCACTGCGCCACACACGTCACCGGGGCATGATCCGATAAATACCGAGCCTGGTGAGTGACGGACAAAGCAATGGAGGTGGTGAAGTTAGCCGCGAGTACGCGGTCCAGCCTACTGTGCGTACCGTGGGTCGGAGTGTAGCACGTGTACAGCTTCTGGGTGGGGTGGCAAGTGCGCCACACGTCCCTTGCCCTAAGGTTATGCATCACCTCCCGCAGACGCGCCGTCATACGGGCCTTAGTGCCCGCCCTAGGTGGATGGCGGTCCAGCTCATGGTCCAGTATACAATTGAAATCCCCAAACCAGAGGAGGGGCGCGTCTAAGCTAGGAGCCAGTAGATCTTGCACCTGAGAGAAAAAGGTCGGGTCATCGGTATTCGGGGCATATGTGTTAAGAAGCAGGAGTTCCCTATCGTCAAGCCGAAGCCTCGACAATATGTACCTGCCTTCTACATCTGCGTCAATATATTGTACAGTACAGGGTATCCCCGGGGCCACCCAGATGAGGACCCCCCTAGCATATGTAGAGAAGGAGGAGTGGAAAATCTGGCCTCTCCATTTCCTGGACAATCCAGATGGGTCTCCTGCAAGCAGGCGACCGAGACCCCATGACGTTTAAGGAAGGTGAGGACTCAGTGTCGTTTAGTGCAGGTGCCCAGGCCACGTACATTCCACGTTAAAAACTTGAAACCCATGTCATATTAGTGTGCCCACACGGGCCATATCGTAGGAACATCGCGAACCGGGACCTCCCGGCCCCCACCATATATGAACCTGGAGGCGCAGCCCAGAGTATGAGCCCCCCACAATTCTGAATCAATGTGTACAAGATGCCAATGTAACCTCTGTCGTGAACCCCACCCCACCCCCCAACATTCCCAAAACTCAAAACTTTAGCAAAACCCCATCTCCACCCCCCACCCACGAGCAATAGGATAGCAACAACCAAAAACGCCACCCCGCCCTTCCCCCGCCAGTGCCAGGACGTACACAGCCACCCCATACAGACCATACACCCCACACTCACACACACCAAACCAGACCCACCCACCTTCCCTCCCAGCTCCCCGAAAGACCCAAGTAACCCAAGAAAAAATACCCGGGCGTGTCCCCACAATACTGTCAGCAAGATGGACATAACATCATTCTGAGCCCCGGCCAGTTCCCCTACCCCTCTCCCCACACCCCAGGCCATCAGAGCGCCAGTCCCAAAACATGGTCCAATATCCAGGGGAGCCCCAACAGCAAGGAGGGGACGAGGCAGCTCAGTACACCATTAGCAGGCGGCCACCCAGGCCGAGGACATCCGTGCAGACGGGCACATTGAGGGCAAAGCAAAGGAACAAGATGAACAATAGCAAAGGAAAGGGAAAGGATTATTCCAACCTCGTGTCCGAGCCGTTTCCGGGATCACCGGAGCGCCGAGTCCGCACTCAGGGGCGTCTTTTGTAAGGTGTCCGGCACCAATATCTCACCGGGGTTATGAGCTCCAGGCGACCCCGGACCCGCTCTCTCCGGCGAGGATTCCATATGGATAGCTCCATCAGCTCCCACCGTGGGTCTAGACTCAGGGGGACCCCGGGATCCAGATCGTCGTCCTAGTCGACCACGACGTTTCCTCTGCGGCCTGGTCCCCCAAGTCTCACGCGGGCCACCTCGTTCCCCTGGGGGCAAATCATCCCCCCTGATCTCAAGCCACTCCCACACCTCCGCTGGCATCTCGAAAAAGTATGCACGACCCTGGGCCAGAACCTTCAGTTTGGCAGGATACAACAGCATGTACTGCAGCTGCATATCGCGTAGCTTCTGTTTGACCCCCAGATAAGATTTCCTCTGCTCCTGTACTTGTTGGGTATAGTCAGGATAAATTGAGATTCGGCTATTCTCGATCATGAGGGACTCTGATTCTCTTGCCGCTTTAAGGATACAATCCTGGTCTTTTTAATTCAGGATCTTCGCGATGAGAGCTCTAGGAGCCTCACCCGGTCGCGGAGGGGGCACAAGGGCTCTATGCGCCCGCTCCACTATGAAGACACTGGACAATCCAGTCGGACACAGCCGTTCACGAATCCACGTTTCCAGGAATCGTTCAGGGTTCCCCGCCTCAAGTCGTTCCGGAACCCCCAGGACCCTGATATTACTCCGGCGCGCCCTCCCTTCTGCATCCTCAGCACGTCGTTCCAATGCACGGGTAGTAGAGGTGATTTGGCCAAGCGATTTCTTCAAAGATGCAACTTCCCCCTGCAGCTGAGTGATATTGCCCTCTGCATCCGAAACTTTATCCGCTACTTTGCGGAGGTCTGTCTGCAAGACATTGACATCCACTGAGACTGTCTCTATTTGGCGCTCCAGGGCAGAGTGGGACCCTGGATAGCTTTAAGGAGTTCAGCTCTGGATGGCTCTGCAGCCCCCTCTCCTCCATCGTCTGCTCCAGTTTGCCGCGTGATTCTCTGCGGCTGGAGGCGCGGGGTAGTGTATTGCACTATCGTGTTGGGTTGGGTGGTCTTCGTAGAACGGCCTGTGCGGCCCGTCATATTGATGTTTGTAGAGCCCCAGCAACGCACTCCAAGGCACCACACCTGGGTCCCACCGGTCCTGGGGGAGCCTCCCAAGCAAGTTCAGGACAAGGATAATTGGCGGCGCAGAATCGCACACAAAGTCACTGGCAACTCGGTACAAGCAGCCCCTGAAGTAGATCAGCCAACCCAGTAGGCAGCGCAGGATAGAGACCAAGTAGGCACAGCTCCTCCCGACCCCAGTAGTACAATGGAGTTCATAGCTTGGCTCCCCCTCATGGGAGCAGGGGTCCGGGCAGGCGGCAGCGCGGGCTCAGACACCCCCCTAGCAGCCCGAGGATGCTCACCTTCAGTCAACAGCCAGCAGTCAGCAAGTCTCCTAGATCTCCCCCCCCCCCCCCATCCCCCCCAACAGGGGTCTACAGTGGCAAGTCGGCCGATGGACAGGCACACCTCGCTACGCTGCTTCACTGCCTCACCCCAGGCGTAGTGAAAATGGCGGACTTGTGGGGGAGGGGGCGCAGGACCACTGTAGCCACGTGGGCGCCCGTTTCCATGCCCCCCCAGGGCAGCAGGGTGGTAATGCACAGGAGCCAAACACAGTTTTGAAATCAGGGGGGGCAGAGGGGGGCCGGCGCGCTGCTCCTATCGGCCGCCGCCTCCGAGATCAGGCGAGATCAAGTACTAATTCAGGCGGGACCCCCACTCCAGCCGTGGTTACACACGGAGGGTCCGGGCAGCAGTACTCACGGCCCTCGTCACAAGGGAAAGCTCTCCGGCGGCCCCCCAGGCGAACACCAGTAGCCGCTTCGACCAGGGCGGCGCTCCGCCTCCGGAGCCCGGCCAAGATGGACGGCACCTCCGCTCCGCCCCGTCGCTCACCTCCGATCGCCGAGGTGGAAAGCCGCCGTCTCTTCCCCAGTCAAGGCCGCCTCCAGGAGCTCAGGAGAAACGCCGAGGCCCGTCAGGGGCCAGCCCTGCCCGCCAGCATCAGGCGTATCGCCCGCCGTGTAGACCCAGTCCACGGCGTTGCGTAGAGCAGCGCGCCTCCGCCACCTCCGGCAATGTTTTTATCCCCGAACACAAAGGAGTTCAGGACCGCGTCTCCAGCTCAACGGCCTCAGGTGGGTCAGGGGGAGTTCCAACACAGGTTCCAGGTGTTGTGACCGCCCGGGCAGGAGGTTAGTGCAGGATTTTGTCGGTCTTCGGGACGGAGCTGGTGGAGCTCACGTCCTGTCGGCCATGTTGCTTGGCCACGCCCTGTATAAGCTAGTTACCAGTTTCCGCGGAGCTTCAGATTTTAAGACGAAAGTTAATTCGGGGACCTCCGCGGGTTCCGCGAGGTCTTCTCCCAGTTGCTCTACAAGGGCTGTTCGCACCCTATGGAATTGAAAGTTTTGCAGCAGAGTTTCAGTACCCTCAGTGCCCCGTACTTGCTCCCATGTCTCAGCCCTCTCCTCCTGAAATAGGTCTCCTGCTTTGACAATATTGAGCTCGTGAAGTGCCCCAATTACTCCCCTATCTCTGCAGGGGGACAATCAGTGAGCCCATTCCACCGGCATACACGGTGTGTATAACAGTGCCCCGCCCTGGTGCTGCAATAGACTATGCCACGCGTGGTTGGTAGATGCTATGGAGTTTAGTATGCCCGTTCTGCGGTCCACCGCCTGAAATATCGTTACAGATAAAGGTAGCAGGTCTGCAAACAATTTCTCCATTCTCAGATGTGGGATATTCGGGCTACCATGCACCCATGCATGCAGGTGCGACCCCCTGCGCTACTCTGTAACATAATTCTAAATCCGTAGCTCCCAGGCCTCCCATACTATATGGTAGTGTAAGTGTCCTCCATTTCACCCGTGGTTGTTTGCCCGCCCAAGCAAGTCTGACCATCAGTCGATTCAATCTCTGAAAGAACGCACAGGGCAACACTATGGGAAGGTTGGTAAAAAGAAATAGCATCCTCGGTAGCACCACCATCTTCATAACTGAGATGCGACCCAGCAGGGACAGAGGCAGCTTACACCACGCTTCCACGTCATCCTCCACTTTGCTAACCACCACACCGTATTTCTCTCTAAACGCCAGATCAGAGTCTGTATGCAATTGTATACCCAGATACCTAATGGACTCCGTTGTCCACTGCAATGGATACTCCACTTCGAGCTCCTGCGTGTCTGGGGTCAATGGAAAAAACCAGGGACTTCGTCCAATTAACTCGGAGACCAGATACCGCACCAAAATGCACAACTTCACGCAGGACAGCCCCAAGGTTCTGTTCAGGCTCGCGAACATACAATAGCGTGTTGTCTGCATACATGGAGACTATAATCTTATAAGAAGGGAAATTGATACCTTCCTGACCATGGTATTCTTGCAGAGTGCAGGCCAAAGGCTCCGCCACTAAGGCGTACAGTAGGGGAGACAGTGGACACCCCTGATGGGTCCCTCTGCCTATAGGGAAGGGGTCAGTAACCAGGTCACCAAGGCGGATCCTCGCCGTTGGTCTGTCGTACAGGGTTCCAATCATTTGCAAAAACAGCGCCCCTAGCCCCATCCTAGTTAAAACATGTCTCATGAAGGGCCATTCCACCGAATCAAAGGCCTTCTCCATATCGAGAAACACCGCCACCGCCTTTACGTCCTGCCTAACATGTTGCATCGCACTGAAAATCGTTCTTATGTTGTATGTAAGATTCCTCTCCGGGATAAATCCCGCCTGTTCCGGTGCTACCAGCAACGGGGCGAGGAGGGCCAATCGGCATATAACTTCGTGTCGACGTTCAGTAGGAAGAGGGGCCTGTACGAGCTGCACTCGTCTAGTGCCTTGCCCGGCTTAGGGATTGCCACTAGAATGGCCTCCCTCATCGATTGTGGCATACAGCCCGATTCGCACAGGTCATCGAACAATGTCTGCAAGTGGGGGATCAGAACGTCCTGGAAGGCTTTATAGAACCACACCGTGAGCCCATCCGCCCCTGGAGCACTATTAGCCCTCATGCTTATCAATGCCTCCATTATTTCATCCTTCTCTATAGGGCACATTAGGAATTCTCTGTGTGTTTGTAAGCGTGGGGAGCTCAATGTGCTCTAAATAAGCCAATATCTCACCTCCCATCGCCCCACTCTTGGACGAGTACAGATCTGCATAATACTGCTTGAACCTGCGTGCGGCATACGCTTCCTCCGTAAGAATGTCTCCTGTCTCTGACCTAACTGACGTAACCATTGTCTGGCCCCTCCTCCCTTTCAGGATTCTCGCCAAGACCGAGCTTGGTCTGTCACCTTCACCATACACGCGTGCATTCGTGTACTTTCCCATGTGCTGGATCTCCCTGCCTGCTTCCTCATTGAACTGTTCGAGTATTACTTTGATCTCCTGTTCCATAGCCGCATCCGCCTACCCCCTCTGCCGTTCCTCTATTTGACCCAGCTGCTTCTCTAGATCGGACAGGCATTGCCTAATCGACCGAAGGACCCCTGAGTGCTTGGATATCGCCACGCCCCGGATGTAGACCTTAAATACCTCCCATACAGTTTGAAAGCTGCCCACCGAGCCAAGATTTGTCTGAAAAAATGTCTATTGCCTCCGCTATCTCCCCCCTGAATAGAGGATCAAGTAGGGAATAGGGCGGAAAGCGCCAGGTGAAAGAACGGATAACTTTTATAGGGGTGGCTAGGACCAATAGAAGTGGCGAGTGATCAGAGAGCGTTCGCGGCAGTACCCTACAGCACCTCAGCTGGTTCATCAACGATGATGACATAAGCCAAAAATACATTCGGGTATGAATATTGTGGTAGACCGAGTAATGTGTATCCACCCTGTTCTGGATGGCCCGCCCGCCAAACGTCTTCCAAGTCTAAGCTAGTTATGGTTCAGTCTTGCAGTAGTGCGGCGGCAGAAGGCCTGCGAGCTGGGCCATCCGATCTATCTAGCCTTGGATCCAGTACCAAGTTAAAATCCCCTCCCCATATGAGTTGCATGTGGCGGTAAGCGCCGGCTGCTGTCTCCAGTGACTCATAAAATTCTGGACAATCGAAGTTCGGCCCATACACATTGATTAGCACCAGGTCCAACACGTGCCCTTTACATCAGGTTATCACAAAGCGTCCTGCTGTGTCAGCATTCAATAGTTCTAATGTATATTGTGATTTGGGGTTAACCCACGTCAGTAACCCCCAGCAAGCGATGTAAAGCCGGCCGAAGTGGAGTTCCCAGTGAGTCCCCTGCAGTCTAACATTGATATATTTGGGGGAAGATGAGTCTCCTGCAGGAGCGCAACATCTATCTGCTGTCGTTGCAAATAACTCGGGACTTTCCGGAGCTTCCGGTGATGATTAAGACCCCGGACGTTCCAAGAGAGTGCCCGGAATGAGTCAATCGTCCGTGGGGCTACCGTGTCACCCGTTACTGCCATCCCCCCTGCAGCAAGTCATAAAGTCAGCTCCAGTATCACACATCCGGTCGGAAGTGCCCCCTCTATCGTGGTTACCTCCTTTGCAGTCTCTGGGTAGTACGTGTGCTCGCCCTTTGTGTGTGTGTGTACTAAGCAGTGTGCACATATCTACAAACCCCCCCAACTTCTCAATGGAACACCCTCGCGTCCAAACAATCCCCCCCACCCCCAGCTGACCACCCCCCAACCTGGTCAAACAGAATGTAAAGCCCCCCATCTCCCCCCAAAACAAATCTTCCCCCAAACGGGGGCGAGATAGGTGCACAGCACTCGTGGGCAGAGGTTGCTTCACAATCAGACGATACCAAACTGTTCCATAAAGCCAGTCACCGCTCCGCCCGCCTCCGTAATGCCAAAAGGTATGCCCCAGTGTCTACCCGTGTGTCCCCGCCTCTCTCTCAAACCATCTACTCAGTGTCACTACTCACATATTGAGCTATAGCATCCAGGACCGGGAGGCCCAGGCCCATCTCAGTAGGCCATGCGCTCCACTCAGGGACCATTCTTGCTTCTCCGATGCGCCCCAACATAGGGGCAGTGTGACTATACGCCTCACCTTCACTTCCCAGTTCCACAGGAGCTGAGCACCTCCCGTCAAAGCAAGCTCCCTGCAAATGCCGAATAAATGACAGCAGCTAACACCCAGTGTCCAACAAATCGCGAAGTTGCCCCCCCTCCCCTCCGCCCGCAACACAAGACAGCTTATCTCAATCCTGTTCATCCAGCCGCCCATCCAACTCCTCCTCTGCTGGGGCAGTAGCCGAGTCTTTGCGGTGCGCTAGCGACCACTCCTTCAGTGAGCGCTGCAGTGCCTTCGGGTCAGTAAACAAATGGGTTTTCCCCTGCCGATTCACTCTTTCTGGCTGGGTACAGCATGGCGTAGTCCAGGCCCAGCTCCCGCAACTGCCGCTTGTAGGGGACAAAGTGTTTCCTGGCCTCCTGGACCCTGGCGGTAAAGTCCGGGTACAGCGAGATCTCCGATCCCTCATGTTGCAACAACTTCTCACGCGCCAGGCGTAGTGCGACATCTATGTCTATAATTTAACAGTTTTGCAATTATTGGGGTTGGGGGGGCTCCCGGACGCGGCCGGGGTCCCAGCAAGCGATGCACCAGTTCCACCACAAACATCGGTGAGAAAACACCTTCCCCCAATACGGTGACCAAAAGCTTCTCCACCTATCTAGTCTCTCGGCATGCTTATCTAGGCGCTCCGCCATCCTGTCCATCCTGTACGTGAGAGCGTCAATTTTCGTGCCTAGCGAGGCCATGCCTTTCTGCAAACCCTTCTCCATTGCCATTAGTAGGCTTTTAATGTCCGTGCTAGGGTTCTCCGATGGAGCCGTGGGCGCGTGTTCCAGTGCCGCTCCCGCCGGGTCCTGGGATTTCGAGCGCCCCTGCTCAATGTTCAATTTAGTCTGCGATCTGTCATTTCTCCCCATGCTGCCCTGTGGATTCCGCCAGATGGGTCTGGCCACTACACAGCGCTGCAACCCAGTACAGATAGTGGGTTACACCTGTGAGAAGTTGGCCTGATATGTGATGCTCACTAATTCTAGTGATCACCTTGTATCATGCCAAGCAACCCTTATGATGATCGGTTGTAAGTCAACCTTATAGACCAGTTATCCTAGTGGTAACGTGGACAAAGCAGTCTTAGGCTAAACTCTGAAAGGCATGTGAAGCCAGCTGTATTACCATACACAACCCCCTTGAATACCAGATGAAAGGACACCACACAGATATATATTGAAAATATATGTTCGAGGCATGTGGGCTGCTGAATTCATATCTGTGCATAGACCGCCACCTAGTGTTGGGTCCGGATGATTGCACATTGTTGTCCTGGAAGAGTCTTCGAAGTATCACGAGATAGGTGGCTCCTCCCCTGGACTACAGTGCGCATGGGCATCGCCTCCATCCCCAGATTGTTTTTTTCCGCCATTGGGTTCGGATGTGTTTCGGTTCCCTCTGTCGGAACCGATAGTTGTTCAACTTCTACTCGAGACCAAAAGGTCTTTAGGCTGGGCGTCGGTATAGTTGCGTACGGGTTTCTTTCTGACTCTCAGCTCCTATCTCTTGCTGCCCTTCCACGTGCCTTCGGCGCGGACGGGCCTACACTACACCCTTTGCTATGGAGCGGACTCCATTCAAAAAGTGTCCGCTGTGTCACTCCAAATATTCACACCTCGACGTGCACCCTGTGTGCAATACCTGCTTGTCGCCGGATCACCGCGAAGACACCTGCATGGCGTGTTCGAAGTTCCGAAGCAAGAAGACTTTAAAGATTCGCCGGGCCAATCGGCTCCAGGCTCAATTGTCGGCTTCGGCGCCCCCACCAGATGACATTTTCCAGGAATCTGTCGAGGGAGAAGACGACGTGCGAGAGTCGGACTCTGGCCCCGCGTCCGAGGAGGAAAACTACGACGCGGGTGAAGCGGACTTTGACGAAGTCTCCGACGAGGTAGGGGACGACGATCAGGCTTGTGCCACGATGGGAGATAGCTCAGAGGAGGAGCATCCCCAATCAGACTCAGGGGTTATTCCCCTTCATACGGCCCAGGTCGAGGGATCGCCTTCGGGCCTTACCCAAGATCTACCTATCAGTCCTGCGTCCCCGCCTCCGGGCCCGGACATTTCTAAGCCATCACTTATGTTGAAGAAAACAAAAGTGAAACCAACTGGTCACGCACCCTCGGATGCGAAACCGAAACTGAAAGTTGCGTTGGTAAAGAAGGTTCTGGAGGCGTCAACTTCCAAGAAAACCAAAATGGCCGACTTGAAGAGCCACGCCAAGATGGCCGACCCGAAGCCATCGGGGTCGACGCCAAAGGCGAAGGCCTCCGACGCGACCGCGTCGGCGCCGAAAGGGGTCGGGGACCCGAAGACGGTTTCGAAGAAGCGTCAGGGCGACGACGCACCTAGGCATGGGGCGTCGGCCCCGAAGAAGAAGCCTACCGGCGATCAGGCTCTCGAAGATGAGGGGTCGCTCGAGCAGGTGCAACCCTCGGCAACCTTTACAAAGAAAGTGGGGGAATCCTTACAGCGGATCCGAAAGCCCACGGTGGTTCCCGATCAGGACACTGTAGTGCCTACGCTCACGCCTAAGCCTACTAAAGAGAAAACGCCTATTCGTTTCACCCTTCCACCCAAGTCGGCGCCGAAGGCCTTCGCGCCGAAACAGGGCGGACATTCAGGGGAGGTGTTAACGCCGAAAGCTGCCTTGGTGGTGTCGAAGCTTCGGCTCCAACCGCTTGCGGTAGAAGAACGTCGTGAGGTCATCATCGACGCCAACACCGGGAAACTGTCGCTCCTCAAACGAAAGATCACGTCGGAGCCGGCGTTGGAACCTTTTAAGTTCCCGCTCAAGAATAAAAAGTACTCTGCGGACTCTTCGGTTCTGGTGGAACCTGTGTCCCCACAGGCCTTGGAACACTCGCCGACGCATTCCCCAGCGGCCGATGCGGACGAGGAAGATGCCGAGTACAACTATCCTGCGTACTCGGATCCGGAGGAGGAGCATGTGCCTTGGGCCGCAGGAGGCGACACAGAAGACCCGCAGTCGGGTCAGGACACTCAACTTTTCGCCGCCAAGACGTCCCCGACAGAGGACTCGGCGGCCTTCAATGCTTTGATAGAGAGAGCTGCGGCGAACCACGATGTCGAGCTGCACTCGGACCCCGTGGATGCGGACTTCTTATTCGACACCTTCTCGGTAGCCGAAAAGCAAGTCAAAACGCTACCGATGCTTAAAGGGGTGCTTAAACATGCACCGGAGGTTTTCAAAGAGCCCACCCGGGCGCGGGTGGTCAACCCTCGCATCGACAGGAAATATAAGGCGGCACCCACGGATCCCACTTATATCAAGGGACACTTTCCATTGGACTTCTTGGTTGTTTCCAACGCTCGGAAAAGGGCGAATTCTCAGACTACTGGTGACGCTCCTCCCCCAGACGAAGAGTCCAAGATCTTTGAGGCCTCGGGCAAACGCATTGCTGCACAGGCAGCTAACATCTGGAGAATATCTAACACCCAAGCCCTGCTTGCACGTTATGATAGGGCCCATTATGACACATTAGAGGCCATTCTGCAACACTTGCCTGACCAATACAAGGAGGCAGGAGAGATGCTCATTCAGGAGGGTAAACTCATTACAAATGCATCCATCAAATGTGCTCTAGACGTGGCAGATACAGCCTCTAGAGCCATCAATACAAGTGTGTTACTTAGACGTCATGCCTGGCTTCGAATTTCGGGGTTCAAGCCCGACATCCAAACCACCATTTTAGGTCAAACAGTGAATCCTGACCATCTGTTTGGCCCTGAGGTGGATGCCTCACTAGAAAAAATGAAAAAGGATACCGAAACTGCAAAGTCAATGGGGGCTTTACAGAGTCAGCAGTTTCGGGGTGGTTCCTTTCGCCGTTCAAATTCAAAAGGCACCTCCCGGGGACAGGCATCCCAGTCCACACAATACTACAAGGGTAACACCCAGCCCTCGTATAACAACAAGGGTAGAGGTGGTTACAGAGGCAATAATACCAAAGGCAGGGGACGTGGAAACAATGGCTCCAGGTCCACCACCACCAACAAACAGTGACGTCTTGTCACTGCCCCCCGACCATGCAACACCGGTTGGGGGGAGACTTCAGCAGTTCCTGCCGGCGTGGAAGAACATCACCACGGACAGGTGGGTGAGGTCCCTTATCCAGTACGGGTACTGTCTAGAGCTTACTTCCATTCCACCAGACATACCCCCAAAAAGCCGTCCTATGTCAGGCGAGCATTTGACCTTGTTGCAGCAGGAAGTTCTAGTTATGCTGCAAAAAGGGGCAATAGAGCTCGTTCCATTGCGAGAGCGGGGAACAGGGGTTTACTCCCTCTATTTCCTAATTCCCAAGAAGGACGGATCCCTCAGACCTATCCTGGACCTCAGGCCCCTAAACTGGTACATACTCTCGGAGCACTTCCATATGCTCACGTTGCAGCAAGTGCTTCCCCTGCTCCAGCAGGGGGTTTTTCAGGCTACACTGGATCTGAAAGATGCCTATTTTCATATCCCCCTACATCCTTCCCACAGGAAGTATCTCAGATTCACGCTCTTAGACCAGCATTACCAGTTCAAGGTCCTGCCGTTCGGTGTCACCACGGCACCAAGGGTATTTACGAAGTGCCTAGCGACTGTGGCGGCGCATCTCCGTCGCCAAAACGTCCACGTCTTTCCTTACCTGGACGACTGGCTCATTCAGGCAAGGACGGAACAGCAGTGCGTAGACCATGTGTCACGCACCATTCATCTCCTGCACGATCTGGGTTTCTCACTGAACTACCCCAAGTCCCATCTCCAGCCCGCCCACGTGCGACAGTATCTGGGCGCGACAATCAACACTCTGGCGGCCACTGCGCAGCCAAATTCAGTGAGAATCGCCAGTATCCAGGCGCTGATCCAACGGTTCAGACCCCAACACTCGCTTCCAGCGAAGGTGTTCATGCAGTTGATAGGCATGATGGCCTCCTGCATCTCCATTGTCCCGCACGCGAGACTACATATGCGTCCGCTTCAGGAGTGCCTAGCACGTCAGTGGACTCAGGCTCATGGGCAACTGACAGACCTAGTGTTGGTGAGCGGTCGGGCATACAACTCTCTGCATTGGTGGAATCCACAAAACCTTTGCAAAGGCCGACCATTCCAGGAGCCTGTCCCACAGATTATCCTGACGACGGACGCCTCTCTCCAGGGATGGGGAGCGCATGTACTCCATTACACTGTGCAGGGACTATGGACACTACAGCAGAGGAAGATGCACATCAATGTGTTGGAACTGATGGCAATCTTCATGGCCTTGAAGGCGTTCAAAGTACATCTGTGCAACAAGGTCGTGTTGATCCGGACGGACAACATGACGGCCATGTACTACATCCAGAAACAGGGGGGCACACACTCTCCACAGCTGTCTCATCTGGCTCAGAGCATGTGGAAGTGGGCCATTCAGAGGAACATCTTCCTCATGGCAGAGCACCTCCCGGGCAAGGACAATCAGATGGCGGACCTCCTCAGCAGGCACAGCCATCAGATGCACGAGTGGGAGATACATCCATCGGTACTCCAACCGTACTTCCAAATGTGGGGTCATCCAGAGATAGACCTGTTCGCCACAAAGGAGAACGCAAAATGCCAAAGCTTCGCCGCCAGGTTCCCACACCCCCAATCAAGGGCAATGAGATGTGGATGAACTGGTCAGGCAGATTTGCGTACGCTTTTCCCCCAGCACCTCTGATACCGCTGGTGGCACGCAAGCTCAGGCAACACTCGATGACGCTCATCCTGGTTGCTCCAACGTGGGCTCGCCAACCATGGTACACCACGTTTCTGGAACTCTCCGTGGTACCGCATCAGAGGCTTCATCTCACTCCCAGCCTTCTGGCGACATTCAGCACCCAGATCCGCAACAGCTCAACCTGGCGATCTGGCTCCTGAAGTCCTAGAGTTTGGCTACCTCAATCTTCCTCCCGATTGCATGGACATCATTCGGGAGGCAAGGAAGCCCACTACTAGAGCTTGTTATGCGGCTAAATGGAAGAGGTTTGTCATCTACTGTGTGAACCACGACATTGACCCGCTAGATGCTTCCATTCAAAACATCATCTGTTACCTTTTTCACCTGTATCGATGTAATCTAGCGTACTCTTCCATCCGCATTCACCTGTCTGCTATGGCAGCATACCTCCAAAATAGGCAGCACCTGTCACTCTTTAAGGTCCCTGCTATCAAGGCCTTTCTGGAAGGACTCAAAAGGGTCATTCCACCAAGGACTCCACCAGCTCCGGAATGGAACCTCAACGTGGTTCTTACAATGCTGATGGGTCCTCCTTTTGAGCCACTGCACTCTTGTGAGCTTCAGTTTCTGACTTGGAAGGTGGCTTTCTTAGTAGCAATTACATCGCTACGGAGGGTTAGTGAGTTGCAGGCACTCACCATCCAAGAACCTTTTTTCCAAGTACATGCTAACAGGGTGGTGCTCCGCACTAACCCTAAATTCTTACCCAAAGTAGTCTCACAATTCCACATTAACCAAACAATTGAATTGCCGGTGTTTTTCCAAAACCCAGAGACGCTGGCGGAGCGCATGCTCCACACCCTTGATGTGAAAAGGGCCTTGATGTACTATGTGGACAGGACTAAAGATTTCCGCAAAACCAAAAAACTTTTTGTTGCTTTTGCCACACAACACAAGGGAAACGCTATCTCCAAGGCGGGGATTGCTAGATGGATAGTAAAGTGCATTCAGATCTGCTACGCTAAAGCTAAGCGCACTCTCACTATCCCACCGAGGGCCCACTCCACTAGGAAGTTAGGGGCCTCTATGGCTTTCCTAGGTAACATTCCCTTAGAAGATATCTGTAGAGCAGCCACATGGTCTACCACACATACTTTCACTAAGCACTACTGTGTAGACGTGCATTCCAAACAGCAGGCAGCTGTTGGTCAGGCTGTTCTAAAAACGCTTTTTCAGACTGCTGCAGCTGGCACGGGCGGCCGCCGTTAATGGAGGGACTGCTATGTATTCTATGCACAGATATGAATTCAGCAGCCCACATGCCTCGAACTGCAAATGCTACTTACCAGTATGCATCTGTTCTTGGCATGTAGGGCTGCTGACATTCATATCGCCCACCCTCCTCCCCGGCGCCTGTAGCAGCTGCAGTATTTATTCATACAAACACATATGCTCATAGCATGGTCATCACTCACATTCTTCACTCCATCTCTGCCAATGGCTAAAAACAATCTGGGGATGGAGGCGATGCCCATGCGCACTGTAGTCCAGGGGAGGAGCCACCTATCTCGTGATACTTCGAAGACTCTTCCAGGACAACAATAGGCAATCATCCGGACCCAACACTAGGTGGCGGTCTATGCACAGATATGAATGTCAGCAGCCCTACATGCCAAGAACAGATGCATACTGGTAAGTAGCATTTGCAATATATTTATTAACTACAAATATCCCCTGAACTCTTTATGAGCACAGAAGCACAAGCGTTAAACAAAACACAGTTTAAAATACACAAAAGTTGCACAACATGGATGAGCCCTAGGGGCCACCTAAACCATATACTAAGAAAGTGGTATAAGAGATACCAATCGATAGGGAAACAGGCCTAGGGCCTTGGGAATCGCTGGAGCTGTTCGGGACTAGCAGTGACTAAGTCGGGAAAGGCCCGCGGGACTCTGGTGCAGTGTTTAAAGTGCACGCACTCACCAATACAAAGTCTATGGTGCGTAAAAGTTAGAAAGTTAGTTAGGAACCTTCCGAGTAACCTAGAAAGCTGAAACTTGAGACACAGGCCCTAGAGGTGTGTACCAGTGTAGGAACACCGGCATTGCTGAGTTACCTCACCCACAGGAAGCTGGTGCATAGGGTCGAAGTAGTGTCGGGTTTCGTCACGCTGGTCGATGGTGCTTGGAGCTGAAGATGCTGCAGGCGGCTCGATGTGAAGAGTTCCGGTGATCCAAGGCTGGATCTGAAGTTGTGAAGACCTGAAAGCAGAGGGGACAATGTTCAAAGTCACTAGCCAGTGACTACCGTGGAACCAGATTAGAACCAGGTGATGTCGGGTGCAAACAGGCGTTGAGGTGTAGCTTCTCTCTGCAGCCATGTGGACACCGGGGGTCAAGGACGTCCAATGAATCCTGATGATGCAGTGAGAAAGGGACTCATGTCTGAGTATACCCTGCCACACCTATAGTGGCCAAAAACGATTCAGAAAAGGGGGTGGTGATGAACAGAGTGTCTGAATTAAGCAGACCACTCTTACCCAGTCCAGAGATCAGGGCTTGATCCATCACCGTCACTCTGTTCATCACCACCCCCTTTTCTGAATCATTTTTTGTCCACCATAAGCGTGGAAGGGTATACTCAGATGTGAGTCCCTAGCTCATTGCACCATCAGGATGCAAGCAAGCCGGGCCGAAGACGGCTGAAATGCCAGAAACCGGACCCGGTAGCTTGTTTCCTTCCCAGTATAAGAATTGGCTTGGTAGTTTGGTCTGCCCTGTTCCCATGATGCACTGGGCCAGGGTCAGACTAATTTGCATATAGCCAAGTTCTGAGCTGGGATGGTGCAGTGAGCTAAAAAAACGGTGATGGATCAAGCCCTGATCTTTGGACTGGGTAAGAGTGTCTGCTTAATTCAGACACTCTGTTCATCACCACCCCCTTTTCTGAATCATTTTGTGTCAAATATGGAGGCCAGGCCAGGGGTGGCACAATACATGCTGCAGCCCCTGGTAGACCTTGGAAACACCTATGCCCTGGGTACCTAGGGTACACTGTTACAGGGGCCAGTAAGGTGAACCAGTTCCAATTCGTAATGCACCTAGGGTGAATTGGCTGTAATTTAGAGATAGAACAGCAGGCTGTGGGTCTGATTAGCAGGCCCACAGCCACATTAAGTCATAAACCAGTGAAGCAAAAAGCAAAAATTTGGGGTGACCATAGGATAGCAGACCCTACTCTCCTACACAACTCTCCCCCAAAAGCAGGGACATTAGACTAACCTTGACCAGTTGTGTCTTCATGTTCTAAGTGGAGATACCTGGAGAGACCATCTGCGTTGCCATGGTCAGTCCCTGGGCGGTGCTCCACTGTAAAGTCCATCCCCTGTAGGGAAATGGACCACCTGAGTAGTTTGGGGTTTTCACCCTTCATCTGATTAAGCCATAAGAGGAGCTTATGGTCTGTCTGAATCTTGAAGTGAGTGCCAAACAAGTATGGTCTCAACGTCTTCAGGGCCCACACCACAGCAAAGGCCTCCCTCTCAATGGCTGACCAACGTTTTTCTCTGGGGGTCAGCCTTCTGCTAATAAAAGCAATGGGCTGGTCCTGGCCATCTACATTAAGCTGTGAAAGCACTGCTCCCACTCCCAACTCAGAAGCATCTGTTTGGACAATGAATTCTCTTGAGTAGTCAGGACTCTTCAGGATAGGTGCAGAGCACATGGCCTTCTTCAGGTCATCAAATGCCTTTTGACAGTTTACTGTCCACTGAACCTTTTTGGGCATCTTCTTGGATGTCAGATCATTAAGAGGAGTCACAATGGACCCATAGTTCTTAACAAACTTCCTGTAGTACCCAGTCAGGCCCAAGAAAGCTCTGACATGAGTCTGTGTAGTTGGAGTGGACCAGTCCTTGATGGTCTGGATCTTACTCTCCAGTGGTTGAACTTGGCCTCCACCTACAAGGTGGCCCAGGTATACAACCTTGCTCTGCCCTATCTGGCACTTTGTTGCCTTGATAGTGAGGCCTGCCTTTTGCAGAGCCTCAAGCACTTCCTTCAGGTGGACCAGGTGATCCTCCCAGGTGGAGCTAAAGACAGCAATATCATCCAGATATGCTGCGCAAATGTCATCCAACCCAGTAAGGACTTGATTCACCAACATTTGGAAGGTGGCAGGTGCATTTTTCAAACCAAAGGGCATCACCACAGATTGATAATGCCCTCTAGGGGTAGAAAATGCTGTCTTGGCTTTAGACTCCTCAGCTAACCTGATTTGCCAGTAGCCAGCTGTCAAGTCAAATGTGCTCAAATATTTGGCAGAAGCCAACTTGTCAATGAGCTCATCTGCCCTTGGAATAGGGTGTACATCTGTCCTGGTGACAGCATTGAGTCCTCTGTAATCCACACAGAACCTCATCTCTATCTTGCCATCTTTGGTGTGAGGTTTGGGGACCAGAACCACTGGGCTAGCCCAGGGGCTCTCTGAAGGCTCAACGACACCTAATTCCAGCATCTTTTGCACCTCAGTCTTTATACAGTACCTGACATGATCAGGTTGCCTGTAAATCTTGCTCTTTACAGGAAGACTGTCACCAGTGTCCACCACATGGGTACACCAGTTAGTCTGACTGGGTGTCAATGAGAACATATGCCTGCAGAACTTGTCTACAGTCATTTTGCTGATGTTCAGTGAGGCTGCCATCTAAGGCCACACCATCAACTGAGCCATCCTCAGGGTTCTGAGTGAGCAGGTCTGGGAGAGGGTCACTCTCTTCCTCCTGTCCCTCATCTGTAGCCATGAGCAAGCCCATGTCTTCCCTGTTGACATATGCCTTTAGTCTGTTGACATGGAGCACCCTGTGGGGGCTCCTGGGATTTCCTAGGTCCACCAAGTAGGTGACCTCTCCCTTCTTCTCCAGAATTGATGGGGTCCAGACCATTTGTCTTGGAGTGCTGCTGGGGCCACTGGCTCCAACACCCATACCTTCTGTCCTGGCTGAAACTCAACCAAGACAGCCTTTTGGTAATGCCAAACTTTCTGTAATTCTTGGCTAGCCTCAAGGTTTTTGGATGCCTTTTCCATGTACTCAGCCATCCTGGAGCGGAGACCAAGTACGTAGTCCACTATGTCCTGTTTAGGCTTTTTGAGAGGTAACTCCCATCCTTCCTTCACTAGACATAGGGTCTTGTCAGGCTCTGGGCTCGGGCTCCGGCGGGAGGCGGCGGCAAAGCAGACGTCGATTCGCTGGTTGGTACCTGTGTTCACAGGATGGCCACTCCTAGGCCACAAGGGAGATGCTCTTCAGTCTTCTTTGCAGCAGAATGTCGAAGTCCAGTCGTCTTCTTCGCTTCAAGTTGATTCAGGATGATCTGAGGTGCTCTGGCACTGCTCCCACTCTTATTCCCAATCTGAGGGGTGGATCACCTGCTAGGTCCCTCCTCTGGGTGGGACCAGGAAGGGGGGGCGGTTACAGCCCCTTTCCTTTGTCCAGCTCCTCGCCAGGCCTGGGTCTGGAAAGTCCCAGGACCGGTTTGGACTGGCTTATGCACGGGGACACCTTGTGTGCCCCGGGCATGTCTCAATCTATTCAGCCCTGTCCTACCCAATACACAAAATCCTGTCTGGGGTGGTGCTCGCACCTCCCAAGGCAGGAAACCCTTTGTCCAAGCCTCCTTCGCTGGAAGGACTCCCAGCAGCAGGAGGTCAGACTTGTCTGTGGTGGCAGCTTCCATTTTGTGATGCTGAGGCTCTGGTTAACTTTAACCGGGGTTAAGGCTACACACATGTCGTGTCCCTCTAGAAGGGTGGAATGCTATCCCCGTCGACAGAACTGTCGAGGGGATAGTATTCCAAATCGTATGACACCTTACTCGACATGTTTTGATAAAGCCAAACCAAAGATAGCATATAACCGCGAGGATTATAATGCACTTAAGAGTATATGGTTTGGCAATATCCTGGAACAGCTAAGGGAGTGGTTCCCGACAGCTGCAGACAGGCTCAGCTCATGCTAGAGAACCATCTCACATATTTCCAAGCACTCTGCCTCCAGGATTGAAGAGGCCTTCCATAGGAGTGGCTGATAGGAACATATGTGTCCAGTTTAAGGTTAGATATAGGGATACTATATCTAAGTAAGAGGTGATCACTCAGCTGGGGTAATTTGGTGTAATCAGCCAGTTGTGTCAAATATGGAGGCCAGGCCAGGGGTGGCACAATACATGCTGCAGCCCCTGGTAGGCCTTGGAAACACCTATGCCCTGGGTACCTAGGGTACACTGTTACAGGGGCCAATAAGGTGAACCAGTTCCAATTCGTAATGCACCTAGGGTGCATTGGCTGTAATTTAGAGAGAGAACAGCAGGCTGTGGGTCTGATTAGCAGGCCCACAGCCACATTAAGTCATAAACCAGTGAAGCAAAAAGCAAACATTTGGGGTGACCATAGGATAGCAGACCCTACTCTCCTACAACACCGGCCCCCCAGGGCGCCACCCCCTAGATCTAGGGGCAGAGTTCGCGTATGGGTGCCCGACTGCACCTCCAGGATGGTCCCCACTCCAGCTGCAGCAGCGTGGCCCCCGTGGTCCTTCAGGCTGCTCTGCGGGGTGGCGTCACTCTCAATCCAGCCTCTCCCGCCTCAGTTCAGTCGCCGGGGTAGGCCAATGGAACTCATGCCGGCCAGGACTTGGGTATCCGCACCACCCAACGCAGGGCCCCAGGCGTGCGCAATCTCTGGGACCGGGAGACCAGTCGAACGGCAAGACACTCACAGGTATCGTAGCGTTCGGAGGAAGGAGACTCTCACCACCCGGATGCCCGCTATTATTTTCCTGTGCAATGTAGTCTAAATGGTATTACCCTCAATATAGACTGTGGTATCAAGGAACTCCACACTAGATTCACTGATTTGTGATGTGAATTGTAAATTAAGAACATTGTCATTTAGTAACATAATGAATTCCTGTGCACTTTCAATACTGCCATCCCAAATTAAAAAACACATCATCGCTATATCTATACCATTTGATCACGTTAGTATTAAAAATTACACCATGCGTGCCTCTGAGAACCTGCTCCTCCCACAAGCCAACATGTAAACATGCATAGCTTGGGAGCTTGGGGAGAAGCAGGAACCCATGGCCACCCCTTGTCTCTGTAAAAACAGCTCTTTACCAAAATTGAAATAGTTGTTAAAAGGACACCATTTGATCCATTCTAAAAGCATCAGATTATGGGGATAAAAATTCAACTGTCTTGTATCCCAAAAATATTTGACCGCTGTTAGGCCAGTTTGATGGTCTATGCTGGTGTACAGTGCCTCCATGTCAAGTGTAATCAAAAGCTGGCCAGGTTTCCATTCTGTTAATAAATATATATATATATATATATATATATATATATATATATATATAGAGAGAGAGAGAGAGAGAGAGAGAGAGATATTCAGATGTGTGTATATATAGTTATGACTGTTCTGACGGTTCCTTATATATGTGGATACTAGTGTATCTGAAAGATTTATCTCATGCGTATCATGCTAGATTTTAAACAATTATTAGAATTGTTTCTGGTATATGTCCATAATATTTTGAGTTTAAGGTTTCATGTCTCCCACCGTCTGCTAACAGTATAGTTTCATGGTACTGCTTGCTATTCTGATTCAGGCATGTGAATCTATGAAAGATTACCCAATACTGGTTAAGAAAAGAAGTTACTTTCCTATAACTACGTTTATCCAGTATTGGTATCTTTAATAGATTCACATGCAACCCACCCTCCTCCCGGAGAGTCAGTTCTCATTGAATGGTGGGATCCTTACTTCCCAATTGTGCTTTGAAAATCTGAAGAGAACTGGCTCCTGCTGGGAGTGTTCTAGAGGGTGCTGATTGGCTGTGTGCCAACATTTGGTCCTTTTTTTTAAAAAAGGACATGGATAGGCAACTAATTAGATTGCCTAGGGCCATTATAGCCTATTAAGGATTTAAGGCACTGCTTGAATATTTTACTGTGGCACTCATCTCGGCGACGGGGAATGATTCAGGTATGTGAATCTAGGAAAGATACCAATATTGGATAACCATACTTACAGGTAAATAACTTATTTTCATCCTGATGACCTGAAGAAAGAAGATGGACGATAAGTCGCACAGCAAGAACCGAACTTGACACCAACCCTGCCACCCTGCCTGTTGACATCGCCTGTTGTACCAAAAACAGCTGAACTGTCCCTTGCATCCTGCAGACAGCAAAATAAGAACCAAGATAACGTCCGTGGCGCCAAGCACCACTGCACCGAGGCTCGAAGACCGTGTCGACGTGGGCCAACAGTGTCAGCGTGGTCCTCAAGGTACCGAGTCCACTATGGAGTGATCCCTTGTGACCTTCACCGATGTTGCCTGCAGCCTCTGTTGGCAGGCCCCTCAACCGCGAGTTTTGTCAGACGGAGAAACCGGATTCCCCAAAATCTTCTGCACCTGCGCTGCCTGTCCCGAAGAGAAGATCAAAGGTGTCCTCCAACATCACAAGAACCGAAGCCACTTGTTGAATTCACCTGACTGGTCTCCCAATCCCCTCCTGCAGCCTCTTTCTGCTGTGACCGTTCTCCAAAGTTTAACATTAGACCCCCAAAGCAGTTTTGCACCCAGCCGCCCTAGTGCAGCTGGTGGTGCTCTGCTGGTGCTACCTTGGATATTTCCCACCACGCACCTTACCTCCTGGAGAAGGATCCCGTTAATCACTGACAAGAACTAGTAAATCACATATGATTTTTCTCCCATAGGTTAACGTTTCAGTACTCAGAAATTGCATTAAGTGTGGACTTTTTGAACTGAAAAGAATTCATATTTAAAAATGTACTTACCTGAACGATTTTCTTCGGATGCCTAAATCTATATAAAGATACTTGCTATTTTTATAAATTGGTGCAGATCTCCTTATTGAGTCATTTGTCTCATTTATTCACCATTATATGTATTTTCAGATATCTTTCACTCTCCTGTGTTAAGCCTAAGGCTGCTCGACCACACCGCCCCTAACAGAGTACCTGGGGATTGCCATAGGAAGCCCACTGTCTACACATAAGGGAACCCTGCACTATTTACACAATACATCTCCTTTTGATATATCATATAAGGAGACTGCTTACCACACAAGGAAATTCCACATTGTATGCCATGATTTCCTGTGGCATGAGGTGCAGTGCACCTGCTGCTTTGATCATGTGTGATGTTAAACACAATCTCCTACAGGAAATGGTCAGCCCTGTAGAAGAAAGTAAGGTAAATATGGCAGATGACTATATTGCAATGTTGCAGTTGTAGAATTGTCACACCACGGTATTCAATACATTTAAAACTTGAGATGGGGATGTCTAATTGTGCTTGAGTAAAGTGTCTTTTGGAAGAATGTATTCGGTGATATAACACACTGCCCAAGTTTGAATGAAAGGCCACATTACAGACCATTCCCCACAACTCAGATAAACTCTCATGTATGCCACCCCCCATTGAGTACCACCAGTGTAACCATTGTGGGTTTCAGACCATAACCCTGTCACTCTTCTGCTGCACTTTAATCCCTTATAGTAAACCTGCTAGACATGGTGACACAGCAGCCTAAGTAGTCATTTGCATGCAGCCACCAGGAGTATAAAAACCCATCTCTGCCCAGAAACTACTAATCATACCTGACCTCCAAATGTTTTAACAATATGCAGTTCCCCTGTGTCGAACCAAAGAAAACAATCTCGAGTTGTCCTGATCAGATCGCAGGAACATGAACCTTATGAAGCATCCATATTCTTAACAACACTGCAAAAAGTAGAGGCCTTCATGGAGGTCATTTGGCAGGTTTTCTGCACACTTCCGGCTCCCTGTGACACCCCTTTGGGCACCTAGGAGGCCTCAAGTCTGATTTCCTTCTGCAGATCCGACCCCTCTATCCAATCTGTGCCCCCTGACCCCACAGTGGAATCTGTCCCGACTCTGTGGCTGAACGCCGATGCCGACTTCGAACACGGAGCCTCAATCCAGGCCGGTTCCTGCCCTATTGATGCTGGCTCTGACAATGCCAATGCCGGAGGAGAACCCAGTTGTCTTGTCAGATTCATAGACTAATCAGCCACGACCTTAACTGTATCATGCCCACAGCATGTTACAAGGCAGCTGGCCAAATCTCAATCACATTCTGACACAATGGGCCCCTTCCCATGAGTCACCCAAAGCACTCCGAAATATTTTTGCCCGTGATTCAGAGCATAGCAAACTTGGTATAAGGGACAACAGTGGGGATGACGGGGATGATTCATCCCACTACTATGAAGACATTTAAGAGTCCATTATGCTGGATACTACCCCCGGGATTGAGTTGAATAGACTAAACCCAAGTTAGTTCCCTATAACTCCTCCTTACAGAGAATCTGAGCTGATGGATGCTTCTGGAAAAATCATGTTTTCTTTTGCTAGTCTTGAACTTAGATCAGGTAATGCCGGCTGCATATGGGGTGGCCATTCACATGCCAGGTGAGATACGATTAGCGAGACCGTGCTGACAAGTACCGTAGTAATTTGGCTCAAATCATTCAGTAAGGCCAAGACGCACAAAATGTCTTCCGCTCCAGGTTGAACACTGCTGACCTCTTAGGCAGGACAGTTTGCCCCAGGAGTGGTGCTTAGGTGGTACGCAAAGGTGGATCAACAAGTTTTTCGGATGCTGTCCAAGAGTCATTAATGGATGTTCTTATAAATGGCACCCAGTTCTTTAGAGATAAAGCAGGCTCTGCACTGAAGCTCTTCAAAGGAAGCTAGGCCACAGCTCCCTTACTTGTCCTTTCTGTGCTTGTGCTGCATTATCTCCGTACCTTTTGAGGCTTTGGAAGGGATTTATCCAAAGATCACGCCAAGTCCTCCACCAGCGCAACAGAACCCCCACCCAATTCCTTTCGAGATCTGGTATTTAGGAGTCAAAATCCAGGCTCTCAAGGGCAATGTACTACCCAGTCACCCTCTCCTCCTGCTGCAGCTTCCAGACCACTCTAGTTTGACCTCCACAGCACGTGACGACCCTTTTGAATACCGCACAAGTTTTGATCTCCCTCTCCATGGGTGGCGAAACCTAACATCCAACCAGTGAGTACTCCAGATCGGTGAACAGATTTATGATCTGTCGTACTTTTAAGACCCGCCCAAAGTTCCACCCACATCAGATTGGCAGTTGGAATATCATTTGTCCACAATACGGCAGGAAGCTCAGGCACTTTTTGACAAAGGAGTCATAGGGTTCCAGCATTGGAAATAGGAACTGCATGTTAATTCTGTTAGTTTTTGATGCTGAAGGATAGACTGAATCATTTGTGCTATTTTGGGTTTTTACTCTCTCAACGTCTCCATGAAAAGGACAATTTCAAGATGCTCTCATTGGCAAGTTTTTATTTGCCCTGGATCCAGGAAAACCAGATGGTAGTTCTGGTCTTGCTGGATGCCTAGTTTCACATCCCCGAACTTCAGTCCCATAGAGCTTAACGGTGGTACTAAGTGGACAAAGGGCATATTCAGTTTTACATGCTCCCCTTCTGCCTCACAAGTGCCCCTTGGATGTTTGGCAAGTGGTTGCAGCACATATTTGGAGGTTGGGGATACCAGTGTCCCCCAAAAGAGGCGACTGACTGTTGAAGCCGGCTCACTACAGTCAGTCGTGAACCACCTTTATCTGACTCCTTTGTAGAAGTTCCGATCATCGGAGCTGTCCTGGGAACGGTGCAGTTTTGAGCCTTCCCTCTAGTTGAAAAACTCCAAGTTATTTGAACTATGATTGAATGTTTCATCCTCCATCCTGGGTCTTCATGAGAGGGGTTCTGAGACTTCTTAGCATCTTGGGCTCCTGTATCCTTCTAGTGGGCTTGGTCCATGTTTCAAAAGAGACTGCAAAAGACCTGCAGTGGTGGTGGTTCAACTGCAAATGTTTCGGTGGCAGCCCTCTCTCCCTATTCCATCTATAGCAGACTGAGGCAACGTTCTCATTGCTGCTGGGTTGGAGAGGTGGAGATCAGACTACTCCGTTCTCCTGCGGAGACGCATATACACATCATTTTGTTAGAGTTACGGACCACTCACTTTGCTTGAAGGCCTTCCTGCAGACCGTCAGAAGGTTGGTAGGTTTAGGTTCTCTTGGATAACACTATCGTCCTGTTGTACTGCAACATGCAGGATCGTGCAGGGAGGGGTGCTGTGCCAGGTGGCTATCTGCTTTTAGAAATAGCTGGTCCATCAGCTCATTTCCCTGGTTGTGACTCACCTGGCAGGATCTTTGAAATCCAGGGTGGACACATTCGGACCGTGGCATCTAGTGGTTTGCGAATGGCAAATATGCTCGGAAATGACCCCCTGGTCTAATGTCCTTGTCTCTGCTGAGCACGTACATTGTCAACACTATTGTGCACTGGTGTTCCCAATGGATCTGTCTCTCTGAGACACATTCTGCCTAGGGTGGAGCACTAAACTTCTTAATGCTTTCCCGCCTTTGCCTCGAGTTCTGAAGATCAGGACTGACAGGGCTCAAGTTAGCTTAGTGGCTCTGGATTGGGCCAGGGGAGCGTGAACCCTCTGGGCATAAGCATCTCTACTTCAAACCTGTCGCAGCTGCAGGGCAGGATCATGCAAACTGGCCTGTACAATCTGCACCTGCATTCATGGAGGTTGACTGGCGACAGTTGAATGCTTTTGACCTCCCAAAGTTGTGGATGTCATTCTAACAGCCAGATGCCTTGCTATAAAATCTTTCTGCAGGGAGTCTTCAATCGTCCAGCTCTTACAGCTTTGTAATAAGAAAAATCAATATTTTGGTGATTACACAGTTCCTCATTTTTACATTCTCTTTCACAACTTTCAACCAGTCATTCCTCCCCCTTGGAATATCCCGTTAGAAGCTTACATATAAAAAAATATTTTAAAAATGAGGTCAGGGTTCAGTAGTAGGTTATGCTTGCGTAAGTGGTGAAGTTTGCCTGTTGAGTGACACACATGCAGGAAAGATTCCCAATCTTTAAAACTGCATTGCTCTTTCAAAGAAGGTTTCTTTGGACCTGCCTGTGAGAGTAGACCATTAGTATTGCGGAAGGGAAGAGCAAGGGCTATCATTGCTGAAATCCTTATTAATGTGGTTCCTTCAAATCCTACTGCTCCCCATATTAATGCTTTGATGGCACATTGAGCCATTCAACATTATTTTCTTGATGAGCTTTTTTGTTTTCATGAAGGTTCCCCTCTGTGTTATTATTCGGAGAGAATGTAGATTGGCTCCATGCCACAGACTTTGGTTATTTCATATTTCTAAGTATTTTGTTACTATAATAACAAAAACCAATGATTTTGTTTATTAGGTGCAGATATTGATGCTCTCTGTGTCGCACCGAGACATGTTGACAGAAGTGACTTTTTTGCTTCATTTTATGAAAAATTGAAACTACAGGAGGAAGTGAAAGATTTGCGGGTAAGTCACTTTTGTTCCAGGTGGAGACTTTCATTTTTATAATGGAATTGGTATAATGGGAATTCAGTTCTAGTAAACTTGGCACGTTCATCTCCTTCTACAAATTACTTACTTAGATGATTTTTTTCATGAGGATACAGTACAGTTTGGAATCTGATGACCTAATAGATTCCTGTGTGCTTCTGTTCTTATCAGTTTTCACATTTTAAATAAAAGTACAGTTTTGCAGCATAAATCCCTTCTAGAATTTAATTCTGTGCTTTTTCCACCATGTAGTGGTAACTGAAGCTATTTGATACTCCCAGATTGCTCCCTGATTATATGCAAATACATGCAGAAAATGAAACCAGAATTGGTAATTGCTTCCAAAACCAAATGTATATTAAAAATTGTTATTTGAAAAGCATTTGTGCTAATATAATATTCAACTTTAAATTGCATTTCTCTCACGCACCATTTAGTAAAAAGTTTGATGCATGTTGTTTACATTTTATTTTTTAGTATTACACCTAGGGGTCTTTGTCTATGCTTTAGTGCGGACTTACGACTTGCCGAAATTCACAAACGTTCATAGATGTAGGTATGGAAAATGTATTCCTAGCAAACGTTTGTCATTTTCAAATTTCACTTGAACAAATATGCACACATTTGCTTATGTGAATGCCTGCTGACCAAATGCATATTCACCTTCCCTACTCCCCACCCCCACCTTTTTAGGTCTCGTCTACAGCATTGCTTTAGCAATGCTTGTTTGGCGAGATTATAGTAAGGCTTTCAAAAGTCTACCCAAACTGCAGATTAGGTACAGTTCATGTGTGCCAGGTGCGTGCACATTGCACACCCACACCGTTTGTCTGAGCCTCTGCATCAGACTTCAAAGGAATCCGCTCCCCCGCATCAGACTTCAAAGGAATCCGCTCCCCCCATGCAATGCTGAGAGTTTGACCTAGTCATGACCACCTATCTGAGTGCACTCTCCCTGCTCCCTAACACAGGTTTCTTCACTATAACACTCTTTTAGTTAATTTTACTCGCCTCTCATCTTTAACCCAGCCCACAGACACACAGACACACACAGACACACGCACACGCACACACCCCCACCCCACTCCCCACTCCCCCCGCCACGCAATGCAGCGTGCTTTACTGACACTTTCACTTTAATTCGGTTCTGGAAACGCAAAATGCGTTCATTGACTAACATGTCTAAAAGTATTTTAAGGTAAATTTCACAGTTTTGATTTTATAAACCCAGATTACTTTCTTGCGTGCACCACTCACGTGCTTCCCCCCTCTCCCCCCCCCCCCTTGCCCCTTCACTTTCCCTGCTGACATTCCCCCCTCCCTTCTCGCCCATTCCTTGTCACCTCGGCGTGCACTCACCCCTCATTTCTCCCCTTTCGGCCACTTTGATGTTCTCATGCTTATTTTTTTTTATTCACATACACATAGCACCTCCTCCTTTTCTGCGTAAGGCTACTCGTGGACAGATCTCGAATGCGATCTTCGGAAGGGAGGAAATTGGATATTTTGGGTTCTTTATGATATCTAGCCACTTTATTTAGTTCCTTCTCCTTTGCAAGAACATTTTGTGCAGTCTATTGACAAGGAATGTCTACGAACGCACACGTCCGTTTTATTTTGTGTTTTTTATTTTTTCATAATAAATCTGAAGGGAATTTTTGGTGTGCAGAAAAGTCTATTGGCGAAAGCGCTCTTAACTATATTTAATCTGAGTATAACGGATTTTAATTTACACAAAAACGAAGATCCAGAGTAGTAAGTGGAATTGTAGTCTGGAATAATTTTTTCCCAAAAGCAACATTCTAAGCACACTCGAATTCAGACAAATACCTCGATTTATGCTGTCAGCGGCCAATTACATCTGGTTTTAAAAACGAATCTGTCAAGGTTAGGGCTGAACGTGAATTTTTGTTCTATTGGCTCATAAAAGTACGTATTGTAGAAAAACTAAACATCAGCAGGTCCCAGCCACTTAAAAGAACTGAACCCCGGTGAATACGTTTTATATCATTTCATATCTATAATTCCAGTATGTTGACATGAAGCCACTTTGTGGCGCTAAGTTTCTCTTTGCTATCATTAATAGGCGGGGTGACAAAGTTCCGGCATCATCAAATACATTATATTTTACTACAAAAGCGCTGTTATTGACAGAGAACTGAGCAAAATTGTGGTACGAAGCGCTATAAAACCATGTAAATACTATTGTTCCCGTTTCCAATAAAACACAATATTACAGCGGATTATTAAATCTGGGAAATTTTTCTGCGACCTTAAGTTACTCACACCTCATACACCTTGTGGGGCTTTTGTGTGCCTGGGGTAAGCGCGTAAAAAAAAAAAACATTTTTAAATCCCATATCTATAACGGGAAAAGCAAATGTTTTAGGCTCGAAATATTAGAGGGCCACAATAAAATTCTTCAGACACTGAAATAGAAGCGAGACACTGCTGATTATATAGCTAAATACATTCGCGATAATTTTCCAGACAGATTTTTATTTTATTTTTTGTAATAAACACAGTTAACACAATGGTTCTTTTTTTTTTTGTGAAACCCCTGGCCGTAGGGGATTCCTCTCTCAGGGATTAAAACATTAATATTACTTACATCGGAGGTGATTTATAGCCCAGAACAGGAAGAGCACCCTGCGTTTTGCATTAAACGGGGCTCGGGTCGGTTTCTGCTGTTATAAATCTGGGGCTGTTCAGTAAAAGGCCTCCTAGGCCACGCAGTGAGGTGTGTGAGCCGAGCCCTGTCACGGAAATGTGTACCTATTGTGCTGTAGAAAGAGACACAGAGGGAAGAACACCACAAAGGACAAACCACAATAAGATTCATGGTAGGAATAAATGTTGCATGAGTGAAACCTTGAGATTGTCTTAAACCACTTCCTATCTGACACAAATGCTCTTTGAGCTGTGTAATAAGGTAAATGTCTCAGACAATGCTCTTTGCAGACCTCCTAAAACTAATGCTTCCTTCTTTTCATCAAATGCAGTGTCCGCAGCACGTTTACATAGAGAAATTCTGAGCGAGAGCAGCACGAGTGTTGCCTTAACAGAGAATAACAATATCAAAATGGCTGTAAGAGCGTTAACTTTAATTATAGTTGTATATACTTTGGTGTATATGGGTACCAGCTTGGTTCATGGCGGCTGCCGCAATAAAGTCCTGTTTGATGGCACTTAAGCGCTAACTGACTTCATGCTCAAAGGGTAATTATTAATCATTGAAGTTTTCTTTTGAACGATAATTGAAATTAAGTAACTGTTTTTTTTTTCTTACTACCTTAAGTTAATTGCTTGCTGGCATTAGCATGTGCTGTCAGATAAGGTTATTTACTTCCTGCAGGACATAGAAGTTCCTTAACAAAGGATTTCACAGCCTCCTAAACAAGAGTCACAGGAGACACCATTATCTAAACGAAATGCACGCATTAACCTGAGACAGAAAGTAACACTTTTGAGGTCTGGCTTAACCTCAGACTTCAGATTGCAGTTGTGTGATTGAAAGCAGTATAGGATGCTCTGGGCTGCAGTAATCCACACACATCTATGGTCCGTCTTGATAGTGCAGCTGCTACCAGACCTTGTGTGAACAACAAATAGCTCTCAGCGTATTACTGAGAGAGGAAATTAAGCTCTGCCCACAATGGGTTCCCCTGAGTAGAGGATTTGGGCCCAGGTTGTGAGCTTCCACTAAAAAGAGTGCCTATATTGTACTATTTGGCTTGTGACAAAGCAGACACTGGACAGCAAGACTGAGTTGGTTACGGCAGCAAGCCAGTAGTGATAGCTATAGGCCGGATCTGTTCATTATGACATGTTATGAAAGAAGCAGTAGGCCTACTGTACTTATTGCAAAAAGCATTTGATTAAGTATATAGGTATTTAAGAGCATATTATTATTCCTCTGTATTAAAGCCTACAGATGGGCATTGTGTTGGCTGAAATCTCAGATTGTCATAGAAGGCAAGGGTTTTGGTGTTGGTTATTCCCTCTGACAAACTATGGGTGTAGAGGATTTGCACTGAGAATCTTTGTTAAACCCTCGTAGCAGAGCTAGTAATTTGCTTCACCAGCTGTAATTTCTTTTATATATTTCACTGTATGCCAGATGGTTGCCTTGTGAGAAAGCTTACCCTCAGTACTGAACTTCTGAGTTGACTATATGCCAAAACCCGGATGTAAGAAAGTGGCTCTGTATATACTGGACCAAAGTAAGGTACAGTGTGCTCAGTTCACAGTCCCCAGAGGCTAAAGTTAGATATAACCTTACTCTCTAAAGTGGTAGTTTGGTCGAGCAGTAAGGCAGTATCAGAGGACAGTGTAAAGCATTTGTTGTACACTCAGTCAGCAAATGGTCTCGCACACTCAAGAACTGAACTCTAGGCCAATTGTTTTGTATCAAAAGATATAGTTTTATTTTAGAACCAACAAGGTATCAAAATATACTTTTCTCAATATGAGTGACTTTAGGTAATTACTTTGCAAATAGGCAATAGACTTTGTAAGTACAATAGCTACAGTGGTTGCAATAGGCAACACAATTTCAAACACAGTATAACATTGAGCTCAATGGGTTTTTCTAGATAAATAATTGATTACTTTATGGATTACTTTTCTAACCACAGGACTGGATCCTTGATTCAGTCCCGGGACATCTCCTGTAATCAGTTGAGTAAAAGCGTTTTGGTTACAGTAGTGATTTTTAACGAATATAATTGTATTTTCAAAGTTGACACTCTGAAACTTTTCAGAGTAAACCAAGCAATGTTATCCTATGGGAGGAAATTCAAGTTAATGGTAAGTACAGTTATAATTACTTTTTCGGTTCAATGCTGAGCTGAAAGGTGCAGCACTACTGGCTTCTCTCCTGCTCACAGGTGAGTAAATCGGAGTTCTTATTTGGCTGATTTTAAATGAATATTTTAAAGTTTCAAAATTCCACCCTTAGAAGAATTTACAAGTGAAACCAGTCAATGTTAACCTATGGAAGGAAAATGAGTTATCAGCTTTTAGGTGACTACTCGACTGGTAGAGTTAAGGTTCTGGGCATAGACTCAGGGGTCTCCCAGGGTCGGAAAGGTACAGTTGTTGCACCCTCAGCGGCACAGGGGCAGCCGGGTGCAGAGAGAGTAGGCCCAATGCAATCCTATGGAGGGTAGGGGGCCTTCGGTTGGTGGCTGCAAGCAAGCAGGCCAGGCGGCTGTGGGAGCTGAGCTCCTGGTCAAGTAGTGTAGTAGTTGCACTTTCAACGGCACTCGGGCGGCTGGGTGCAGGGTACTTTTGAGCTGTCGGGTGCTTAATGTTAATCAATGGGAAAGTTAAAAAGTGAACAAAGGCTGCAGACTCGGACGGTGATTCTTCTGGTGCGACCACCACTTTGAGAGGTAAGTTGGGATCTTGGAGAAGAGGTAGGTACCCCAAAGGAAGGCACAGGGGGCCGCAGGGCGCAGTGGTGTCTTTTGGTGGTGGGAAATCTTACCCTTAGCTGGTCGCGGTTGCAGGGGTCCCTGGTTCTGAGGCTGCAGGCGTCGTCTGGATCTTCGAGGCGGGTCTTTGGGCACTGGACTCAGAGTCACAGTCGCCGGGGGGACGTCCTCGTGGTCTAGGATCACTCAGGACTGGGCTTGGCGGGTGCAGAGTGGGCTGGCTTCGCAGTTCCTGGCTGGCACCAGGGCTATTGCTGTTTGAGCAGAACCACTGCTCGTGGGAGTCCCAGTCTTCTTAGAGGTTCAAGGCAGGCAGCTCCTCTCGGGTTTTCGAGGTTGCTGTCCGCAGGAGACGCCGGGGTTTCGCAGGAGCAGGTTCAAGGATCAACAGGCCTGTAGGGTTCTAGGGCCAAGTCAGTCGGTGTCGTCCTCTTGTTAGCAGCTGCAGGGCAGGTCTTGTTTCTTGTTGTTCTTGTTGTAATCGGGATCTGAGGAAGGAAGATTCAGGGAGCCCCTAAATACTAAATTTAGGGGCGTTACAGGTAGGGCAAGGGCAGGGACCAATGGTTTCCTGTCCTTGGGTGAGTACACCCCCTAGCCTGCTCCACCCCTGTGGGAGGGGGGCAGGAGCCTAACTCTTATTGGGCAGGGCTCCCAATCCTCAAGATGGCCAGAACCCGGAGTTGTGCTTAACCTCGCCTCTCCCACCTGAGGGGTGGAGTTGGCATAGGCTGGCACATCCCCTTTCCTCACTTAGGGTTTCCTGCTGTTCTTCCCGCCAGAGTGCAGGTCAGAACCGGTGGGGACCAGTTTCTGAGTACAGCAAGTGGCCTGGAGAAGCTCACAAAGGCGGCAGGTCTTTGAAGTTTCCCCTGCCCATCCTGGGGGAGGAGGCTTGGCACCTCGTCCCAGGATGTCATTTTTTTCAGGGTTCAGAGAGCGGCAGGCTCTCGACCCAGGGGCCCAGAACGGATCTGGTGGTGGCAGCATCGGTTGCTACACAGTCAGGACACTGGGAGTTAGTTAGATTTCAGGGGGCATCTCTAAGATGCCCTATGTCATGCATGTAGGAAGGTGGCTACCTGACTATGGTTACCCCAGATTTTTTACCTTGTGTTTAGCTGGTTTTCGACTTAGTTGGCCTGGTTCCCTGCTAATCAGGGCCCAGGCTATCTGCTCTCTCTGTAAAATGAATTCCATGTACCCTAGGTGCATAACTAAATTGGCTTGGGTCACCTTATCAGCCCCTGTACAGAGCACTATAGGTGCCCAGGGCATAGGGGCATCCAAGGCCTACCAGGGGCTGCAGCATATATTTTGCCACCCCTGGCTGGCTATCCAAAATTGACACAACTGGCTGATCACTCAGCTGGGGCAGGGTGGTGTAGTCACCCCTTGCTTATATATAGTATGCCTATATCTAAACCTATCTGGACACATATAAACCTATAAGCCACTCCTATGGCAGGCCTTAACAATCCTGGAGGCAGAGTGCTTGGTTTTATGTGAGATGGTGCTCTAGCATGAGCTGAGCCTGTCTGCAGCTGTCGGGACCAATTCCCTAAGCTGCTCGGGATAATGCCATGCCATACCATATACTATTAAGTTCATTATAATCCTTGCGGTTATATGTTAACTTTGGTTTGGCTTTATCAAAACATGTAGTGTAAGGTGTCATACAATTTGGAATACTACCCCTTCGCCAGTCCTGGCGACGGGGGTAGCATTCCACCCCTCTAGAGGGAGACGACATGTTACTTTGCTAAAACGCGGTTGATTTTAAAGAGCCTCAGATCTACAAAATGGATGCTTCTGCCACAGACACAAGTCTGACCTCCTGCTGCTGACCGAAACTCAGCAGAGGAGGCCTGGACAAAGTCTTTCCTGTCGCAGGGAGGTGTTACACCACCCCAGACAGGAGATAGTGGATTGTAGCAGGGAGGTTTGAAAGAAACCAGACACTGCCTGGGGAGCACAAGACTGCCCCTTGCATAATCCGACCAAACCGTTTCTGGGGCACACCAGCCCCAGTCCCAGCGTGGCCTGGATCAAAGGGAAAGGGAAAGGGGTGTATCCACCCCCTTCCTGGGTCCCACCCATAGGAGGGGACCTAGCAGGTAATCCAGCCCCCTAGATTGGTATAAGAATGGGAGCAGTGCCAACGCACTCAGATTATCCTGATGAAACATTTGAAACAAAACTCTGGACCCTTCGACATCCTACTCGACGTAGAAGACTGAAGAATCTCCCTTGTGGTCAAGGAGTGACCACCCTGTGCAAACAGGCACCATCCAGCACCTCGACGTCTGCTTTGTTGCAGTTCCCGCCGGAACTCGAGCAACAGAGATCGACGAGATCAAGCTTTCCTGCCTTCTTACAGCCCGATCCACAGTCCCTGCAGAGCTGAGACCCGTGTAGGCGACCGGAAGCGTGGGGCACGCCATCTTGAAAAGACCTCGAGACGCTGACTGTGCAGCCCACGAGTGACCCTCGAAGCTGTACACCGGGGTTTGAGAAGCCCCAACCCTGAGCCACTCTTGCACCAAAGCTCACCCCTCTACACTCGACGAGTACTGCGTGGGGCCCTTCTGCTTTCCTTGGCTCAACGCGTTGGCCCGGTCACTTGCCAGCTGGCTTGTGGTCCCTGTGCCGACGAAAACCGAAATACGACTTGTGATTCTGGTTGCTCCAGACTTGCACCCGCTCCTCTGAAAAGGAGCACCCGCTCTGACCCTCCTGGTCCGAGTGAGAAGCAATCTTCCAATCCCGCGTGGATTGCTCTTGCCAAGTGTTGTTTGCTCCGATCTTGAAGCCGACAGCGCCGACGGGGAGAGCCTGCGTGGGACAACTCGTGACCCGCTCCTGGATGTCGCAGATGCCCCAGAGCCCACGTGGCAGCGGAGAGAAGCTCCTCGACAACCACCTGATTGCGCCCAACATTGCCTGGTTCCGTCCTGGTTCCACCCTGGTCACTGCTGAGTGACCCAGACTCTGTCCCCTCTGCTTTCAGGTACTCCACAACACGGATCCACCCTTGGATCACACCGGACACTTCTCCTTCACATCGCCTGCAGCATCGTCAGCTTCAAGCACCAACAACCTGCGTGACGAAACCCGACGCCACTTCGACCCTATGCACCCGCTTCCTGTGGGTGAGGTAACTCAGCAACGCCGGTGTTCCCACACTGGTACACACCTCTAGGGTCTGTGTCTAAAGTTTTGTCCTTCTAGGTTCAGCGGAAGTATCCTTAAACTCTATTTGTGTAACTTTTCGCACCATTGACTTTGCATTGGTGCATGCGTGTACTTTAAGCACTGCACCCGAATCCCGCGGGCTTTTCCCGACTTCAGCATTGCTTGTCCCGACTGCTCCCAGCGATGCCCTAGGCCTAACCACTGTTCGATTGGTATCTCTTATACCACTTTCTTAATATATGGTTTGAGTGGCCACCCGCCCTCATCCATAATTGTGCAACTTTCATATGTCATACTGTGCTTTTGATTTAACGCTTGTGCTCCTTTGCTCATAAAGAGTACTGGGGATTATTTTAGTAATAAACACATATATTTTCATAATATATACTTGTGTGGTGTCCTTTCATTTGATATTACAGGATTGTGATTGGTAAAACAGCTCGCTTAACACGACCTCTTGAGTTTAGCCTTTCAGACTGCTTAGTCGATGCTACCCCTAGGATAACTTGTCTATAAGGTTGACTTAAAACCAGACACCATAAGGGATTGTTTGGACTGATACAAGGTGGTTCCAGAATTGGAAACATCATATCAGGCCAACTTCTCACAGTGCACTTTACATTAAATCCCACACTGGCATCAGTGTGGGTTTAATGTGCAGTGACTTCTCAGTCTTCAGTGAAGCCATCATGGTGCTCTGGTCACAATGCCCTGGGTACCTAGGGTACCATTTACCAGGGGCTGACAGGTGGCCAGGGATGCCAATTGGGTTTCAGTTTCAACACAGTTTTAGGGAAGGAACATAGGCCCTGGGCACCTGATTGGCAGGAGCCCAGGGTACACTCAGTCAAAGCACATCAGCAATTCAGCAAAAAGTTGGGGCATACCATGCAAGAAAGATGGCACTTTCTCACACCGGAACATAAAATTATGCAATCTTCTCTGTTTTCACTACTCTCAGCAGAGCCTTTTTAAGAACACCAAACACAGTTCAGATTCTAAAGCTTATAAACGTCCAGAACCCCAATCCATCTTGCTTTTTTGTTGTAGCTGCTACTCCATGCAGATAAGTACAGTTTGGGTGATGTGTGATCAAGAACAGTTTGGTTCTGTTAAAATGGGAGGTGTTTGAGCAACCCGTGTTGGTTGCAGTGTTTGTTAGATTTTGTTAACTGGAAGTATGTTCAGTGGCAGCTGTACGGATTGGGTTGCAAGTGAACGCTTGGATATTTCAGTAAAGTTTTGTACGACCCTTGTAAATATATGTATTTTTTAGTTTAGTCATAACTACATAACCAAGTTAGGGATGGTAAAGAGGCACCACACCTGTTCGTAGCCTTTTATTGCACGAGAGATGAATGCTGAGCACGAGCAGGGCTTGTGGACCTGCGGTGGTGCAAGTTTGCTTTCGGTGCATATGGTGGAAATCGAAGGACTGGTGTGATTGTTTTGCGCATCATGTCGTACGTCCGCGCTCATTTTGAGACCATGGGAAGTTAATGTGAAGGAGACACAGGTTCATGGATTGGGTTGATGTGAGTGGCATCATGTCGTACGTCCGCGCTCATTTTGAGACCATGGGAAGTTAATGTGAAGGAGACACAGGTTCATGGATTGGGTTGATGTGAGTGCCCAATCAAGTCCATTGGTTAGCTGAGGTGGTACTCAACAGAACAATATTAGCGTGTGTGTCTGACAGAAACTTTGTGATGCACTTTGTGGCATTAATAAATCTTCAGGCGATTTTAAGAGTTAGTGACATGAGTGATGGAAGGGCTCAGATTGAGCAGGAGGGTTCGATGGAGGTAGAAATTAAGGAATGTAATTGATAAGATACCCACAGAGGTTAGTAGCAAGATGGAGAATAAATTGGTTAATTTGTTGCAGGCAAGAGTTTTGGGATCAGAAGATTATTTTTGGTCAGCTGGTGAGACTACTTCTCGTGAGGGTAAAAGAAGGAAAATCTCTAGGAAGAGAAAGAATATTGAAATACGTTTTAGTATGGTTAAGAGACAAAAATCTGTTGTGGAAGATCAAGGTTTATGTGAACTCGCAGGATATGGAAGTGGTGAGGACTCACCACATGGAGGGCAGTCTAAAGGCCCAGGAAAGGAGAATTACAAAGAAAGGTGGTGCTCTGTGACATCCTCTGGTAGTAAGGATCTTGAGTTGAACTGTTCATCTGATGCCCGGGGTTATGAGGATATAACGGGGAAGGAATTCCATGGTAGTGCGAGAGATAAGGATCCTAATTTATTGACTGATCTAATGGGGGATTGTATGTTTCATTCGATGTTGATTAAGCACACACTTTCCCCTGAGTGAGCTCATGTAGCAGAGTATATGGAATCCTGGCTGAGGAAACAGATTCCTAAGGATGTAAGAATAAGGTTGAGGTTGAAGTGCCCAAGACCTAACTTGGCGACTAGGGTGATGGTAAGACCAGAGTTGGATGCAAACATTTTTGCTTTCATTGGGAAAAGGAGATGCGATCCCGGTAAGAAATTGGATAGGGGTTTGATTTTGTGTCAAGACAGACTGCTTGATGTGGATGGCCCTTTGACCAAGTTATTTGATATGGCTTAGGAGGCCCATGTAAATCAGAAACAGTTGGATGTGGAAGAATTAAGACAGTCGGCGCAGCGCACATTCTTCCTTTTAGGGAATGCAAGTACAGCGATTTTAGTGAAGCGCAGGAAGAGCATTCTGCTTGAAAATGATCCTAAATTGGTAAAGTTGGCAAACAATGAGACGAAAGCCACTGCAAATGTTCCCCATTTTGAGGATGAGTTCATTAAGTATATGTCAAAATTTGTAGGGGCTTACAGCTCTATTCAGAAATTGCAGCGCAACATTTATAAAGTTTTCAATGATTGGGTTTTTGATTGGGCCAGGCGAACAAGGGGTAGGATTCCCAAACTGAGGACAGGGAATCACGAGGAATTATTTTTCTGGAGGATTTCGACTCTTGCAACAGAACCAGCGATCAGGTCAATAAGCTGTTTTTTTCCGGCAGAGGCTCAGACGGTGAGAGAATCGTGAAGAACTTTGTACCCTAGGTTCGGGCAAGGTTTGACCTTACTGTTGCGTTAAAATTGGACTGCAGACTTGCTCAATTTTATCACAGTTGGGTTCAAGTTACAAAGGATCCTTCGATTTTGGAAACTATGCAGGGCTATTGCATTGATTTCATAGAGGAACCCGTTTAGTCTTGGGTTCCGAAAAGTCTAATTTTAAGCAAAGATCAGTCAAGGTTGGCAGACAAAGATGTTCATGAACTGTGGGAGAAAGGTGCCATTGTGGAAGTGTTTCAGGAATTAGGAGGAGGAGGAGAGTTCCCTTTATGCCGGCGTGGTTGAGTCTGGCAGTATCCTGGGTGATGTGCATGCAGCATTGAGGAGTGGGGGACAGTAGGGGGTCCAGGGTACTGGTGCATATAGAATGTGTGTAGGGAGCAGTAGAGGGGGGTATTGCGGTGCAGTGTAGTGTTTCCTCAGGGACCCTGGGGTACAGTCATCTCAGGGCTGTAGGCAGTATCCTGACTTGTGGAGTGGGGCTGTGCATGACTTATTTTGAGGTAGGGGACAGCGTGCTGCTTCCAATAGACAGTGGCAGTTCTTGTGGGGTGGAATTATGTTGGGTACAGGGAAAACAAACTCTAATGCTGGGGGAGTGGGGGGGGGATAGTTAGTGTCTTGGAGGTGCAGTGTACCATGCCCTGAAGACCCCCTACACCAGCTGTGAGTTTCATGCCCCCAGAGGGTGCCCCAGGCATGCCTAGCCCCCCCTTCCCCCCTCTCCAAAGAGGGACTAGATGGCCATGGGGTAGGTCAGGGGCTTTGCGCTCGCTGCAGGTAGCCCATGGTGATGTGGGGACAGTGGCAAGGTGACGCTGGGGTCTTGGAAAGGAGAGAGCGACGTTGGACTGGGGCCAGGCCTACTTTGAGCCCCGTCCCCTCTGCAGCCGATGCCCACCTGCCATCTTAGGTTGGAGGCTCTGTCCCCCTGCAGAACCAAAGCGCAAAGAAAACAAGGAGTATTTCAATTCCTTACTGAATGTGCCATATATGGCTTTACAATTTGGAAAATGTTTTTACGTGCTTAATGTTGAAAATAAAGTTTTACATTAATTGTTAAACTGTTTTAATCAATATCCTTACTATTACAGTGTTCTGTGTATATTTTTAGGGGACAAGGGGCTGCACCACGGAGAGCAGAGGCCTAAATGGAAAGAGAGCGTGTGGTTACTAAGAAAATGGTTAAAGCAGAGTCGGGAGAGGAGGGTGCGTCACAAGTAGCGATGAACGGGGTTCGTGGTGGGGGACAGCACAAGGAGATTAAGGAAGATGCAATAAAATTCAATCAGCGACATGCAGGAGGTGGTGGTGGGGGGACCGCACAGGTAGATGAAGTGATTTATATAATATAATTAAAAATAGTTAACTCTAAAGGCACGTAGCGGAGGAGGGCGGCAACAAGCTTAAAGGAGACAACAACATAGCCTCTGGCTTTAAAAGCGCTCTGAGCGACCATGAAAAAGTAGTCCCTGAAACAGATGATAAATGGGACAAGTGTAAGGCTACAAGTAATGGGGCATTGCTCCGTGGTAGAGACCAACCAACGAAAAGGAGGGACAAATATGAAAGAGCAACTACTTGGAAACCAGGATTTTTCAAGGGCACTGAAATAAACAAATGAAAAGCAATGGGCAGGCTGTTAACTCACAAAGTATATACAGCAGGTCTCGAAGGCTTTCCGAGACCTAAAAAAGGGGGGTTGGCTTTAACAAAAACAAGTTTCCGATTCTGCCACTAAATGGGGAAATATGCATAGCGTGTGAATATAGACGAGCTTCGTGCTTTAAATCTATTGTTACAGGTAAGTAACTGGTTTCTTTCTGTAAAAGCCGTTTAAGCTTTGCCTTAACTCATGTGTACCTCCAAGCCATCAAATGTACTGTTCTTATGGTTGAGCTCCTTCTTTGCATCTGGAAAGCAGATCTTTCAAAAAATCGAATATAGGTTGCAGTTTCTGCTTTCATTGCTAGGTTCATGTCTCCCCATGTTGTGTGATGACCGATGACGGTGGTTGTCCTAGTCTAGACCGGGGCACACGCTGTTTTACCTGTTTCCATGTGGAATGGAGGGGCATGGATTTCTTGTATCACTATTATTGATCAAAGTGCCGATCATTTAATTGTAGTGCTTGTATAGTACCAACAGTAGGATTAAAATTGTTAGGTTTATTAAAACACCTAATTCTAACGTACTATTCATAATTTTGTCATTTCAGTCTGTAGAAGAGGCATTTGTGCCAGTTATCAAATTATGTTTTGATGGAATAGAGGTAGGTAACATTTGGCTGTAGCCATTCTTTTCTAACCTTGTGGACAGTAGTGGAATGTAAATACTTCCTGTTATAAGAATGAACGTAAAACTTCCCTTTCTGCCCGTTTCATAATATAACCCAGTATTTTTTAATCCTGACATTAACAATAAAATGTTACTGGATTGTAATACTTAAAATAGTGTAACCATTCTCTATCTTTGTCAGTAAAGCACTTTTGTTATTCCTACTTCAAATGGATCTTTTAGTTAAGAAAATTAGTTTGCTTCTTCACTTTTTAATGTTCTTATTAATGATATGAACCGTCATAAAATTATGCAAAGTTGTCCACTAGGTAATGGCTCTCTTGCTCCTTCTGGTAGTTGTCTGATAATGAGATACTGCTGGTGATGACTGGGATTGCTGTAATACAACATGCTTATGATTGTATTTGAGGCACTTGAAACGGTTTGTAAAATTAGTAAGTTAGAATCTTAAGAGTAGGTCCTTAATTATTGTTAAAGCATACTCCGTTTTGAAATCCTTTTATCTTAGTAATACTCTACAGATGGTATTTTAGTTAACGGAGCTTCCATTTTAATAGACCAGGATTGTGGTCTGTCAAGTTTCCTAAAAACTCTGCCATATACTCCAAAACTGTGGATGCATTAGCTGCATGCAATGCTGTATGAAATGTCCCTGTCTAAGATTGAAGTAAGAAATTGTGCAAAAGTGAATCCTTAGTAGAATGATTTTTTTGAAGAAGCTAAATGAACTACCCAAATCGACCCCACTTTTAACATAGATCTGTGAGTTAGGGTTGAAATTACTGGGCTATGTGGCTACAGTTAAACTAGTCTTATTTTGAGCTATGCTTTGGGCAGTCTCTGTACCTCTTGTTTCCAGGTGAAATGACATTAATTGCTACTTTGTAATGTGGATATTGTGCTATAGGTATAGATGAGCAAACTTTACTAAGAGATTCAGCCAAACTGTTCCTGCAATTACCACTTAGGTCACTATGTCCTTAATTAGAGTTAGAATGTAAGAAAGTAAACAAATTAATTAAATGCCATCTAGCAATCTACTTTATGGCCAGGGTGTTAATTTGAACGCAATTATTGTACATGGGTTACCTGGATGAGATGTCTTTGGTGTATGAGATCATGATGCAATCTTTATTTAAGGGGTCACTTAGGAATTCATCCGTCTGCTGCTTTACTATAATTTTGTTTCCTGGCAACTCTAGTATATGCTGTGTTGACGTTTAGGATGAGATTTACTTTTTCCTTGATGTCCTGCTCCTGAAAACCTTAGAAGGGATGGAACACTCATTCTGTTTAGCTCTGGAATCAAAAATGGGAAGGGTGTCATTCTTCTGTGTAAAAATACATATTCTTATAATAGTTATGCACTTCTCAATATATTTGGTGCATTGAGGTGGATTTTCATCTCCTAATTTTAAATATTTGACACAACTGCAGCTCTTCGATGTTACCGTATCTTACAGTGAGGCACTCTGCTGGTGTTCTGTTTATGTAGCAGCGACTTCCCTAATGATATTTTACTCAGCATGTAACCAATATCTCTATCTTTTTTTGTGAACTCTTGTTGATCTTGGTTAATGGTGACCTGCAGGTGATGTCTTGGTTATATATGTACTTTAGGGCTCTTTTCCTGTAATAAATTGTTTGGTGCCTTTTCTATGGAAAATGCAATTTTCAAAATGCCGAATTTATACGATAAAAAGTAATGCTAGTGATTTGGTAGTCTTCTATATAGTCAGGAAGTCTCAAGTTTAGGAATCCGTGCTCTATCAGAGTACCTGGAATAGGCGGGGCAGGGGGGGGGGAACATTACGAGTAGGGGAAAAGGACAAACAAAGGGCTTTTAGGCAAAAGCTTTACAGTTTGTTGTACTTGATGAATAACAGTGTCAAAGGGAAACCAATCTCATTCAACACCTTTACAATTTCAATACACATAAGGTTTTTAGTGTATAAGGTATTTCAACGTGTCGACGGCGTTTCGATCCAGCATGACAGCGCGGATCATCATCAGGACATAGATAATATGCGTAATAATCAGAAGCCTCAATTGCTGAGGGGGATTAAAGGCGGAGCCCAGGAGAGCTGAAGCGGGCTCGATGTGAGGAGCGGTAATGATTATTACCGAACAGGGCAGCTCAGTGATTTAAAGGAGTGCACACAGGTTATCCAGATTAGTTGCGGATGTCTACTCGGGAGGGATGAGCTGGCACAGTGGCCAGTCTCGTGGGTATGGCAGTGGCTCGATAGCGGAGTCTGTGCTGCGAGGAGTGTGTGCCCTCCTTTAAATCACTGAGCTGCCAGATTGAAATGCCTTGTACACTAAAAACCTTGTATGTATTGTAATTTTAAAGGTGTGGAATGAGATTTGTTTCCCTTTGACACGGTTATTCATCAAGTACAACAAACCGTAAAGATTTTGCCTAAAAGCCCTTTGTTTGTCCTTTTCCCCTGCTTGTAATGTTTCTCACATGTTAAGTAGGGCACAAGCCTGTGTCCCACTTCCTGTATTATTGAAAAACCTTGTCTACATTGTTAAAAAGTAAATATTAGACCTCTGTCCGGCTGGACATTTCAATTAAATATAGCAACAACTGAGTCTAAATTCATTGTCCTTCTATTCTCCCTTCTCCAGGGGCCACTGTTTAAAATAATTAACTCCCAAGGTACCTGGCCGACTTGTTTGGGTTCCCTTGTTTCCTTATTTATATTATGTGCATAGCAACACTTGTTTTTTTTTCTTTATTGTATGACTTCCTGAATTTTCGCATCGTGACCAGACCAATATGGCAGCCAGCTTTTTGGATTAATGTAATATGTAGTCTTTTCTTACTGTTGGCAACAGGAGGCATTTCTGCATTTAAGTAAGGAAGCTACAATTACAACTTGTATCGTTATCAAGGTTCGGACAAGCCGAAATGCGTGGATTGTGTCCTTTGCAGATTAAATACTTCCAAACTAAAACCTGAGTGCTGATTCCTTCCTTGTTAGAGTACGAGGAGATTGAATACATATAAATATAAAATTCACTGAAAAAAACACAGGTTTCCAGGAAGTTATAGTTATAAATTAGCATTTAAAAAACCTTAGATATTCACTGAAAAAACACAGGTTTCAGGGACGTTATAGTTAGTCTGACATTTCACTTGTTCGAAACCAGAGAAATTTAGCCGTTCTAGTTAGCTTAGCTAACTAATAAATCACGTCCCCACAATGCACTGCTGATGACGTGACATATTACATCACTCATGACATGGTCAGGGACATTACTGATGATGTCACTGCTGATGTCATCGATGATGTCACTGATGACGTCATCCACGAACTGTGAGTGTTTCTAAAAAGTTTAAGAATGTGATATATATGTGATGATTGAGTCAGTGTGTGACTGAATGTATAAGTGAGTGATTATACGTGTCTGGGTGAATGTGTGAGTGAGTCACTTCTCTGTGAATGTCTGTACCAGTCTGTTAGTTGGTGTGTAAGTGGCTGCATGGTTGGTAAATAGGTACATGAGTGTCTTTATGGTTTATTAATTGGTGTTCTGAGTACCTTTATAGCTGCCTGAGTGTGTGTTTTGTGACTACCTACGTGGATGTGAGTGGGTGATTCACTGGTGTATGGGTTCATGAGTGCATCTGCGAGGGGCTGTATGGGTGAGTGAGTGTGCATATGGTTGTGTTGGTGAGTGAATGGATGTCTCAGTGGTATATGTGTGAGTAACTGCATATGTCAATGGCAGTATATGTGAGTGTTGGAGAATTTAAGTGACTATATGTGACAGTGAGTGATTGTGAGAGTGAATATATGGACGAGTGTGTGCTTGTGTCAGTGATTGTATAAGAGTGTAAGTATGTGTTAGAATAAGTGAGGCAGTGTGTGTATAACTGTAGGTGAATAAATGGCATTGTGATTGACTCTTTGGGTGACTGACTACGTGTGTGAGTAACTCTATGGGTGAGTGGCGGTGTGCGAGTGTCTGTATGGGTGTATGAGTGCATATAATAGTGCCTGTATTGATGAGTGACTGTATGGGTGAGTGAGTGAGTGGAATTGTGTCTAGACCTAGGAATCAGCGAGTGGGAAGGTACTAACTGCTATTGGTGTGTCTATGGTTTAGAGAATGGTAGTCTATTTTAGAGTGCATGTATGAAAGGTTATATTAGGGTGTGAGTAGGTGCATCAGAGATTAAGTGGATGATGTAATCAGTGATGTCATTTGAGATGTCAGTGATGTCACTGACCATGTTATGAGTGATGTAATATGTGACATCATCAGCAGTGCATTGCGGGGGTGTGAGTTTTAGTTAGCTCAGCCAACTAAAATGGCTGAATTTCTCTGGTTTTGTACGAGTGAAATGAAAACGAGTAAAATGTCGGACTAACTGTAACGTCCCTGGAACCTGTGTTTTTTTCAGTGAAAATATCTGTCCGTCTGTCCTCTACTCTACAGCATGATATCTATCCCACAACAGGGCCACCCATTATTGCTTACAGGATCCTGGGTATATTGTACAACAGTATCCATTTCCTAGTTTATTTATTTTCTATGACAGGGTCACACATGCAGCCTCAATCAGATTGACTAAATGCAACTTGATCAGCAAAACTTAGAAATAGCCCAACTCTAAATGTGCCACTGGCGTTGCTACTATATTTCAATATTTTCTGGTACGTTTGACTGCAGTGGCATTTTAAAAATGTTTTATGCCGGCCAAAGAAATGAATTTAAGTAAAAGAAAAAAGTCTAGCTGAAGTGTTCCCCTTGAAAATATTGCATTGTTTATAAAGCTCTAGGGCTTTATTAAAGCCTACATTTCGAATTACTGTTTAGCTTTAGGAACATGGTGTTTAAGGTACATATGTTGTGGTGGGAGTTTTGGGGCACATTTGCACTGGTCTGGCATTTGTCGCTTTTCTCTTGCGACAGTTGTTGTGGTGATTGTAGTGTTTGCTCCAGGTTTGAACAAAATAGTAGGGGCTTCAGGATCAGTAGTACCCACCGCCCCATACCCGCAGCCATCAAGTGCAGTTTTAATTCTTCAGCAAGCACATAAAAGGTGAAATCTTCTATTCTGAATTTTCAAGTTCAGGTGAGGTCTATGTACCACATATTCTACTAGTATTCCTTTTTACTTGACAAAATTGTGAACTTTATTTATAAATGTTGCTTTGGAAACAAAACCGATATTTTGTCACCTAAGTCCTAAACTGCAATTTCTTCAATTTTAAATAATTTGGTTGTGTTCTACAATATACTCTGTTATCTGTTTCCAGATCGATATTTTGTTTGCAAGGCTAGCTCTGCAAACTATACCAGAGGATTTGGACCTGAGAGATGATAGTCTACTTAAAAATTTAGACATTAGATGTATACGAAGTCTTAACGGTATGTATGGCTTTTTATAGTTAAACATTCATGAGAACATACTTCTAAGATAATCAGTTGTATTTATTTAGCATGTAAGCCTCCCTGTAAAACCTTTATCAAAATGCCACATTGTTTTCCTTTACAAAGGTAACCTCGTGCAAATTACAATCTCCTCATTTAGGCAACTGCTTCAAAAACTCTGAATGTTACAGTGCTCCATACTGTTATGTGTAGATTAGTTGGTTAATACTGAAACGATTTTTGACCAAATCCCTATATTTATTTTATCACCTGGATTTTTTAAAATTTATTTTAAATTATGCGACAATGTACAGTGAGCATATTGCAAGGCTCATTCCATATTCATACAGTACGTATCAGCATCATGGGTAGGAGTACAATACAAAAATCAACCTTTAAACGGATTCCTGCCAAGCAGATCCTTTTTTTTGTTTAAAAATTGTTTACTGGGATTTTACATTACATGTTGCATATTGACATCTTACTTCGTTATAATGCATTGACACATAACTACAATTGGGAGCGGAGTGATTGTAAGTAATAGCATACTCATTTTTGCTACATCACAGCCATTTTAAAACCCAGACGCTGGAGTAATTGCCTGTGAGGAACCCTCCTGTTGGTTTGTGTCTTTCATCGGAAGCGTCTTACCATCTGGCCGGGCATGCCTCCGATGGGCATGTATGAGTATTCCACTCTTTTAAGATTTCTTTCCCAGTGTTACCTTGTCTGAATGTATTCTCATCTGTCATCGGAGCCGTAGCTGCCGATGTGAAACAGCGAACTGTCAACTATGGGGTTGAAACTAGAGGGGACATTAGGGAGCTATCGGACTGTATCGAAAGAATCAATAGTGCAGGCGGTGTTGTTGCCATTTTGCGGTGTAGTGAAGTGGAGGTTTAATGGTACGTATTTGAGGGGGGTGTTTAGAGCCCTCATGTCGTGCGATCCTAGTGTGGAAGAGGAAAGTTCCCGGGATAACTTTTGCATAGCGTTGGGGTTGGGCCCTGTTGCTGGACTTTTGCTACTGACCCTGCGGAAGATAGAGGTGGGGTCTGGGATTGAGAGTCTTCTGGTGCTTCCGCCGGGGATGTTTCGTTTGTGAATGTGTATAATAACTGTGCCCATTCTAAGGCAAGGGGATGCTTACGGATTCTCTTCCTCGTCTCAACACTTTTTCCTCTGCTTTTCCCCATTTTTTCACGGCACCTACCAAGGCTGCTTCAGGGGTCCCATTGTTGCCCGCCAGTGCATGGCTATTCCCCTTTTTGCTAATAGAATAGGTAGAGACATTAATCGGTTCTGTACTTTTTTGGTCTAACGCCTGTGGAAGATCCCGGGGGCACACGCCTCCCAAGTGGACATAGTCTGGATGTTGATCATCACCCTAAGCGTCTGGTGGACTCGATCCAGTAGTTTTGAATGGTGAGGCAATCCCAGAACATGTGCTTAAAGTCTGCCTCAGGGGCTTGTCATCGGGGAATGCAAAGTGTGTGTCTGGATAAAAACGGTGGAGACGTTGTGGCGTGAGGTAAGCTCTGTGGAGAATGTTGAATTTAATGTTTCTGAAACATGCGTTCCTGGAGACCTTCTTGGGGTATTCTAATGCTGTATCCCATTCTCTATCGTTAAACACCCTCCCCATTTCTGTTTCCCATATCTGACGAAAAGACTGGAATGAGGGAAGAATCAGTTCCCGAACGGCCTTGTATAACCATGTGACCAGGTGCCGCCCACCCCCATGTGCAAAATGGTGTGTATCACTGGGTGTGTCAGAGGTTCCCCTTCGTTTGGGTCCCAGTAGCGACGACTACTGTGAGTTGCCTGTGTGTTAAAAACTGACCTGGAGAGAGGCCATATTGTTCGTCACCTGGGCGTACGTCCTGAGTTGGCCCTCCTCAAACAGGAACCAGGCTCAAGATCAACTAACCGATCTGGTATTGGTAGACGACCGCACCCATTGCTCTCTGCAACGGTGGAACACACAACTTTTCCAAAGGGCGGCCGTTCTTCGACCCGGTTCCACAGATCGTGCTAACAGCAGACTCATCGCTCAGCGCCTCCCCGAATACCTCTTATCTGTTCCAGTACTATCTTTCTTAGGTACACTACACATGGACATCCTTTTCTATTTCTTACTAACTCCATCATAACCCTCCATGGCAAAACAATCTGGAGATGGAATCGATGCCCATGCGCACTATCGTCCAAAGGAGGAGTCCCCTACCTTGTGACTACAAAAGATTTCTTCCAAGACAGAAACAAAGTGCAAACATCTGAGCCCCACACCAGAAGGCGATCTATGCCCAAGTATACAAATCTACAGCACTACAAGCCAACAGATTCATACTGGTAAGTAGCATTTTCCTTAGGAGACGTTTCTAGGGAAGTGGCAGGTAAAGCCAATGGGCTCTGTAACTAGGGTGACTAAACCCTCTATTATACCAACCTCCTTGGGAGGTGGCAAAGACATAGCCCTGATTGGAGGTAACCCCCATCTTCAAAATGGCCGGAACTGAAAGTTGTGCTTCACCTCACTTCCCCCACCTGGCAGACGTTGGCACTCAGATCTTTTTTTAATTGTCCTGCTGGTTTTCCCACCCAAAGTGGGGTGGAAACCAGGGGCTACCATCTGCTGCTAGCAGTAGAGGCAAAGGTCACATTACATAGGAGACAGGCCTTTGCTGCTTTCCTCTTCCAGCACTGGCCTCATTCCCTCCCTCCCTCCCTCCCTCATTCATTTCATTCCCTCCCTCCCTCATTCAACCCATGAGGGTTAGGACTTTTTTTCTTTAGCTTGTGACACTATCAAGGAAGATCCTACAGTACACACACAATTATTTACTTGTAGTCTCTGCATTGTAGGAATCCTAATAGAAATCATTAACAACCATACCTCCTCCCATGTGCCAATGCTTGGGCATCTAGGATAAAAACAATGTCTTAAATTTAATTCTAGTCTCACCACTGTTTCCCTTAAAATGAATGAATTCTGAGGCCACTGCCAGGGCAACACATCAAGGTGAGTCGAAACATTTTAAGCATTAAAGAAGCAGGGTGTTTTTTAACTTGTAAACCTATCTGACTGCATTTTTCCTCATTACTTAGACATGTAGATAGCAGTTGATGTAAAGAGTGCTAAGTTGGTTATGAGAAGAAGCTTTTTGGTGCTTCCGTCTAGAATTATTCTAATTTATGATATACATGAGCATTCTATGACTACAAACTAGGACTACAGGTCAGTAACCATTTGTTTTGAAACCTGTAACTGGCTAAATTTTGAATGCATAAATTAGACTGATTGTTCAAAATGTAAATTGAAAACCATAACCAACTAAAAGCATACTTGTTACTAACTGTATTAAGAAGCGCTAGTATTTCTAGATTAAAGGATTAACAAACTAAGTGACATTCAACTGAAGCATAATATTCGGATCTTTTTTTGTCTCATCACACTTCTGAAGCCACAAGCATAGCAGATGATGTACAAAGGTTTGAAGGCATATGCCATTTGTAAATATCAACTTTAATTGTTTGCATATAACAAAATGTGTGTTTTTTTTTTGGCCAGGTTGCAGGGTTACTGATGAAATTCTACACCTAGTTCCAAATATTGACAACTTCAGGTTAACACTGAGGGCTATCAAATTGTGGGCCAAGCGTAAGTCTCCATACATACAATCCAGTTTTTTTGTATTTACTAGCCAAAAATTAACTCTGCTGTTTGCTTGCAGGTCACAACATATATTCCAATATTCTGGGTTTCCTTGGAGGTGTTTCCTGGGCTATGCTCGTTGCAAGAACCTGCCAGCTTTATCCAAATGCCATTGCATCAACCCTTGTACATAAATTCTTTTTGGTCTTTTCAAAATGGTAAGTGTTTAAGTAACAAGTTACATAAATTATACTAATTGTGTGTCAGCAGCATTTCGTTTGTTTTATTCCAGAGTCCTAACTAAGTTAATCTGTCAGCCATAAGTGCATGTTTAAGCAGTGCACTTCTGTACATACAGTTACTCCAGTATTTTAACTTTCATAGATTCCCATAGCTTCTATCATTCCCGTCGTCGGAATGGGAGTCTCGGTAATCAAAATAACATAATAGTATGTACAAAAGAGAAGGAAAAGGCTTAGGCCTCATCTCCTTTTGTAGCATATCCACCTCTTTTTGTAAAAGAGACCAAAGTAAAGCAACAACCAATCAGATTAGCCTCACCCCATAGAACCTTCCTGATAGAACCTCAGATTTTCTACTGCACGTTTTGCAAGGGAGTCTCCTTTGACCTCTGCTCACTTCAACTCTAGTTTACTGTATTTTCAGCAGTTGTTTCTTCAGAATTGTTGGTTATATCATCTTGGAATGTCTGACCAGGAGAAGAAAGCCCTTTTTAAGGCTTGTTCCACCTGTGGCAAGAAAAGGTTGTATGTGGAGGACAGGCATAAAGACTTTATCTATTGCCTGTGCACTGACCACAAGGCAGCGGACTGCATGATCTGCCACACTTTTTCTACGAAGACTCTCCGGGACCATGATGGTCGCCTCCTCACCTGGCTCCAAAAGCTGAAGTCGAGGAAGGAAACACTATCGAGTGACAGCGAGGATTCATCATCTGCCACCTCGTCCAGAAGGTCAGTGAAGAGGGGTAGTGCTTCCCCATCACCATCTACAGACCGTCACTCAGAGGCCTCAAAAAAGTCCCCCTGTGAGTCTGAGAGCCTGAGTCCTAGCAAATCTCCTCACCATGGTGCAATGGAAAGGGAAGGACTACCTGCAGCTACAGCAGGGGTTGAGTCTGCTAAAGCTTTCAAAAAGCCTTCTTCTCTAACATCTGAGAAGTCTGACAAATATACCCAATCGTAGACGACGCGACGGAAGACTCCGTCGACTAAGACTGCAAAGATACAGGTGAAAAAAGTTCCACTGTCGACAGGTTCTTCGGTGCCTTCAAGTCTCCACCTTTCGACGTCCGCGCGACGGGCTTGTCGACTACTATTACTACAGCGTCAAAGAAGATGTCGACGAGTGTGTCGACGGTAGCGGCAACGTCTGTCGTCGATAAAGGCATCTACAACGACCATGACTACAACGACAGCAGGAAGGTCGGTGGTCTCGTCAACGGCAGTGTCGACTATGCCCATCTCTTCGTCGACGATCCACTCGTCGTGGCTGGATCTACCGTCTAGGACCTAGTCGACGATGGTTTCTTTTTCTTCTTTACCACCGACGGTACCTTAGACGTCTTCGTTGATGGAGAAAATCACTATTTCTTTGAAGAGAATCACACCGGATATGACTTCTCCAAGGAGGGTTGCCCCCTTGCCTCCCGCGCTGTTGCTGGAAGAGGAAGAGGATTCTGAGGGAGATGATGATTCTTTTGGCTATGCCAATAGCCCCTCTCAGCTGCTAGTCAAGTGCCAGGAAACTGATACCTTCATGAGCACTCATGTCTGCACCATTTTCATCGTCAGGAGAAACTAGCCAAGAGATGATTTCTGTTCCTTCTTCCCTCTTGACAGCTCTTCAGGGCATGTTGCTGGACTATAGGAGGAGAATCTCCCAGCCTCCTCCTTCACTTTCTGTGACGCAAGATATTTCTGCTCCGCCAGCTTCTTCAGTGACTTAGCCAAGAGCACCGTCTCACATGGCATCTCAGCCGCAGGTCACATGCCCAGTTATACCTCCTGTGGTTCCAGAAGTGCAGGATGATTCCTCAGATGAGGATCATTGCGATATCGGCAGGCCAGACCAGTGTGTGGAGTGGGATGATTACGTGATACCGGACCCAGCTTCTCCTACACCGGAGGCAGTCGATTCTCCCCCTGCTGACATAGGGGGGTTTCATAAGTTGATGGAGATAGCCTCACACAGATTTTAACTTCCCATGCCTTCAGTTCAGACAGAGTGTTTTCTTTATGATTTTAAAGAACCTTATAGGAAGACTGTCCGTTCCATTCCCATTGTCCACCATGACTAGGACGAAGGAGTAAAGGCTATGAAGAATCCGGCTACTGTTATTCCAGTCTTGTCAAGCCTGGAGAAAAAAATACAAGGCCCCTGACGACAGTCCAGCATCCTTAATAGATCAACTGAAGTCGGATTCAGTGATTTCGCACGCGGCTCAGAGAAAGTCACGCAACCCTTCTGCGTCTTTTTCTACATCTCCGGATAAAGAAGGCAGACGCCTAGATAATGTTGGAAAAAGATTTTCAATGGCAAGTCTTTTGGTCAGAGCGGCGAACACGTTGGTGATACTTGGCAGATGTGATGATCAGATGTGGTGCAACCTCTCACCATATCTAGACCAGCTGCTTCAGGAGTAAAAGATGGAAGCAAAGAAAATCTTGCAGGAAGGAGAGGTTACATCGGCTGAGATTATCGATTGCGCAATGGACATTGCCACGACGACCTTCCGCTCGCTGGCAGGCGCAGCTGTACTTCGTCACCAAGGCTGGCTCAGGGTGACATGGGTTCGAGGCATGTGGGCTGCTGAATTCATATCTGTGCATAGATCGCCGCCTAGTGTTGGGTCCGGATGATCGCACATTGTTGTCCTGGAAGAGTCTTCGAAGTATCACGAGATAGGTGGCTCCTCCCCTGGACTACAGTGCGCATGGGCATCGACTCCATCCTCAGATTGTTTTTTTCCGCCATTGGGTCTTAATGTATATTGGTTCACTGTAGTCAAAATCGATAAAAACTTTCTTAAGGCCAAAAGGCCTTTAGTTTTCTTCGGTATAGTCTTGCGTTCGGTGCCTGATTCTTCCAGCTCGGTTCCGAGCCAGATTCCAGAGAACCGCATGCTTTCGACGCGGAAGGCCCAGTCGACGCCACAGACCCTATCGACTGATCATCATGGAACGGAGCCCGTTCAAGAGATGTCCCGTGTGCAACTCCAAGTATCCCCACATCGACGTCCACCCGGTGTGCAACAAGTGTCTGTCGCCGGATCATGATGAAGCCAGTTGCATGGCTTGTTCCCGTTTCAGATCCAAGAAGACGCTTAAGCATCGACGCGCTGCGCGCCAGGAGGCCCAGCAGACTGCACCGGCACCTGTGGACATCTTCAATGCCGGGGATGATGAGGGAGCTGACCGGTAAGTTGGTGAAAACCTGTTGAATCCCGCGTCGGAGGTCGACTATAACTACAACGCGGACGCTGAAATGTTCGAAGCGGAATAAGTAGTCGACTAGGTAGGAGACGACGACTGGGCCTTAGGGGCCATGAAAGATAGCTCGAGCGAAGAGCTAACTCAAACTGACATTGGGGCCGAAAGCTTCAAAAGGCTCAGGTTGAGGGATCGCCACTAGGTCTTACCTAAGATCTTACCATGGGTTCTACGGCCCCTCCTTTCGGCTCGGCTACGGACATTACTATTGAGCCGCACCCTGCAAAACCGAAAGTAAAACCAACGGTCTCAACGCAAGCGAAAGAACTGGTGCCACCCTCGAAACCGAAAGTGTGCATTACTTTGGTCGGATCGTAGGCCTCGGAGCCGTCCGCACCGACGAAGCAGAAGGGTGTTGTCGATCCGAAGACACCGGTCAAGGGCGTCGAGACGAAATCTGCCACGCCGAAGACAAAGGTCAAGGTGGTCGAGCCGAGTAAATCGGCGCCGAAGACGGTCGACACCAACAAAGGACTCGGTGATCCGAAGGTTCTCGAGACTCCGCGTCACCAAGACAAGGCCAAGAGCGGCGCAACCCACGAGTCCATGTCTAGTGGTGCCTCGAATGATCCCGTCGACTCGGCGCGGCCGTCCGCCGCTTTCTCCAAGCAGGTAGCGGACTCCCTAAAGCACATCAAAGAGAAGGTCTCGACCGTCGGCCCGAAAGATCCTCCACCTTCGAAGCCGGTCGAGAAACCTCAGAAAGCGTCGACGCCCATTCACTTCACGTTGCCACCGAAAGTGGCGCCGAAGGCTTTCACCCCTAGGATGGGCGCCAGCGTGCCCGAGAAGGTGCCCTCGGTGCCGAAGTCGACGACAGTCGTCCCAACCTTTAAGCATCGACAATCTTCGTTGGAAGAACAACAAGAACACTTTATCGATGCCGAAACGGGCAGACTTTCACTCCATAAACGGAAAATTGCCCCGGAACAGCCGATGGAGTCCTACAAAATTCCTTTGGAAAAAAAAAGGATTCAACTTCAACTCCTGTTCTTGTGGAACCACTTTCTCCACATGGCCATGATGTCTCACCCACTTATTCTGACGTGGACGCTGGGGAAGGTGATGATGATGACGAGTACAGCTATCCTGTCTACACAGACCCTGATGATACCAATGAACCCTGGGCAGCTGGTGCTGATCCAGGTGATCCTCACTCTGGCCCAGACACTCAACTCTATGGTGTAAAAACGTCGCCTGTGGAGGATTCAGCGGCGGTTAATGCCCTCATTGAGAGGGCGGCATTTCAAATACACAAGCACTTCTAGCGAGGTATGACAGGGCACACTATGACACACTGGAGACCCTGTTGCAGCACCTGCCAGACGAATACAAAGAGGCAGCTGAGATGCTCATCCAAGAGGGGAAGCTGATATCCAATGCTTCTATTAAATGGGCACTGGACGCGGCTGACACTGCGGCCAGAGCTGTCAACACTAGTGTCATGCTGAGACGACATGCCTGGCTCAGAATCTCAGGATTTAAGCCAGAGATACAGACCACCATTCTTAATCAGACAGTAAACCCTGATCATCTGTTTGGCCCAGAGGTGGACACCACCTTGGAAAAGATAAAGAAGGACACTGAAACTGCTAAGTCCATGGGGGCCTTGCAGTCCCAGCAATTCAGGGGTGGTTCCTTTCGTTGCTCAAGCACTAGAGGTGTTTCCAGAGGCCAGCTCTCCCAAACCACGCAGTACTATAAAGGCAACACGCAGTCCACATACACCAAACAAAGTTGAGGTGGATATCGTGGAAACCGCGCCAAAGGCAGGGGTCGTGGAAACAACAACTCCAGATCCTTTGCCACCAACAAACAGTGACGCCTTGTCACTGCCCCCCGACCACGCAACACCGGTCGGGGGGAGACTTCAACAGTTCCTGCCAGTCTGGAAATCCATCACCACAGACAGGTGGGTCACACAGCTTATACAGTACGGTTATTGTCAGGAGTTAACATCCACTCCACCCAACATACCCCCAAGACACCGTCCTATGTCCGCCGAGCATTTGCCCTTATTGCAGCAGGAGGTCATCATCATGCTGCAAAAAGGGGCAATCGAGCTTGTGCCTGTGCAAGAAAGAGGCACAGGAGTTTACTCACTGTACTTCTTGATACCAAAAAAGGACGGGTCCCTCAGACCCATACTGGACCTCAGACCCCTCAATCAGTACATTCTATCTGAGCACTTTCACATGCTGACCCTGCAGCAAGTACTCCCGTTGCTCAGTCAGGGGGTTTTCTCGCAACTTTATATCTAAATTATGCGTATTTTCACATTTCGCTGCACCCGTCACACAAAAAATACGTCCGGTTCACCATCCAAAACCAACATTACCAGTTCAAGGTTTTGCCTTTCGGAGTCACCACGGCACCCAGGGTGTTTACAAAGTGCCTGGCGACGGTGGCGGCTCACCTAAGGAGACAGAACATTCACGTCTACCCTTATCTGGAAGACTGGCTCATCCAGGCAAAGGCAGCCCAGCAGTGTGCCGCCCACATGTCCCACCACATTCACCTTCTTCACGATCTTGGATTCTCACTGAATTACCCAAAGTCCCACCTGCAACCCGCCCACATACGGCAGTATCTGGGTGCAACGCTAAACACTCTGGCAGCCACGGCACAGCCAAATTCAGTGAGGGTCATCAGCATTCAATCGCTGATACAAAGATTCAGACCTCAGCACTTGCTTCCAGAGCGAGTGTTCATGCAGTTGATAGGCAAGATGGCCTCCTGCATCTCCATAGTCACGCACGTGAGACTACATATGCGTCCGCTTCAGGAGTGCTTAGCACGTCAGTGGAATCAGGCTCACGGACTGTTGAAAGACCTAGTGTTGGTGACCGGTCGGGCAAACAACTCTCTGCATTGGTGGAAACCACAAAACCTTTGCAAGGGTCGACCGTTCCAAGAGCCTGTGCCACAGATCATCCTGACGGACGCTTCTCTCCAGGGATGGGGAGCTCATGTACTCCATTACACTGTGCAGGGACTATGGACACCACAGCAGAGGAAGATGCTAATCAATGTTCTGGAACTGATGGCTATCTTCATGGCACTAAAAGCCTTCAAAGTACATCTGTGCAACAAGGTCGTGTTGATCCGGACGGACAACATGACGGCCATGTACTACATTCAGAAGCTGTCTCATCTGGCTCAGAGCATGTGGAAGTGGGCCATTCAGAGAAACATCTTCCTCATGGCAGAACACCTCCCAGGCAAAGACAATCAGATGGCGGATCTGCTCAGCAGGTACAGCCACCAAATGCACGAGTGGGAGATACATCCATCGTTACTCCACCCGTACTTCCATAGGTGGGGTCATCCAGAGATAGACCTGTTCGCCACAGAGGAGAATGCAAAATGCCGAAGCTTCGCCGCCAGGTTTCCTCACCCACAGTCGCAAGGCAATGCGATATGGATGAACTGGTCAGGCAAATTTGCGTACGCTTTCCCCCCGGCACCTCTAATACCGCTGGTGGCATGCAAGCTGAAGCAGCACTCGATGACTCTCATCGTGGTTGCTCCAACGTGGGCTCGCCAACCATGGTACACCACGTTTCTGGAACTGTCCTGGAACTGTCCGTGGTACCGCACCAAAGGCTGCGCCTCACACCCAGGCTTTTGACGCAGAGCCATGGCGACATTCAGCATCCAGATCCGCAACAGCTCAACCTGGCGATCTGGCTCCTAAGGTCTTAGTTTGGCTACCTCAACTTACCTCCTGACTGTATGGACATCATCCGGGAGGCAAGGAAGCCCACCACCAGAGCATGCTATGCGGCGAAGTGGAAGCGGTTTGTCATTTATTGTGCAGGCCACAACATTAACCCGCTGGATGCATCTATTCAGAACATCATTTGTTATCTCTTACATTTGTACAAATGTAATCTGGCCTATGCTTCCATTCGCATACATTTATCCGCAATGGCTGCTTATCTCCAAAACATACAGCACCTCTCACTTTTCAGGGTGCCTGCCATTAAAGCCTTTCTGGAAGGACTCAAACGAGTCATTCCTCCGCGGACGCCACCAGCTCCGGAGTGGAACCTCAATGTGGTCCTCACCAGGCTGGTGGGTCCCCCTTTTGAGCCACTGCATTCCTGCGAGATTCAATTCTTGACTTGGAAAGTGGCTTTCCTTATAGCGATTACGTCGCTACGACGAGTTAGTGAACTCCAGGCACTAACTATCCAAGAGCCATTTATTCAAATTCATTCTAACAGGGTGGTGCTTCGCACTAACCCTAAATTCCTTCCTAAGGTAGTGTCTCAGTTCCATATCAACCAGACTATAAAACTTTCCTCCGCAGGTATTCCCCCAATTGCAACATCTTCCACGTTACAAGACTCAATTTCTAAGAGAAGAAGTCTCCGTCCTTCTAGACAAAATGGCCATAGAGGAGGTTCCCGCAACTCACAAAAATCAAGAAGTGTACTCCCGATATTTCCTGGTTCAAAAACGAGGATCTGTCAAAGAATACAGGCCCATTCTAGACCTTCGAAGGCTCAACAAGTTCATACGAAAAGAAAAGTTCCGTATGCTTGCCCTGCACCAGATATTCCCACATCTTCATCAGGGAGACTGGATGTGCGCCATCGACTTGCAGGACGCCTACTTCCACATACCAGTGTCAATCAAACATCGAAAGTTTCTAAGGTTTCAGATCGGACGTCGTCACTACCAATATCGAGTACTGCCGTTTGGCCTGAAATCTGCACCTCGGACATTCTCAAAATGCATGGCGGTGGTGGCTGCTTTTCTCCGCAAAAGAAAGATCTTCGTCTATCCATATCTAGACGATTGGTTGTTGAAGAGCTCCACCCCGTCACTGCTTCAGAACAATCTGTCGTTCTGCCTCAAATTGATGGAGTCATTGGGACTTCACGTCAATCTGTAGAAATCAGTTCTCAACCCTTCCCAGCGGATCCACTACCTGGGTGCTTCTCTGGACTCACTTCAGGCAAGCGTGTGTCCTTCGGAAGAGAGGTTGTCATCTATGCTCCTGAAGGGTCGCCTTCTTCTGGACCATCGGGCCCCCACAGCCAGACAAGTGTCTTCTCTGCTGGGATTGATGGCTTCATGCATTTACATTGTGCCCAATGCTCGCCTTCACATGAGACCTCTACAACAAGCCCTGGAAGATCAGTGGTCTCCGAGATCGGACCGGTGGGAAGACCGAGTCTTGCTTCCTCAAGGAGCCAGGGACTCGATCAGATGGTGGTTGAATCGATCCAATCTTCTCCGAGGAGTGCCATTCCATCGTCCTCCTCCATCTCAGTCAATTGTCACCGATGCCTCCCTTCAAGGCTGGGGTGCTCACATGGACCAACTCCAAGTTCAAGGCCTTTGGTCCGAGGTAGAGCAAGGCTACCATATCAACTTCCTGGAGCTTCGAGCAGTTCATCTTGCTCTCAAGACTCTTTATCCTGCTCTGCGTACCAACCACCTTCAGGTTCAGACGGACAACACAACAACTATGTTCTATCTGAACAAGCAGGGCGGCACGAGGTCAAGAATCTTGTCTCTGGAAGCACAAGCTATCTGGCATTGGCTACTAGCAAGAGGCCTATCCATCGTGGCAGTTCATCTACCAGGAATTCAAAACGTCCAAGCAGACTGCCTCAGCAGAATCTTCGTAGAAGCGCACGATTGGGTGCTCAACGAGGAAGTGGCTCAAGAGTTTTTTCGATGTTGGGGCGTACCGGACGTAGACCTGTTCACAGACGCGGCCAACACAAAATGCCCCGTCTTCGCATCCAGGTTCCCCCAACAGGGATCACTGGGGAAAGGCCTTTTGATCAGCTGGTCTCAGACGTTACTCTACGCCTTTCCTCCCCTGCCTATGATCCCGGCGGTGATCCAGAAGTTCTACAGGACCAACACCAGAATGATCCTGATAGCACCAGAGTGGCCACGCCAGTGGTGGTACCCCGATCTTCTTCAGATGTCGGAGGTTCCTCACCGGCGACTGCCATGCCGTCCAGACTTGCTGACAAAGACCAGGGGAAGGTGTTGCACCCCAACCTTCTTTACCTTCGCTTGACGGCATGGCTCCTGAGGTCATCCAGTATGGACATCTAGACCTCCCAGCAGACTGCATGACTATTCTTAAGGAATCGAAGCGACCCTCCACTAGGAAGTCCTACGCTTTCAAGTGGAAGAGGTTCTTCTTATGATGTTGTGAGCACTCTCTTGACCCGGTACATGGTCAAGAGCAGGTGATTCTTCCATATTTACTGCATTTAACGAGATCAGGCTTGAAATACCCCTCCATCAGGGTTCATTTAGCTGCCATCACAGCATATAGGAAGTCTCCTAGTCAAACATCTTTCTTCCTTATGCCTGTAGTTAAAGATTTCCTAGAAGGCCTGAAAAAAGTCTTCCCACCGGTGAGGTGCCCCTCTCCTCCCTGGGAGCTAAATATTGTACTGACTAAGCTGATCAGTGCTCCTTTCGAGCCTATCCATAAGGCCTCTTTGCAGCACTTGACCTGGAAAGCTGCCTTTTTAGTGGCGATTACCTCTGCCCGTAGGGTCAGTGAAATCCAGGCCTTGTGTTGCAAGGAACCTTACACAGTTTTTCATGCCAATAGGGTGGTTTTAAGAACCCACCCAAGTTTCCTGCCTAAGGTGGTTTCAGACTTTCATATCAACCAGTCTATTACCTTACCTACCTTTTTTCCTAATCCTTCCACTCCCCCGGAGAGGTCATTACACTCCCTTGACATCCGGAGGGTTCTGAAGTTCTACTTGTCAAAAACCCTGCCTCTGAGAAAGTCTGACCGGCTTTTTGTTAACTATGGCAGTACTAATACTGGTCTGTCACCTTCCAAACGGTCAATTTCTCGCTGGATTGTCTCCTGTATAGCTTTTGCTTATCAACTGGCTAACAAAATATTGCAGGGTAGACCACATGCACATTCTACGAGAGGGAAAGCTTCCACTACAGCTCTCCTTCGTAATGTTCCTATTTCTGAAATTTGTAAAGCGGCAACTTGGCGGTCTGGCCATACCTTTACCCGCCATTATTGCCTGGACTCAGATACTCAGGCCGATGCCAGAGTAGGGCAGGCCTCTTTAAGGAACTTGTTTGCATAAGATGTATTGGCAATATGTCTTGGCTTTTCTGTGAAGTTTTTTACACTTCTTGCTTGTCCGTGAGACTTTGGGTATGAGCTTGCTAATCTATTCATAGATTATGACTATTGATGAGTATCCCCTGGATGAGAAGGATTAGTTACTTACCTGTAATCCTAGTTCTCATCCAGGGGTATACTCATCAAAGTCATAAGCTCCCGCCCACCTCCCCGGACGAGCAGAGTTACAAAGTTATGAGATGTTTTATTGTGGATCTCCTCAGGTGTTATTCACCTCCAAAAAGATCTGACCCAACTGTCACCTGTGGTGCACCATGGGAGCAGGAGGTTGCCTTCAGGTCTTAAAGGCACGGTACCCCTACTCTAATGCCTTAAAGGCAAGGTGTCAGTTTTCTCTGTTTGCTTTATACTCTACTGCAGCCTACTGGCAAATGCCTGCAATTACAGGTTTTCCTATGGCAATAAAGCATTGTTGTATACAAATGTTTTCTGCTCTCTTTCTTCCTTAGGGTTTGGAAGAGTACTACTGTATGTATGCTGATTTATGTAATTTTACAGCACTTTTGCCAGTTAGAAAATGTTTCTTAGGCTGCAAATATGTTTCACATATATATACATATATATTTATATGTATTTTCTATATGCTCCGGGATCCCGCACATGGGCGGGGATTATTCATAGTTTATGACTTTGATGAGTATACCCCTGGATGAGAACTAGGATTACAGGTAAGTAACTAATCCTAATTTAATCATACAATAAAAACAAAAAAAATAAATAAAAATTCCACTATAGTCATTTTACCCAGTTTAAATATTCTGAAGATAGGCTCACGTTTGCTTCCTTCCAAGGCTCACCCAGAAGTCTTTGGCCCTCCATTCAGAGTGTGGACGTAGTTCTCCCGATAAAACTTCTGTACATGGTTAAAGTGGCATTCTTGGTGAGCTGTTAATCTGGCTCGTTCAAACTTAATTTTCTCCTAAAAAATCGTTCCCACCGACCTTTTGGCATCTTGTGGTTCCTGCCTTTCTATCAAAGCTGGTTAGTCTTCTGCTATAGCATGTCAGTGGGCTCCCATTTGGTATCATCAGCAGCAATGTCTGGTAGTACTTTTTTTTTTTAAGAGATTTGTTTTTCCATATCTTTCCATTAGAATTTCAGAGCCACATGAAAGCTCCATCAATGACAAATCTGAATCTTATTTAATTCGCTCAGTACTGATTGTATTAGACATGCTTGCTTCATAATTTGCTCTTCAAGAGGATAGCTGGACAACTTGACCTGTCTCATGTTCCCTCTTGCCTCTAAAGAGCTTTCAACCTGTGCAATGTGCTCTTTTCATGCGAATCAGCAAGTCCAAAGATTCATTCTGAGCACCACCATATCTGCCTCGCATGCATTCCACATATTCTTCAAACTCCGTCCCCTCTTGCAGTTTCTGAGCATGAATATTGTCTTATGTAGACCTATTTTCAGTGTCTTCGCATTTAGGCATGAGGACTTTAGCTTGGGTTTCGAAATGCCAAATGGTTGTGGTTGTACGTTGGTCTGCTTCAAGCAAAAAGTACAGTATACTTTCAGTTGACTCAATATGCTGATTAATCCTCTGAATATCTGTCTTAATATCTTTTCCAAAGTCTGACCTAAGTTTGGCTAGAGACTCTCATTCATGTCCCTTTTACTTATAAGAGACACCTCATCAGACCCTCCTTAGTAAGAGCGGCACTCGTTTTTGCTGCTATTACAGGGTATGTGAGTTGTTTTTTCCGTCTGCTTTGAAGCTGTGCAAAAAAATGGCTAATGTAAATTTACTTCCTATTTGTGGGCAGTTGCATATAGGTCTCCATCTGTTCCCTGCCACAGGTATGTCTATTAGTAGCTGCCCTTCTGCCTCCCCGTGGTGCATGCTCTCCTCCCCTAATATCAGTGCTGGTGTTTCCCCATATCAAGGGCTTCTGATGCTAGGGTGGGTGGCGGAGCTCCACAGGCAACGTCCTACTTTTGCAGACAAGGATGGGCACCGGCACTGATGCTAGGGGAGGAGAGACCTATTGCCTTTATCAATCCTTGTTTTAATTGTCAGTTGTCTTTGGTCTCAAATTGCAGGATTTTCAGGGTTTATTATCCATGTATTGGAATGCCTTTTAAAAGCTTTGCCATTTTATCATATAACAATTTTGAAATCGTTTTCCATTTATATTATGGCAAGTCCAGCTTTTGAAGTCACTAAGTGGAATTGACTTGTGTGTTGCTGCTTGTTTGAAATATCTATCCTTCTACTTTCATCACATATTTCAAAACGTGAGTCACTCAAATGTGTTAAACTGGTCTCTTATTTGATCTGGCCTATTGTCCCTCTGATTAACAGGGAATGGCCAAACCCAGTGCTGTTGAAACAGCCAGAAGAATGCAATCTCAATTTGCCTGTATGGGATCCAAGGGTGAGTTCTTTCCTTTTTTTTATAGTTAGAGTTCTGTCTGATACGTTATTTTACATTATGTTGCCTGCATTGGTGACTTTTGTATCAATCGTAGGTTTTTAAATTGCTGTATTGTATAATCTTTGATGTATTTGCCTAAAAGGTTTGTATTTACAAAATCGCTTACAATTACAACAAAAGTGCAAAGTAGCTTGTCTTCATTTCCATCTTTTTCCATTATTAGAGTTCAGCGCTGGGTGAAGAAAAGCCTTTGGGAAATTAATTTGTGGCATTTGCTCCAACGTATTGATACTGTGCCCCACTTTTTATGCACCAGTTGTGATTTAGATCATCTCCTGAAAGCAGCTTTCTTTCATCATTCACCCCCCCCCCGCAACACACACTTAATGTGTGTGGTATCCTCATATCAGAATCCATGTGAAATTCCCAAAGTACAGGTTACATGAAAACAATCACTCAGAGTGGTAAAAAAGAGTAGGAGATCGACAAAATAAAAATATTAAGAGGCGGTAGCAAAGGGAAATGACTGAAGCCAGCCTATACAGTCATTAGTGCGGCCCAATGCCCTCCGAGATCAATTTTTTTTATAAAGTGCTCCTAGACTTGCTCAAAATCCTGTAAATTATCATTAAGTTTGTGAATAGCCTTTTAAATGTTGCTATCTCGTACAAGTTTTCCAACCATGCTTGAAACCTTTGGATTTCACTGGTTTTCCAAAGACACAAAATTCTGATTTTGGTGAAGCTTAGAGTTGTAGCCAACCATCTGTTGATGTAGGTCGTTAGGGTAGGAAGCTCTGAGACATCATGTAGTATGGCTATGCATGCATTTAATGGAGCATACCTGGAGTATACGTTTTAAGTGAGCCCATATCGGACACCAGTAATTGCTGAACGGTCCACATTCCCACAATCCATGTACAATATCACTATCCTGTTCCCCACATCTCCAACACTGCAAGTCGGTACTAAGGTATACCTTTCGTCGGTAGTCAATTCCAGTGGTGGATGATTGTGTAGAAACTTTATTTTGGATGGGATTCCCGGAACCCTGTGTTGTAGTCAGCTAAAAGCATATCCCAATTCCCATAGTAGAATTCCATGCAAAGTTGTGTTTCTCTACATGCATTTAGGTAGGAGGAGGCAGAGAAGCAGTCAGTCAATGTAGAGTACAGCTCCACTATAACAAGACCAAAATCTTATCAAGTATGCAAATAATATGTAATAGGTAGTGTTTTAAAGCAATTGGAGTCTTCCTGATAATACATACATCAGTAGAAGGTACCTTCATTTCTGTATATTTGGGATATCATAGTCCCGCTGCAGGTCAGGGAATGTTTTCAGTGCACCATGTGAGAAGATTTCATCAGTGTATTTTATATTGCACGGATTCCATGCAGACCAGTTCATTTCTTAAAGTGATATTGGCATAATTCCGTAACTGCTTTGGAGTGGTGACGGCTGAAACTTTCAGAAGCTTGTCTGCTCGCTTCCATGCATACTGATGGTGTGTATTATAGGGTTGAAGACTAAAGTGGTTACAACCTGTGTTTTATATAATTTTGCTAGTTTGTCATTAATGGTCTTGATATGATTATCAAGTGTAATCCAATGAGGCGTTGTTCTATGGATTTTGATCATGTGGACTAAGTGCACCAATTGTTGTGCCAGCCATTAACTTTCTATGTGTGGTAAGCTATGTAGTGTACCAAATGAGGTACACTATATAGAAAGTCCAAACAACCCTTATTGGCTTACAGGGCATAAATTAATAATCTAAATGCTCTCTTTTGTGGTAACGTGGGCAAACAGTTTAGGCTTATCAGAGGGTTGTGTTAGGCATTTGTTGCACACAGTCGATAAACGAGACACACACTCGAAGAAACTTAAGACCAATTTAGAAAAATAGGTATTTTAATATATTTTTCAACACCAAGAATTTCCAAATTGGGCAAGTACTTTTTGAATTATCAATTTTTACAGTTAAACAAAAATGTCTTAGAAATGAGTTTTTATGCGATAATTATTTTTATGTGATGTATCAAGAATCTGATATACTGTGTAAAGAGTCCAAGGGTTCCCCTACTATTGAACAGGGCTTGCTATGCAATCCCATAGTGCTCTATTAGGGGGTAGTGTGGTCGAGCAGCCTGCGGCTTAACACACAGGAGCCTAAGATAACAAATGCACAAAAATGATGAATAAAGGACAACACGACTCAAGAAGGAGATCCACACCAATTAATAAAAATAGCAAGTATGTTTAGGCATCAGAGAAAGATCATTCCGGTATGTACGTTTTTAACTGTACATTTTTTTCACTTTAAAAGTGGACACAGTGCAATTTTTGAGTTCTGCAATGTTATCCTATGGAAGGAAGAACAAGTTCTGCAAACGGGTACCGTACATAGACTTAAACTGTTCTCCAGGAGTTAGGGTGAGTGGTGGGCAAGGTCAAAGACAGCACCAACAGTACACCACCAGCAGCACAAGGACTTCAGGGTGCAAATCTGTGTCAGGAGCCCAATGCGTTTCAATGGGGTCGGTCTCTGTAAAAAGGGGCTGCAGACTGGCTTGGAAGCCAGTCCGGCTGAACCAACCCATGCGATGCTCAGACGTAGGCACCTTTGGTTCTCTTCTCAAGGGCCCTGGGGCGATGGGTACAGAGGTGTCTTTAGATGTTCGGTTATTCCTTACCGGAGCAGTCGCGGTAGAGGGACCCTATTTTTTAAGGCTACAGGTGACATTGCGGAGCCCAGGAGCAGGGAAGGGGAGGCAATGGGGAGGGGGCAGGGGCTTGCTACCTCTCCTATGAGGGGAGCCAGATTCACATTCCAAAGATAGCGACTCATTTGAAGCTTGCCAACCCAAGGAGGCTAATCAGCAGGTTGTTCTGCTGGAGTGGGTCTTACACCCTCTTCCCGGACAAGCTTTTTTCCTGACCTCCTGAGAGTAAAAGGCTGTCACCTTAGGAGGTCAGAAACGTGTGGCATGTTGGCAGAATCCAGTCAGCAAGCACACCAGAGGCTGGTACGTTTTCAGGGGGCGCCTCTGGGTGCATTTGTTAATAAATCCAGCACTGGCATCCCTGTGGGTTTATCAAGACAAGATGTTTGGTACCAAACATCCCTTTTTCAGTGAAGAGGTCATGTATCTGGGGAACTTGTTTTTACCAGTGTCCAGTGCATTGTTTAAGATGGCTTCCTAGCCACTTGTCCTGGCAGCATTAGGACTCACCAGCACAGGGGCATATCTGCTCATGCAGATATGTCCTCACATATAATATTAAGGTCCCTGCCTTAGGGCTGGCATGCTGCTGTAGGGGTGAATTAGGAAGATCATATGCAACGGTAGGGGACATGGCACACAGGTATGTGTGACATGTCGTGTTTTCACTTTTGTCTGCACCAAGACACACCACCTGCAGTGGCAGTTGCGCATGTGCTTGGTGAGGAGTCTCGTTAGAGTGTCACAATTTGTGCCGCAGCCCTTAGGGACCCTCTTTAGCACCTCCGGCCCTAGGTACTAGGGTACCATTTACTCGGGACTTACAGAGGGTGTTAAAGGTTCTGCCAATTGGGAGAGCAATTGCACGGTATTTGGAAAGAGATTTGGCACTGGGAACCTGGTTAGCAGAAACTTAGTGCACTTTCAGTCAACATCTGATGTACCAGGCAAAAACTAGGGGTAACTATGCCGAAAAGGGGCACTTTCCTACATATGGAGAAAGAAACATATACTGGAATTGTATCTCAGCAGTCCCCTTTGGAACTTACGGTGCTATGGGGTTAAGGTCACTAGATCCACCATCAGTTCATATTTACCTGCCCTGGAGTGTCTGGGTGCAGAGGTGCTGAACGGGTTGGTAGCCTTGAGCGCTACACCGTCGACAAAGAGGTGGGGGGGGGGGGGCACCTAGAAACAGGCTTCAGAGGGAATAAGTCCGGGAGCTTCCAAAAGGGGTGATTCGTTTGTGAGGGTCTTGGGAGCAGGGGCAAGGGTGGACATACTCTGTGTTCGTGGATCTGGAACGGGGAGCTTGGATGCAGAATGTTTTGGTTGGCTGGGCTGGGCCAGTGTGTCAAAGGCACCTGCGGTTCTCGGTCAGACCTGCAAAAGAGGGACAAAATAGGACAGCTGGACCACTATCGGTGCTGGCCTCTATGATGCTTAAGTTCCTCATCGGCTGGTCGGTCTTTGTAGCGGTGGAGTCCAGGTTGGACTTCAAACAAGCAATGGTTGCTGCAAGGGGTCCTGTACCCCGGGTATTGGTGCAGCCCTGCTCTCGGGGGGTCCTGGTGACTCCAAATTTGGTGAGGAGAGAGATCTGAGCTCTGGGAGCACGGTGACTTCCTCATGTGTGGCTGCTGCATCTGTGGACATGGTGGCCAGCAGAACGGTGAATTGTACATTGCGGTCGGTGCCTATAGGTTGCAGGGAAGTGGCTTCTTCACTTCACGGGAGATGCTGATGGATTGGCGAAGCGCTGGTGGCCCTCCAAGGCTTTTGGAGGATGCATAGCTGCAGGACGAGTCAGGCTGTTGCGATTGTTGGGACAAGAGCAGGCAGGCAGGCATGGTATGGTGCCAAAGTCCATCAGTAGTCCACAGTTCTCACTACTTCTGCTGTTTTTGTTCTTCTTTTGTCAGGTGAAGCAGAGTTCCTGATGGTGGGGGATCACCTAAATACTGAATTTAGAAGGTCAAGGTGAGTGACGGGTAGTAGCCAATTGGCTACTTACCCTTACCCTATATGACCTCTTCCTGAGGGAAGTGGGCATAACTCTGTCTCAGAGTTCCTAACTCCACCAAAATCAAGATGGTTAAATCTTTCGTTCGTGGAGCACATCAGGCAGCCCACCTTAGGGGAGTTCATTACCTGGTGGTGCAACACACCTACTTGCATATCTACTTTCCAACCTGTCCTGGTGTCAGATGATTCTCAGGGCTGGGGGGTGTCATGTCCCAGGTCTGGGAGAAGCCAGGGGTCCTTATCAATTGTGCAGTTCTGCCGCTTCGACGCTGAAGGTTTCTACCGCGGCGACGCTTTTAGGCAGGTACGATAAAGTCTTATGGGACTCAATGGAGCGTTTTAAATCGAAATTGCCTAAGGAGGACCAGCAAGACTTCGAGGAGAACCTGACGGAAGGAAGCCTGTTGGCTTATCAGATTATTAGCACTGCTGCAACTGGAGCAATACTGGCGGGACATACCTATGCCCATGGGGTATGTGCCAGACGTTCGATGTGGCTGCGCCTGACAGGCCTCAAGCCTGATGCGCAGCAACGCATCCTAAACCTCCCGTTTACAGGCACATCTCTCTTTGGCCAACACACGGATGACGAAATGAGTCAGATGAAAGCAGAGCTCGACACCGTCCAGGCAGTCGGCCTAGAAAAAAAGGAAGAGTTCAAACACCGTTTCAAGACCAACAAAGGCAGAGGGGCTCAACAGAGGGTTCAAACCCCTAAGTGGTCCCAGAACAAATCCCAGAACAAATCCCAGGGCAAGACCCAGTTTCGGGGTGGTAAAGCCAACCGAGGTAGAGGAGGTCACCAGCAGTCCTCTACTTTGACGAGAGGAGGAAAACAATGAGCACTGGCTTCCTCTAGCGCCGTTATCCACTCCAGTGGGAGGAAGTGTTTCAAAACATCTGGCAGAGTGGGACAGCATCACGAACCATCGGTGGGTGCTGAATACACTGCGCAATGGATATGTTCTTCGTTTCCGTGCGCCTAAACAGGACATTCACCCAAAGAAATCTCGTCCGCACCAACTCGATCTGCTCCAAAAAGAGGTGAAGGCTCCTCTCCAAAAACGAGCTATGGAAGAGGTGCCTCCCCCTCAAAGGGGGAAAAGGAGTCTACTCCAGATACTTTCTTGTCTCCAGAAAGGATCAGGAAAACAAGTTCCGGCCCATCCTGGATCTTCGTGTTCTGAACAAGAACATAGTCAAGAAGGAGTTCCGTATGCTTGCTCTTAGCCAAATATGTCCACATCTGCAAGTAGGAGATTGGATGTGTTCGATGGACTTGCAAGATGCCTACTTCCACATTGCAATTGTCATGCGACATCGGAAGTTCTTGAGGTTTCTGGTGGGCAACAAACACTACCAGTACAGGGTTCTGCTTTTCGGGCTAAAGTCAGCGCCGAGAGTCTTCACCAAATGCATGGCAGTGGTGGCAGCCTTCCTGCACAAAAAAGGACTGTTCGTCTATCCCTACCTAGACGACTGGCTCATAAAAGGCCCATCTCCTCGACAGGTAGAGAACGACTTCCACCTTTGCCTGCTACAATTGCACAGACTCGGCCTCCACGTCAACATTGAGAAGTCGGTACAGCTACCAACCCAATCCATACACTACCTGGGCTCTGCTCTGGATACAGAATTGGGAAAAGCGTATCCTTCGGAGGAGAGACTATTTTCTATCCAGCAGAAGTGCAAAGTTCTGCTACAGTGCCAGAATCCAACAGCGTGTCAAGTAGTGTCTCTGCTGGGTCCCTGGCGTCCTGCATCTTCCTGATTCCTCACGCCAGGCTGAGGTTGTGACCTTTGCAACAGGCTCTGGAGGATCAATGGGATCAGTCGACCGGGCTCTGGGAAGACCGGATCTTTCTTTCCCAGGTGACGAAGACCTCCATCAAATGGTGGACTCACCCTTGCAACCTTCTGGTGGGAGTGCCTTTTCACCAGCCTCTCCCGACAGTCGATAGTCACAGACGCGTCTCTCCAAGGATTCAAGGAAGGTGGTCAGCAAAAGAACAGACCTTCCATCTCAACATGCTAGAGCTTCGAGCAGTCCATCTGGCTCTAAAGTCCTTCCTTCCTGCTCTCGAATCACACTCAGTTCTGATCCAAACGGACAACACGACAACCATGTTCTACCTGAACAAGCAGGGCGGAACTCGGCCGTGTCCTCTCTTTCTGGAGGCACAAGCTATCTGGCACTGGCTGCTCGCCAGGAACCTCACAGTAGTAGCGGTGCATCTCCCAGGAGACTAAATATCAAGGCCGACGCACTCAGCAGGCACTTCGAAGATCAGCCAGACTGGGTGCTGCACGACAAGGTGGTGGCAGACCTCTTCCATCGCTGGGGTCGTCCAGAAATAGATCTGTTCGCGGACGACGAAAACTCAAAATGCCACGCCTTCGTGTCCAGATTCCACCATCCAGGGACAAAGGGGAGTGCCCTTTTGATGGACTGGTCAGGGACATTTGCTTACGCATTTCCTCCTCTGCCCCTGATTCCGAAGGTTGTGTCCAAACTCATCAGATCCAGCATGACCATGATCCTGGTAGCCCCAGACTGGCCTCAGCAGTGGTGGTACCCGGACATTCTACAGCTGTCGGTGCTTCCACCCAGGATACTGCCCTGCATGCCGGACCTGCTGACCAAGATGGGGGGCAGGATTCTGCATCCCAACCTTCTCTCACTGCACTTGACAGCATGGCTCCTGAGATGCCACAATACGGACATCTAAATTTGCCACCTGATTGTATGCACATTTTAAAGGAAGCGAAACGACCCTCCACAAGAACGTCTTATGCGTTTAAGTGGAAGAGGTTATTTCTTTGGTGCAGAGAACGTCACTTTGATCCCTCTTCAGCACAAGAGGAGGTGATTCTGCCCTACCTGCTGTATCTAGCAAGATCAGGTCTTAAATATACCTCTATCAGGGTGCACCTCTCGGTCATTACGGCTTATCGGAAGTCTCCTACTCAGCCCTCCTTCTTCCAGATAGAGGTGGTCAAGGACTTCTTACAGGGGATGAAGAAAGTGTACACCCCTGTTAGAAACCCTTCTCCTCCGTGGGAATTAAACCTAGTATTTTCTAAGTTGATGGCTCCCCCCTTTGAACCCATCCACAGAGCTTCTTTGTTACACCTATCGTGGAAGGCCGCTTTTCTAGTTGCAATTACATCAGCACGCAGAGTAAGTGAAATACAAGCACTGTGTACAAAGGAACCCTACACTGTTTTCCATCACAACAGAGTAGTCTTAAGGGCACATCCATCGTTTTTACCGAAGGTTGTTTCTGATTTTCAGTCCATTTCTCTTCCTTCCTTTTTTCCAAATCCTACGACCCCGGCTGAGCTGTCTCTGCACTCTTTCGATCTCAAAAGAGTCCTTAAATTTTATTTGGAAAAGACCAAAGAGAGTAGGAAGACGGGCCAATTGTTTATCAACTATGGTCCACTGAGAACGGGCTTTCCCGCTGCCAAGAGATCCATCTCCAGATGGATAGTCTCCTGTATTAAATTGGCTTATCAGCTTGCAGGCAAGCCCTTACTTTTGTCACCTAAAGCACACTCTACTAGGGGGAAAGTGGCCACAGTAGCTTTCCTGCATGATGGACCTATGTCAGAGATTTGCAAGGCTGCAATCTGGAGATCAGTTCATACCTTTACAAGGCATTACTGCCTAGAATCTGATTCCAGGCCTGATACTCAAGTAGGACAAGCCTCTTTGAGGAATCTATTTGGGTAGCCTGCGGCCTGTATGAGCTTAGTTTTTTCTAGGCTTAGTATTGTTATTAGTGTATTTTTACTCCTTTGCCCGCAGGGAGATGAGGTGAGGCTCGCTATTCTATTCTAATGCTTATGACTATTGATGAGGATCCCCTGGAAGAGAAGGATTAGTTACTTACCTGTAATCCTAGTTCTCTTCCAGGGGTATCCTCATCAAAGTCATAAGCAACCCTCCCGCCTCCCCGGGCAAAGGATCTTTCTTAACTTGGAGATTTTGTTAACCTATTTGTTTCCATGGTTTTTCAGTCTCCGATAAGAACTGACCCAACTGTCACCCCTGAGGCATGATGGGATACTGGGGGTCATGAGTGCCTTAAAGGCAAGGTGTCAGTTTTTTGTAGCATGCAGCTACAGGTTAGCTTTTCAGTCTTTTTAGACTGTGTGTTTGCAATGCAGCCTGGGAGCTTCCTATGCTTTCATGATATAATGAGAATTTCTGCTGCTTTTTCAGCATTAAAACAGTTTCAAAACAATCTATGGAGTTGTTTTTCATGTTTCTAATGCTTATGTATGGTGGAAATTCTTTACAGCATAATCCAGCTCTATTGTGTATTTGGCTGCTATGATATATATATATATATATATATATATATATATATATATATATATATATATATATATCTCGTCCCAAACCTCCTACACTGCCAGATATTGCGCAGTCCTGAACAGACGAAGAGAGGAACCCAGAGATGGTGCCAAACAAGTGTGTGTTTATTCAAGCTCAATCTTGCTCAGCATGCCCGCCATTACGCGTTTCAACAGTATCCACTGTCTTGATCACATGATGTGATCGCAAAGCCACATGGGAATTTATCCTTCTTTACAATGACACAAAAGGTGGACTAAATTTCAACCACCATAATCAAATACAAAATGTTTTCAAAGGGTACATAGAAACAAACAAAGGACTAGACCATTAATGTATAGTCCTTCTCTGTCTTATATACAACCCAAGTGGGTGAATAAACTGAAGTATATACATATATGTGCAATATTACGCAAATAAATAAACATATGCAAAAACTTCATGAATATATACATATAAATATGTAAATCATAAAAACAAGGTGTTAATTCATATTTTTTTAAAAGACTATGTTTCCTGACCCTTTTTAAAAAAACATTTAGAAAATGTATCCCAAGTGGGAGTTTTCAATAAAGTGTCAAGTGCTTCATGTAAACAAAATCTTATGTAAACATACACAATTGGCGCCGTTAAATTCCCATAATGCGGCAAGGAGCAGCCATCATCGCAAAAGTGCTACAAAGAATATTTAAAGTGTCAAGTGCATGTAAATTATAACAAAAAATTGTTTAAAAAGGGAAGAGCCCCTCCCTTTTAAATTCATTTTACTGACTGATGTTAACACACAGCTCTAACCGGAAATGCAAAACAATTCTATTGACTTTTTTTCTTTCTTATTTTCCCAACAGTGGCACGCAATTGCTAAACAGTATGTCTATTCTTACTAATCGGGTGTAGCCACAGATCATATGAGATTTGGAACTATAGACAGGTGTACAAGTCCTCACTGGTGTTAAGACCTCCAGGAGTACGACTATTTAGTTCCAAAATGTACCGAGTCTCAAGGACCCTGAGTAGCCCATCCCTATTTCCACCTCTTTTGAGGGGTAGAACACAGTCTAAGACAAAATAGGTGAGGTGCTTGGGATCACTCCCATGCACCGCCTGAAAATGGCGTGCCACCGGATAGGATTGTTCGTTGTTGGAGATTGCCCTCAAGTGCTGCAGTATTCTCCTGTGAACCGGAAGCCGGGTACTCCCTACATACCTAAGTTCACAGGGGCACTGCAGCACGTAAACAGCAAATTCCGTTTTGCAGGATAACTGTTTTGTTATTAGTATAGGTTCTTCCTTGAATGGAGTACTGTAGCGTGTTTTATTACATCCATTCTTGCAACTGGAACACTTCAAAAAACCTTTTTTCAGATTCATAAAGGTTTTTGATATTGGAGGTTCCAAATGGTTCTTAACCAGCCTATCTGACATAGAGGTGGATTTCCTAAAAATATATAGCGAAACGCGTCTGTCGATAGGGGGGAGAAGGTCGAGATAACATGGCATGAGCACAATTTACATTACAGAAGAACACATTCATTTGTGGTAGTCACAGGGAGGCAAAGCGATTTGCCTGCAATCACAGGATGTTGAGCTGATGCCGAGATTCGAACGTAGCTCCCCAGCTCTAAAGTTCGCAATTCTAGAACTTGTGGCGGGAGGTGTGTCTAAAAGTGTATGTCGGTGCTGGCCATCAATGAGAGAGACCTGTGCATTTTTCAAATGGGTGGTGAAAAAATGTGTGTATGTTGCTGGAGATGGTCCGCCGTGCCACCAATGTACTACCGGGGGAGGGTAAACACCCATTATTCAGCAACTTTCTTTCCGCATACCATCACTTCGCATACTTTCATTACGAAAGTACCATAACTCCGCAATGCCATTATAACGCATGGCATTACATTTTATATGCTTTTACCACGCATACATGTACAACGAAATTCGTTGTAAATTCATGAATGGTAAAAGCATGTTTTTTTTAATGTTTGGATAAGGTAAGTATGGGTATAGGGGTATATGTTTTGGGGTACTGAGGTATATGTTTTCGGGTTTTTGGGTATTTTAAGGGTTCAGATATAGTTTTGGGGTACAGGGGTAGTTTTAGGGTTTAGGAATAGGTATGAGTTTTGGGGTACAGGGTTATTTTTAGGGTTCCGGGCTAGGTTTGAGGGTACAGGGTTATTTTTAGGGTTCCGGGCTAGGTTTGAGGGTACAGGGTTATTTTTAGGGTTCCGGGCTAGGTTTGAGGGTACAGGGTTATTTTTAGGGTTCCGGGCTGGGTTTGAGGGTACAGGGTTATTTTTAGGGTTCCGGGCTAGGTTTGAGTGTACAGGGTTATTTTTAGGGTTCCGGGCTAGGCTTGAGGGTACAGGGTTATTTTTTAGGGTTCCGGGCTAGGCTTGAGGGTACAGGGTTATTTTTAGGGTTCTGGGCTAGGTTTGGGGGTACAGGGTTATTTTTAGGGTTCAGGGCTAGGTTTGGGGTACAGGGGTATTTTTAGGGTTCAGGGCTAGGTTTGGGTTTTGGGGTACAGGGGTATTTTAAGGGTTCAGGGCTAGGTTTGGGGGTACAGGGGTATTTTTAGGTTTCAGGGGTAGGTTTGGGTTTTGAGGTACAGGGGTATTTATAGGGTTCAGGGCTAGGTTTGGGTTTTGGGGTACAGGGGTATTTTTAGGGTTTAGGGATAGGTTTGAGTTTTGGGGTACAGGGTATATTTATAGGGTTAAAACAGGTTAGTGTTTAAGGGTGTTGTTTTTTTTTTTTTTTTTAAAAGACCTTTATTACCACATAAGCATTACACAGCTTTACGCCTACAACCTTGGGGCCGGCAGCACATGTTTAATGTTTGTGTTCATAGTCAATTCACACAGCCCCTTTGCCGACATCCCGGGGGTACGGCGGCGTTGTACAACAGTGTGTGGGGTTGGGTTGGGTTGTCGTTCAGGATGTGGATACATGTAGGTCTGATTTTGTATTTTATAACATTAACCGTTGTTGGAAGTGTTCAAGAAGTATGTCTGGTAAAAAAGGAAAAAAGGAAAAAAAGAAGAAACTAACACGGTCAGTGAAGTGTATTGATCTCGACTCCGTTAAAGCACTAGAGATGCATTCGAAATATATTCATTACCACGATTATAGCCGCTTGGGAACAGTCTAGACTATATCGTCCGTGCCGGACTGTGAGATAGGAGGAGGCTCACAAATGTTGCCCCGAAAGTCATTCCACCTTGACCATACTTCTCTCCATTTGCGGGGACACCCTCTTGCTATGTACACAGTCTTTTCTTGCAGCATGCACCAATCCATGTCGCTTTGCCAGTCCGTCAGTTTCGGTGGAGTAGGGGCTCCCCACAGTCTAGCGATGTTCCTCTTTGCTATCATCTGTCCTAGTGTCGCCCAGATTCTCCCTCTCGAGGACAGGTCCGTGGGTTCCCAGATGTTCAAGAGGCATCTTTTGGCCTCAGGCCGAATCTCGACTTCCCAAACCTCCCGCATACACCGCACCACTCTTGTCCAGTATTTTTGCACTATCGGACAGTCCCACAATATGTGAAAGAAGGTACCTGCCCCTCCACAACCTCGCCTGCAGAGCCAGTCTCCCGCCCCGCCCCTCCCCATCGCTTGAAGCCTAGTGCAGGAGAGGTACACCCTGTGTAAGATTTTTAGTTGGACTAAGAGCACTCTGGCCGATATCGCTACCTCCCTAGGAGAGGCGAGAGCAAACATCCATTCCTCCTCATCAATCGCTAGTCCGTCATTGACCAATTTCTCTCTTAGGGGAAGGAGCGTGTCGGGGGGATTATTTATCAATTTTCTGTAAGTAAGGGAGATAGCGTGTTCTGGGATGAGTCCGTCCAATAGTCTGTCCTCTAGTGGAGAGGCCTGCGGTAGTGTCGCATCCGTTGGAATGTTCGCCTGTAGGGAGTGTCGCACTTGCATGTATTGGAAGTGTTCGGTTTGGCTAGGTCGTATGTTTCCTGTAGGTGGGCGAAAGTGTGGATTCCTTTAGGGCCCAGAGGTCTTTTATTTGCGAGATCCCTATAAGGTCCCAGTTACGGAACCCCTTGGTACACCCTAGATTACCAAGCTTTTCGGAGGCCCAAAGTGGAGTTGACATTGTAAGGACACCCGACCACCCCAATTCCCGCTGAGCAATGTGCCCTATCTGTACTGAGTGTTGTGTCGGGCCTGTGAGGTGTAGTTTGCCTGGTTTTGAGTAGAGTGCAATCTCAATAGTTGCCCCCAGGTAGCAGCCATCTATCCCTCCCGTACCCAGGTTCATTCCCGTCACTATATGTCCCGTGGTTAATCGCTGCAAGGTGCGCGGCCCAATAATACTTGCGGATGTCGGGGAGGGCGATTCCACCATCATACCACCCCAGTGTAAGTTTACGCAGTGCGATTCTGGGCGCCCCGGCCCATAGGAGTTCACGTTGTGCCGCTTCGACTGCTGCAAAGCACGATTTAGGTACTAGGTCAGGGTAGTTCTGCAGTGCGTATAGAAATCTTGGCAACGCCACCATCTTGAAGAGGGGCTGCACGGCCCAGCAATGATAACGGGAGTTGCTGCCAGGCTTTGGCGTCTCGTTGGAGCCGTCGTAAAGGTGGCAGTAAGTTTCTCTCATGCAGTAGAGTTTTATCTGTGGAGACAGACTCCTATATATCGAAAGCCGTTTTCCGAGCACCCCGTGGAACCGCCGTATATTTAGTGGAGTGTTGCAGTGAGGCATGAACCCTGATTGATCGGATGGACCACGGTAGAGAGGACCGGCTGGAGTCGATTCGCCAGTGTTTTGGCCAAGTTTTTCGGCTCCGCGTTAAGCAGCGAGATTGGCCTATATGAAACGCATGACTCTTTAGGTTTCCCCTCTTTAGGTATTGCCACAATAGTGGCTATACGCTGGTCTCGTGGCAACCTTCCCGTCTCTTTGCTTTTATCAAACATGTGCTTAAGGTGGTGACTAAGTGTGTCCGGCTTCAATTTGTAGAGCTCTATTGGGAGGCCGTTGGGTCCTAAGGCTTTGCCAGGGCGGAGGTCAGTGATTGCACGTTGCAGTTCAGTGACTTCGAGTGGGCTCTCGAGGGCTTCTCGATCTTCTTCTGACAAACTAGGCATGCGGATGTCCGCTAGGAGGGCTACAGAGTCCTCCTCCGGACGATCCGACTCCCGGCTGTAGACCTTTTTGTAGTGTCTCGCAAATTCAGCCACTATCTGCCGTGGTTCGGTTAGAATAGTCCCCGTGTCTGTTCTGATTTCCGGAACTACTCTACTAGCCTGTTGCTTTTTATCGAGCCACGCTATAAGCTTCCCAGCTTTGTCGCCTTGGTCGTAGAGCTTCCCCATCCTATGTCTAGCTACTGCCTGGGCCTCCTGTGTTACTAGCTCCTTATAATCTGCCGTTTTGAGCTGTAATCTGTGTTGTGCGTCCGGCGCCCCTGTGTCCCGCTCCTCCCTCTCCAACCGCGCGAGATCAGTTTCCATGGCTGCTACCTGTTGTTCTTTATCCTTTCGCTTTATGGCGATGACCAATAGTGCTTCCCCCCTGATCACTGTTTTAAACGCCTCCCATAGGGTTACTGGGGAGTCCACTGACCCTTTGTTAGTGTCAAAATATTGAGTGATTGCCCCTATTAATTTCTTCCTAGTCTCCTCATTGTGTAGGTGCCAGGCTCCTATGGGTGCAGTGCAGCCCTCCCGCCGAGTCCCGAATGTTATCTGTGTGAAGACCGCCGAGTGGTCGGATATGCCACGGGTAAGATGTTCTGCTTCTTGTATTGTCGTGTCGTGCTGTAGTATAGTCAGGATGTAGTCGAGGCGGGAGAATGAGTGATGTGGCCCGGGGAAGAAAATGAAGTGTGTATCGGTTGGATGGCACAATCGCCATACGTCTGTGAGTCCGAAGGCTTCCAGGAAGTCCGCCAGCCATTTCTGCCCTTGTGGTATGTCCCTGACACTACCGCGTTGAAATCCTCACCCACCACTAACTGCCCGTCAGGGAGGGATAGTAACAGTTTCCCCAGATCCGTGTATGCTTGGGTTTGAAGGCCAGGTGGGATATAGACGGATAGGAGGTTCAGGCGATACCCCTCCCATCTGCCGGACGCTACCGTGAAGCGGCCCTGTGGGTCTGTCTCCATGTGGTCTATATGGAGGGGCAGTGAGCGGCGCACCAGGATCCCTACCCCCCTGGAGCCTGAGGTGAAGCCTGAGTGGACTGCAAGGGTATACCCCCACCTGTTGAGGGCCTGACATGCATTCCCCATGAGGTGCGTTTCTTGTAGTAGGACCGCGTCCGGCTGGTACCTTTTAAGAAATTGCAGGACTATGGTGCGTTTGAGTCTATCTCCCAGCCCGTTGACGTTCCAGCTCAGAATTTTGAGGCTTTTTCCCCACCGTCTAGCCATAACCGTTGCTGTGTGAGGTGTCTTGCATTTGCACTATGGTGCTTGGGTTGAATCTGACATTTCTAGCTACACATGTTATGTTATGCTGTTTTGTAACGCGCTCAATTACTGCCGGAGTATCCTGGCGCGAAGATGAAGAAACAGATTAAACAGCCAACACTACAAAAAAGAGAAAGCTAGAAGGCCAGCCGAAACAGATGGGTTTTCAGCGCTTTTTTAAAAGAGCCAAAATTCAATGTAGCTCGCAGGGATAGAGGAAGCTCCTTCCAGGCCGAAGCGGCCTTCACCGCCACTGATTGCCCTCCCAGCTGGGTACGCTGGAAGCGAGGAACCTGCAGCAATGTTGAGCGCAGGGATCGATTGGGAGAGTAGCGACTAAATCGTTTCATCAAGTAGGCGTGTCCTTGCCCATTGATAGCTTTATGAGCCAGTGTCAAAATTTTAAAAATGTTCCTTTGAGGAACTGGCAACCAGTGCAGACTCTGCAGGTGATTCCTTACACTAACCTGGCTGGAAATATTACCCAGCAGTCTGGCGGTCGCGTTTTGGATCACCTGGAGACGCCTTACCATGTAATCCGGGGAGCCACTCAGCAGAGCGTTGGCATAGTCGAGGCGCGACAGTAAAACCTTCCCAACTCCCCTACCCTCCCAACCATCCCCCCAACATACCTGCTGAATGCAAACAATTACCCGCATTACGTATGTGGATTCTCCCATTCCCCTCCTCCCACTTCCGTACATTGTGCCTTCCCCCCGTGAAACAGTGCCCCCCACCCTGCTCCCTGCTCCATGGGTTTAAAACTACCCACCACCCCAATTAGCAGAGCGCCTGTCGCCCAACCCTGCCCCGGAGAGAGACAACCCTCCCCGATGGACTTCTTACAGGAAAGCGTGAGCCGGCCCTCACCAGGCCGCCCTTCCCGCACTGCCCCAGTACTGTGTTCCTCAGGACTAACTAGGGTAGACATTCAGTGTGAATTTTAGAGTTCAGGTCAGACACACAGGTAACCACTCGTGACAACTCCAAGAGTATATTATCTTTGGTATACGTTACAGTTCGAAGAATCACTATATCGACTGTCCGCGCTCTCAGCTCGCTGAGTTGTCTCGTGGCGAGTCCCAACGGGGACTGTTCGACCTGGAGCGCCAGGATCTCTGGCTCTGCTTGTCCCCTTCCATGCGTCCCATCGCCGAACCAGGAGAGGAAACCCCGGGTTCTCTCCAATTGTCAATGTTTCCACCTGTCTGTGCCTCCGGTGCAGCGGCATCCAACCATTCCTGAACCGCCACTGGTGAAGTGAAGAAATGTGATTTACCTCCAGCAATAATCTTAGACTTGGCCGGGAAGAACATCATCTATTTCAATCCTCGTTCACGAAGCGCCGCCTTAACCCCCTGGAAGGAGCGCCGCTCCTGCTGGACCTGCAACGTGAAGTTCGGGAAAAAGCGGATCGTAGCCTTTTCGTGGTGCAGGTCTCCCTGTTGTCTGGCAGCCTGGAGGATCGCGTCGCGGTCTCTATAGTTAAGGACTTTAGCAATGATTGTTCTCGGCGAGGCACCTGGTTTGGTGTTGGGGTATTTTAAGGAGTAAGGGTGGGTTATGGTTATGGGGTGCAGGGGTATTTAAAGGGAGCAGGGTGGGATTAGCACACAATATGAGACATGGCATGAAGGGCGGAACGTACCACACGCCCCCAGCATTTGTCAAACCCCCAGCACACGCCCACAGCACAACGCAGACACGCCCATAAGGGACTACTTTGCTGGCACGGTTCTTTTACCTTTTAAATGTATATGTTGGGCGTCTGCATAGCCTATGTTCTTTTGCTGCAACTGCCCTTTCCAATGCTGTATTGAGTGTTTTGATTGGTGCTGTGGTTCCTGAGATTACCCGCCTCAAAGGTTTGGGCTCTCTTTATTATATCAGTATGGATACCAATAGTTGGTTATATCTTGTAAGGAGTCCTGAGATTCCCCCAGAAGTGCACAGGGTTTGATGTAAACCCAAAGTGGTTTATTTGTGGTAGTTTGGTCGAGGTTTATAAAAATAAGCAGCTTTCAAGATTTATTTTAGGACCAAAATATATGTTAGAAGGTAAGCACGTTTTTAAATAAAAATCCCTTTTCTCTTTCAAAAGTAGACTCAGTACAATTTTTCATTTGTGCAATGTTAACCTATGGGAGGTAAACAAGAATAAAGTTTTGCAGGGAAGTACATCACTTACAAATACAGTCTTTGGAGTCTGTGATCAACACCAGGCATGGTTTAGTTTTGCATCAAGACTGCATCACCAGCGGCACAGGGGTGGACTGGTGCAGAGGTCAAACCTCTGGGCCTGGTGCCCAATGTTAACCAATGCAGACTGGGGGGGGGGATCAGAGATGCACTGCCCACAGGTTTAAAGCAGTGTCAGAGATGGAGCTCCTAGAATTATGGAAAGTACAAGGGAGGGGTCCCACAGGACAGAACCAAACTTAGAATTATGGAAAGTACAAGGGAGGGGTCCCACAGGACAGAACCAAATTTACACCCTCAGCGTGCAGAGTGCCAACACCTCATCGGGTGTGCAATGTAAATGGGGGAGATTGGTTTTGGAGAAAGGTTGCAGGCTCGTGCAAGGAGGCTGGACTAAGAAAACCCACCGCTTCCGTGGTAAGTTCTGATGCTAGGAGATGTAGGTACACCGTTGGTCAAGTTCCCCAAGGCCTAGGGGTTCTAGTTGCAGGGGTGTCCGTTGGTGTCAGGAACAGCTTATCGGGCAGATCGCTGTGAGGGGTCTTCGGATTGAGGCTGCAGGCGTCGATGTGCAGTCTGTTGGGGTCAGCCCACGGTGGACTCTGCCTCAGAATCGCTGGGGGACCTTCGCAGGACCAGTGAGCCACTGGGGACTTGGGTCGTGGACGTCGGGTGCAGCGGTGAGTCCGGCGGTGGTTTTGGGGTTCCGCAGGGCACAGTTGTTTTTCTTTAGAGTTGGTTGCTTCGAGACAGTTCCACTGTCCACAGTAGATTTGTAGGTAAATTCAATTTTGTGAGTCCTTAATCGCGATTTTTTCCGAATCACAAAATTGAATGTCGGTAGGAATCACAAACATATTTGCGATTCCTTAATATTCCTTTATTGCGAATCACAAATTGAGATTCGCAATCAAGGAATATGATCCCATTAATTACTATAGGGATGAATAGGATTTGTGCCCGCAATTTGCGAGTAACCAAGGGGCACTCGCAAATTGCGGGCGCAATTTCAAAGGTGCAAGGGTTCCAAAAGGAAACCCTGTTGCACCCCTGAAATGTGCATGTCTGCACATACAATTAGCGATTCCTTGAGGCTAAAGTGCATTTTCCTTTGTGCTACTTACATTGCATTTAAGGAATCACAATTTTTGCGATTCCTTATTTTGCGAGTAGGTTTAATCTTACCTACATTGCTCAAAGCCAAATTGTGATCGCAAAGGCTGAAATTCTGAGAATTTCGGCGTTTGCGGTTACTATTTGGCTTCCTACATCTGGCCCTTAGTCTTTGCTGAAGGCATGCAGTCCTCCCAGGGTTTTGGAGGTCGCTGGGCCTGCAGGACAAGTAGACTTTTGTAGCAAAGTGCGAAAGGCAGCAGACAGGGCGGCAGGGCCAGTGCCATGTCAGTCACTGGTCCTTCTGTGTTGCTGGTTTGGTGCCCTGGCTTCGTAGGTCATCAGGAATCTAATTTCAGGGTCTGGAGACGCTACCTACTTACTAGATTTATGGTCGTTACAGGGTAGTGACTGAGTTACTTACCTGGGGCGTCTACACCATCCTTTATGCTACCCTCCTATGGGAGGAGGGCATAGTCCTAGCCCTGACTGGATAAGTCGCACCATCTTCAAGCTGGTGGGCACCGAAAAATGTGCTTCACTTCGCCTCCAGCACATGAGGGGTTGAGTTGGTGTAGGGGGCACCTCCTTTCTTGCTAAGTTTTCCTGGCGGTTTTCCCCCCAACAGTGGGGGTTTGAACCAGGGGCTGCCATCTGTTACTAGTAGCAGAGGATGGGGTTGCATTTCAAAGGTGGCAAGGACTTTGAAGATTACTTCTCGAGCACTGTGCTCATCCTGGGGAAGGAGGTGTGACCCTTCTGCCCAGGATGGGATTTGTTTCAGGCCTCAGACAGCAGAGCTCTCAACACAGGGCTCCAGTAACATTTCTGATGGTAGCCGGCTGCCTAAAGCCAGTCAGAAACCACAGCAGGGCTGGTAAGTTTTTAGAGGGCACTCTGAGATACCGTATTTGTACATGTTTTAATAAACCCACCACTGGGTTTATTAGGAGTTGTTTGGTACTAAATACTCCTAAGTTCAGTGAAGCCATCATGGTGCTGTGGGACTAGAGTTGCTGAGTTTCCAGCCCATGTACTTTATGGCATTCCAGGCACTTACGATCTTAAGAATAGACTTAAAAATTGTAGGGGAATATCTGCTCAGGCAGATATGCCCACACCTGAGATATAGTGCACACTGCCTTAATGCTTGTAAGGCCTGGTAGATGGCTGACTTACCTTGCAGTTTTAGTAAAGGAGGTCTGGCACAGGGACCTGGTTGTCAGGGACCTTTTGCACTTAAAATTGAAACCACATCATTTTCAAGACAAGTAGTGGGAGGCTAACCATGTCAAAAGAGTCACTTTCTCACATGCTTTTTTACATAGAATGTATGAGGTGTTCTCGATAAAATGAAGCATACTGTGCTGCAGTAGGCCAAGAGACTTTGGGGCTGACATTCTCCTTTTACAGGACTCACATCTCTTAGGGTCTAAAGTGCTTTTTTGGCTCTCTTTGAATACACACTGACATTTCACTTCAGGTTCAGGAGGGACTCATGCGAAACTGGTATTTTAATCCTTCATAGAGTCCCGTTTCAGCCCAACAGGGTATTGAAAGTCGATTATGGTAGATACACTATAATAACCGGTTCACTATATAGGGAGCCACTCGCATTGTGTAGTATATATGCCACCCCTCACTTTCACCTCCCATTGGGACAGACTTTTGTGGATATATTTTTTGGCCCATGGGGAGAACTGCCAGGAGGTTTCTCCTTAATGGGTGGAGACTGGAACAATGTACTAAGCTGGAGGTCGCCATGTGGTGTGCCAAAGGAGGGGAGATGTACACTGGGGTGTCCAGATTAAGCTAATTGGCATCTCACTGAGTTGGACTAATGCTTGGAAGGCATACCATCCGGCTGAAGTAGGCTACACATAAAATACGAAAAACACAGTTGATGGACAGAATGCAGAACAATGTCTTATAATAACCCCAGTACAAAGATTAGGGTCGCAATCCATTGTTTTTTGCACTCCACACCACCCTAGGTCAGACAATTGCTATATGCAAATCAGCCTCGACCCTGTGCCTCATGGGAACAGTCCAGCTGAACTACCAAGCCATGTCTTTCCTAGACCGGAATCAAGCATCCAAGGACCGGTTTCTGGCTAACAGCCTTCTTCAGCCTGGATAGCTTGACTCCAGTGATGTGGAGAGCCTGGGACTCACGTCTGAGCAACCCAGCCCACTCGGGGTGAAAATTGCAAAAAACACAGTTGATGGACAGAATGCAGAACAATGCCTTACATTCACCCCAGTACAAAGATCTGGGCCTAAATCCATCGTTTTTTTGCACTCTACACCACCCTAGGTCAGACAATGGCTATATGCAAATCAGCCTTGACCCTGTGCCTCATGGGAACAGTCCAGCCCGAACTACCAAGCCATGTCTTTCCTAGACCGGAATCAAGCATCCAAGGACCGGTTTCTGGCTATCAGCCTTTTTCAGCCTGGATCGCTTGACTCCAGTGATGTGGAGAGCCTGGGACTTATAGCCAGTGTCTGACATAGGGTGGTGTGCAAAAAAACGATGGATTTAGGCCCAGATCTTTGTACTGGGGTGAATGTAAGACATTGTTCTGCATTCTGCCCATCAACTGTGTTTTTTGCAATACACATTATACGACAGTCCATTGTTCCTTTTCTAGGTTAGGCAATTTACTAATCCCAACTGGATACATGCATAGAATATTAGAAGCCAACATTTTCCCGAGGTGGTTGTCTGATCATTACCCAGTGGTCCTTAAGCTTCATGTGGGCCCGGAGCACCCTTATTCCATGTCGCCCTGGCATTTGCAGAACCCGTCATAGAAAACGCTCTTGAATTGGTCTCTTACAGAATACTTTTCCATTAACGAAAATACGATGTCCTCCAGAATAGTGCTGTGCAAAGTCCTTAAACCAACAGTTCGAGGCATATGAGCTGCAGATCCTACACTTAGCAATAGATCGCCACCTGGTGTTGGGCTCGGATGATTGCAGGTTGTTGTCTTCTTGGAAGAAGTCTTTGTAGTAACGAGATAGGTGACTCCTCCCTTGGACAATACTGCGCATGGTCATCAACTCCATCCTCAGATTGTTTTTTTCCGCCACTGGGTTTGGATGAAAGTTTTCGCTCCGGCTAGAAAATACTTTTTCTGCATCTTTCGAAGAAAGAAACTTTAGATAAACTTATTTCGACATCGAATAGACTTTTCGACATCACCAGCTACATTCCGGTGCGTCGACGCGGGCCGTTGGGCCTATCGGCGCCGTACGGCCTACGCCTCATGGACAGAACTCCATTTAAGAGATGCCCGGTATGTCAAGCAAAATTCCCTCATAGCGGCCATCACGAGGTTTGCAACCTCTGTCTCTCGCCAGAACACGACTAGTCGACCTGCGCAGCCTGTGCCTCCTTCCGATCGGGATCGGAGGGCCCGTTGACACGAAATGAGAAGATCAGCGCCAGCACCGGAGGCCATCTTTGAGGAGGAGATCGTCGAAGAAGACGTCTCCGAGGACGAAGATCCAATCGAAGATATCTCCGAAGGCAAGGCTCCACTCGTGGCCGAGGAAGACTCACCTGATCTCCAGATCATATCGGGGGCAGAGGACTCAGACGATTCGATTCCATCTCGACAACCTGTGAGTACCACTGCCCCCGCACAACATACACTACCCAAGACAAAGGCAGCGGTCGGCACTCCGCCCATGGGCCCCAGTCGAGACCGAAATTTACCCTCCGACGCCCTGCCTTCGGGCTCGGCTCCGAGGAAAAAGACTACGCCTTCCGGTGCCTCGGCGCTGAAAAAACATCACGTGCCAATTCCACCTCCTCCATTGGCACCGAAACATCCTTCGACACCGAAAGATTCTTCCACACCGAAGCCAAAACGCCCTTCGGTGCCCAAAGACAAAGACCCTCGGCACCTGAACCAAAAGACACATCGGTGCCAAAGCCAAGAACGTACCGGACCCAAAAGCTTCGACTCCGAAACCCTCCGGTTCCAAAAATAAAGAAGGGAAGCCAGGTTCCGGCGCCACAGGCCCAACAAAACCTGTCTCCACGCCGAAATCTACAAAATCGGTACCAAAGTCTCCAAGGCATGATACAGACAAGCCTAAAACCCATTCGGCACCGAAGAAATTGCTACAGGACTCTCACTCCTTACAATCAACCTCTATTGGCACCGAAGCGGATTGTGGAACAAGAACTGTTTACACCAGATCCTAAACAGAAAATGGTCTATATTAATCCAAAAACTGGACATGTGGAAGCAATTCCATATAAAGAAAGACCAGCAGACACACCACTTCCACCTGTGGTTCCTGCCAAAAAGGACTGTGCAACTTCTCCAATGCACCCTTCCTCTCCTTCACCTTCTTCCTCTCCTAATCCTTACATTGAACCTATAACTTCTTCAGTTCAATCTCCTGCATCATCACACCACACTGATGAAGAGTATGATTTAGGTGGGGGCAATGACGTAACATACCCTTTAGAGGAGGATGTCAATCCACAATATCCCAAGGAGGACGAGGCATATGGTTTTACACCAGACATCCCTGAGCCTTAGTACTACCCAAGAAAACCTTCCCCTACAGAAGATAGTATTGGGTTTAATTATTTATTAAACAGAGCTGCCCTTTACCATGGGGTGTCAATGCACTCTGATGCCATTGAGGAGGATTTCTTACTAGACACTTTTGAGCAGTCACAAAGGTCTACTCAAATATTACCTATGATCAAAGGGGTGATTAAACATGCTCCGGATGTTTTTAAAGATCCAGTAAGTTGTAGAGTGCTAAATCCCAGAGTAGAAAATAAGTATAGACCAGCACCAGCTGATCCGGTCTATATTAAGGGACATCTGCCACTAGACTCTTTGGTAGTGTCAAATGCACGTAAAAGAGCAAACTCACAAACTTCTGGTGACACGCCCCCCCCCCCCTCACAAAGAATCAAAAATTGATGTGTCGGGAAAAAGGATTGCTGCACAAGCAGCAAACATCTGGCGCATAGCAAACACACAAGCCTTACTTGCACGCTACGACAGGGCTCACTACGACCAACTAGAAAAGTTAATGGAACATATCCCTGATCAATACAAAGATCACGCAGCAGAGCTCTTACAAGAAGGCAAACTAATATCTAATGCCTCAATTAAATGCGCACTAGATGTAGCTGTCACAGCATCCAGAGCAGTCAATACTAGTGTGATTCTCAGACATCATGCATGGTTACGCATTTTAGGTTTTAAACCAGAGGTACAGACTACCATCCTGAACCAGCCCTTTAATCAAAACCAGTTGTTTTGGGCCGGAGGTAGACAACACACTAGAGAAAATGAAAGAGGACACAGACACAGCGAAGTCTATGGGTGTGTTACAATCCACCCAAAATAAAGGTTCTTTTCGCCACTCCTTCTATAGAGGAGGCGCAAAGCAAACAGGCACAGATATCACATCATCTTTTAAACAAACATGCAAACCTCCTCTAATAAAGGATACTTTAGAGGAGGATACAGAGGCAACAACAACAAGGGAAGAGGCAGAGGTAATAACAACAACCGCTCCTCTTCCACTCCCAAACAGTGACTTCCCTCTGCCTCCCCTACAGCATTCCACTCCTGTAGGGGGCAGACTTTCACAGTTCCTACCTGTCTGGAACTCCATCACAACAGACAGGTGGGTAAGACAAATTATCCAACATGGTTACTGCCTAGAACTCACAGCAACCCCCCCAAACATACCACCCAGGAAGCGTCCAATGTCCACAGACCATATAACTCTGCTTCAACAGGAAGTTCTAGCACTTCTACAAAAAGATGCTATTCAAGTAGTTTCTTTAGAGGAACAAGGAACAGGAGTTTACTCCCTGTACTTCCTAATTCCCAAAAAGGACGGGATATTAAGACCAATTCTCGACCTCGGGCCCCTCAACCACTACATACAATCAGATCATTTTTACATGATCACTTTACAACAAGTACTCCCATTACTACAGCAGGGAGATTTTCTGTCCACACTAGACCTAAAGGACGCATACTTTCACATTCCTATACATCCTGCGCACAGGAAGTATCTAAGGTTTGTCATACAAGGACAACACTATCAGTTTAACGTCCTTCCATTTGGGGTCACAACAGCACCACAAGTGTTTACAAAGTGCTTAGCAGTAGTAGCAGCACATCTCAGAAGACAACAAATACATGTCTTCCCCTACCTCGACGACTGGCTCATAAAAGCAAGGTCGTTCAACCAGTGTGTACAACACACAAAACAAACAATTCAAACATTGCACAATTTAGGATTTACGATAAACTACACCAAGTCGCACCTAGAGCCTTCGCACGTTCATCAATATCTAGGAGCTACCATAGACACATCTACAGCTCATGCCAGGATTCAAACTATTCAGAACTTAGTCTCCCTTTTTCAATGCCAGCACTCTCTCCAAGCCAGAGTGTTTATGAAACTAATAGGCATGATGGGCTCTTGCATCTTTATAGTTCCTCACGCAAGACTGCAAATGCGCCCACTACAAGAATGTCTAGCACAACAATGGAATCAGGCTCAAGGTCAGCTCACAGACCTGGTGTTGGTAGACAGCCGTACATATCGCTCTCTGCAATGGTGGAACACCAAAAACTTAACAAAGGGACGGCCGTTCCTAGACCCTGTTCCACAAATAGTGCTTACGACAGATGCATCCATCACAGGATGGGGAGCCCATCTCTTGCATTATACCACACAAGGTCAGTGGAACAATCAACAGAAACAGTTCCACATCAACCATTTAGAGTTGCTAGCAATTTTCCTAGCACTCCAAACTTTTCAAGTACAAATACAAAACAAAGCTGTCCTAGTCCGGATGGACAATATGACAGCCATGTATTATATACAAAAACAGGGGGGGACACACTCTCTGCAACTGTCCCAGCTTGCACAGAACATTTGGAGATGGGCCATCCCTCAAAACATACATCTAACAGTAGAACACCTTCCAGGAATTCACAATCACATAGCAGACCTGTTGAGTCGTCAGTCACAACAGATTCACGAATGGGAGATACACCCACAAGTTCTACAACCATTCTTCCAAATGTGGAGGCAGCCACAGATAGACCTGTTTGCCACCCACGAAAATGCAAAATGCCCAACCTTCGCCGCCAGGTTCCCACACCCACGGTTCGAGGGGAATGCAATATGGATGGACTGGTCAGGCAGATTTGCGTACGCTTTTCCTCCTTTCCCACTCATTCCACTAGTAGTACGCAAGCTCAGACAACAGTCTCTCAAACTAATATTAGTGGCCCCCACATGGGCACGCCAGCCGTGGTTCACCACGCTACTGGATCTCTCACTGGTTCCACATCAGAAATAACGGCTCATGCCATCCCTGCTAACATAGAACCATGGAGAAATAAGGCAGCCAGAACCAAGCCAACTGAATTTGGCGATCTGGCTCCTGAAGTCCTAGAGTTTGGTTACTTAAACTTACCACCAGACTGTATGAATATCATTAAAGAAGCTAGAAGACCCACTACCAGAGCATGTTATGCTGCTAAGTGGAAAGGATTTGCAATATACTGTAACAATCACATTGATCCACTGGATGTTTCCATCCAAAATATCATTTGCTACCTTCTACACCTACTAAGGTCCAATTTGGCTTATTCTTCCATACGCCTGCATCTAGCAGCAATTGCAGCCTATTTAAAAAATAGACAACATCTATCTCTCTTTAGAGTACCTGCAATAAAAGCATTTATGGAAGGATTAAAACAAATAATCCCACCTAGGTTACCACCTACACCAGTATGGAACCTAAATGTGGTCCTTACGAGACTCATGGGCCCCCCTTTTGAGCCTTTACAGAAGTGTGAACTACAATTTCTAACATGGAAAACTGCCTTCCTTGTTGCCATCACCTCTCTCAGAAGAGTCAGTGAAATACAAGCATTCACAATAGAAGAACCATTTTTTCAAATACATCCTAACAAAGTGGTTCTTAGACCCAATCCTAAATTCCTGCCAAAAGTGATTACTCCTTTTAACCTAAACCAATCAGTAGAGTTACCAGTGTTTTTTCAAAAACCGGACTCTGTTGCAGAAAGGGCTTTACATACCTTAGATGTTAGAAGAGCTCTACTATATTACACAGACCGGACTAAATCCTTCAGAAAGACAAAACAACTATTTGTATCTTTCTCTCCCCCACACAAAGGCAATCCCATCCCTAAAGGAGGAATTGCCAGATGGATTGTAAAGTGTATTCAAATATGCCATCAAAAAGCTGAACGTACACTAATAGTTCCTCCTAGAGCACACTCCACTCGCAAACTAGGAGCCTTATTTATTTTATTTGTTTACATTTGTAATGCGCACAGCTACCCAACAAAGGGTTTCCCTCTAGTGGTATGTTTCCTAAGAAAGCCTCTATGGCTTTCTTAGGAAACATACCACTAGAGGACGTATGCAAGGCAGCAACATGGTCTACAATACACACCTTCACTAAACACTATTGCACAGCTTTCCAAACTTTTCATGTTGGTGACACACCCTTTTGTGAAAAAATGTTTAGGGATACGGTAACGAGAGGAAGCGCAGCGAGTGAGCCCAAACCCCCTATGGTGGGTTCGGGCGCCACACCCCACACACACACACACACCCCACCCCACAGACACACCACCCCACACACACCCAACACTTAAACCCACACACACACACCCCACCCCCCACCCCATACCCCCTCCCCCCACACACACACACACACCCCACACACAGAGGTCCCGATTCACAGAACTAACTTAAGACAAACTCCTAAACGTACTACTTTTGGTATTCACAGAAGTTAGGATTTTGTCTTAAGACCGACTTAAGTTTGTCTTAAGACAAACTTAAGACAAAATCCTAACTTCTGTGAATACCAAAAGTAGTAAGTTTAGGAGTTTGTCTTAAGTTAGTTCTGTGAATCGGCCCCAGAGACTTGAGGGGCACAATTAAAGGGTACTAGTGAGGGAATCCGTGGCGGAGGTGGCCTTTCCCTCCAACTGTCTCCCTCCCTCTCGGTCTCCCTCCCTCTCGGTCTCCCTCCCTCTCGGTCTCCCTCCCTCTCGGTCTCCCTCCCTCTCGGTCTCCCTCCCTCTCGGTCTCCCTCCCTCTCGGTCTCCCTCCCTCTCGGTCTCCCTCCCTCTCGGTCTCCCTCCCTCTCGGTCTCCCTCCCTCTCGGTCTCCCTCCCTCTCGGTCTCCCTCCCTCTCGGTCTCCCTCCCTCTCGGTCTCCCTCCCTCTCGGTCTCCCTCCCTCTCGGTCTCCCTCCCTCTCGGTCTCCCTCCCTGCCTCCCTCCCTCTCTAGCTCACTCCCTCTCTAGCTCACTCCCTCTCTAGCTCACTCCCTCTCTAGCTCACTCCCTCTCTAGCTCACTCCCTCTCTAGCTCACTCCCTCTCTAGCTCACTCCCTCTCTAGCTCACTCCCTCTCTAGCTCACTCCCTCTCTGTTTCACTCCCTGTCTCGCTCTCTGTCTCGCTCTCTGTCTCGCTCTCTGTCTCGCTCTCTGTCTCGCTCTCTGTCTCGCTCTCTGTCTCGCTCTCTGTCTCGCTCTCTGTCTCGCTCTCTGTCTCGCTCTCTGTCTCGCTCTCTGTCTCGCTCTCTGTCTCGCTCTCTGTCTCGCTCTCTGTCTCGCTCCCTCTGTCTCGCTCCCTCTGTCTCACTCCCTCTGTCTCACTCCCTCTGTCTCACTCCCTCTGTCTCACTCCCTCTGTCTCACTCCCTCTGTCTCACTCCCTCTGTCTCACTCCCTCTGTCTCACTCCCTCTGTCTCACTCCCTCTGTCTCACTCCCTCTGTCTCACTCCCTCTGTCTCACTCCCTCTGTCTCACTCCCTCTGTCTCACTCCCTCTGTCTCACTCCCTCTGTCTCACTCCCTCTGTCTCACTCCCTCTGTCTCACTCTCTCTCTCTCTCGGTCATCCTCCCTCACTCTGTGTCTCACTCCCTCACTCTGTGTCTCCCTCCCTCACTCTGTGTCTCCCTCCCTCACTCTGTGTCTCCCTCCCTCACTCTGTGTCTCCCTCCCTCACTCTGTGTCTCCCTCCCTCACTCTGTGTCTCCCTCCCTCACTCTGTGTCTCCCTCCCTCACTCTGTGTCTCCCTCCCTCACTCTGTGTCTCCCTCCCTCACTCTGTGTCTCCCTCCCTCACTCTGTGTCTCCCTCCCTCACTCTGTGTCTCCCTCCCTCTCTCTGTGTCTCCCTCCCTCTCTCTGTGTCTCCCTCCCTCTCTCTGTGTCTCCCTCCCTCTCTCTGTGTCTCCCTCCCTCTCTCTGTGTCTCCCTCCCTCTCTGTGTGTCTCCCTCCCTCACTCTGTGTCTCCCTCCCTCACTCTGTGTCTCCCTCCCTCACTCTGTGTCTCCCTCCCTCACTCTGTGTCTCCCTCCCTCACTCTCACTCTGTGTCTCCTTCCCTCACTCTCACTCTGTGTCTCCTTCCCTCACTCTCACTCTGTGTCTCCTTCCCTCACTCTCACTCTGTGTCTCCTTCCCTCACTCTCACTCTGTGTCTCCTTCCCTCACTCTCACTCTGTGTCTCCTTCCCTCACTCTCACTCTGTGTCTCCCTCCCTCACTCTGTGTCTCCCTCCCTCACTCTGTGTCTCCCTCCCTCACTCTGTGTCTCCCTCCCTCACTCTCACTCTGTGTCTCCTTCCCTCACTCTCACTCTGTGTCTCCTTCCCTCACTCTCACTCTGTGTCTCCTTCCCTCACTCTCACTCTGTGTCTCCCTCCCTCACTCTCACTCTGTGTCTCCTTCCCTCACTCTCACTCTGTGTCTCCTTCCCTCACTCTCACTCTGTGTCTCCTTCCCTCACTCTCACTCTGTGTCTCCTTCCCTCACTCTCACTCTGTGTCTCCTTCCCTCACTCTGTGTCTCACTCCCTCCCTCTCTCCTTCTCCCGCGATGCAGTTAAGAGCAAGGGTTTCCTAATTGCAAGGAAGATTTTGTTCTTCTGACGAAGCCCTGAGCGGGATAAAGCTTTTTTGGGTGCTGTATGCAGACATGGCCTTTTATCATGGCATGAAGAGGCGATAGCCACTGGTAGAACAAGGCCCTTAATGTAAAGACACGATGTGGACTGAAGGTACTGTGAAAACATTGTACTCGTGCTAAAAAAAAATAGAGCAAACACATTTTGCTACTTTTTCCACATATGATAGTGATGTGCGATGTTGCAAACAGTGGCAGTGCGACCTTTCACTTATCCAGTCCCAGATGGGAGGCAGTCATCCACAAACCAACTTAAATCAAATTAATTTCCCACTGCAAAGTGGGGGCGCATGAAATTTGATAATCGTGAAGCAGTAGGAACCAGGGTGAAAAGCAAACCTGTGACCTCAACTCATAAAAGAAAGGTTTGGTGGAGTGGTTGTTACTTGCACAAAAGGAACCATAGCACTGAACGTAGTCTATTCCCAGCCCAGAGCAGGAAATAACCAAACACTACCCAGTGCTGCTTATGCTGGTGTTTGCCCACCCAGGCCTGTAGATACAATGGAAACACTGTACCTCATCTCATGTCATCTCAACATTTTCACGAAAGGTTGATGAGAAACGTAGTCATTTCATTATACTTTGATAAAACTAAACATCAGTTGCAACCCTCCAGAAGGTGGCGCTATTTGATTACGCTACTCCACAACAACTGCATTATCTCATGCAGTTGGGACGAGAAATATGGTGATGTAAAATACAGTAATACATAAACTAAATATGTTTAACAGCTTGCACTGGCTCACTAAAATGTAGTCAGTCAAAGGATTGCTGGCGTTACTTACTGTGAACAGAGGATCATCCAAGTATGTCCCTAAGAAGCATGAATCTCCATTCACCCATTTCCCATTTTAGTTGATCTGTAAATAAATTACTGTGGTGTGGAGGAAAGGTGAGGCAGGCTCGCACTTAGTAAGTGTAAGATTGAGTGAAACATTTTACACCCGGACGCTGTTGTGAAACCCGGTCATTCCCCCCCCCCCCCCATCGTGTGTGGCAGCCCGGGCCCGCTCACAGCTGCATCCGAGCACTTCACGGGTCGTTAAAGACCTTGTGCATGTGAATGAGGCTTTGTTGTTGCTTCGCCCCTTCTAAGAGCCCCTGCAGCGCCACTCTGCCGATTGCTGACTGAAGTCATTTAATCTCATCCTGCGACACACCTATGGCGCCACACAGTTTGGAAAGCTGTGCACTATTGTGTTGATGTGCAAGCCAAGCAGCAAGCTACAGTGGGCCAAGCTGTCCTTAAAACACTATTTCAGTATGCTGCAATTGATACAAGCGACCACCGCTTGGGGAGACACTGCTGCACAATCGTTGCTAAGTGTAGGATCTGCAGCTCATATGCCTCGAACGGAAAATGCTACTTACCAGTATGCATCTGTTCTTGGCATGTAGAGCTGCAGAATCCTACACGCCCTCCCGCCTCCCCGGGACTTGTATTCGTTCCAGTAATCATCTTAATTAGATGCACACGCATGGACATCCTTTCTCTTTACTTCTACAAACTCCATCATTTCCCATCATGGCGAAAAACAATCTGAGGATGGAGTCGATGACCATGCGCAGTTTTGTCCAAGGGAGGAGTCACCTTTCTCGTGACTACAAAGACTTCTTCCAAGAAGACAACAACCTGCAATCATCCGAGCCCAACACCAGGTGGCCTTCTATTGCTAAGTGTAGGATTCTGCAGCTCTACATGCCAAGAATAGATGCATACTGGTAAGTAGCATTTTCCTTATGGGGTGTTGATATTAGCTATTGCGCTGGTGGATGTAAGCGTAAAACCTACACATTAGTAGCTCTTTAGGTTCAGATGCATACTCTAGAAGAGAGAAGCCTCCAAGGTGGTGATGATGTGGCACGGTGTCTGTTGCATCTAATCCAGCAGCAGCTTCTTGATAATGACCTTTCTAGAGCGCACAGCTACCTGGTGCTAGTAGCAGACTATCGAAGCGTTGTGGTCGACCCTTATGACTGGGTGAATAGCCATGTGTTTAACTCTGTCCTAAAATCTGGTTCTGATTCAATCAGGCGAAAATGGGCTGGCATAGTGTTCCACAATTTCACTGTTTTCACGGCAAAGGAGCTGCCAACTAGCCGGGCCTCAAAGTGTGGGACCCGCAAAAATCTGCGGTGGTTAGATCTCAAAACCTGTTCCTAATGATATATCTGCAACCTTTGCCTGAGATACCCAGAGCCCAAGTCTCTGGTAGCTCTAAAGCTCAAAATCAATGACTTGAACTCAATCCTCCTGGAAACCGTAATCCAGTGGAGCTATCTCAGGTGGGGGGAGATATGATGTCTGTTGGGTACCCGCTGAATCAGTCAAGCCGCAGCATTCTGTATAATTCGAAACCTGTCCCTTGCTCACTTTGCCACTGGATTCAAGCAAGCCGGGCTGAAGATGGCTGGAATGCCAGAAACTGGTCCTCGGAAGCTTGTTTCCGGTCGAGGGAAGACATGGCTTGGCAGTTCGGGCTGGACTGTTCCCATGAGGCACAGGGTCAGACTGATTTGCATATAGCCATGTCTGAACTGGGGTGGCAGAGTGGGCTAAAGAACGGTGATGGATTAAACCCAGATCTTTTGACTGGGCGTGAGTGTTTGATTGATTCATATGCACCGTCCATCACCACCCCCTTTTGTAGCATGTGGACAAGATAAGCAGGCATCCCCACTTACAAGCTATTTGCGTAGTCCAGCTGTGAAGTCACAAACGCATGCACTCTAGTCTTCTGGCATTCCTCCGGCAGAAACGTGAGAATTTTCTAACAGCTCTTAATTTCCAAAAGCACGTAGCCGAAACGTGACGCACATGTATCTTAAGAGAAAGGTCTTTGTCAAGTTTAAATCCCAGGTATCTGGCTGAATCCACCGGAGTTGGTGGTGGGTTCAGCTCTGAAGGCCACTAGAGGATTGATGGTGGAGGGGATGCATGACTGAAGAACAAGACTTCCGTTTTCTCTGTGTTAAGTTTAAGGTAATTCTCATGCATCCATACCGAGATGTTTTCAGGCCCTACTTAAAGCTGTGAATAGCTGCCGCTGATTGTTCTTTAAAGGAGAGCACCAGCTGTGTATCATCAGCATAGGAAACCACCTTCACACCTGAAGACTCAACAAGAGTGGCAAGTGGGGAGAGGTAGATGTTGAACAGCAACGTGCTCAATGCAGAGCCCTGTGGCACTCAGCATATCAGAAGTTTCAGAGAGGAGAGAAATGGACGCAAGAACACCTGCTGCGAGCATTCTCCAGGAACAATTCCAGCAAAGACAAAGCTTTTCCCTGCACTACCGATTGAGTCAGTCTCCTGATCAGTATCTGGTGTGCGACTGTGTCAGATGATGCTGACACGTCAAGCCACACCAACATAGCCGAAGCGCCCTGATCCACAGAATCTAGCACAGATTCGGCAACTTCAAGAAGTGCGGTCTCTGTGCTGTACCCAGCTCTAAAACCTGATTATGACTCATGTTAGAGGTCATTAATTTCTAGGAATCTAGCTAATTGATTCTGGACCTCCTTCTCCAGAATTTTTGCTGGAGCTGTGAGAAATTGGCCTGAAATTACATGGCTTAGCTGGGTCGGCCTCAGGCTTCTTTAACAGAGGCAACAGAAAAGCGTGTTTCCATGCTGTAAGGTAGATACCAGATTTTAATGAGGAGTTCCAAATCTGAGTTAGAATGGGGTAAAAACCAAGGGGCCAGCATTGTGAAAAACCGTACAGGAGAAGGATCTCCAGGGGAGCCGGATTTGCACTTAGAAAGCTCCTTAAGCGACTCCTCAGTTGGCAGAGGAAGACATTCTGACAAAACACTGAGGGAGTCTGGGGTCGGAGTTTGCAAAGATGTAGTGGGTTGGGCCTTGAAGGAAAAGAATCTATTCATCAAAAAAATCCGACTGGCTTGTGCAGAGAGCAGGAGAGGGCAAAATCCTGCAATCTAGGGATGAGGCATTAGTGAAGGTTTTTACAATCTTAAAGATTTCTTTGGCCGAATTACCTGAGTGCTTGATGTGTTTTGTAAAGTAATCCCGCAACTTGCTGTGCTTTAACCTGTGAAATATTTTCAAGGCCTCTTTGTAGAGGCCTATTGCTTCTGGAGTATATGATTTTCTCCAGGAACATTCCAGTTTCTTACAAAGGCTCTTCTCTGTTCTTAATTCAGAGGAGAACCAGGGGGCTGAGGGTTTGAGTTGACTAGAAGTAATGGGCCTAAGCGGTGCGACTGTATCTAAGGCAGTCGTAAGCCATGAATTGAAACCCGGAGCATCACTATCTGGATTACCTGTTGGCAGGGGTGTAGCTTCTTGGCGTGTAGCCCCCAGGACCTCTTTAGTGACTTTCCTCCAATTTCTTCTCATAGCCGTGTTACTCACGAGTTTTGGAACCATACCCTTTAAACTAATAGTAAAAGGTACTAGATAGTGGTCCGACCAGGTCAGACAAACACGAATCGCCACTCTAAGATTAGGGTTATTTGAAAGGATCAAATCAAGGGTGTTTCCCGCATTATGGGTGGGTGCCGTAACCAGTTGAAAGAGATTTAGACCCTCCAGTGTTTCTAGGAACTTGGTCGACTGGGAGCTGCTATCATTGTACACGTGTAGATTAAAGTCTCCATTTACTGTGAGATAGGCATACTTTAAAGAGAGTTGAGCCATAGTATCGCAGAGCTCTGTGGAGTGGCTAATCGAGCTGTCAGGAGGTCTATATAATATCAGTCCGGCCACAGAAGTAGATGATGGTATTCTAAAACAAAAGGACATAGCCTCAATGTTCCTGATAGGGCCAAGCCTCCCAGTGGTGATCTCCCAATCATCCCTTAGGATAACTGCTATATCTGAAAGAAACACGGAAACACGTAGTGATAGATTCCTTACCGTAGAATTACCCCCAGGCGTCAGACTGTATCTGGAAATTTTTCGTAAGCAGTACGCCCTGCGCATCGGTAGGCGTCTTCGTGCGGCTCTGTGTTCGTCGTTGGCGCCGTGATGACGACGTCGGAGCTACGTTAGTAATTTATTTTCCGTGCCAGCAAGTGCAGATCCGGGAAGAGCAAGTACCCCAAGTCAATTTTTGACTGATTTTTTTTAGTTTTAAATGTATTTTATTGAGCCGGAAAGCAAAGAAAGACATCACATTACAATGTAAGTGTACCAGGTGAACCAAGCGAACGAGACAGACAGGCACGTCTTCTCTATGCTGTGCAAGGACAATGAGGTGGTTACCTCATGATAGCGTTTCGATGCTCAAAATGCAAATGGTCGGCAATGTAGGCAAACAAAATTGGAAGAACAAATCCCCAAAACCCCTCCTCCCCCCCCCTCCCCACCAGTGTGCTGTCTGCGGGAAACCCATCTTTCTCTGGTCAAATAAGAGGTAGTGTGATCAATCTTGAGGTTCTTGAGTTTCAGTGGCGGTTTCAGTAAGGCGCAGCAATCGGAGATATTTAGGGCAAGTTATTTCATTAAACTCCTTGGATAAGAGGGATATCAACGGCTGCCAGACCTTTTGGAACGTGTCAGTAGTGTGCATGAGGGTAGCTTGTATGCGTTCCATTCCCAGGGTGAACCAGAGTTTGTGTAGCCATCCCGTGCGTGTGGGTTTGTTGGTTGATCCCCAGAATGATAGAATGTGTTATGTAGCCGCTTGCATGGCAATGCCCATTTGGCGACTTTGGACAGATTTCAGGGGAAAAGTGAGTGCGTTGGGTAATCCCAAAATGACGTAGGCAGGAAATCTTGGGATTTCGGTGTTGAAGGTGGAGTCTGTCATTCAGGACCACATCCCATTAGCCCGGGACCTCACGACAGTCCCAAAGGATATGCGTCAGTGTGCCCTGTTCCCCGCACCCTCTCCACACAGGTCACTCCGGGTTGGGTTTCCTCTATGAAGCCGGTCTGGTGTAAGGTGCCAATATATCGCTAATTTCACGGCTGCTTCTCTACCCATTGTGTTGCGTGTGGTGTGTGAGGCCCTGTAGTACACCTGACTCCACTCTGTAGATGTCAATGTTCTGCCCAATTCAGCTTCCAACCGTTTCTGACCTGTTTTGCCTAACGCCAAGGGGGGTGTAAGCATTTTATATATGTCCGATATAAGATGTCGATCAGTCTTTCGTCAGCAGCCACTTCTCAAAAGGCGGTTAGTGGGCGACTCACCAGGGTAGCAACGGCAGGGTCGGTTAACCAGTGTCGGAGTTGAAAGTATTGAAAAAGGTGAGGGTCTGTAATTTCGTAACCTAGCTTGATGTGTGAAAGGGTGAGAAAGCCATGTGTGTCAAATAGGTCTCCTGCGCATTTGCATGCAGTGCCACGCCATTGTGAGAAGGCGCGGGGGTCGTTGCCTGGCGGGAAGTCTGGATTGTCTAAAATAGGGGTGAATGGGGAGGGGAAAGTGGTCAGGCCCCTTTTAACAGCTATCACGTCCCAGACTCTCATGACAGTGCGTGTGATAGGCGAGTTGGTGATGTAAGTCGGCCGATGTTTTCTGGGTAAGAAAGGAATTTCCCACAGGGGTCTTTGAGCCATGGCCCTGTCTTGGAAGATCATCTCTTTTCTGATTCGGGCCTATACCATTCCACTAGATATCTGAGTTGAGCGGCCTGGAAGTATTGTATTAGGTTTGGAACTCCGAGGCCCCCCTCATCCATGCTCCTGTGTACCATCTGTTTATGTAAGCGTGCCCGCTTTCCCTCCCAGATGAAGTGATGAAGTGCCATTTGTAGTTCCGAGATGGTGCCTTTCGGGGGCGTCACCGGGAGGGTCTGAAAGATATACAGAATTTCAGGTAGGATCGACATTTTCACAGCAGCAACTCTCCCCAAAAGGGACAGGGGTTGTTTGGACCAGCGCGTCAAGTTTGCGCGAATCTGAGTGGTAAGGGATTTATAATTGAGAGCCACTGTTGACTCCGTCGAAGAAGTGAGGGTGATCCCCAAATATGGAAGTTTTGTGGCTATTTGAAGGTCACTCCCATATGTAGGAGCAGGCTTATTAGGGTGGGCGTTTTCGCCCAATGGTAATATCAGGGATTTCCCTCTGTTGATTCTGAAGCCTGAGATGGTTCCGAAGGCGTCCAACTCTTTCAAAAAGGCGGGCACTGAACGGTCTGGCTGGTCAAGAGCGACTATGATGTTGTCTGCGTAGAGGCTAATTGTATGTGGTTCTCGGCCGAAAGTGACACCACTGATGTCGGGGTTATCGCGGACCTTCTGTGCCAGGGTCTCTATGTAGAGGGCAAACCAAAGGGGAGACAGGGGGCAACCCTGTCTCGTTCCTCGCTGGATGTCAAATGGGTCTGAGCGCATACCGCCTAGACGGACCCGGGCCCGGGGACGATGGTAACAGCTGGCGAACCAGGAACGGAAACGGTCGCCTAGACCAAAGCGCATCAGTACCCGTTGTAGGTATGTCCAATCGACGCGGTCAAACGCTTTCTCCGCGTCGATAGCCACCAGCACAGCATTGGAGCTCTGGAAGTTTGCCTTATCTATTAAGTGCCGCATCCTTTTGGTCTTGTCGCTACATTGGCGATTGGGTACAAAGCCTGACTGATAAGGCTCCAGGATCCCAGGCAAGAGCAGGCCCAAGTGCGCTGCTAGGACTCCGGTAAAAAGCTTTAGATCCAGGTTCAGCAAAGAGATTGGTCGGAATGCCGAACATTGCGCATGTTTCTTGCCTGGCTTAGGCAGCACAATCACTTCAGCCGCAAGCATATCAGGGTCGAATGGAGCCCGGCCCCTCAAAGGAGTTAAAGAGCCGGGTGAGGATGGGGGCCAACAGCTGGCCAAATGATTTATAAAACTCAGACGAAAAGCTGTCCGGTCCGGGGATTTAGGCGGGCGAAGACGGGAGATAGCCACCGTCACCTCCTCCAAACGGATGGGGGCGTCCAGCCTGTCTTCGCTAGCTTGGGATAGTTCTGTTATAGCCGCCGAGGACAAGTAGGCGTCAATGCCCCGGGAAGGTGTCGTCTCCGCACCGTACAGTGAGGCATAATATGTTCGAAATGCGTCTGCGATCTGGGTTTCCTCAGTGAGGGTGTTTCCAGAATTATCCGTGAGGCCAGAGATTTTCGTGCGTTGGGTTTTAGCTTTTAAGGCGCTGGCCGATGAACGGCCAGTTCTGTTGCCCCCGACATAGTATGTGTGTCGAAGGCGGAGCGCGGCAAATTCTGCTCTATCCGTGTCAAGGCTAGCCAATTGAGCTCTGGCAGTTTTCAATGGTCTCCAAACCCATGGAGCACCAGTGCGGTTATGCACCCTCTCTAGCTCAGCAAATTGAGCTGTGAGATCGTCCCTTTTTGCTCTCCGATCTTTAGCCTCCGCGGCAGCAATTGCTATCAGTTCCCTGTGGACCACTGATTTTAAGGCACCCCACAGGGCCGACAGCGACACCTCTGGTGTGTCGTTAATAGCCAAGTAGTCAACAATGCATTTGTGTAGTCGTTCGTGGACTTCTGGTTGTTGTAACAGGGTCTCGCTGAGGCGCCATGAGCCCCGGGGGCTGGAGGGCATAGGGGCGGCAATTGTTAGCTTTACTGCGTCATGATCTGAGAGCGCTGAAGGTACAATGTCAGTCTCAGCTAGATTAGAGACCAATTTGGACGATCCTATGAAGTGATCTAGCCTGGCATAGGTACGGTGGACGTGGGAGTAGAAGGTGAACTGTGTTGCATTCGGATGTGCGGACCTCCAAAGATCCACCAGGCCCCTTTCTCTCAACCACTCCACGCCTGCCTCTGTGATAGCGCCCGCGTCCCCATAACGGTGCCCTGATCTGTCTTTGTTAGTATCCATGACTAAGTTAAGGTCCCCCCCAATAAGTAGAAGCGTGTTGGATGGCTGAAGGGATTCCGAGAGTGCGCCCTTCAGAAAGGTTTCCTGCCCTGTGTTTGGGGCGTAGATAGACCCTATTGTGAGGTTTATGTCTCCGATCTGGAAGGTGTATGCCAAAAGACGACCCTTAACTTCTCCCGCTCTGTCCCTCACCTTTCCGCGGAAGTGTTTGGACACTAAAATGGCCACCCCAGCTTTTTTGTGGGAAGGGAGGAAAAGAATTGTTGGGGGAAGGCACGTGAGCGCATCCTATGCCAGTCTTTGGGCAGAAGGTGGGTCTCCTGTAACAAACAGATGTCAGCCCCGGAATTCTCTAAATAGGAAAGTATTGCCCTCCTTTTAATAGGGTTGTTCAGCCCCTTCACATTGAGTGTCAATATCTTCAATTTGGGATTAGCCATGACAAGAAGCGGGAGCCGGACAGCATAGTGTATAGTGGTGTGTCCCAGCTCGACAAACGGGGATCAGGCTAATCAGAGTGAGCTGAACCCTGGAAGCCGTAGGCTGCATAGACGGTGTGTATGTAATTCTCCGTGTGAGCGTGTGCACATTCAGAAATGCCCGAGGGGCGAGGCACAGCAATGAATAACAAATATAAGGCATAGCAATTCCACTGGTATCAATTATTCCCCGGCACACTGGTTCCCACCCCACCTCTCACCCCAACTTTTCCCTCAAAACACCCCAACAGTCAAGTTCGTTGTGCAAGTTCAAATTCCATTGTCTCAATCTTACGTGAATGTCCCCGTCCTCCCTCCTCCCGGTTCCCAAACCAATAAAAGGTATAGTCCCAGTCCTGTTAGTCCACACAGGGCTGTGGTAATGTTTCTTACTCGAGTCATCTCCAGTGGCGGTCACTCTGGCCCCCCACCCGAGTCCCCCTCGTCACATGGACGTGATGTGAGCATTAAGTGATCTCCCTGTCAGGAAAGCATTCACTCAAAAGGAAGAGGTCTCTTTGGCCACCTCCGCTACGGCCGTTGCTTGTTCTTTCGTGATGACAGAGGCGTCTGGTTTTAAGCGGAGTGAGGGTGATCGTCTGCGGCCTACTGTCTGCCAGCCCCCCCAGGACGGTCCTTGCGAGGCGCTTGACGTGGGCTCGTCATCATCCTGGTCAAGCCCCAGTAGAGTGCAAGTGTCTTTGAGTGAGCGCAGTTGGTGTAGTTTTCCGTTCCATTTGAATATTAATCTGAACGGGTGGCCCCAGGAGTAGGGGGTTTCGTGTTGCCGCAGGAAGTCTGTTGCTTTTCTGAATTCCTTTCGCTTTTGTAAGGTTATGGCCGACAGGTCCTGATATAAAGCTTTGGGGTTACCCTGAAATTGGATGGGTTGTGCTTGTCGGGCCTCCCGTAGAATTCGCTCCTTTAGCTGGAAATCAGAGAGGAAGGCCAGGATGTCCGGTGGTGGAGCAGAGGCCCGTCTATGTAGCCCAACCCTGTGCACATTGTCAATCCGGATAGTAAACTCTGCTGGTTCTCCCAGAATTGTTCTGAAAAGGGATTGCAAGTACCCCGCGACATCGGTCCCCTCTGCTTTCTGAGGAACCCCCCGGACCCGTATGTTCAGCCGAGAGCGGTTTTCAAGATCCTCTGCATGGGCCTGAAGGTCCAGCTGTTGGTCTGTGAGTCGCAGGACCTCCTGTTGTAGCGGAGTGATTTCGTCGCTCCTGACTTGGTCCGCCTCTTCAATGGCCACTACACATTCCCCAAGGCCTTCCACGTCTCTGCGGAGCTCTCGGACCTCGCCCGCCACGTCCTGCTTCAGGGACTTTAAGTCCTCTCTGAGGGAGTTAAACAGCGTCTCCAAGAACGACCTGGTGACGGGCGCCTGGTCATCTCCCGACGTCAGTGATGTCTTCGTGGTCACCGGTGATGGTGGATCTTTGTTGGGTTTGGGCTGTGTCTTGGCCAAAAGTTCAGGGAGTGTTTGTGGCCCCTTCTTTCCTCTCTGCCCCGCCATAATGCGATCGGCTCCCTGATGAGCGATGGGTCTCTGCGCCAGCAGCACACCCAGGGTTGTAGTGGCGGGTAGGAGCCTACTTTCTTCGCGCGTCCGCCGGGGCACTCCACGGCGAGTAATGGTCACAGGGCAGGTGTTACAGGTAGGCTAACAGTGAAGCAGCAGGGGCAGTCGCAACTGGGATGGTCAGACAAGGCCGCCGCAGCAGTGAGAGCGACCCACAGTTCGCGCTAGTCGGTGACTGTTAGCTTGACCCGCGGAAGTGCGCGCCAATCCGCCTCCCCAGGCGCCAATGCGGTCCAGCCCTCAGGCCCTCGGTCAATCCCTCCACCGGGAGCTCGATTGTGCCCCCCGAGCCCTCGTAGCAGCGTCCTCCCCCGCTCTCCTCACCTTCTTTGTGCGCTAGGCTTGGGGCAGCTTTCGGGGCCCTCCGTGGCAGGCCTTGGCCTCTCGGCTCCGTGCAGCTCTCCCTCAAGGCCCCCACCGGATCCGTGGGGTCACCGGGACGCTGTGATGTTGGAGGGGTGGGCTACGTCTCAGCGCCTTGGGGATGCGTCAGCAGGGCCACGCTAATAGCACAGAAGGCCCAAAGCCGGGTTCCTCGATTTTCGCGACTCCCGGCCGGGTCGCAGTAGCAGGAATGAGCGCTGGTCTGGGCCACGCTCCGGCAATGTCGGCGGGGGCTCTCTCTGTAGGCTCCCAGGTACTCCGCTCAGCACACCGCCGGGAGAGGCAGGGGCAGCGGGCAAGCGCTCGAGCAACCGCAACCTCGTCGTGGCCACTGGCACCCGGTTGCGGTCAGGCGCCCTCAGCCTCCGAAGCTCCCCAAGTGGCCCACGAATCGGACGGTCGGGCCCCTGAGTCACAGCTATTATTCGCAGTCCTCCTCCGTGATTTCCCGTGCTGTAGGGAGATCAGGCTATGTATATGTGTGCGTTTAGGCGGGATCGGGCAGGGAGCCTCGGAAACCTGCGTCCGATCACGCCACCATCTTGGACACGCCTCTTGACTGATTTTTTTGAGACCTTTTTGTCTAATTTCTTCGAGTCAATCGACTCCTGGTGTCGTAGGGATGCCCGGTTTCAAGAACTGTGGGGACTGTCCTCGCATGATGTTCGTGACTGACCCCCACCGCGTGTGTCTCTACTGCCTGGGGGGCGACCACGACTCCAAGTCGTGCCCCGACTGCCGGGCCATGGTGCCCGAAAACTTTGCGGGAGCGGTCCCGAAAGTTGCTTGAAGCCCAGCAGTCGGCTCCGTGTCGTTCGAGGTCCCGGTCCCTTGGAGGTCGAGGGACCGGACGAGGAGCCGTCATCATTATTCTGGATCTAAGTCTTCGCACTCGGTTCAGGTAAGTCGAAGTATTCCAAAAAGAAGTCGAAGAAGCATTGCCGCTCTTCGACTTCCTGACGCGGCTTAGGGTGCGGGCGGTGCCACCCCCACGGCTCCGGCGGAGCCTGCGACGTCGCTTCCAGTCTACCCCCCCTTTCCGGGTGTGGAGGCGACGCCTACTCAGGTGCAAGAGTTTTTTGCTGCCGTGGCCCAGCTCTTTGGGCCATTTGGCACCGCCGGTGCGCCTGCGGGCCCCAGGGACCCGGTGGAGGAGTCCTGCTTTATCATCCCTAGCGGCTCCTGCCACGACGCCGCAGGCCCCCCAGGGTTCCGGGATCGGACCCCCATCGGCCCGGTCAACCTCGTGACACCTCCATCGGCGCCGATATCCCTGGTACTGCTTCCGACGTCGCTTGCTCCTCGGTACGACGTTGTCCCCAGGTTCAGCCCTGGCACGGAGCCGTATCGACGTCCGACGCCGAAACAGACGCCAATGGGGCCTTTTGTGCCCTATGTCCGACCTCCATATTTTGAGCCTGTTCTAAAGACTTCGGGGGACTGGGAGGGGTCTGAGGACCCTTTAGCACTGGACTGTGCTTATGTGTAGGACTGGGCAGAGGAATTGGGGGATGCCAGGGGTCTTGATACTTCACCTGACCCTGGCATGCTGTCTCCTCCTACTGAGGCTACGGAGGGGGGAGCCAGTTACGCAGTGGTGTTGGGTATGGCAGCCGAGGCCCTCCACCTCGAGCTCCCTACGGTGGCCGTCAGGACTAACCTCCTGACAGAAGTGCTCCAACCGGCAGCTACCTCTTCGGAGCCCTTGCTGCCTTTAAATGAAGAACTGACAGATGTTCTTTTGGGCACCTGGTCTGGGCCCAACACAGGGGCTCCTGTGGATAGGAACGTGGCCCGACTGCATCACCCTGCTCAGGGCGACCCCCCCCCCCCTCTTTCTTACCCAACACCCTACCCCTGACAGCTTGGTTGTCCAAGCCTCGGCTTCCCAGAAGGCGTTCCCTACCGCACCTCCGGATAGGGAATCCAAGAAGCTGGATCACCTTGGCAAGAAGCTGTTGTCATCTGCCAGCTTAGGGCTGCGGTCGGTGAACACTCCATGCCTCTTAGGCGGTCATACCCACTCTCTGTGGGACACGGTTGCGCAAGTGCTGCCCAGCTGCGTGGAGGAGGCCCAGGCAGTTCTCACCCAGGTGATTGCAGCGATGTTCACCATACGTTGTGGGCTGGACACTGCCGACTCACTGGGCAGGACAATTTCCACAACGGTGGCGCTTCGGCGCCTCGCCTGGCTGAGGATTACTGGCTTCTCAGGGGATGTCCAAAACACCTTTATGGACATGCCCTTTGATGGTATTCACCTTTTTGGCAACAAGGCAGACAGTGCATTGGAGCGCTTTAAGGACTCCTGGGCTACGGCCAAGTCCTTAGGCCTCTCGGCCTCCTCCGCCTTCTGCTTTTCGCTCCTTTTGTGGCCATGGAAGAGGCACCCCTCAACGTTTACCGAGCCACAGGCCACAGCAGCAACAATCTCAGCGTGGGCGCAGACGTGGGAACCGCTGAGGCGGTTCAGGGGGCCGGCGAGCGGTTCAGTCCACCTCTTCCCCGTGGCATCAATGTCCAAGCCTTCCTATCCTGACCTTTCAGGCCCACCAGACGCCAGTGGGTGGGCGAATATGCCATCATCTCCACCACTGGCACGACATCACTTCGGACAAGTGGGTGTTGCTGATTGCTCGAAGGGGCTTTTCCCTCCCCTTCGAGACATCCCCTCCAGCCATGCCACCTCAGCACCACTGCATGTCGGGGGATCACTTGGCGCTTCTCAAGCAGGAAGTTGCGACCCTCTTGGCCAAGCGGGCCATTGAGCGCGTTCCGACACCAGAAGTAGGTCGTGGTTGCTCTTCCCACTAATTTCTGGTTCCAAAGAAGGACAAAGAGGGCTGGGTTCTATCTTAGACCATCGGAACGTAAATCTCTTCCTACGGTAAGAGAAGTTCAAGATGCTCACGCCGGCTCAGGTCTTGTCTGCCCTAGACCCGCAACCCTGGATGGTGGCGTTGGACTTGCAGGACGCCTCTTTCCAGGTCCCTGTCCTGCCTGCCCACAGACGCTACCTGCGATTCACGGTAGGCCACGAGCATTTTCAGTTCATCGTGCTCCCTTTTGTCATTACCAGCGCCCCTCGGCTGTTCACGAGAGTGATGGCGGTGGTAGCAGCTCATCGGCGCAGTTCAGGGGTTACAGTCTTCCCCTATCTCGACGACTGGTTGTTGAAGGCTGGCTCACCCCAGTCAGTTGTCTCCCACCTCCAGACGACGGCCAGCCTCCTGCATTTGCCTGGGTTATCCATCAACGTGACGAAGTCGCATCTGATTCCCTCGCAGAAGCTCCTTTTCATCGGAGCGGTTCTGGACTCTGTTTATCCTCCCGAACAACGAGTCCAGGACATTCAGGCTAAGATCTGATCTTTCAGCCTCTGTCCCGGGTTTCAGTCAGGATGACCCTTCAACTGCGGGGCCTGATGTCCTCCAGCCCCCATCTTGTGGATCATGCCAGATGGCATATGCAGGCTGTGCAGTGGGACCTGAAGTTCCAGTGGGCACAACATCAGGGCAACCTGGCCGATCACATCCAGATCTCGGATGGCACTGCACGGCAGTTGCAATGGTGGCTCACAAATCGCGATTGGGTCAATGGCAGATCCCTCTCCCTTTCCCCAACCGGAGCATACAGTTGTGACTGACTCGTCCCTTCTGGGAAGGGGCGGCCACATGGGAGAGGTCGAGATCAGAGGCCTCTGGTCTCCGGCAGAGTCCCAGCTCCACATCAACCTGTTGGAGCTTCGGACGATCCGACTGGCACTGAAGGCATTCCTTCCCTCTGTCCGGGGAAGTGTAGTGCAGGTGTTCACGCACAACACCACCGCCATGTGGTACTGCAACAAACAGGGTGGGTTGGGGTTGTGGACCGTATGCCAAGAGGCTCTGCGTCTCTGGGCTTGGCAGGAACATCAGGGCGTGTCCCTGGTGGTTCAACACCTGGCGGGCTCTCCGAATGCCATGGCGGACGAACTCAGCTGTCTGTGCATGTTTGATCACGAATGACGTCTGAACTTAGACGTGGTGCTAGGTCTTTTTCAGTAGTGGGGAGAGCTTTGGTTAGATCTATTTGCCACTGAAGAGAATGCGCAATGTCATCAGTTCTGTGCGTTGTATTTTCCAAGGCGCCACTCGCTCAGCGACGCTTTCGTCGCGAGTCGAGTTGCGGTCTGTTGTACGCTTTTCCGCCTATACTACTTCTACCCAGATCATCAGGCGCACCAGGCCCAAGTCATCCTTGAGGGTCCGGTCTGGGTTCGAAGAGTATGGTATCCCGAGCTACTCAGTATGAGCATCGATCCCCCGATCTGTCTGCCGCTTCGGGAGGATCTTCTGTCACAGCAGCAGGGGACGGTCCTCCACCTGAACTTGTCCAGTCTCCACCTCCTTGCGTGGAGATTGAGCAGCGGCAGTTGACTTTTTTCAACTTGCCTCCCGAACTCTCTGTTATTCTGGCAGCTAGGCGTCCCTCCACAAAAACGGTATACGCCTTTAGGTGGAATAAATTTGTGGCATGGTGCACAGCAAAGGCTGTGGATCCCCTTTCTGCGCCTCTTTCAGAGGTCCTTTTTTTTCTTCTTTGGCCCAGCAGGGCTCTGCTCTGGAACTATCAAGGGCTACCTCTCGGCCATTTCTGCCTTTATAAGGCTCCCAGATCAGCCTTCCCTTTTCAAGTTCCCAGTTGTAAAGAAATAATTGAAAGGCATCACGCACATGTTTCCTCCGGTTGCTTTTGTGATGCCTCAGTGGGACTTGAATCTAGTTCTTACCTTTCTGATGTGTGCTACCTTTTGAGCCACTTCATAATTGCCCTCTTCGTCATTTGGCTCTAAAGACTGCTTTCCTGATTGCCATCACCTCTGCCAGAAGAGTGAGTGAGCTCCAGGCTCTTTCTTCTAAACCTCCTTTTCTCTCTGTCCATCCGGACAAAGTTGTTCCGAGGACTCGTCCTTCCTTTCTGCCAAAGGTTGTCACCGCCTTTCACATCGGGCAGACCATCACTTTGCCCACCTTCTTTCCGCCTCCGCATCCCTCTAAAGAGGAAGAGAGGATCCACCATCTGGACCCAAAACGTGCGCACACAACAGTTCCGGGTGGATGACCAGCTCTTTTTTGGCTAATTAGGCGCCAAGAAAGGTCTGGCTGTGCACAAACGGACCATCTCTGTCTGTCGTTCTGTGCATAAAGGCTTGTTACTCCTTGGCTAAAAAGGAGCCGCCAGTGGGGTTGAGCGCCCATACTACCAGGGTGACGGCAGCCACTACTGCTCTGGGACGCGGCGTTCCCTTGCAGGACATTTGTCAGGCAGCTACCTGGGCCTCGCCTCACACATTTACCAAGCACTACTGCCTGGACAACCACTTCCGGAGAGACGGCTTCTTTGGCTGTTCTGTTCTTCAGGACTTTCTGGTGTGATCTTGATTCGCTGACCCACAACCGGGATTGGTATTGCTGGGGTATCTATTCTAAAGTAAGGAATCTATCACTACGTGTTTCTTTCAGATTCACAAGTTACTTACCTTCGGTAACGATATATCTGTAGGAAACATTATTAATGATATATTCCTTACCGCCCCGCCCATCCTCCACGTTCTGAAAAATGATTTCTAGGGTTAAGGTCATCCCTTTCAGTGCCCTAGTATCATGGCACCAGTGGTCAGTATCTTGCATTGCTCTAAATTCCTGGTGCGGAAAGTCGTGTACAGAACTCATGTCAGCGCGTCTAAGCAGCTCAGACGACGTCATCACGGCACCAACCACTAATGCGGAGCCGCACAACAACGCCAACCGACGCACAGGGGTACTGCTGACAAAAAACTTTCCGGATCCAGTCTGACACCAGGGGATAATTCTAAGGTAAGGAATCTATCACTCCAAATTTTTCTTACAGATATATCGGTAACGAAGGTAAGTAACTTGTGTACCGCTGCCTAGCCTACTCCCTCCATGATTCTCACAAACTATCCGAAAGCCAGAGGGCAAAGGAAGCATCAAATCCAGGTTAGTACCTTCCCTTAGCCAGGTTTCAGTGAGGAACATGAGATCCCCGCCATTAATGTAGAACCTTCATTCAATTTAAACTTATATGCACAACAGTACTTGACGTCTCCTAGCCCTGGTTCCAACTTGACCTTACCAATACAGGAATCCTTATTCATATTTAGGAGCCAGTCTTTAGAGAGTGAAATGCACTGGGATTTTAAGCAGCATGGCTGGTGCTGCCCGTTCGTAGACGGGCTTGCCTTTGGCGTATCTTAGGTCCGCGGGCTGCGACGCGGTTGCGCGCAGCCGGCGCACCTAAGACACGCCAAAGGCAAGCCCGTCTATGTACGGGCAGCACCAGCCATGCTGCTTAAAATCCCAATTCCAGTCCGCGTCGCAGCTCCCATTAAATAGAGTCTAGGACAGGCAGGTCCAAGAAACTAGACCGCCAACCCTCTAGATGGTGCCTAGCTAGAGCCCCCAGCGGGATGAGTGAAAATTGAGTTGCCCTCAAAGTGGGAGCAGGAAGGAAAAATGTCACCCGGCCCTCCCTGATAAGTAAATTATGCCATGTTCATAGATCGAAGCAAAGATTTAAACCTAATCCTGCACCCTGCAATATGCAGCAGTGCAGGAGACACCAAAGCCTAAAATAGTGGTAAGAGAACATATATTAAAACGTATTAAAATGTATTAAAAACATATTTTCAAAAGTGCAGTATAAACAGATTAGCCCCAAATCAAAATTACAGTCATATTGGTCACAAGGCTCCAACCAGCTTAGCTCCTGTGAGTCTGTTGACGATGCTAAAGTCTTAATGATGCTAAACAAGAATGGCAAGCTACGCAGATCCGCATATACCAGTAGGGAAACAAGTCAAGTAGAGTGCTACATAGGATCTGTCACGCCACGCATACGGTATCCGCTGTGCCAGTGGTGCAAAATGCCAGAGGTGAGCTGTTGCCAAGTCTTAAAGAGGTGGCTTTAAAGCTTTGCTGCCTTTTATGGTGAATTATATGCTCGATGGGACGCGGTCGATATGGACCATTACAAAAGACACCTGTTACTTCTGGGGTTCATTTTGGCAAAGAGTGACATAGCCAGGATGTGAAAAGTGGGCTCTCCACTATCAATAGGGGCATGGAAGAGAGGGGTGGATTATTGTATGGGTCTGGAGATTGCGATGTTCGAGGCTACAGGCTGCCACAAACCACCAGAAGATATGGCTGCGCTGGGCTGCTTATACAGGTATAGATCTGGCCCCGGTGCGCACTGTCTAGGCCCAGCTATATATTGAAATACAAGCATATGGAGCCACAACACAAGGGAACGAGAAGGGATCGAAGAATGTACTTGCATGGGGGCTCTAAAGGGGACATGGTGGGTTTGGGGGGTGGTCGGGAATGACTGACAGTTTTATGTATCACTGTTGTTCATGGGTATTCACCCTATAATTTCTTCCACGTGTATGTGGGCTGTCCTGACCTTTCTAGATTGCCAAAACGCAACAAAATTTATGAAAATAAAAAAAGTCCACAGCAGTCTTCAGTTCTCTTTTGCTTGCGGCTCTCTGCGTCATTCTCTTCATGATCCCTCTAATCTGTGTGCCTGTTTTCTGGGGTGCCACCTAAATACTCAATTTCGGGGTGTTACAGGGAGTGACATGTAGTAGCTGTAGGAAGCGGAGTTTCAGTTGCAGTAACCCCCCCCCTTTTCGCCAAATTACTGATGCACTTTGACTCTGTGCTATGGGTCCCTGTCAGTCAGGGTCCCAGGGCCTGTGTTCTTTCCCAAAACTGTACCTTGTACCCCAATTGTGGAGAAGTGTGGCTCACTGATTAGAGCGGCAGACCCTGATGCAGAGGTCTGGCCCGGGACCAGGGTTCAATTCCCGACGCGGCAGGGTCCTGACCCCAAAATTTCCACGGACTCGATAATTCTCGCCTTGGTGCCTATTCTAATCATGGGGTCCCACGCTGCAACTCTGGGCAATAGCTTGCTTAATCTCCACTATGGCGGCCCACCCGCTGCGGGAATCCTGGCTTTCACCTTGGGGATGCCCAGTAGGGGTTATCTCACAGGGAAAAAGCTGGAACGGGTTTTTTGGCCACTATAGGTGTGGCAGGGTATACTCAGACATGAGTCCCTTTCTCACTGCTCCATCAGGATTCAAGCAAGCCGGGCCGAAGAGGCTGAAATGCCAGAAACCGGTCCCCGGTAGCTTGTCTCCTTTCTGGTAAAGAATTGGCTTGGTAGTTTAGTCTGCCCTGTTCCCATGATGCACTGGGCCAGGGACAGACTGATTTGCATATAGCCAGGTTCTGAGCTGGGATGGGGCAGTGAGATAAATAACGGTGATGGATCAAGCCCTGATCTTTGGACTGGGTAAGAGTGGTCTGCTCAATTCAGACACTCTGTTCATCACCACCCCCTTTTGTAAATCGATTTTGGCCACTATAGGTGTGGCAGGGTATACTCAGACATGAGTCCCTTTCTCACTGCTCCATCAGGATTCAAGCAAGCCGGGCCGAAGAGGCTGAAATGCCAGAAACCGGTCCCCGGTAGCTTGTCTCCTTTCTGGTAAAGAATTGGCTTGGTAGTTTAGTCTGCCCTGTTCCCATGATGCACTGGGCCAGGGACAGACTGATTTGCATATAGCCAGGTTCTGAGCTGGGATGGGGCAGTGAGATAAATAACGGTGATGGATCAAGCCCTGATCTTTGGACTGGGTAAGAGTGGTCTGCTCAATTCAGACACTCTGTTCATCACCACCCCCTTTTGTAAATCGATTTTGGCCACTATAGGTGTGGCAGGGTATACTCAGACATGAGTCCCTTTCTCACTGCTCCATCAGGATTCAAGCAAGCCGGGCCGAAGAGGCTGAAATGCCAGAAACCGGTCCCCGGTAGCTTGTCTCCTTTCTGGTAAAGAATTGGCTTGGTAGTTTAGTCTGCCCTGTTCCCATGATGCACTGGGCCAGGGACAGACTGATTTGCATATAGCCAGGTTCTGAGCTGGGATGGGGCAGTGAGATAAATAACGGTGATGGATCAAGCCCTGATCTTTGGACTGGGTAAGAGTGGTCTGCTCAATTCAGACACTCTGTTCATCACCACCCCCTTTTGTAAATCGATTTTGGCCACTATAGGTGTGGCAGGGTATACTCAGACATGAGTCCCTTTCTCACTGCTCCATCAGGATTCAAGCAAGCCGGGCCGAAGAGGCTGAAATGCCAGAAACCGGTCCCCGGTAGCTTGTCTCCTTTCTGGTAAAGAATTGGCTTGGTAGTTTAGTCTGCCCTGTTCCCATGATGCACTGGGCCAGGGACAGACTGATTTGCATATAGCCAGGTTCTGAGCTGGGATGGGGCAGTGAGATAAATAACGGTGATGGATCAAGCCCTGATCTTTGGACTGGGTAAGAGTGGTCTGCTCAATTCAGACACTCTGTTCATCACCACCCCCTTTTGTAAATCGATTTTGGCCACTATAGGTGTGGCAGGGTATACTCAGACATGAGTCCCTTTCTCACTGCTCCATCAGGATTCAAGCAAGCCGGGCCGAAGAGGCTGAAATGCCAGAAACCGGTCCCCGGTAGCTTGTCTCCTTTCTGGTAAAGAATTGGCTTGGTAGTTTAGTCTGCCCTGTTCCCATGATGCACTGGGCCAGGGACAGACTGATTTGCATATAGCCAGGTTCTGAGCTGGGATGGGGCAGTGAGATAAATAACGGTGATGGATCAAGCCCTGATCTTTGGACTGGGTAAGAGTGGTCTGCTCAATTCAGACACTCTGTTCATCACCACCCCCTTTTGTAAATCGATTTTGGCCACTATAGGTGTGGCAGGGTATACTCAGACATGAGTCCCTTTCTCACTGCTCCATCAGGATTCAAGCAAGCCGGGCCGAAGAGGCTGAAATGCCAGAAACCGGTCCCCGGTAGCTTGTCTCCTTTCTGGTAAAGAATTGGCTTGGTAGTTTAGTCTGCCCTGTTCCCATGATGCACTGGGCCAGGGACAGACTGATTTGCATATAGCCAGGTTCTGAGCTGGGATGGGGCAGTGAGATAAATAACGGTGATGGATCAAGCCCTGATCTTTGGACTGGGTAAGAGTGGTCTGCTCAATTCAGACACTCTGTTCATCACCACCCCCTTTTGTAAATCGATTTTGGCCACTATAGGTGTGGCAGGGTATACTCAGACATGAGTCCCTTTCTCACTGCTCCATCAGGATTCAAGCAAGCCGGGCCGAAGAGGCTGAAATGCCAGAAACCGGTCCCCGGTAGCTTGTCTCCTTTCTGGTAAAGAATTGGCTTGGTAGTTTAGTCTGCCCTGTTCCCATGATGCACTGGGCCAGGGACAGACTGATTTGCATATAGCCAGGTTCTGAGCTGGGATGGGGCAGTGAGATAAATAACGGTGATGGATCAAGCCCTGATCTTTGGACTGGGTAAGAGTGGTCTGCTCAATTCAGACACTCTGTTCATCACCACCCCCTTTTGTAAATCGATTTTGGCCACTATAGGTGTGGCAGGGTATACTCAGACATGAGTCCCTTTCTCACTGCTCCATCAGGATTCAAGCAAGCCGGGCCGAAGAGGCTGAAATGCCAGAAACCGGTCCCCGGTAGCTTGTCTCCTTTCTGGTAAAGAATTGGCTTGGTAGTTTAGTCTGCCCTGTTCCCATGATGCACTGGGCCAGGGACAGACTGATTTGCATATAGCCAGGTTCTGAGCTGGGATGGGGCAGTGAGATAAATAACGGTGATGGATCAAGCCCTGATCTTTGGACTGGGTAAGAGTGGTCTGCTCAATTCAGACACTCTGTTCATCACCACCCCCTTTTGTAAATCGATTTTGGCCACTATAGGTGTGGCAGGGTATACTCAGACATGAGTCCCTTTCTCACTGCTCCATCAGGATTCAAGCAAGCCGGGCCGAAGAGGCTGAAATGCCAGAAACCGGTCCCCGGTAGCTTGTCTCCTTTCTGGTAAAGAATTGGCTTGGTAGTTTAGTCTGCCCTGTTCCCATGATGCACTGGGCCAGGGACAGACTGATTTGCATATAGCCAGGTTCTGAGCTGGGATGGGGCAGTGAGATAAATAACGGTGATGGATCAAGCCCTGATCTTTGGACTGGGTAAGAGTGGTCTGCTCAATTCAGACACTCTGTTCATCACCACCCCCTTTTGTAAATCGATTTTGGCCACTATAGGTGTGGCAGGGTATACTCAGACATGAGTCCCTTTCTCACTGCTCCATCAGGATTCAAGCAAGCCGGGCCGAAGAGGCTGAAATGCCAGAAACCGGTCCCCGGTAGCTTGTCTCCTTTCTGGTAAAGAATTGGCTTGGTAGTTTAGTCTGCCCTGTTCCCATGATGCACTGGGCCAGGGACAGACTGATTTGCATATAGCCAGGTTCTGAGCTGGGATGGGGCAGTGAGATAAATAACGGTGATGGATCAAGCCCTGATCTTTGGACTGGGTAAGAGTGGTCTGCTCAATTCAGACACTCTGTTCATCACCACCCCCTTTTGTAAATCGATTTTGGCCACTATAGGTGTGGCAGGGTATACTCAGACATGAGTCCCTTTCTCACTGCTCCATCAGGATTCAAGCAAGCCGGGCCGAAGAGGCTGAAATGCCAGAAACCGGTCCCCGGTAGCTTGTCTCCTTTCTGGTAAAGAATTGGCTTGGTAGTTTAGTCTGCCCTGTTCCCATGATGCACTGGGCCAGGGACAGACTGATTTGCATATAGCCAGGTTCTGAGCTGGGATGGGGCAGTGAGATAAATAACGGTGATGGATCAAGCCCTGATCTTTGGACTGGGTAAGAGTGGTCTGCTCAATTCAGACACTCTGTTCATCACCACCCCCTTTTGTAAATCGATTTTGGCCACTATAGGTGTGGCAGGGTATACTCAGACATGAGTCCCTTTCTCACTGCTCCATCAGGATTCAAGCAAGCCGGGCCGAAGAGGCTGAAATGCCAGAAACCGGTCCCCGGTAGCTTGTCTCCTTTCTGGTAAAGAATTGGCTTGGTAGTTTAGTCTGCCCTGTTCCCATGATGCACTGGGCCAGGGACAGACTGATTTGCATATAGCCAGGTTCTGAGCTGGGATGGGGCAGTGAGATAAATAACGGTGATGGATCAAGCCCTGATCTTTGGACTGGGTAAGAGTGGTCTGCTCAATTCAGACACTCTGTTCATCACCACCCCCTTTTGTAAATCGATTTTGGCCACTATAGGTGTGGCAGGGTATACTCAGACATGAGTCCCTTTCTCACTGCTCCATCAGGATTCAAGCAAGCCGGGCCGAAGAGGCTGAAATGCCAGAAACCGGTCCCCGGTAGCTTGTCTCCTTTCTGGTAAAGAATTGGCTTGGTAGTTTAGTCTGCCCTGTTCCCATGATGCACTGGGCCAGGGACAGACTGATTTGCATATAGCCAGGTTCTGAGCTGGGATGGGGCAGTGAGATAAATAACGGTGATGGATCAAGCCCTGATCTTTGGACTGGGTAAGAGTGGTCTGCTCAATTCAGACACTCTGTTCATCACCACCCCCTTTTGTAAATCGATTTTGGCCACTATAGGTGTGGCAGGGTATACTCAGACATGAGTCCCTTTCTCACTGCTCCATCAGGATTCAAGCAAGCCGGGCCGAAGAGGCTGAAATGCCAGAAACCGGTCCCCGGTAGCTTGTCTCCTTTCTGGTAAAGAATTGGCTTGGTAGTTTAGTCTGCCCTGTTCCCATGATGCACTGGGCCAGGGACAGACTGATTTGCATATAGCCAGGTTCTGAGCTGGGATGGGGCAGTGAGATAAATAACGGTGATGGATCAAGCCCTGATCTTTGGACTGGGTAAGAGTGGTCTGCTCAATTCAGACACTCTGTTCATCACCACCCCCTTTTGTAAATCGATTTTGGCCACTATAGGTGTGGCAGGGTATACTCAGACATGAGTCCCTTTCTCACTGCTCCATCAGGATTCAAGCAAGCCGGGCCGAAGAGGCTGAAATGCCAGAAACCGGTCCCCGGTAGCTTGTCTCCTTTCTGGTAAAGAATTGGCTTGGTAGTTTAGTCTGCCCTGTTCCCATGATGCACTGGGCCAGGGACAGACTGATTTGCATATAGCCAGGTTCTGAGCTGGGATGGGGCAGTGAGATAAATAACGGTGATGGATCAAGCCCTGATCTTTGGACTGGGTAAGAGTGGTCTGCTCAATTCAGACACTCTGTTCATCACCACCCCCTTTTGTAAATCGGAACGGGTTCCCAAGGCAAGCGCCTTGATGCCTTCGGGTGATACGTGCGCTATATAAGTCGCAATTACATACATACATACAATTGTCACCTTTCTGGTGACCGGTCAGTCCCTTGTAAAAGGTACCATGGATACCAAGGGCACTTTGGCCAGGGAAGGCCTCTAAGGACTGCAGCACTTATTGTGCCTCCCTTAGAGGTTTGGTACCTTTACACACACACACACACACTGCCATTGCAGGATGCATGTTTTGGTGTAGAACAAAGTAGAGTCGGCATGGCACACATCCCTGTGTGCCATGCCTACTGCCCTGGCAAAGTTCAGCCACCCCTCTAGTGCACTATGCCAGTGGTGAGGGTACAGGTGCATGAGCCCTGTATCCCTACAGTGTCTAGACTAATTCTTAGACATTGTAAGTACAGTAATGTCATTAAGAGTATATGGTTCTGGGAGTTTGTCATTATGAACTCCACAGCACCAAAAATGCTTTACTGAAAACTGGGAAGTTTGGTATCAAACTTCTCAGCACATTAAACCTCAACTGATGCAAGTGTGGGATTTAATGAAAAACGCACTCAGAGGGCATCTTAGAGATGTCCCCTGAAAAGCGACCAGCCTCTGGTGGGTTCTCTGACTGGTACACACCAGCCTGCCACTACGAGACATGATTCTGGACCCCTGGGGTGGGAGCCTTCGTCCCTGAGCCCAGAAACAAAATCCTTACCTGGGCAGAGGTTGTTACACCTCCCCCATGCCAGGAAGAGCCATCTGTTAGTGGAGCTTCAAAGGTCTTGCCACCTTTGTAATGCGACCCCCCCCCCCCAGCCTCTTGCTATCAGGAGCAGGCCCCCTTCCTGTCTCCCCTCCTTTTTATCGGGAAGACAGATGGGAAAAATTAGTCAGCCCAGAAGGTGTGTCCACCACTCCCAACCCCACCCCTCAGGTGGGGGAGGCGAGATGAAGCCCACTTTTCAGTGCCTGCCATCTTGCAGTTGGCAGGCACTCCCCAATCAGGATTAGGGATTTTACCCACTCCCCCACGTGGGGGTAGTCACCCTAAAGTCAGTAGCCCTTTGTCTATTGACCTCAAGACCCCTAAAACGCCCCATAAATACAGTATTTAGGGGACAGTCCTGAACCAAGATAGCAGATTCCCGCAACCTAAGAAGGACGAAAGAAGACTCCCAGCAGAGGAGACTGCAGAGAAGAACTGACTTGGCCCCAGCCCTATGGACCTGTTTGCAGATTCCAGAGATCCTGCACCAAACATTGCCTTGTCCTGCAGCCAGCGGCCTCCAGAACCCCTGGGAGGACTGACTGCCTTCAACAAAGACCGGATCTCCTGGGAACAGCAGTGCTGTTCAAAAGAATCTCCAAAGCAAGACTCTGAGCCTGTTGAGGACAAAGAAACCAGACGCCTGGAACTACCACTGCACCCGTCGCCTATGGCCCGAGTTCCAGTGGCTCACTGGTCCCCACGAGGTCCCCTAGTGCTCCAGAATCAGAGTCCACCATGGGTTGACCCCTCAAGGATTCCCCTATGTCGCCAGCAGCATCTGCATGGAGACCCCTCCCCCACCCCCCAACCGCGAGTGGCCTTGTAAGGTGAAATCCGACCTCAAAAGACACCCCTGCATCCAGCCGCTCTGTGCGGTGGAGAAAAAAACCTGAGGTGCACCTTAGTCCCGAGCCCTCCAACTTATCAGCCCAGCTGTTGCTTCCTCCCAGAAGTCTTCCTGGACCGTGCCTGCAGGCAAAATACAAACCGGCAACTCCCATTGAAAACAACAGCAACTCCCATTGAAAACAACAGGGCAACCAACGCCAACACAGCACCCTGCACCCAGCTGTCCTTGCGCCGCTGTGGGTGCACTGTGTGTGCTAAACCGGATCCCCCTTTGCCCAGACCCGAACACCAGGAGCTTTGCTCCGACAACCTTGTGGCCTGCCCGTGAGCAGCCACTAACCGGAGGCCCCCTATCCTCTAATTGGATAACATTGGGACTCAGCACTCTGCACCCGACTGCCCTAGTGCCGCTGAGGGTGCTTTCAGAGTGCATCCTTGACACTGGGAGAACCCTGGTTCTAACCCCAGAATACCAACTCCCACAACAAAGTACTTGCCTGTTAACCGATAACTTAATTTGTCTTCATAGGAATACATGGACTGTTTTTCCTTGAAAATGTTTCTAAGTGTGTAGTTGGTTTTGTAAGGAACTTTGAAAAACTGCAAAGAACTAAAAATTGCTTACCTTTTCTCTAGGAAATGTTGCAGTGTGATATCTAGGTGAATCACACTGGGTAGAAAATGTAATCCAGAAAGTAATCTGCAAAGTAATTCAAAGTAATCTAACAGTAATTTCCACTGTATTGAAAGCATTTACAAACCTTAAACAATGTCATTTTCATTCAGCTTGCGTGTATTGTTCAACCTGCCTTTAAAAGTACCTTATATACTTACCTATGCTAGGCTTGCTTGGTTCTAGGAAATAAATACAACTAAGTAATATTTCTAAACAAATCAAATTAGTCTGAGTTCAGTCTTTGAGTGTGTGACATAATTTGCTGATTGAGTGTGTACAAAAAATGTTTTAACCTACTCTCTGATGAAGCCTTACTTCTCGCCCACACTACCGCAAGTAGAGAGTAAGGTACTATCTACTTTTACCTCTGCTTACCTTTGGGGTCCCACTGGACTCTGCACACTATGCCTCATTTTGGTATAGTATATACAGAGCCCGCTTCCTACAGAAGCCAATGGACTACTTACATTTAGGGTGTCTAAACCTTCTATATGACCACTTCTTGTGGGAAGTGGGCATAACCTGTTGTGGGGATTCTGCACATACATAAAACGATGCGCAGGAAAACATCTCCTCAATGTGTAGGGGTTGTACCTTCCTACCACCTTAGTGCCCAAAATCCCAGAACCGACTAGCTATAGTGTCTCATTCGTTCTCCGACAAAATCACAAAGCTACAAATGATTAGACAACCCAGAACACAACACTCCTGACTCTCTCTGGATTTGCGGTAGCAAGACATACCCTTTCGCTCAATCACTTGCCCTTGTCCACAATAATGATAGCCTGAGTCACTATATAGTTTAAAATGTTTATTTTAACTATTGTGTTCTATAATGCAGTATACGAGTCAATACCAGCAGCAAAATGCATAAATCTAGCATAGTTAACATTGTTACAATACCATAGAATATAAAGGCTGATGAAATTATATATAGAACGTGGAAAAAGGAGTATAAGGCCTAACCACCCTCCCCTTGGTAAGTTGAGGTTAATTATATAAAGGAAGATCTTTGGGCTTTGTCAGCAGACCCCATACCTTAGCATAGTGGTTCCCACACTTTTTCAACCTGTGGCTCCCTTTATCGGCCGCTGTTCTCGGCTCCCCATTATGTCATTTTTTTAGGGCTCGGCCTACGTCACCACTGCGTAAGCAGTGGGGCGGAGCTTCGAGCCGTATTGTTTTGGGGCTCAGATTAGTGTAGCAAAAATTCTTCAGTCCGCGAGATTGTCGGTAGTTATTTCTGGTATCTGCATTGTAATTGGTCCTCGCTGTGCCGTCTTTCTAGTATCCTTAACGCAATAGGCCATGTGTAATTTTCGTTTGCCAGTCCCTGCATTTTCTGTGCGGTTATGCGCACGGCAGTCCATTAATTTAAATTAGGAGCTGTCAGGGAGCCGCTGTAATGGAATCCAGATGGTCTGGACACGTTTCTGCAGTGCGTTTGCCGGGCGCGCGTTCGTCTGCATCTTCACACAGACTATTTGCATATGTATTATATTACACTAGTTTGCAAGGAAGTTGCTCTCATCTCCGTTCCCACGTGCTTTCTAATGCAGTCTCGGAATAGCACAAAGCAACTATCAGTCACCTATTGCGTGAAAGCATTTTGAACTTTTCCTGCAACATGATATGCAATAAAGTACACGGTCTTTTTCTCTCCACGTCGGATACATGATATTACATGATGCTAATTCACAGGCATGCGAATTGTCTGGCCGCTTTGTAAAGCACAGCGGCCGCTTTGTGTTACAGGTTTTTTCTCAGCCATGATGACATCTAAAACATAGAAAATATGCTATGGCTGAACTTTATGCAAAAGGGCGGGAACAATGGACGTGTTTGTACATAAATAGCAACTCGGGTTCTCAAGTTGCCGTGCATTGCACGCAGTCTCACTGGTGTTAAAAACGCGCCCCGCTCCTCCATTATTTTCCTCAGAAAGTGCTCTTTTTGAAAAGTCATAAGGCTACTTCCTTTCGACCTGCTTTCCCATCGTCTCCTCTTTGTCGGCGGTGTCACTTGTAAAGAATCGCTCGCCTCACAATACCAAGTTCAAAAGAAGGGGAGACAGCCTCTGTTCCTCAGCGTATAATTGACGAACACCCCCACTGCTGCCGCCATTCTCCCCATAGAGATAGAGATATTATTAATGCCGCAGATCTGCTAATTTTAGTTGAAGGGGGCAGCATGGATTTTTGGAATGCGTTCAAAGAGAATTTCATACACATCAAACTGGGAATTCTGGGACCAATCCCCAAACTTTTTTTTTGCTTACGTGTGCGAATCTTCCTTTCCCATTCTGTGGTCGTGAACACAATAGATTTGGAGGGACATTGTGAGAAGTTTATAGTTATTTTTCAGCATATAAGTATGTACTTGCATGATTTCAGGGAAAATGCATACAGAGTCAGGCCAGAGATTATTAAAACAAACTCACAAATACAAAGAGGATGCAGTGTTGAAGTAAAAATGGATGCTTTTTTGGATGCAGATTGTGAGTGCAGAGTGAAGATTGTGAGTGCAGAGTGAAGATTGTGAGTGCAGAGTGAAGATTGTGAGTGCAGAGTGAAGATTGTGAGTGCAGAGTGCAGAGTGCACATTGTGTTAGTGTGCAGGTGAGTAGTGTGTAACTATGCAGGGTGACATTGGGAGTGTGCAGGTGAGTAGTGCGTGACTATGCAGGGTGACATTGGGAGTGTGCAGGTGAGTAGTACGTGACTATGCAGGGTGACATTGGGAGTGTGCAGGTGAGTAGTGTGTGACTATGCAGGGTGACATTGGGAGTGTGCAGGTGAGTAGTGTGTGAATGTGTAGGGGCCGTGTGTGAGTGTGCAGAAAACACCACATACACCACACACACATACACCACACACATACACACCACACACACATACACCACACACATACACACACAAACCACACACCTCACTCTCAACACCACACACTCGTCACCACTCACCACCACACACTCCCCCCCCCCCCCCCCCGGCTCACCCCCACAGACTTAACCCCACACTCTCACCACTACACAGAAAACACACACAACAACACACCCACCTGTCAATGAATGCTTTCACCAGGCACAAACACCAACAACCATCAATGTACGTTTTCACCAAAAACAAACATGACCATGCATCAGTGTCGCTAAACACTCACGCACACAACAAACAATGTCAGTGCAACTTTCACTAAACACACACACACACACCAACAGCTGACAGTGCACCAGCCACTCTTTCAATTGGCACAATCATCAACAGCTGTCAGTGCACCCTTTCACCAACCACATGCATTACCATCCAGCTCTGTACGCTTGACAGCCACACTCACTAACAGCTCTTACTGCACGCTACCACCAGTCATACACACCTCAGGCCACCACTACACGCTTCCACCAAACACAAACACCAACATCCATCACTGCACAATTCCTACAGGCACACACATCCACCACACATCAATGCACACACCAATTGATAACGCATCCACCAAATATTATTGTACCTATCGCACTATGCTGCACTTTACCTTTTAAATATATTGCGTTAAAGTGCAGCAGGCCACCATTGATAACATTCCAATCTAACACACATATCTCCAACACAAACCACATGTTTCCACTCCAAAACACATGCCTAAAACACATTGCCATTTACAATGCCATTATCTCTAACTCAAACAAACCCGAGCCCTAATGCATTCCTAACGCTTGTTGTTTTTGGCGGGATGTAAGCCCGGCCTCTGGAGTACTTCCATTTTTCTCCTCTTTTGTCCGGTGGTTGGTTGCTTGCTTACCAAGACATCCAATGGTTGTTCAAAAAACACCAGGGGGTTGTGCATCACAGACAGACTGTGCTAAAGTGGCATGTACAGAAAAACCCCAGCAGTAAATAAACAAGCATTAGGGTTGCCACCTGACCAGTTTTCTACCAGCACCACCGGTAGTTTCAAGTCCCAGCTGGTCCAAAAATAAGCAACTCCACCCAAAGCTGGTATTTTTATAGCCCTTATGATCTGTACATGCTTCAAACAGCAAATATAATTTGAGATCTCTTTTAAATGTATTCTAGAGCTGTGTTAAGTGACTAATAATTGAAGTAAGCACCTTCATCAAAGTGCTGCTGTCTGTTGAGTCCTGTAGCTGACACTGGAGCAGGCTTTGGTCATGAACATTCCTAGTATGAACAGTGGGACCATCAGTTCTGTGAACTCCCCTCCAAACGGACTCGTGCTGATTCGTGAGTCGCACGTGTAACCGTATTGTTCGAGGCATGTGGGCTGCTGAATTCATATCTGTGCATAGATCGCCGCCTAGTGTTGGGTCCGGATGATTGCACATTGTTGTCCTGGAAGAGTCTTCGAAGTATCACGAGATAGGTGGCTCCTCCCCTGGACTACAGTGCGCAAGGGCATCCACTCCATCCTCAGATTTTTTTCCTCCATTGGGTTCGGATGTATATTTGTTAACTCAAGTTCGTAATCAATAAAAAAACTTTCTTTTTGGCCAAAAGGCCTTTAGTTATCGTCGGTATTGTCTTTGCGATCGGTGCCCAGTACTTGTTTCAGCTCTGTCCCCGAGCCGGACGTCAAGAGGAGCCGCCTGGCTTTTCGGCACTGAAGGCCCGGTCGACGCCAGAGGCCTTATCAACGATCCATCATGGTACGGAGCCCGTTCAAGAGATGTCCCGTTTGCAACTCCAAGTATCCTCACATCGATGTCCACCCGGTGTGCAACAAGTGCCTGTCTCCGGATCGCGATGAAGCCAACTGTATGGCTTGTTCTCGGTTCCGCTCCAAGAAGACTATTCGCCTTCGACGCGCAGCGCGGAAGGAGGCCCAGCAGACAGCACCTGACCCGGTGAACATTTTCGATGCCGAGGATGATGAGGGAGTCGAGCAGGAAGTTCAAGAGAACCTGTCTGATCCTGCATCGGAGATCGACTCCAGTTACGACGCAGATGTGGAAATGGTCGATACTGAAGACGACGTCGTCGACGATGAGGCATTTGGGGCCGTGGAAGATAGCTCAAGCGAGGAGCTAGGCTCAGCCGTTAGTACGGGCGCCGCAACCAAAACACTTGATAAGGCTCAGGTCGAGGGATCGCCACATGGCCTTACCCAAGAATGTACGCTTGGTTCTACAGCCTTGCCTCAAGGCCCGGCTACGGACATTTCCAACGAGCCATCGGTTGACCGATCGAAATCGAAACCAGAAGCATCAGTGTCTACAAAACCGAAAGCACTGGAAACAAAATCGAAACCGAAAGTGGGTATTACTTTGGTCGTAAACAAGAGTGTTATCGACCCGGGGAGGTCGCTAAAGGGTGTCGAGCCGAAGATCGGGGCACCAAAGAAACTGGTCAAGGACGTCGACCTGAAGAAGTCGGCGCCGAAGGCCTTCGACACAAACAAAGGACTCAAAACTCAGAAAGTTCTCGATCCTAAACGTCGACTCGACAAGGCTAAGAGCAGTATAGACCTCGAGTCTACGACTGGCAGTGGCTCGAAGGAACCCGTCGAGTCAACACAGCCATCCGCCTCTTTTTCGAAGCAGGTGTCGGACTCGCTGAAACGCATTAAAGAGAAGGCTACTACTGTCGGGCCGAAGGCTACTCCACCCCCGAAGCCGGTCAGTAAACCTCCAAAGTCGTCGGCAACCATCCAGTTCACACTGCCGCCGAAAGTGGTACCTAAGGCGTTCGCCCCTAAGACTAGCGTCGAAGCGACCAAGAAGGTGTCCATGGGGCCGAAGCCTACAACTACGGAAGTAGCCACCAAGCATTGACGGCCTCCGCAGGAAGATCAGTCGAGGCAATTAATTGACGCTGAGACGGCTAGACTTTCCATTTTCAAGCGAAAGATCGCCCCAGAACAGCCTATGAAGTCATATAAAATTCCATTAAAGAAAAAGAGGGATTCTGCTACGTCACCTCTTCTTTTTGAACCTATACCACCACATGGACAAGACACTGCTCCTATCTCACCCACATACTCAGATGTGGAGGTAGGGGATGGTGACAATGAGGATTACAGTTATCCTGTAGGATCTGATCCAGAAGATCACACTGAACCCTGGACAGACGCTGCTGACCCAGGGGATCCACAAACTGCCCCAGACAGTCATGTCTATGCTATTAAAACCTCTCCTACAGAAGACACGGCTGCGTCTAATGCACTTATTGAGAGGGCAGCAAAAAATCATGATGTCCAGCTCCATGCTGACTCTATTGAAGAGGATTTTTTGTTTGACACCTTCTCAACCTTGGAGAGAACTGTCAAGACTCTACCCATGCTGAAAGGTGTCCTGAAACATGCTGGAGACATTTTTAAGGAGACCACAAGGGCAAGGGTAATAAACCCCAGAATTGAGAAGAAATACAAACCGGCACCTGTGGACCCTACGTATATCAAAGGACAGGTGCAGTTGGACTCTCTAGTTGTTTCCAATGCCCGTAAAAGGGCGAACTCGCAAACAACGGGTGATGCTCCTCCCCCTGACAAGGAATCTAAAGTGCTGGAAGCATCAGGGAAGAGAGTGGCAGCTCAAGCGGCCAATATCTGGCGAATCTCCAACACACAGGCACTCTTAGCCAGATAAGACAGGGCTCATTATGATACACTTGAGACCCTGTTACAACACTTGCCAGATGAGTATAAGGAGGCAGCAGAGATGCTAATACAAGAAGGGAAACTTATATCAAACGCGTCTATTAAGTGTGCGCTAGACGCAGCAGACACTGCAGCCAGGGCAATTAATACAAGTGTGATGTTACGGCGACATGCCTGGCTGAGAATCTCCGGCTTCAAGCCCGAGATACAAACTACCATACTCAATCAGCCTGTTAACCCTGATCACTTATTTGGCACAGAGGTGGACACCACCTTGGTAAAAATTAAAAGGACACAGAGACTGCAAAGTCTCTGGGGGCTCTACAGTCGCAGCAGTTCAGGGGTGGTTCTTTTCCTCGCTCCAACAATAGAGGAACTTCCAGAGGCCAGCTGTCCCAGCATACACAATACAGTAAAGGAGGCACGCAGACCACCTACAACAAACACAGTAGGGGTGAATATCGTGGAAACAGCACCAAGGGCAGAGGTTGTGGAAACAGCTCCCGATCCTCCGCCACTAACAGTGACGTCTTGTCACTGCCCCCCGACCATACCACACCGGTCGGGGGGAGACTACAACAGTTCCTGCCGGTCTGGAAAACCATCACTACAGACAGGTGGGTGAGGCAGCTTATCCAGAACGGCTATTGTCCACTCCACCCAACATACCCCCAAGACACCGTCCTATGTCCACAGAGCAATTACAATTATTGCAGCAGGAGGTAGTCAGCATGCTGCAAAAAGGAGCCATAGAGCTCGTGCCTGTGGAAGAAAAAGGTACATGGGTGTACTCGCTGTACTTCTTGATCCCAAAAAAGGATGGGTCATTCAGACCCATACTGGACCTCAGGCCCCTAAACCAGTACATTCTATCCAAACACTTTCACATGCTCACATTACAGCAGGTTCTACCGTTACTCAGTCAGGGAGATTTCCTCAACACTAGAACTGAAGGATGCATAGTTCCATATACCGCTACACCCGTCACACAGAAAATACCTCAGGTTTACCATTCAGGATCAGCATTATCAGTTCAAGGTCCTCCCTTTCCGAGTGACGACAGTGCCCAGGGTGTTTACCAAGTGCCTGGCGACAGTGGCTGCACACCTACGGAGACAGAACGCTCACGTCTACCCTTATCTTGACGACTGGCTTATCCAGGCAAAGTCGGCCCAGCAATGTGCCGCCCACATGTCCCACACCATTCACCTTCTTCACGATCTGGGGTTTTCACTGAATTATCCAAAGTCCCACCTTCAGCCCGCCCACGTACGGCAGTATCTGGGCGCGACAATAGATACTCTGGCAGCCAAAGCACATCCAAATTCAGTGAGGATCAACAGCATGCAATTGCTGATACAAAAATTCAAACCACAACACTCGCTTCCAGCACGAGTGTTCATGCAGTTGATAGGCATGATGGCCTCCTGCATCTTCATAGCCCTGCACGCGAGACTCCGCATGCGTCCGCTTCAGGAGTGCTTAGCACGTCAGTGGAATCAGGCTCACGGACAGTTGAAAGACCTAGTGTTGGTGACCGGTCGCGCATACAACTCTCTGCATTGGTGGAATCCACAAAACCTTTGCAGGGGCGACCGTTCCAAGAGCCTGTGCCACAAATTATACTGACAACGGACGCATCTCTCCAGGGATGGGGAGCTCATGTACTCCACTACACAGTGCAGGGACTATGGACAGCACAGCAGAGGAAGATGCACATCAACCTTCTGGAACTGATGGCTATCTTCATGGCGATGAAAGCATTCAAGGTACATTTGTGCAACAAGGTTGTGTTGATCCGGACGGACAACATGACAGCCATGTACTACATACAGAAGCAGGGAGGTACACACTCTCCACAGTTGTCTCATCTGGCTCAGAGCATGTGGAAGTGGGCCATTCAGAGGAACATCTTCCTCATGGCGGAACACCTCCCAGGCAAGGACAATCAGATGGCGGACCTGCTCAGCAGGTACAGCCACCAGATGCACGAGTGGGAGATACATCCATCAGTACTCCGACCGTACTTCCAGCAGTGGGGTCATCCAGAGATAGACCTGTTCGCCACAAGGGAAAACGCAAAATGCCAAAGCTTTGCCGCCAGGTTCCCACACCCACAGTCGCAGGGAAATGCCATATGGATGAACTGGTCAGGCATATTTGCGTACGCTTTTCCCTCAGCACCACTGATACCGCTGGTGGCACGCAAGCCGAAGCAACACTCGATGACTCTCATCCTGGTTGCTCCAACGTGGGCACGCCAACCATGGTAGACCACGTTTCTAGAACTCTCCGTGGTACCGCATCAAAGGCTGCACCTCACACCCAGGCTTTTGACACAGAGCCATGGCGACCTTCAGCATCCACATCCGCAACAGCTCAACCTGGCGATCTGGCTCCTGAGGTCTTAGAATTTGGCTACCTCAACCTGCCTCCTGACTGTATGGCTATCAAAAGGGAGGCAAGAAAGCCCACCACTCGAGTATGTTATGCGGGAAAATGGAAGCGGTTTGTCATTTATTGTGCCAACAACAACATTAATCCGCTAGATGCATCTACTCACAACATTATTTGTTATCCGTTACATCTATACAAATGCAATCTGGCCTATGCTTCCATTCGTATACATTTGTCCCCAATAGCAGCTTATCTCCAAAACAGGCAGCAGCTCTCACTTTTCAGAGTGCCTGCCATCAAAGCCTTTCTGGAAGGACTCAAAAGAGTTATTCCTCCCAGACACCCACCAGCACCTGTATGGAACCTAAATGTGATCCTCACCAGGCTGATGGGTCCACCTTTTGAGCCTCTACACTCATGCAAGATTCAATTCTTGACGTGGAAAGTGGCTTTCCTAATAGCAATCACATCGCTACGACGAGTTAGTGAACTTCAGGCACTAACTATCCAGTAGCCATTCCTACAGATTCACTCCAACCGGGTGGTACTCCGCACTAACCCTAAGTTTCTGCCTAAAGTGGTTTCACAGTTCCATATGAATCAGACTATAGAACTGCCAGTGTTCTTTCAGAATGCTGAGTCAGTGGCAGCGAGAATGCTCCACACACTAGACGTCAAAAGAGCTCTGATGTACTACATAGATAGGACAAAAGATTTTAGGAAAACAAAACAACTGTTTGTTGCCTTTTCGCCACAACACAAAGGCACCCCCATTCCAAAGCAGGTATAGCCAGGTGGATCGTTAAGTGCATACAGATTTGCTATCAAAAGGCTAAGCGCACTGTAACGGTTCCCCCAAGAGCCCACTCAATGCGAAAGTTGGGAGCCTCCATGGCTTTCCTTGGAAACATTCCTTTAGAAGAAATATGTAGAGCAGCCACATGGTCTACCATACACACGTTTACAAAACACTACTGCGTAGATGTGCACTCCAAAGAGCAGGCAGCTGTAGGGCAGGCTGTTCTAAAAACACTTTTTCAGACTGCTGCAGCTGGCACGGGCGGCCGCCGCTAATGGAGGGACTGCTATATATTCTATGCACAGATATGAATTCAGCAGCCCACATGCCTCGAACCGAATATGCTACTTACCAGTATGCATCTGTTCTTGGCATGGAGGGCTGCTGACATTCATATCGCCCGCCCTCCTCCCCGGCGCCTGTAGCAGCTGCAGCACTCAGAATTACTCTTAGCATGGCCATCACTTACGGTATTACACTCCATCTTTGCCACAATGGCGAAAAACAATCTGGGGATGGAGAGGATGCCCATGCGCACTGTAGTCCAGGGGAGGAGCCACCTATCTCGTGATACTTCGAAGACTCTTCCAGGACAACAATGTGCAATCATCCGGACCCAACACTAGGCGGCGATCTATGCACAGATATGAATGTCAGCAGCCCTCCATGCCAAGAACAGATGCATTCTGGCAAGTAGCATATTCGTTAGTATAGATGAGTAGGTGTTTATGCGCACACGTGTTCTACCACGTTCCAAACGTTTTACAGAGTGATGAATATTTGAAAGAGTGAGGAGGGAGCGTAAGAAGGTTGTTTTAATTTTTGAAGATAAGCCAACTGACGATGCAGCATTTTGTTTGTATTGGCAGGAAAAGTTACAACTCACACAACTTAGTTATCCAGTCATCTCAAACACCCCCATACAATCACAAACTCTCACAGCTGAGCGTTATAAAACCCCAATGGTTTTGGTGAGGAAAATATCTCTAACTTCTCAGCCATGCCAGTTCAAGGCTTCTCAAGCGCTCTTAGCTTCCAAGTGCAACAGAGAAGTAACTGCAAGGGCTTGGAAATGTTACCCAGATATCTTGAATAAGAATAGTTTTCACGTGCAAATAAACAGTGCACATGGGATGCACCTCCCTATCTGCTACACACCACCATAATTTTTGTTTATTTTATTGTTGAGCGGATTACTAGATCCAGACGATAGAAAATAGGCACTATTTTCTGAGAGCAGGGAGGTAATTAATATTTAGTTGTGCGTTGTTTTTTTCTTGGCAGAAATTGGCAGGTAATTGTAAATGTAAATGTGTGTGTGTCTTGTAAAGCGCACTGCTACCCGGAGGCGTCCTGGCGCTATAGACCGCTGGGGAACCCGTCCAGGCTTTCCCTGTGAGATGTTCCCTCCTGGGTATCTCCAAGGTGAAACCAGGCATCCCCGACGTTTGTGGGGGGCCGTGATGGAGATGAGGCAAGCTAATGCCCAGAGTTGCCGAGTGTGAACCCTGGTTAGAGTAGGCACCAAGGCGAGAATTACCCTGGTCCAGTGCTCGGTTTCAAAGGGGGGAGGAGGGGACTGCATGCCATGAACCTGAATAAACCACACTGCGCTCAGTGATCTGCAAATCAGCAGCACACATGAATAGGATATTATCATGTATATTCAGTGGAAGGTTTCATTAGAATTTTCAACTGTGCCCCTCTTCCAAGGGCTCTTTCCTTGCATTCAACATTCTTTGCCCGCAAGTCACATTTGCTAACTGGATGTCTTCCGATACACACAAAGGACACGTTTTGGGAGTGAAGGGGCGATGAAAACAATAGCTTTGCTGGTAAATATACAAAAGGTTTTAATCAAGACATTTACTCGGGCTGCAAGTGCACATTTCAGAAATGCAACTAAAGCTGAGGCGTATTTATAGAGAGCTTGCTATCTTTCACACGTCCCCCAGAAGTGCCCGACGCCCCTGGCAAGTTCTTGTGGCGCACCTGGGTGCCACGGCGCAAAGTTTGGGAACCGCTGCCTTAGAACCTAGATGGTAGCTTTACATCATAGGAACAGCATATCTCTTCTCCAAGGAAAGGCTTCCCTTCAAGTGTGTGTGAACAACATGCTACTCAGTAATAACAAAGCACGAGCTCTCTAGCATTGCAGCTTGGTTTAGCATGTTTTGGCTAGGTAATAGGGACTGACCAGAACAGAATAACAAGTGGCATGTTTTTCGATCTTGCACTTCGTGTTCAGACTAAACTCCAGGAACTGCAGAGAACGCAGAAAGCAGACCGTTCTCATGTGAAAGAGACAGAGTCTTGCAAAATAAAGTCATGTAGTAACATGCGCAAACGCAGCATCATGGCAGCAGAGCTCATGCTAACTTAGCAATGTTGAGAATGACCCTAAGGGCCCTGACCCAAAAAGTCTATTCGGCCAAAATTAAGATGTTGGATTTCTTAATAAATGGCTCCCCTTGTACCTAGGGCATAGGTACTAAGGAGGGTCCCCTAAGAGCTGCAGAATATATTGTGCCACTCTAATGGACCCAGCACCAAGCCCATGCAGACTGCCACTGCAGGTGGAGTGACATTGTGCTCTAAAAACTGGAAACACAACATGGCACACACCCTGTCCCTTCACACTGCATGTAAAGTTTGTAAGTCATCCCTACAGCAGGCCTAACAGCCCTATGGCAGGGTTCTTTATATTACATTTGAGGACATATCTTCAGGAGCAGGTATGACCCTGTGCTGGGCCGTTCAATTACTCACGATACAAGTGATAAGGGTACGTACTGGGCACTGGTCAAAACGAGGTTGCCAGCGAAGTAATGGCTTCACTGAAACCTACGGTGTTTGGAATCGAACACCTCATATTATTAAACCCACACATATTCTATTGATGGATTTATTAACACATGCACCCAGAGAGTACCTAAGAAGTACCCCCAGAAAAACTACCAACCTGTAGTGTGTTGGTTGACTGGTCCTGTCGAGCTTTCCACCGCAGATGCATGTCTGACCTACTTAATACTCTGTAAATCCCCTAAATAAAGTATTTATGTGGCACTGATGCCAGGACTTCAGATTCATCTGACACAAAGAAGGAGTAAACAAAGAAGATTGCTGATTTGAGAAAAGAGGAGATGATGGACTTGGCGCCAACCCTACCAGCCTGTCTGTGTACCCCATCCTTGTGGAGAAACAGACTCATCCCGCTGCTGTGTGGACTCCAAAGAAACCAGGAGGGCTGCCAGTGCTTCGCAAATCGCCAAAGAACTCCCTTAAAGGAGAGGAGCTACTCCCCTTCAGCCACCAAAGAAGCAAGGTCTAGTTCACCGTCCTGACACTCAGCGGAACTGCCGACTCTGCAGCTGCCTAGGAAGAGGTCGCTATGCTCCCACAGTCAGATCCGTTCTCCCTCAAGTGTGGGGACACTTTGACGTACCGGAGATGCACAGCAACAAAACCCGGTTCACCAGACCCCAGCAACCAAGGCTTGTTGTGTCTAGCCTGGGACAGGAATCCTGACTAAAACCGACCTGCACGTCGGGGACTTCAGGGACAGTGGGTCCCATATCGAGAGTGGTCCAGCTGTCCGGTTTGCCTCTCTTCTGCAGAACCAAGACAAAGAGAGAGCTTTTGACTGCCGCCCACAACACCTTAAAGTACTTCTGCACCCATGCCCCACGGCCTGAGTCTGAGTGAGGTGATGTTGCCAACGGGGTCCCAAGACCCTCAAAGGCCGAGCCCACCTTTGGCTTGCCTAGACTGGCCTCCCAATCACTGGCCACAACCTATTTCTATTGGCCCCTTTGACTGCGAGTGTCTCCTACAGCACAGACCCGGCGACTAAAGGCAGCACTGCTCCCGAGCCCTGCAGCCCGAGGAGAAGGGGACCAACTGTGTTAAATATGCCTGAGCATCTCCAGGACCAAACCCACTTGTGGGTTTAACCGGACTTGCCTTACAATCACAGCTTGCAGCCACTTTCTATATGGACCCTTCCCATTAAAGTGAATGGAGCACCTGACGCCAAAACAATCCTCTGCATCCAGACACCCCAAAGCCTCCTGAAGTGACCTCTTGGTGTAGCCTTGCCCCATAGTCACCTTAAGTTGATGGGAAGGGTTTGAAACTGGATGTATGTCGATACTTCGCATACCATTACTTCGCATGATTTTAGTGCAATGTTTTTTACTTAGCAAAACCATTACTTTGCAAGTTTTAACTGCGCATGCATTTATAAAGCAAATGGTTATAAATGTACTATGGTTTATGCTAATTTATAGCATTGCACCAAAATCATGCTTACACTACACTACCTTAAACTACCTAACCATCACTATACTACCCTAAACCCTAATACACTACCTCTTACACGACCTTCCCCCCTTCCTTGACCCTACACTCTAACACTACACTTCACGACCCCCCCCGACACTACACAAACACCACACCACTACCCTAAACCCTAAAAAATTACCCCCTGCATGACCCTCACCCTTCCCCCAGTCCCCTCTTTACACTACCCTGCACAACACCCTAATACGACCCTAAACCCTAAAACTCTACCCCCTGCACAATCCTTCCCCGACCCCTAGTCCTGTCCCTACACCCAAATACTATCCTGCACAACACCCAGACACTACCCTTAACACTACCCTACTCTACACTAATACCACACCACACCACAACTCTAAACCCCAAAACACTACCCCCTGCACGCCCCGGCCCCAACCCCCAGTCCATTACCTACACTGAAAAACTACCCTGCACAACACCCCAACACTACCCTAAAGTACAATAACACCACAACACTACCCTAAATCCCAAAACGCTACCCCCTCAACAACCCTGCCCCTACCCCCAGTCCGTTCCTTACTCCCAAACACTACCCTTCAAGAACCCCTACACTACCCTACACCCAAATACACTACTCTACACCTACACAACCGTACACACAGCCCCACTTACCTCTCTACTCATGGATCACCTTCCACTGCTCTTGCATCTTCAGAGTCGTACTACGTTATTTAGAAATAGAAGCATCTTCAAATAAAAACAAAGATGTGGATATCCTGCTAAGTAACGGTCATTAGCAGTAAAACAATGCGAAGTTATGGTTTCTGCGTACTAACAATGCGAACTAAAGACAATGCGAAGTAGTGGCCATGTAGAAAAGGTCAACATCCTTTGAAACCTGTAAAAATTCATAACTCGAAAATTATGTACCTTATTCTGATGATCTTGCTATCTATATTCATATAGAAATCTGTGCAGTTTTTATAAATTTGTGTAGTATTTCTTTGTGTGTCTCATTGCCTTCGTATGTGCAATAAATGCTTAGCACTACCCTCTCATAGGCATAACTGCTCGTCCACCCAATCACAAAAGAGAGCATTTGGGTTGTCATTTGTTCCTCTGTCCGCCAACTGGCGTCTTCCTACACAGTGTACTTCATTTTGGTCCATTATATAAAGAGCCAGCCTTCTATAGGAATCCGTACTACAAGTAACTAACATTTTCTTATATCAAATTCTTTAAAAACCATGTTTCATTATTTTGAAAGAGTGATGAGATGTATGACAATTTTCAAAGTTTTGTAGGTACATCTTTAAGGGAGCTTGGCATGCTCTGGTTCTGCTGAGCATAAGAATGTTCCTAATATCTCAGTTATCCCTTTTTCTTTAGGTGAATCCCAGCGATAGGTATCATCTTATGCCTATAATTACTCCAGCATACCCACAGCAGAACTCTACCTACAATGTGTCAGTTTCTACACGGATGGTCATGGTTGAGGAGTTTAAGCAAGGTAAATATGCATTTTATAGCAGAAGTACTATGCAGTTTAAGATTGCTTCCTGCCTTTGCTGGCCTTTGTAAATTAGTAAAAAAAAATTATTAGCTATTTGATATTTATTTTGAGTAGTTTGTGAAGTCAGGCTGGTCTAAAATCCCATTAGTCCGAAGACTTGCATAACATTGTTACAAGTTTGGGAGCTGCTATTTTTAAATTGTCTTGCCAATTTTGTGCACATCCCAGTCCCCTCTCCACCATTCTTGGCCCTTTTGAGACCGTTATAAAAGCAATTTTTTGGCATAACAAAATGACTATCTGTGGAGAGGATTTTTTTCATGACCTGTACCTGAAATTTGTTTTAATAATCTGCACCGAGTTCTGTATATACCCTTCATTTGCACTGTACCTGTTCAAGAGCTGAGGATTTGTTGACATGTCTCTTCATACACTTTGTATCTAAACTTTTCAAAACCTTGCTCTTTTATCACCGTAATGGCATCCAGGTTCTGCCACTTACTCAAAAGCCATGATCTGGTCTATATGATCTTAACCACTTAATAGCTTATTGAGGGAATTAGTTAATGTACATGCCTTCAAGTAAGTGACAGGAGAGACTTGGTACACATGTGTCTCTGAAAATAGACAGAATTGGGCAGACGCCAGTTCCTTAGGAAAGCAAGCAACATTTCATATGGATAACGAAATACAGGATTAGTAGGCATACAAAAGGCGCACATTTAATGTGTTTTGATATTATTTTGGACATATTCTTTGGCATGGAGAAAGGTGACTATTTGTGGTTCGTCCTGTTTGGAATATCTTATTGATGCCAGGTACTAGAGTTGTCTTAAGTGTGTGACCAGGTTTCCATGCCTACTAAAAGTGGCAGGTTTTGCATGAGGTAATTACCGTACGGGCAAAAGCAGGGGGTGGGGTCTTTGAGTCATTACATGGAAACGATGACTGACATTTGTAATACATTTGGAATTAGGTAACTTAGTTGAAAGGGAAAGCGTAGAGACTTCAATGTAAAAAAGGGTTCTAACACGCAAAGTGTATTCTTCATTAGTTTTAAAAAAAAATATTTGAGCTGTTGAAAAATCCAGCAGCATGTCGCGGTGCAGACTGTCATGCCTTTGGCTCGCTATTGTTGCGCCTGCTATGCAGAGCTGCCTGATTTTTTTTTTTTACAGCACATCTATGCAAGGTTTGCTGATCAACTACACTGCTGAGATGCTCTGTGCAATAAGCTAGTGAGAGAAATTTCGAGGTTCCATTAAATGTAAAAAATAAAATATGGAAACAAGTGAGAAAGAGAATTTCTGACAGAGTGAGTAGAAAAGTTTTAAATAAAGTATATACACCATAAAAGGGCATATTGTTTCAAGCGCTTAGTGTGACAGGCTTTTTGTCACACAGGAGACTGGTCAACTTCCACAGTTGGGAACCTATTATTGTCCCTCCTAATATGTTGTTCCTTTCTTTGTTATTGTTCAAAAGGTTTGAGAACTTAATTTGTCTGTCCTGTATCTTGCATATGGGTATTGCACCAGTTACATGGGGTGGTTGAAGGCATCCTAACTCAGTCTTTCAATTTCCAGGTAAAGTCATTAGTAAGCTTGACCCTGTTGCTAGGTGTTTAGAGAGAAGTTGCCCACAAGATCTCGCATGTCCCTATTCAACTGTTTGATTCAGTTTGACTTGCTGAGGTGCCAAGTTCTTTCTGTGGTATGTCCTCTTCTACTGCACCTAGGTTTCATCACTTTTGCTTAATTTTGATTGCTGGCGACACCACTGACTCTCTGTTCCAAGTGGCGCAATGAAGTGGTAAATTTGAGGTTCAGTCAATTCAACGAAGAAGTAGCACCTTTGTTTATGGAATAAACGAAACCCTCGTAAGGGCAAAGTCTGGTCGCAACATCGAGTAAGTTTGCAGGTTTTCGACAGTGGTGGCAGCGTGAGTACGGCGCCACTTGGAAGAGAGAGTCAGTGGTGTCAGCAGTTTCATAAATATAATTGCTGCCCTGATGAAGTCTAAATGCATAAACTGCTAATATTAGACGAAACACGTGTTGGCTAGCAATCATAAAAAAGCTGCAATGAATATTAAAGAAGAAGACTGACACCTACTTTTGGAATTTGATACTTTATTTGACAGATGTTTTGTATACAATTTGATTTTGCTCTGGATATATTGTATTTATTCTGTTGATGGGGTTTTATTGCATTACTTATGACGATAGATAGACGTCAGTTTTATCCCTGGTAGCAGTCCTAATAAGTTCTACTTGTTACTGTTGACAATAGAGCGCGAGCATATAACCTTCTATCTATTGGTTTTCACTGTGACATCGAAAGGAGGATTGGGTTAAAAAACAAGACCACGCTGAACATTAGAGAATTGTCCTGTCCATGCTGCCACAGTCAAAAATGAAGCAGAAACATAATACATGCCCCCAAGACTATAGGAGTGTTTGAAGAAGGGGTCTGTTTTTTTTAAATCCATAAAAAAATGGGCAAAATAACCAGGAATAATTTGTTACTACTGAGGACTCTGACAACTGCGGCCCACAGACCGATGTTGTGCATTGATTAATTTCAACCCAGTAAACTGTCATATTGTTGCCTAACCACATTTAAAGAACCCTCTTCATGCAGAGACTAAATGTAAGAAGCCCACAGTTCTGTTTTACCAAGCAATTTGTAAAAGAATTCACTTATTTCAGATTCCTAAAAAATCAATGTCCTAAACTATCAAATTATCCAGATTCACATGCAAACATTCCTACAGGCCGAGGCTTCTAGTTTGGTTAGGGCGTAAAAAAGATGATTAGACCAACCACGAGTACTGGAGCATTGAAGGACCCATGATAGATGGTTAAATTAAGAGGAAGCAGCCTTTGAACTTTGGAGGCTATCTTCCCCTTCCTTATGAAACCTCAGGATGGTGTGTTATTCAACAGGTAGCTGCACAGCAAGTAGTCACCATGTAGGTTTTTGAGGAAGAAGAATGTTTTCAAGCAGAGACAAGGACACACAGATTGCACCAATCAATATCTCCTCACGCTAAAAAACTGTTCTTAGATTTACCACTGAGAATCTCAATAACCTCGAGCCATCATTTTTCTGAGGCCGATAAGAAGTCCCTTTCAGTGCGGGAATCAAATATGTAGTTGATAGTTCTGACAATCCTTTTGTCAGATCAACACCGCAGTTTTACTGAGATGCCATGCATAGCGGTCAGTCTCTAAGTTTCAATCTCAAGTCCAGCAGCATCCCTTTAGTGTTGAATTCACTGGAAAGCATCTCCTTGCCCAGAGAGTAGATTTAATATTTAATTTTTTTTTTTAAAAGGGCGCAGAGACCAGTAAATCATGGAGGCTTTTCATTAGCAGGCAAGTAATCCGAGGCTGTCATTTCAGACACCCTCAAGAAGACAGCCACTAGAGGAAACGTCTAGTTTCTTCAAAGCCCAAGGGGAAGCAGTGGCCATTTATGCATCTGACCCAGAGCCAGATGTAGAGGTTCCCAATCAAGAGAAGGTCTTTGACAACTAACATTGGCACTCCATAGCTACTCTTGATCACACTCCACCAGTCATGGGTGGATGAAAGTTATTTTGATTCCAGTGGAAGAAAATTATTTTTATTCCAGTGGAAGAAAATAATCTCTAACCAATGGCTTCTGGCACCTGTCACTTCTAGAAGAGATGCTTGCACTCTTAAAAGTGGTAATAGATGACGTTTCTCTGTTTGAGTATTTTCAGTGTTTAATGTGTAAAAGAACAAATGACTGTGATTAAAGATCTGCTCAGAAGCCTGCGGCCGTTACTATTACATGTTAGTGAGCTGAATGCTCATCAACTACCTGATGCTTCTTGCCCCTTTATCACACTCTTGCTGTTTCTGCTTTGACCATTTGTGACTTTTTTTCAGTCTTAGTCCTCCCCGTCCTTTCTCTTTTGTGAGTTTTCCCTCTTTTATTCTCTTGGTAAATGTCTGATGAGGCACACTTAAGTGCCAGTGAGCCTAGCCAACTCATATTATGCCCGTGTATTTTTTTTATTCTTACATATACAAAACAAAGACTGAAGGCTCTGGCCAATCCTAGACTAACAACTCTTAAACATGGATATCAAGCTAATCCACTGCAGAATAATGTTCCAATCAAAAGTCCTTCCACTTCAGTAGTATGACTTCAGGCCACCTTTGATCTCAGTAATTTAGTCATTCCTAATTCCATGCCCCATTGCATACAGTTTACCACCAGTACGTTAGGTATGTGCCAGCTCTAAAGAAGCTCTGCCATTTGGTGTCAAGTCTCCACCCACAGTGTTTACTAAGTGTCTTGGAGTAGTGGCAGCACACGCTTGATGGTATTATCTCAAGCAGTTCTGATCTGGTGGTCGAAAGTCATGCCTGTGGTCTGGACAGACCATAGGGCAATTATGTTTAAACTATCCCCACGGCAAACGCCCTCATGCACATAGCACCGGCAGTGATTCAGTACTGATCATGGAACAAAATTGACCATCTGAAATGAAACAATCTCCTGAGTCCCACCCTTTAATTAACAACAGTATTGATCAAGCATCTGCCAGTTATGCTGCCTGGATAGATGCTACAGTTTCTCAATTAGCTCCCCTAAAAACTAGACTAAACCATAGGGTGCAACCCTCAGCACCCTGATACTCCCAGGAGCATAGAGAATTCAGGAAGAAATGCAGGTGTCGAGAACAGCTGTGGAGGCTAAACTACAGCCCGGAGGAAGCAACTAAATATAAAACCCTCATAAAAATACAAAATACAAATTGGTCTAACTGAAAGGAAATTTTTCACAGAAAAAAAACCAAAGCAGCCAGTTCAACCAAAGAGCTCTTCAGTACAGTGAAGTCGCTATCTAATTTCTGCAATAAATACAGTTACTCTTGATCAACAACGGTGTGATAAAATTGCCAATTTCTTTAGCACCAAAGTAAATATTATTTTCTCTGAATTCACGAAAACAGTGAAGAATAATGAATTGCCCTCAGTGATATAGAAGGTCAAGGAAACCAACACTACTAAATCTAGTTAAAACCAGACTACAATTACCTCCTTCTCCTCATTTCCCGGAGAAAAGGTAGTAACTAGTATAGATTTCTTCAGATCCATCCTGCTGCTGGTTCTTCACCATGTGTCTAAGACCATTTCAGTTAATCTTACGACGCTTCTTTACAGGATTCTTATTTCTGGACAGTTTCCTGGAAAAAAGCATCTACATTATCTCTTTTGAAGGAACCTTCACTCAACCCCCCTTGAAATCAAGAACTATAGACCAATAACACGTCTCCCTCTACCAGTGAAGATTCTTCAAAAGGCTGTGAACCAGGAGATCATGACCTTCCTTGAAACAACTAACCTTCTTGATCCATCACTGCTTGGGTTTAGATCTAACCACTGTACAGAATCCGCTCTTGTAGCAGCCACAGAGGAAATCTGGGCCATTGTAGATGGAGGTGGAAAGGCAGCCCTGATCTTGCTGGACCTTTCAGCTGCTTTCGCCACGGTTGACCACTTCATTCTCATCCGCCATCTTCAAAGTGTTAAAGATCTCCCCGACTTGTTTTTTAGCTTCATGCTTGACAGGATACTGCCTTTGTGCAGTAGGTTGGTGTTTTAACTGAATTTTATGGTGAGGAGAATCCTCATCCCATCCTACATGATTTTTATATAATGCAGGAGCTTGGGCCACTGCCCATTTTCTATCAAGTGTGTATTTTTTTAGGTCTCGCGACCTATCGATGTGCGCAAGCGCATCGAGCGGAGCGAGAATTCAAGTGGCGAAAACATCGTTGTGGTTTTAGTGGTTTCCCACCCAAACTATCTCTACCTAGTTCTTCATAGGATTTTTCAATTATTCTGACAAGTTCAAAAGGTTGTTCTGCTATGTCTGTTTCTTTCAATTTTTGGCAGATCGCCACAGATGCTGCTCCTAATTGAACTAATTGTCGATATGATTTTGTTAATTCTTGTAGTTGAACTAAAAGTTCTCGGTCTGACATTTTTTCAATGACGGGATGTGGTGTATAGCTGGCTAGAACCGGCCATGTGGCTCCTGGTCTACCTAGTGGACCGAGCCTGGTAATGTGATTTTGATGTTTTAGGGCGCCATTAAACCAGAGCTGGTGCTCTTGGTATGTTAGTGGAATTTCAACGTCCTCAAAAGGGGCGTATTCCTCTGGAGATTCCTCTATTTTGTAGTAGTGGAACTCGCGTGTCACAGCATGTGCTGCTGGAAAATGTATCCGGGAATAGAATACCTCTGTCTGCCGATATTCATGGGCCTCTACCACAAATATGACCGTACCACCTCTTGATGATACTCCATTTTTTATAAGTTTCAAAGTTATTGTTTTTCTTATATTGACCGGGATGATTATAGCATTCTGGTCATCATTTTGGAGACTTGTGTCTTCCGCTAAGAGTTGAGCTGCTAATTTAGCTCTCTCCCTTTCTTCCTCACTATCTGACATTTTCTCACTGACAGAAAGTTTGCAGAGTATGTTTTGAGGAAACAAAGATTAGGTGCACAATATTTTGAACACTGTATCCTTCAACGTTGACTAAACCAAAAACTAATACATAGGATTCTCATCCTACTAAGTTCTGGCGGATATTGACCTTTTACCCACTCCAGACGTCTATTGGAGTTTTTACGGGAAAAGGTGTGTGTGTGAAAAGCACTTCTGAGTTACTCATGTATCTAGCGTTAGATTATCGCCTTACCAAACTTTGGGCGCCATGTAGTGTAGTTCCTATATTCCCAATAGGCTCTGCGCATTGGAATAACATAAACGGTAGTTTAGACGTAGGACTGAGGTCATCTAGGTCTCTACTGAATATGTTAGACTTAATTAGGTATGCCAGCTAGCTAAGAGGTCACTAGAAACTTTCTCGAGTGAACAGGAAGGAGTTAACTTTCCTGAATGTACAAGAAGGGATTAGTGTCTGACAACCGCATAAACATGACAACTTTGCTCCCCCTAGAATAAGGAGTATATCTCCAGAGTCGTGTGAAAACAATAGACGGCTATTTCACTCAATCATGCATGCTTAGTTTCACCAGGAGTGCAGAGAAATAGAGTGACGGGCGTTTTCAATAAAAGTGGTTATTTATTGAGCAGTCTTCTTTCTCATGCAAGAGAAATGAATTGCCACAATTGCAATACTTATCATGAAGTAAAGTGCGTACAGTAAAAGTAGTATTATGAAATAATACTGTAAAAGCATTTATATGGTTTCTGAGCCATAAGATACTTAAAATGGATAAAATATATACATCGTTAAAATCATTAACTAAACGTGCTCAACTGGTGCTTCTAAGATACGCCTATTCCGGTGTACCTAACCTAAGCCTAGTACGTGGGAAGGAGTAAGTGAGCTGCAGTTTAAGTTAAGTTATTTTTGACAAGAATCTGAATCAAGAATTCTCTAAGGATCTAATCAGCTCTGTACCTTGGTTACAGAATTAAGGAGGTCTTGTATCTCTTTCTCAGGACTCGATCTCCCAGCAACCCGCAAGGGTGACTGGAAACACTGGAGCTGGATTTCTCGGCAGGAGAAAAGACAGTGTCTCTCTAAGTGCGTCAATGGGAGGGTCGGCTTCCTTCGGCACTCTCATCAGCTGGGCTTCGGGTAAGTAGACAGCCGATCTGCTCCAAACCACCGTGTGTTTGCTTAAGGCAGATGCTGGTATATTTATACCTGGAAGGTGCCGAGTTTGAAGTAAGGTTGCACATAAGACGTCACTAAGAACTTGCAGTTCTTTCAGGACTCCAGGAGTTCTAGGACAAATCAAAACAGAAGCAGGGGGAATTCCCGGGCTGCTGGAGGCTTGGTTTGTTTAAAGAACGCGTTGCACTGTCTAGGAGTCTATGGGAGTAGCCTTGCCGTATTTGGACTGCATTGGCTATGACTAAATATGGTTATGAATCTTATGCCTTTATAAGGATATGATTTGTTATAACCGCATAAGGGCATGAATCGGGAATATTTAAATAGGGTCCTAGATACGTTTACAACATTGCCATCAAGGGTACTGTTCTAAAACTGTTCCGCTCCGTCCTTTCTGATTGGGAACAGGTGGTTACCTCTGACCCTTTTACTCTTCCATGTGTAGTCACTCAGTGATCCTCGCTAAGTCCTACCCTCTTCAATGTTTATTTCATTCCTCTGGTTAAATGTATTCATTTATATGGCTTCTCCATATTCGCTTAAGCCAACAACACTCCAATAGTGGTTTTGATTTCTTCCGATCCAGGAAAAGTTGCATTTTACTTTAATAGCTTTATGGGCAGTATTGCTGGCTGGATGCAAATGAACTGTTTAAAGGTAAAACTCTGAAAAAACAGGATTTGCTGCGTGGCAACAATGCCTCCTATTTGAATACAACATGGTGACCCCCCCAATCTTGGGCGTCTTCCACTGCCTGTCCAGAAAGCAAGAAACTTGGGGGTCATTTTTGACGCCAAACTAGCCTTTATTTACCATGCAATTCAGGTAATGTCTTCTCGTTTCCTCACTTTAAGTGTACCGAAAAAAAATTCTTCCCTTCCTCCCAATGGAGTTAAGATAAACTGTTACCATAGCCCTAGTAGATTTCAAATTAGACTACTGTAATGCCATACATGTAGGCTCACAAAATCGCTTCCATAATAAGCTGCAAACTCATTAGAATGCAACAGCTCTGGTGCTGATAAATGTTCCTAAAAATTTTTTCAGGTTCCCAAACTCTAAGAGACTTGTCCTGGCTACCAATCAGGGCACACATTAATTTTACAGCCCTATGCTGGGCTCACCAAGCCCTGCACCAGGTTGGGCCGCTCTTACAAGATTTTAAGTGGTACTTACCTTAACGCACCCTGTGGTGTAGTGCAGCCAGACTAATAAGAACTCCTAGAAGCAAAAAAGTACATTTGGGTGGAATACGTTTCTCCCATGTTGCATCTGAATTGTGTGACTCCATGCCTTATATTTCCGTACGCAACCTAATCTTCAGGAAACTACTAAAAATATGTTTTTCTGCTCCGAAGTCTAATCACACTTGTTCTGCCTCACGTACGACTTGTATGTGATACAATTTGGGATTTGTGTTCTCTATAAACCTATTAACATAACATAGCATGGGCTCGTGTTTCCCTACCAGGAATCGTGGTTGGTGATGTGAATTTGTTCTCTTCTGTAACTTTTTTCACTCAACCCACTGCATGAATATGTAAGATATATTCTGCAATAATAACTGTGCTTCTAAAAGTCAGATTTGACTTAAATGTCTATACTAGCACTTCCTTCTTACTTACAAAACTAACCACATAATGTCCACATTATAGTGTCTTTATTAAAACTTTCATGGAGGGCTAGAAGAGAATGAATTCACCTAGAATTCTTCATGCACCAACTTGGAAATTTAAAATGCGTCTTTACACTCTTTATGGGTCGGCCTTGAGAACAGGAGCATACTGATATCATACAACACCTCACGTGAAAAGTGCTCCTTCATGGGGTAATCCCATCACTATATAGAGAGAAGTGAGTTGCATGTTATTTCCGGAAAGTGCCCTTACATCATAGTGCATAAAGAAAGAGTATTTGTAGTCGGTCACTTTCTTGCAAATGTTTTACTTTTCACACCGGCCAAACCATAGTTGCCCATCTTACACAGTCTTCAAAATGTGCAGAGGTAATTTTACACTGTAGATAGGAGCGAGCTTAGCCTGTCTTCACAGGACATAATTGCTTAGGAAAACTAAACTTCAACTTCATAGCAAATGTGCCTTTTTTATATACATACTCCTGCCATCTAGTGATAAGCAAGGATATTTGCATATTTTCCTTCAAAGAAGCTTCTTTACTGAGATCTCTCATGACTCCTCCCTTAGCCCACAATGCACCAGGGCAAACTTAGCCACAGATTTCTTTCTGTGATTTAGTTTGAATGTTCAAGATACGGCATTGCAAACTGTGCCCCAGAAACTGAAGAACCTCTTATGTCCATCGATGACTAAATGAGATTCTGCTTCAATCTGACTTGATGCAGCTTCTTTTATGGAATGTAGGACATATTGAGAATGTCGGTTGGGAGATGGTGTTATGGAGAAAACCGCCTTCCAATTTTGTCCTAAATGCAAGTAAGTCCTGTAGTTCAACCAGCATCAGGTCTGTAACCTCTGCCTGCCTCCAAAGCACAGAAAGTCAAATGCTCGGTGTGTAAGACTTTCAGCTTCAAAAAGGCTGATCATTTTATGACATGAACACCACTGGACCGACCACAAGATACAGAACCATCCGAAACACCAGACCTATTTAGACCAGAGAATATCAAGGGTGCCAAGCAATAAGAGGTTGTCTATTCAGTTATCCATGTATCACACTTAGGAGTGAGAAGCTTTGAATGAAAGCCTCCCAAATATAGTATAGTCAAAACAATCTTGGAGAATTCACCTTAACCTCTACACTGTCTCTGCTATAGGAGATGGTTAGTGAGATCTTGTCATTCTTAGATATTTTTATAGGATCTTCACCCATAGATCCCACCATTGGAATGCTTCAACATTGGATCCTACCCTACTGCACCTGGTGTGAGTGGGTGGGTCCGACACACTATGTAGCGGAGCACTTTTCTAAGAGGGATTGTAACAATTAAAATTGCCTTCTGGATTCTTTTGTCTGTTATTTTTAAATCTGATGTCACGAGGCAAGGTTAAAAAAAGAGTGATGTGACTGGGTATAATGGCCCGAAACATCAAATTTGGGTCGACATGTTTTAGCCCCTCTGTGCCTCTAAGGTTCAACAGTCTTTCTTTAGGACCCAGACCAATCTAATCCCTATTTTTGTTTTGGTTGGTATTTCCTACTTTCTAGTCTCTTATTAATGTGACCCTATCACACATTCCCAGTCTCATCACTCTGCTTTTAACAGATAAAAAAACAAACGAACTGATTCATAACAAGAGCGACAAATTCTGTATAACTTATTCAAAAGGCACTGGATGTATTAATTAGCTCTTGATGGATTTGCTGACGCGTTTCAAGTTCGGGCCATAAATCCCCAAACTATCATCAGGGCTCTGTTAGTCATCTGTTTAGGATGTAAAAGATTCACTAGTTTTAATAACAACCTATTTGCCTCTTCTCTAAGGTAACACCGTTTGGATATAATGTGCATGTACCTGTATCTTCCTAAATGAGTGATCACTGGTAACTTCTAATGATTAACGCACCCCTTTCTTCAGGTTTCAGGTGGGGCACCTCTTTTTGTCAAAAGATCTAAGAATGAACAGCATATTGTCCGCTATTATGGGAAATGCTTAGAACACGCTAAAAAGAGCTAATTAGAATGATTAGCGAAATTCATACCTCCGTCTACACTGACTTGCGCTGCACAGGGGGGCGGAGGAATTTCTGTGTTTGGTTCACTTTACTCCTATTTAAACAAAAACACGTAGCGTGCTTTTAGCAGCCTTGCATATATCAGGTATTGTTGTATTTTATTTATTCCCTATATGGCAAGCATACCTGTCGTGTAATCCTTATACTGATACAGCGGGGCTGCGTCATTCGTTCACGGCAACCTCGTTCACCTATTTAAAAAATGTACTTGTCAGGACGAACATTTTTTATGACACATCTCGTATCCTTATTTACAAGTGGCGAAGGAATCCCTACCTGTTCGGTTATAAAACAAATTGAAGCCTCTCGCCCCCGTCCGAAGCCCCTTCCGGGGCTCGGCGTGTAGCGAACTCGCCTTTGTGTCTACTCGCGAGTTACAATTTGTCGATGGGTCACTCACTCTCCTTGAAGGGAAGTGGAAAATTGTATCAATCGGCGTGTAAGTCAAAAAACAAAAATAAATTGGACCGAACAGGTAGGGATTCCTTCGCCACTTGTAAATAATGATACGAGATGTGTCATAAGAAATGTTCGTCCTGACAAGTACATTTTTTAAATAGGTGAACGAGGTTGCCGTGAACGAATGATGCAGCCCGCTGTATCAGTATAAGGATTACACGACAGGTATGCTTGCCATATAGGGAATACATGAACTACAACAATACCTGATATATACAAGGCTGCTAAAAGCACGCTACGTGTTTTTGTTTAAATAGGAGTAAAGTGAACCAAACACAGAAATTCCTCCGCCCCCCCCTGTGCAGCGCAAGTGGGGATATCCAAAAAATCTGGCATGGATCTGGCCCTCCAGGACCGGTTTGGAGAACCCTGGCGTAGGCGGAGGTATGAATTTCGCTAATCATTCTAATTAGCTCTTTTTCGCGTGTTCTAAGCATTTCCCATAATAGCGGACAATATGCTGTTCATTCTTAGATCTTTTGAGAAAAAGAGGTGCCCCACCTGAAACCTGAAGAACGGAGTGCGTTAATTATTAGAAGTTACCAGTGATCTCTCATTTAGGAAGATACAGGTACATGCACATTATATCAAAACGGTGTTACCTTAGGGAAGAGGCAAATAGGTTGTCATTAAAACTAGTGTTTCTTTTGCATCCTAAACAGATGACTAACAGAGCCCTGATGATAGTTTGGGGATTTATGGCCCAAACTTGAAACGCGTCGGAAAATCCATCAAGAGCTAATTAATACATCCAGTGCCTTTTGAATAAGTTATACAGAATTTGTCGCTCTTGTTATGAATCAGTTTGTTTGTTTTTTATCAAACAATTGTGACTACAGAAATGGTTTAGTACATTCTAAAATTAACAGTACATTCTAAAATTGATGAAATAGTTATCTGTATTGTTGTTTGGATGTGTTGTTGATGTAATTTTTTGCATATAAATTTTGTAATGTTTTGTGTTAATTGTGACCAAGTAAGATTGTAAGTATTCTTTTGTATTGTGTATTCTCTCTCTGCTATAAGAAACTGTTTTGTATGAAATTACATAATTAAGAGGTATAAATAAATATACCGGACCAGATTTAATGAGATTGTTTACTTGGTCCTATTTGAAAGTACATAGAAAGTAATTTGAGAAAGGGGGCATCTTTGTGTGTGTAGATTTATAAAAGGTCCAGCCCTCACTCAGCCCCACCAGGACCTATCTCCTTTTGTGCGCAATTTAACAGATTCGTGGCACAATCCTTCTTCGAAAAGTGCTCTGCTAACAAAGTGTGTCGAGCCCACTCACTCTAGGTATAGAGGGGTAGGATCGGATGATACCCATCCACACCTGCTTCCCCTGAGTTTCTGAGAAACTGTCTTCTGAGTTGAAATCTGTTCCACATAAGACTCTGAAATGGACACCCAAGTGGATCTGAGACAGACCTCAACAGCATGAATGGACTCTAGCAAACCCCATCCTCTCTGATTCGACAAATGTGAGACAACGAAAGATATTCCTACATCACTCTACATGGAAGAGCTTAGCCTGAGCAGCCCCACTTAAAGGATATCCATATACCTCACACAATGAAGAGGAGAAAGCTCTGTTTCGAAGAGCAGGTTTTGAAGGATCTGATTCCCAATAAGGTCTGTTACAAGGCTGCTAGCCCTCACTTCAGCTATTAGGCCCAGTCCTCAGCCACCACTTAACATACCACCGCCCCTTTAGTCACCTCAGCTATCTACTCTTTCAGACCATACTGATTAGGCTCAGGGTATCCTCGTGATTCATACCAGGTGCCTGTGAATGGGGATGCTCCTTGGGAGGATTTTTACATTGTCCCCCCCAAGAGTATACTTACCTTGAGTCCTGTCCCATGATGTACTCACTCTGATGATAATACAGCATACAAGCAGCACAAAAATATGAAGGAGGAAATGCTGAACATTGTCAAACATTCACCCCAGTAGAGAGATCTGGGCCTAAATCCATCTTTTCTTTTTTTGCTTACCAGACCATTCCAGTTTTGATCCAGCCATATACAAATCAGTTTTGACCCGGCTCCCAATAGGAACAGCCCAGCCCAAACTGCCAGGCCAGGTCCTCCTGGGACTGGTTTATGGCATCACCCCATATCAGCCAGGCTAGCATGAATCCAATGGCATAGTTAGCGTTGGAAACACAAGCAGATGATGGAGTGCTGAAACTTTTCAGACACTCACTGATCTGGGATGAATCCATCATCGTTCTTTAACTCTGTTCGCCACCCTAGTTTGGACCCAGCCATATGCAAATCATTCTTGACCCTGTGCCTCATGGGAACAGTCCAGCCCGACGTCTGGGCTTACCTTTCCCACTCAGGGTGACTATAACACAAAAAGATGGACAAAATGCTGAATCTTGTTGAAGCAACAGAACCAGGTTAATCCCTAACACCACAGATGTCTCGGGTAAAAGGTGCAAGGTTATCGTGGAACAAGCTCAAGCAGTACTCGGGCGTCCCAAAAATCAGTACCTGACCAAAACGTTAGTGGCGCCATGTTGCAGGGATTCTGCTTAGGAACAGAACTATGCTTGGGTGCATGGAACAGCGGCATGTAGGGACTTAGCCACCATACCACCTCAGTATCTATGAGCCAGAGTCCGATTAGCTGTAGTGCCTCACTTGACCTCCTAACCTTTCAAGAGAGACCAGTGAATTGGTACCCCAGAACACAACACACTCGACCCTCTCAGGGATCGCAGTAACAGGACACACCCTTTTGCTTTCTCACTCATACTTATCCACAATATGATAAACTAGAGACAAATGAAGTTTATAATATTTATTTAAGATATCATGCTTAAATATACAGTATTTACGCCAAAATTAGAAAACAAATGCATATCAGAAATATTGTTAGCATGGTTTTGCAGCGTGAATCTTTCTGGATTCACTATGCTGTGCATTATTCCGCGGTCTTGTGGTTGGGTCCGGAATCGTAGTCTTTTATTTGTTTTTTAAAAAATGTTTTTCGTAGCCCAGGTGGGCGTCGACGTCCCACCCTTTGGTGTATTTCCGGTGACGTCGGCACGCTTCCTGTGGAAGCACCCACTCTTGGGCGCCATCTTCAGATTATTTTTTCCGCGGTTGGGTCTGGATCGTTCCCGAGAGGGCTCCCGACATTTTTGGAGAAAAAGAAGAAAAGACGCCGTTTTTGGACGAAAAACATTGGAGAAGACTTCAGGAGACTAAATCATCGAGAAGATTGATGAAAGAGGGAAGAAAGCTCCAGAACTTCGATTTTCCTTCGAGGAATGCGAGCGCAGGGGGCCCCCTGAACGCATGAGATGTACAAGACTCCTTTCAAGTTCTGCGCAAATTGCCACCACAAGTATGCACAGATCTGGCTGCCGAAATGGAGAAGAAGAGGAGGCGTCTTGAAGCCGAAATGGAAAACATCCTGCAACGAAAGAAGGATTTCGACGCCAGGATGAAAGACTACATAATCCCGACGAAGCCCAAGCCACAGGTGCATGAGGTGGTCGAGGAGGAAGAGGATGAAGTCGAGGAACAGTCGGGGAATGTCGAAACATTTGACGAACCGGACGAAGACGAGGCCTTCGACTACTATGAGGAGGACGACGACTGCAGGACGCTCCTTGGTTCGGCCACCTCCAGAAAGTCAGGAGATCGACTGGCAAGATGTCGACACAGAGAGTCCCGAAGAAGGCGTCGACACTTATCCTTCGAGGACTTCGCCGCCAGATGACATTGGCGTGTACAACACAGTCATCAGGAATGCAGCGGCTGTCTTCAAGGTGAAACTCGATGAAGAGCAGCAGAAAGCTGACTTTCTCCTCGAGACATTGCTCCCCACACAGACCAAGAGCCAGTACCTGCCAATGCTAGAAAGGGTCATGGCACAAGGTAAAGAAGCCTTCAGGGAGCCGGCTACATGCAAGGCAGTCACCCCAAGGACTGAAAAGAAGTACAGACATTCTTCCAAGGACGCAGCCTATATCCAGGGCACGGTCTCAGCACACTCAATCATTGCTGCCACAGCAAGGAAGAGGGCTAATGTGTCTACTACCTCAGGACCACCTCCAGACAAGGAGAGAAAGAGGATGGCCTTGGTTGGGAGAAGAATTGAGAGGAATGATGCGATGCACTGGCGAATGGCCAATTCCAACGTAGTACTAAACAGACATCAGTACCAAATCATGGAAGAACTGGGCAAGATGATGAAAAATGTGCCTCAGGAATTCAGAGAGAGAGCTGAAAACCTAGTCGAAGAAGGGAAGAATGTGGCAAACTCTTGCATCAAGACAGCTCTGGACGGAGCGGACACCTCCAGTAGGCTTATATTGATGGGCATCACAGAAAGAAGACAAGCCTGGCTCAGGGTGTCAGGCTTCAAGCCAGAAGTACAACACAGCATACTGAACACCCAGTTCAACGGACAGACCTTGTTCGGGGCCCCAGTAGACGAAAAGCTCAGCCAACTAAAAAAGGACAATGAAACAGCAAGGTCCATGGGGGCATTGCAGTTCAGAGGGTCCAAAAGAGGCACCCCATCACGAAGGCCCAACGGCAGGGGTGGGCACCAGCCAGGAACATCGCACCAGGCGTTCCAACAATCCTCCAGGCGGAGAACCAAACACAGCAAGGCCAACAAAAGAAGTCCTGGCAATACCAGCAGAGGGGCCAGCCCTTTCGCGGGAGAGGCAATGGACGGGACCAGAATAGGAGGGGTGGTCCGAAACCCCCCACCAAGTGACTTGGTCAGCCAACGTGTGCCCACCCAAATAAGAACTCCCAGGGTGAGGCACGAGGACAGCACGCAGGGGTCAGGCTTACTAAGTACCTGCGGGCATGTGAGACCAGTGGGAGGAAGACTAAAACATTACTTCCAGGAGTGGAAGAAAATAACTTCGGACAAATGGGTTCTAAACATCATGCAGTTTGAATACTGCATAGAGCTGGAAAAGACACTAACAAGCAGAAAGCCAAAGAGAAGGCAACTAGCAAAGAAAGAGCTGCCGCTACTCCAAAAGGAAGTGGGAGAGCTCCTGCAAAAACAAGCCATAGAACCAGTACCTTACAGAGAAAGGAACAGAGGGGTGTATTCTACGTACTTCCTGGTGCCAAAGGTAGACGAAACAATGAGACCCATCCTGGACCTAAGGTTCTTAAACAAATTCATAAGAACGCAAAAGTTCAAAATGACATCCCTGCAAGAGGTGCTCCCTCAATTGCAAAAAGGAGACTTCATGGTCACCATAGACCTAAAGGATGACCTAGAAGAGACTACAACTAACCCTATTAGTATTCAAGAGGTTCTGGCATCACACCTCTTATTGTCAATCACGGATTTTGATGATCCCCCAAATTCATTCAATGACCTATTAACAGACTTGGAACTTAAGACTGATGACACAATAGACAGTGGCCTAAAAAATAAATCCAAATGGACACCAACACTTCCTAGTGGTAACACCATTGACACCTTCTACAAACTCGTATTGGATGATATCAACAAGTACGAGAACAAAATCTCTAAACGTGGTTCTATAATCAAAGACAATCTAACCAGAGAAGAGAGAATAGCGCTAAAAACTCTGAGTGACAATGAGGACATTATCATCCGTGAAGCTGATAAAGGAGGGAACGTAGTTGTCATGAACAAAGTAGACTACAACACAGAAATTTTCTCCCAACTCTCAGACAATTCCTGTTATGAAGCCATTCCTAATAATCCCATGGGCCCGGTTACAATATTGATCAATAACCATCTAAGAGAGTGGAAAGGGGCATGTCTGATTAATGATGCGGAATACATGTTTCTGAAAGTCACACGTCCTTCCTATCCGTGGCTCTATACCCTGCCAAAGGTTCACAAAACCGCACCCTTTCCCCCTGGTAGACCAATTGTATCGGGAATTGGGGGCCCAACTGAGAGGCTTTCCCAATACGTGGACAAGTTTTTGAGTCCACTGGTGAAAAACCTGCCATCCTATATTCAGGATTCAAAACATATCCTAAGTATCTTAACGGACATCACATGGCAACCAGGTCTGATTATGGCAACCCTTGATGTGGTTTCGCTGTATACTTCCATTGAACCAGAACTTGGATTACAGGCTGTTACGAAAGCTTTAAACACCAGACCAATTACTCTGCTCGAACACACTAAGATGCTGATAACGATGATGGATATCATTTTGAATCAGAATTTCTTTGTATTTGACAAAAAATGGTACAGACAAACTAGAGGAGTAGCCATGGGCTCAAGGTTTTCTCCTTCTTTTGCCAACATATATATGGGTGCTCTGGAGGCTGACATGATCTGGAGCATCAAGGGCAGTAAATGGATTGATAATATTGTGTATTGGGGTCGCTACATAGACGATTGCCTCTTAATTTGGTCAGGATCAGACACCACACTTGAAGAATTTTGTGTATACTTAAATGACAATGATATGAACATGCGCTTCACCACACACATCAGCTCTACGAGTGTTTCCTTTTTGGATTTAGAATTATACATCAAGGATGGTATCCTACAGAGTAGATTATTCCGCAAAGAAACAGCATGTAACTCAATACTTCACAACAAGAGTTGTCATCCTGATCATCAAAAAAACGGAATCCCGTATGGAGAATTCATACGAGCAAGGCGGAACTGTAGTGAGGAACAGGAATTTGAAACTTGCTTACAAGACATGCAGTCCAGGTTCTTTAACAGAGGTTATAATCCTCAAATTATTTCCAAAGCTGGCCAAAAGATCATAAAAACCAGCAGAGAATCAACTTTGGCAGCCAGACGCCCAAGAACTGACATTGAAAACAACCAGTGAGACTTGTGACAGACTTTAATGAACTGAGTCCTATAATACGAAAAAGTTTCCAGAAGCATTGGGGCATCCTTAGTGCTGACAGAACATTGAGTGAGGCTGTAGGCAATCATCCTCAAATTACCTTTCGTAAAGGGAGAAATCTCAAGAATAGACTAAGTCCTACTGTGCCCAAAGCTACAAGAACTTGTGACTGGCTGACTCAAAAGTCCAAAGGCTTCTTTAAATGCGGCATGTGCCCAATGTGCAGGTGGGCTAAACATGGAACTAAGACATTTCAGGATCACAGATCGAAACAATATACAATTAACACCAACATTAACTGTAACACAAAATTCACTGTATACATCATTGAATGTGCCTGTAAAAGTAGGTATGTGGGGAGTACGATCAGGGCACTTAAGGAACGCATCAGAGAACATGCTAGAGCTTATGCCACTAAGGACCCACGATATCCCATGGCCATACATATGGCCTCTTGTCCTGCACAAGGAGAGAACAAGTCATTCACGTTCTACGGCATTGATGTGATACAGCCCTCAGTAAGAGGTGGAAACAGGGAACTTCGCCTCAGAAGGCAGGAAGCACTATGGATCATGCGTCTGGATTCTACCAACAGAGGCCAAAACACAGATGATGAACTACATTTCTTCTTAGGCTCGGATCATTAGGAGGCTATCACAAACAGTTATAAAGTATCACTACTGTATATGAGGACAATGTGCAGTAGTAAATTGTAACAAGTAGTAATATGCAATTACTTTGTAGACTTGAATTCACGAAGAAATGTCCAGTGTATATGAACTTATCTAACTGAGTTTTATGAATAACTATGTTGAAAAAAATGTAGAATGAATTACCATGAATAATGTCACCAATTACACCCATTAGGGATTTTGATAGTATTTTTCCAAGACATTGAGGGTAATGTTTCCTTCTCCTCCCGATTGGGAGTTGTTTTCCAGTTTTTTCTGCCGATCACAGGGATAAGAAATTAAGAAATTTAAAAAAATATTAAAATGGATCATTTCATTCCATTTTATATCTCAGGTCGCGTTATATACTCCAAACACCTCCATAATGGGTTAACCTTCCCATGGAGTTTGTTCCATGCCAGCTGCAAAGGAGAGCCTTTTTACTCCGTTTCACTCTCTATGGAACAACCCATATTACTGTTATGGTCTACGTTTCTCACCACAAAAAATATATTAGGGACAAAAATGTTGTGACTCAACTGTTCAACAGGCACATCATTAACAAACACGCTGTATTAGTTTCTTACTCTGTGGACAGATTTTGGTCCATACAAAACTCTGAAACACACTGATTAATTTGACTTCTACTTTTTTGTATGTAAATTCTCATCCCCGGGGGTCTATTATCAGTTTTTTTATTTTTCACCCGGTCCGTTTTTCACGCCTTTGCGCGTCCCCTACCGGTACATATGCACCTCGAGCTATGAAGGGGACTTTGACTATCCATTTAAGTAACTCTTCTAATTCTTGCCCACTATTACTCGACCTGAGCGGTCTAGTCTTTTTTGCAACTGCCCTATGTTAATGGGCGTGAACCGCGTGGTGTTTGTTCCCGCATCCGGAAACAGGAGCTGCACTCGGCTCAACCCACGAGCAAACAGGTAAGCCATAGAAGCGGTCTCTTTGGAGATTTTCGCCTCTCGCTGCATCTCGTCACCGAACTACTTCACCTAAACGATTTTTTCCCTTCTTTGGTTGTGTAGCCCGTAATAGCACCGACGCTGTGTGAACTTATACACACCATCCCCATTTTTGACGGAACGACAACCGATTACTTTCGGTACCGTTCTCCTGCAAACATAAACATCCCGATTAGGACCGGGACGGAATTATCACCGGTCCCCCGGTGAGTTTTTCTTTCATTAATCCCGATTATTCCTTCGTAGTCTTTTGACGCTTGTCTGATACTGGCTTTCATTATTTGTGCTGATTATAATTTTATCCTCATTCAACAGATAACGCGCCTTGATCATTCAGATCAGGTAATTCCCAAACCCCCCCTTCACCATTGTTTATACTTTCTTCCTGATTTGTTCGCTTTTCTTTTGCAGCGTAGTATTTTAGCCCTTGTTCTCTAAATGCATAGAGTGCGTGCTAACTGGTCCAGAACTTATAGTCACTAATTTCTACAGAGACTTTCTAACACGGTTGGGACAGTCACTATGCTTTAAAACATTTTTAGGGTTCTATCGTAGCGAGTATTTGCATAAACTAATTACGAAAGAATGTGATAACTTATTTCCACTTTTCATGAAGCATACAGACGGAAATAATTATGATGAGTAATAGCATCAAGGGGTTTATTGGATACGTGGTGAAAGCTAATACGTTATGTACTCATTCTAAAGCAGAGAATACGTCTAGACAAATAGCATGTCGAGTTTGAGTATTTTGTAGATTTTGAGTAATGATAGACGTTCTTTTAGTTGTATACATTTACTTATTTATGGACAATTGTCCCATTTACTAACAAGAGTTGCTTATGTCAATGCATGATGGTACGATTTTCGAATCCCGTACAAGTGATATACTCAGTTTTATTATTGCACTACTTTACCCATTCATATGCCTATTTTGAGCGTTAAATTCCTTTGCATTTAATGAATTAAGATATAGAACCCATTATTGAAATACTCATTTTCTACTTTAAGAAACTGTATGCTTATTTGAGGCTTGAAACATTTTAATGAATGAAGTATTACGGTTTAGACCGCATTAAGGACAATACTTAACCATGAAAAGTCACCCCACGACACAAATTATATGCTTATGACAAACGTAAGAACTTCTCACCAAGTATAAGTTATACCAACCGTTTTTCTTAAGGCCGTATGTCACTACACACAACCTATTACACGCGCCATTAATATAGACCTGATATATGAATTTCTCGCGAGTTATCTTACCCAAAGTCACCTTCTGTCTTTTCCCATCCCCATCTTCTTTGGTATCCACTTCACTGGTGTCCCCACCCTCCACACATATTACATGTATGTTTTGATTCTTTTCCTTTTGTTTTTATTATTTTTTCTTTTTTGTATACATCCTTTTTAGCCCTGAAGATTCACAGCCACATGCTGTGATGAAACACGTGTAGGCTAGAGTGATAAGCACAGTGATTCTGAAGAAAGAACACTGTTGAACAATAAAACCTTTTTGAAATACTTATGCGTGTCTGATCTATCCCATTGCTTCGAACAGTTGACTATTTGAAGATTGAAATTTGATGTGAAACACTAAGTGTGCTCTGGATTCTTGTCCAATTACATTAGAGAGAGGTCCCAGAACCTCTTCTCTTACAGATGTTAAGGTTTTCCTCTGCCAAGAAGCACCTAACTCTATACCACGACACTTTAATACTTACCGTGACAAGTTGAGCGCCATATTTCTGAACACTTAAAAACCTGTTCTCTGACTTTATAGACCTAAAGGATGCCTACCTACACATATAAATGAACAGAAGTCACAAACATCTGCTCAGATTCGCCATAGGGGAACACCGCTATCATTTCACAACCCTAGCGTTCGGTCTAAAGTCGGCGCCAAGGGTCTTCACAAAGTGCCTAGCAACAGTCGCAGCACACCTAAGAAGGGAGGGGATACACGTATACCCTTACCTGGACGACTGGCTGATAAAAGCATGGTCATACCAGATATGCAAGGAGCATGCACAGAGAGGGACAAGAACACTGATGGACCTGGGATTCTCCATACACTGGGGGAAATCCTCAATGGAACCAGAACAAATAAAGATCTTCCTGGAAGCTCAGATAGACACCGTACAGAGCAAGGTGTTCCCAAGCGAGAAGAGGTCAGTTGCACTGGTGAAGGCGACAAAGCTCTACCAGAGGGGGCAAGCTCGGACAGTGAGAAAGGCGAGCAAAATCATGGGCATGATAGCATCATGCATTCACCTAGTGCCAAATGTGCGGCTGCACATGAGACCCTTGCAAGAGTGGTTACAAGGGCAATGGTCACAAGCAACAGGGCGTTAGGAGGATCTAGTGGTTGTAACACATGCAGTGCAGAAAGAAATGGCATGGTGGAAAATGGAGAACCTGACAAGGGGAAAGCCACTAACGCCGCAAACGCCAACTGTAACCATCACCACAGATGCATCCCGGAAGGGATGGGGAGCTCACATGGAGAAACTCAAAGTGAGGGGTCTGTGGACACCAGCAGATGCGATAAAGCACATCAACTTCCCGGAGTTGAAGACAGTTTTCCTTGCTATAAAAGCCTTTCAGACAAAACTGTACAACCAGAGGGTGTTGATCCAGACGGACAACACTACAGCGATGCTCTACATCAACAAGCAGGGTGGAACACGATCGGCCACGCTTTCAAAGCTGGCGCAGGAGATATGGACTTGGGCCATCCCTCTCAACATAGACCTGCTAGCCATTCATCTGCCAGGAAAGGACAACGTAGAAGCAGATTGGCTCAGCAAACAGACATCGGCAACCCACGAATGGGAGCTCAATGCACAGAAGACGAAAAGTCTGTTCGACGGGTGGGGACACCGTCGGTGGACCTATTTGCAACACGCCAAAATACAAAATGCCGAAGCTTCGCATCCAGGCGGCCCGGGGAGGGGTCCCTGGGGAATGCCCTATGGATAGACTGGTTGAGGACATTTGCTTACGCTTTTCCCCCGATACCGCTGATGCACAAGGTCCTCAGCAAGTGCAGAGCGAGCAACATGACACTGATACTGGTCGCATCACAGTGGGCCAGGCAGACATGGTATTTACAGATCATGGAGATGGCACAGAGCGCACCCCACAGATTCGGAAGGAGAAATGACCTGCTCACCATGCAAAACGGGCAGGTGCTACACCCAGAGCCAGAGAGCCTGAGCCTGCTAGCGTGGCTCCTGAGGACATAGAATTTGCGCATCTGAAACTGCCAGAGAGCACCCGGAGGGTACTTCTGGAGGCACGGAGGCCCAGCACGCGAAAGTGCTATGTATCAAAATGGAAGAGATTCACTCTATGGTGCAGGAGAGAGAAGCTGCACAATAAGATGCAAAGGGACTCAACGGTGCTTAGGTACCTCACGCACCTACTAGACAAGAAACTAAGCTCATCCTCCTTGAGAGTTCACTTAGCAGCGATAGTCGCTTACACAAGAGGGGAGACGTGTAAGAGTTTCTAAACCTCACAAGTGGTTAAAAGTTTCCTAGAAGGAGCAAAGAGGATTGCACCTCCAAAGAGGGTGCCACCACCTGCATGGAACCGTAACCTGGTGCTAACAGAACTGATGAAACATCCTTTCGAACCAATTCACAAAGCATCCCATGAGAGGCTAACCATGAAAACAGCTTTCCTGGTAGCAATCACCTCGCTGCGTAGGGTAAGCGAACTTCAGGCGTTAACGTTACAGGACCCCTACATCCAAATTCACAATGATAGGGTGGTAATGAGAACAGACCCACACTTCATGCCTAAGGTGGTGTCAGGGTTCCACATGAATCAAACTAAACAAGTACCAAGTTTCTTCCAGAAACCGACAACAAGCGCTGAACGAGCTCTTCACACCCTAGACGCCAGAAGGGCTGTCATGCACTACATTGAAAGGACAAAGGATCACAGGAAAACAAAGCAATTCTTTGTTTCCTTCGCAAAGAGCTTCATGGGAAAGCCAGTAACTAAAGGAACAATTGCGAGATGGATCGCACAGACGATACAATTCTGCCACAAACCGGCTGGGGAAGAGCTGGCAAAGGGGGGACACAGGCCCACTCTACCAGGAAAAAGGGAGCTACAATAGCTTTCCTGGCCAACGCACCCATTCAGGACATATGCCTGGCGGCAACATGGGCTTCAGTGCACGTGTTCACAAAGCACTACTGCGTGGATATACAGATGAACAAGGAAGCACAAGTCGGACAAAAGGTGCTTCAACACTTATTCAATAACCAACGCTCATCTTCCACCCAGCCGCCACAAAAATGAGAAGCCGCTACAAAGTCTATGCACAGCATAGTGATTCCAGAAGGATTCACGCTGCAAAACGATTTGTTTCTTACCTGTCGGTGTAGTTTTGCAGCTTGAAGATCTTTCTGGATTCACTAGCGAACCCACCCACCTCCGCCAGAAAGTTGAGGCTGGAGAGGAAGGGGGTTTAAAAACATGGACAACTACTTGAACAATCAAACCTTGAAGGTTAAAGCGGTGAATGACTTACTAGAACATTGCCATTACTTCGGTAACAGAACGAACACAAGAAAAAAGAATCCGAAGATGGCGCCCAAGAGTGGGTGCTTCCACAGGAAGCGTGCCGACGTCACCTGAAATATACCAAAGGGTGGGACGTCAACGCCCAACTGGGCTACGAAAAAAACAAAAAAAACAAAGAAAAGACTACGATTCCGGATCCAACCACAAGACCGCGGAATAATGCACAGCATAGTGAATCCAGATAGATCTTCAAGCTGCAAAACTACACCGACCGGTAAGAAACTATTCGTTACCCAACCATATACCATAAAAAGCCCTGTCATATTTTAAGACCGATCAGCTTAACCCCCTGCCTACTGAAGCTAAATGATTATGTATCCAACATCTCTTGGAGGAGTGGCGGACCCGGTACCTTAGCATACAAAAAGGGATGTACTATATCTCGGCTGATGCAGTAATTTTGCCTCGCTTAGTTTTTTTTTTTTAGAACTACCGTCCTTATTTGTATGACAAAGCGTTTGCTCACAAAGAGCAGCTGCATTTTCTTATGTCTAGGTTCTAGTGTCTGACCAGAGAGAACAACAAGGTGCATTGTTGTTTGACCTTGTATATGGTGTTCAGACTAAATCCCAGGAAAAGAACAGAATACGAAAACAAAAGCAGGTTCTGTGTAAAAATACAATGTGGCGCAACAGGTTTATGTAGTAATGGCTGCAGAGAAAATGAGGCCTACAACCTTCACAGCTATGGCCAACATAAGGAACACGACAATAGCTATGCAGGAAACAAACGACAATATTGTGATAATATAGAAACATTTAAAGTTCCTGAGGTTTGTAGTTAAAAATCATCCTTACCAGTTTGAGGTTCTTCCGTTTGGCATCTGATTCGTCTTAAGGGCATTCTCAAATTGCATAATGTCAGCTTTTGCAGACTTTTTCATCTACCCATATGTCATATGTCAAAAAAGGCAAACGGAACGAAAGTACCCTAGATAATTTGACCATGGAAGTTCCTTGGGACGTTAATAGGAACGCACCCTCCTGCTTTTATGACCCTGTTCTTCACTTCCACCAACCCACCCAGATTCAGGCAATTGAATACGGGACGTTCAGGAGTACCTTTCTTTCTGGCAGAGACTCTAAGTGGATGAGACTCATCCGTAATGGACGCAACGCGGGCCCTTTAAATTAGGACCTGGGGAATGTCAAGAGCCACGTCCACGGAGGAAAGGAGATTCCCTGTGTGCTGCGGATGAGGAAAAACTCTGAACCTCATCGGGAGACTGAACAAACCTCCCAAGACAAAGCCAGAAGGAAGGCCTAAAACCCAGACGATCAGAGTCTTCCTGGAGAAGAAGTAGCAGTGCAGTCTTTCTCCTGGAAGAGTGTGGCTAGCACAGGTACAGACTTGTTTCCTGGGGAAGTCGGGGATGTGAGAACTGCTGCCAAAGGGGCAAGAGGAAGTGGTGAGGTATGGAATGGACCCCCCTTCGTAGGCTCCCCCCTCCCCTAGCTTAAAGTGAACTTCCCGGGTACTATTAGCAAAACATCAACCCTGTTGTGATGGATTACCTTAAAAAATGACAGTCTTGCCTAGTGAGGTTAACTAGGTACGCAGAAAAAAAAGACAGTCCACAAAAATATTAATAGGTGGAGACAGCAACAAGTATTAGGCTTCTTCCTTTTCTTCTTTATTTTTCCCCACACTTGGTGATGGTAACATGGTCTCACTGAAACCCCACAATTGTCGCTGAGAACGTGTTAAACCCCCCCACCCCCAACCAAAAAACAGTACCCATACCTGTAATAATTCTGCAGCGTGAATCCTTCTGGATTCACTATGCTGTCCAGTATTCTGCTATCTAGTGGTTGGGTCAGGAATTGTAGTCTTTTCTCCTTTTTTAAGTTTCGCCTGTCGAAAGCTGCGCAAGCAGCCTTTCGCGCAGGCGAAATCTAATGACTTACACTGTGTGGCTTTATTCCACCCTCTCTTTCCATTGGCTTGCTCCATAAATGGAGGCTAGCCTTTGGAATAGAGATCTGCTCGTCATTCTGCGAGCAGATTTGTGGGCGTTCCGGCGATTTTTAGGCTTTTCGCTACGTCATGCGGCTGTGGGCGGTGCTTTTTTTTTGTCTGGGCATCCTTCGTCACACCAGCCTGCTCGCTCTCCCTGTGAGGACGCAGACCCGACCCGCTGTCCTTGTGCCCGTTAACCCGACCCCCTCCCGCTGTCCGTTTGCCCGTTGCCACCCCCCGCTTTCCGTGCGCCCGTTAACCCGCCCTCTCCCGCTGCCCGTTTGCCCGTTCCCGCCCCCCCCCCCTCCTCCCTCCTCCTCCCACTGTCCGTGTGCCCGTGCTTAATGCTTGTTTTTAATGCGGTGGCCTGGCTTTAAAAGTTAGTCATTGGACCTAGCGCTACTTTCGTGGAGCATACGATAAAACATGTTTTCATTAGAAACGTTAGAATTGTAAACAATGCGTGACGTTGAAGGGTGTCGTGGTTTCTAGTGCAAATAAGGTACCACCCCCTTTAACCTGTTTGGTACTAAAATACATCCATAGTTAGGGTGCAGTGGGCCCCTCTCACCACTGTGCTCCAGTGCCACTGCACCCGCTGCACTTGTGACCACTGCTCCCCTACACAATAAACCTGTAAATATGCAGTAATGGTTTAATTATATCTGATATTCTGGTGAACAATAGCATATACCTGTGAAACAAAGCCACAAATGCGGTCTCTCATCCCATAAGTAGTTGCATTTCAGCTAATTTGCACGTGCATGCGGTCTTATTTGTAAATGTGCAACTCTTAAAAAAATGCCATGTTTAAAACTTGACACAATGCCTCATGTTTTTCTTTCTGACAGAAATGCATTTCCTGCGCAGTGACAATGCACTGGGAGACACGCAGAGTGACGCATTAACTTGTCATGAAGTGCCTGCGTGTTTCCTTTAAGTGTTGCTTTTGTTATATATTACAATAGAGAGAGGACTATTTCACATACCCTCCCCCCCCACACACGAGAATCAAATTGCTGTTCGGGGTCGCAGATCCATGTAATTAGAATAAAGCCATCTTTCATCCCAAGTTTCTGTCTGCTGTGGAGCTGTGACCAGCATACATGATTGTAACTTTCATAAACTCCCACTAAACTCCCACTCCTGGCTGGATGTGAGGCACTGCCAAGCACACGCTGATCACGTGAAGCCATTTCCTTTGTTGTAGTACATCTTATGAATTATGGGAAAAAGCCATTTTGTAGCAGAAAGAACATTTGTGTTTTTTTCAATCAAAAAGCAATGTACAATGAATGGTCCTTTGTGATGTCATTTTAACATTGCACCTTAACAAAAAGATATTCCAGAAGGCATTGCAACAAAGAGGCTTTCTCAGGAGCGAAATAAACGTGGTTAATTGTTAGGGGGCAGGCGACGATCTGTGGAACCGGCCACATAGCCTCATTGGTCTAACACATCTACTGCCAAAATGGCTGAATCCTGCAGGCTACATGCTTAAATGCCGTCCTGCTAACTCGGCCTGTTATCCTCCCAAAGTCATTAAAACGAGTACAAGTCAGTTTTGTTATCTAGTGTCTGCCTTAGAATCACACAATTTGGTCACCTGTGGGTCCAAGGGTGTCTGTCAGTTGTGCTTCCATGGCTGGGTTGTTAGTACACAAATTTGCCATAGCAAATTCACTATATTGGAGTGAACCGCCTCAGAGTTTCCCTTCGACCCTTTCCCTGGAAATAACTGGCGTATGAACTTGCATGCTGTTCAGAGGAGCTGATGCTGGTTGTCATGCAGCCCGCTCTTAAGGCATGGCATTGCATTTTCTTTTAATGGGTAACTCTAGACCTACAAAAACAAGCCTCTCTCTGGACTTTGCTCTTCTCTTTTTAGGTCTGGCAATAACCAAGACGGTTTCATTTTATTACAACAATGCATATAATTTTTGGGTTTTACAAAGAAAGTGACAAACCAAAACACTAACTCAAAGCAAAAAGACTGTCAGCCACAGCCCAGGCCTGTTGGCTTTGACAATGCTTATTTAGTCTTGGCTTTGGGCAGGCCTATTGCCCGTGGATTAGGGGCTTAGACACGGATGAACAAAATGACATTGGGAGTACTGTACCACCCAACATAATTGACCTGACTCTAGGAGGACATTGGCATGGGACAACACCATACACAACGTTTTGATAAGTGATTCTTTTCATTATTCAGCCATGATGAAGTCCTAAGGGACAAAATGCGTTGGTTGGGTCGATTGCAATTTGTTTTGATACAAAAAACTCAATAAAAAGTTGGTAGAACAACAAAACAGAGGAATTTAATTTATTTGAACCGTCTTTTTTAGGATGTATATGGACATTGCAACATATGAAACTTATTCATTATGGGATGTGATGCAGGAATTGGAATGTTTGGCTTTTCGATTAACTGAACTGCCAGCACCATGTCTGTGTGTGTGGGTCTGTGTGTTTTTGTGTGGCATTTGCCAGAGATTAAACTATTGGCATTGTAAATGACAATGCCATTTATTTATCTGTTTTCAAAACCAACACATAAATACAAATGTTGTCATTTACAATGCCAAAAGCTCAAACTTTTCAAAAGGCGAAACCATTGCATTGTAAATGCTTGTTTTTTTTTCCCGTGGCCCAGGTGGGCTTTGACATACCACCATTTGGTGTCCTTCATGACGTCGACGCGTTTCCTCCTGAGGCTCCCACCTTTGGTCGCCATCTTCAGATTTTTTTTTCTGCCGTTTGGTCTGGATCGTTGTTGAGGAGTTCCAGAGTTTTGGAAGAGGAATCGACGGAAAAGAGGAAAAATTATAAAAATCTAAGCTGATCATCACACCTGACTACAGGCCAGGTAGTCAGGACTACTAAGGAGAAGAAAATTTCGTGAGAACTCTGCGTTCACACGAGAATGCGCACACAGGGGGCCCCCTGAGTGCAGGAATGGACAAAACCCCCTTAAAGTTTTGCACCAATTGCCATCACAAATACGACCAAAAGATCCAGCATCCAGTCTGCAACCTCTGCCTGCCACTCGACCACAACAGCGAGGACCACAACGCGTGCTCGGCGTTAACACCCAAGACCCTCAGTAAGAGAGAGGCAGAGAAAGGCGAACCACAACATGCAGGGGCGGGACAACATCGCGGAATGACGAAAGGACTGCACGGTTGTCGAAGTCCATGAGAAAACTTAGAGAGAGTAAGAGAGTCGACGACCCCCAAACACTCGATCGACACTCTAAAGAGTGAGACAAAGTCCTCGATGGGAACAGTGCCGCCGAAACTCTCGACAAAAGCAACAGCACCCAAGGACAAAGAGCCCAGCGGATCCTTCGGAGAGGACTCCTGGACGGCAAAGACCCACGGAAAATAAAGGTCGTCGTAGGAAGTCCCCGAAAAGGACTCCTCGATGCTGAAAAAGAAAGGGTAGACAACTGCTTCGACAACAACGTTGACTGTGAAGCGCTCAAACCCTCAACGCCGAACAGGGTGAAAAGGAGGCTCAAGGCCGAAATGGCGAGCATCCTGCAGCGGAAGAAAGACTTCGACAAGATAAGTCTGTACACCATCCGGCCGAAGCCCGCGGTCGAGGTCGAAAGGGACTGGTGAAGACCCTGAACCGCCGAAAATGCCTAAACCGGTCGAAGATCAGGAAGGAGCTCTGTATTACTTTGAGGGAGAAGGCGAGGAGGAACAGCTAACCTACCAGGACTCAACATCCTCGGAGGCACAAGACTTAGAGTGGCATGATTTCGATGCCGTAATGCCTGAAGAAGGGGTACACCCATACCCTTCGAGCCCTTCACCACCAGACGATATAGGGATCTATAATTTAGAGGTCAAGAATGCTGCACAAACATATGGGGTAAAGTTGGAGGAGGAGAAATCCAAGGCTTGCTTTCTCTTACCCACACAAACAAGAAGTCAATTCCTGCCCATGCTCCCTAGTGTGCTGGACCAGGGCAGAGAGGCTTTCAAGGAACCCGCTATATGTAAATCTGTAACCCAAAGAACCGAGAAGAAGTACAAGGGACAATGTGCCCACAAATGCAGGCACACCTCCTGACAAGGAGAGTATGAGAATGGACCTCACAGGGAGGAATGTAGAATGGAGTACGGCAATCCAATGGCGCATCAGCAACTCCAACGCCCTAATCAACAGACATGCATACCAGCACTGGGAGGAAGTAGGGAAACTCCTGAAGCATCTACCGGAACAGTTTCAGCAGAGGGCAACCCACCTGGTAGAGGAGGGGCAAAAAAATGGAGAGCACATGTTTGAAGTCGGCCTTGGACGCAGCGAGACGTCCAGCAGGCAGATGATGATCGGGGTGACAGAGAGAAGGCACGCATGGCTGAGGATTTCGGGATTCAAGCCTGAGGTACAGAATAACATCCTGAACACGCCCTTCAACGGACAACAACTTCTTGAGACGCCAGTCGATGAAAAGTTAACTCAATTCAAGAAGGACAACAAAACTGCAAGGTCCATGGGAGCACTGCAATTCAGAGGAATGAGAAGAGAGGCAGCCAACCAAGTACCTCACACCAAGCCTTTCAACAATGTTATCAGGGAAACTGCCAGGGACAGCAGCAACAGGGGCAGCAGCAGCAGAACTGGCAGTACCAACCAAGGGTTTTTGAAGACAACAAGGGTTCCCTGTATACAAATTAACGATACAACCCCTAGGTCAGGGAATAAATCAATGGAAAAAACTACCTAGGCAGTCATTTATAAGTTAAACACACACTGCGAAAAAGGATCAACACTGAGAGTGAACAGCTTCCAATTAAAAACATAAGTTTATTACAGTCACATAAACAATAATTAAAAAGTACATTTCATAAAAAGTTGAAATCACACAAATCATAACTTAAAATTTTTTTTTGAACATAGAGGGGTGAGTTGTATGTCAATGTCTCAAGGGGGGCATCCAAAGAGGAAAAACATTCAAGAACTGTTTTCACAAGACACGCAGTTTCCAGAACACATATAACACCAGTAGGAGGCAGAATAAGGAACTTCCTGCTAGAATGGAAGAAGGTCACACCGGACAAATGGATACTAAACATCATACAATACGGATACTGTATAGAACTAATAAAACAAACTCCAAACAAAAAGCCAATCAACCAGTCACACTTGGCAAAAGAACTTTAACTCTTGATACTAGAGGCACAGGAACTGCTCAACAAGGAGGCAATAGAGATAGTACTGTACAAGGAAAGAAACAAGGGTGTTTATTCCAACTACTTCCTCGTACCAAAGGTAGACGAAACACTAAGGCCTGTCTAGGACCTAAGGTTCTTAAACCAGTTCATAAGGACACAGAGATTCAAAATGTCGTGTCTGCAAGAAGTAATACCCCAAGTACAGGAAGGGGATTACATGGCAACTATAGATTTAAAGGATGCGTACTTACACATCCCCATCAACAAACCACACAAACGCTTACTAAGGTTTGTGATCACCAGGACTCATCACCAGGTCACAGTGCTTGCATTCAGGCTCAAATCAACACTAAGGCTGTTTAAAAAATGCCTAGCAGCAGTAGCAGCGAACCCAAGGAGGCAAGGAATACATGTATAACCCTACCTCGACAACTGGCTCATGAAAGCAAGCCCCTACAGCCAGTGCAAACAGCACATCCAGCAGGTGATAGAAACACTTAGCCAACTGGGTTTTTCAATCCATTGGGGAAAGTAGTCAATAGAACCATAACAGTTGAAGATATTCTTAGGGGCAGAGATCAACACCATACAAAGCAAGGTGTTCCCCAGCACAAAGAGGATTTTGGCAATACTGAAAGAAACGCGTCTGTTCTGCAAGGGGCAAGTTCTGACAGTGAGGACGGTGAACAAACTAATGGAAATGATGGCGTCATGCATACACCTGGTCCCAAATATTCAAGTCCACATGAGGCCATTCCAGGAATTGATACAGCAGCAATGGTCACAGGCAACATGGAGTTTGGAAGATCTAGTGGTTGTCTCACATGCAGTACATCAGGAAATAGCGTGGTGGAACAAGGAAAATGTATCGCAGGGGAAACCATTTACATAACCAACTCCAACAGTGACCATCACAACAGACGTCTCCCAGCTGGGGTGGGGCACGCACAGGAGCAAACTCAAGGTGAGAGGGTTATGGTCGCAGCAGGATGCGGTAATAATAATAATATGTCCATTTATAAAGCGCTGTGGTTACACTAATGCCAGTGTGTCCCCGCGCTGCAGTAAGATCAGCCAGTGACCTCAACCCAGAACGAACCAATACAATCTAAGGAAAAAAGTGTTTTCAATTTTTTCCTGAAGCACCTCTCTTGGCTCTCCACACGGAGCTCTACCGGGAGGGCATTCCAGTGTTTGGCTGCCAACAGTCTCAACGACCGGCCACCCATCCTGGCCCTTTTTATCGCTGGTACACAAACCAAACCTAAACACCCCCCCCCCCCCCCCCCCCATCTCAGCTGACGTGGAGGAATATATGGGGACACAAGTCCTGCTAGGTACGCCGGGGCCCTACCCTGCAGGATTCGATGGCAAACGCATAGCGCTTTAAAGGCAACTCTTTCTTTAATTGGTAGCAAGTGAAGCGTCGCCCGAGCTGCTCTGGCAGATGATCTTTTTGGGCGTCTCAGAATGAGACGGGCAGCAGCATTCTGCACTCCCTGTAGGCGCTGCACGCATCTCGCAGGTGCCCCTACATACAAGATGTTGCCGTAATCCAGGCGGGATGTTACCGGCGCGTGCACCAGTGTCTTTGTCTTTCTGGTAAAGCACATCAACTATAGAACTAAAAACTGTGTTCCTATCCTTAAAAACCTTTCAGAAGGAGCTGCACCGAAACAGGGTGTTGTTCCAAACGGACAACACAACCAGCATGTTCTACATCAACAACCAAGGAGGAACACAATCGGTTGCGCTATCAGGGCTATCGCAGGAACTATCGACATGGGCCATTCCATTAAAAATAGACCTACTAGCAATACATCTCCCAGGGAAGGACAATGTGGAAGCAGACAGACTCAGCAGGCAGACTTCAGCATCCCACGAATATGAGATCAATGAACATGAAATACCAAAATTATTCCGAAAGTGGGGTACTCCACAAATAGACCTGTTTGCAATACATCAAAATGCCAACACTTCGCATCCAGACAGCCAGACCATCTGTCACAAGGAAATACGCTGTGGATAAGTTGGTAAAGACCTTTGCATACGTAAGTAAGTAAATCTTTATTGCTCAGTTAATTAAAACCATTGCAAATATTAGAGTATAAAACATTAGTTAAATACAATTGTTGTAAAAGATATTAAATAAGAATGACTTCATATAAAAAAATATTAGTTAATACAAAAATGTATGCTTCTTTCAGGCTGAGCGTAGATTTAAAATAAGGTGAGTCACTTATTTTGCGCCTGGGTTTAGACCAAACTGTAGTGTATGTTTCGAACGTAAAAAAGAGCTTGTTTTTCAACAAAGTCTGTTAGTTCGTTTCGATCCCTTAATGTTTTGTTGTATGCTAATTAGTCTTCAGGAGACTGTCAGTTACCCATGTCATATGATTGATTCCTATTCAATGACGTTTGAGTTTGGCTTCTTGGGTTAGCGTCATCCTGTATCTGCCCTCTGTCGTTCTTGTTTCTTATCTGCTTCCTCCAAGAATTTGACAATGTGGCTTGCTAGTTGAATATTTTTCCCATCAAAGCAAGCCTTTACCGCCTGCCGGCATGTTCTTTTACCCAACCGGTTAAAGTACTGTTTTAGATGGGATCTGCGCTCTGTGTCCAGACCTTTGCAGGTACATATTGGGTGCAGGATGTCTTCTTTGGTGTTCCCACATATTCGGCAATTGATTGTTTCTTGGGGCCTTTTCCATGGGGGGAGATGGTTTTGTGCTGGAAGTTGGCCCAGCTGTAAACGTATGAACTTCTCCTTTGTGCGCCTAGTGAACCCAACTCCTAAATAGCTTTGGCAGAGGCTGCTTGTGTAGCTTTGGATGACTGTCCAGCCACGGGCCCGGATTGCTAGACTTGCTTTATCCTCGATTAACGAGATGGATCTGACTGATTTGTTGACTAGCTGTTTAAAAGTGTTGTGAGATCCACTCAGCTTCCAAGCTTCTTGTAGGCACAAGGAGTTTGAGTGCTTTAGGTATTTCGCAGCCGCACTATTGCTCTTACATTCCATCTCCTTCCATAGATAGTGATTTAGGCTTACGGCTTCTCCTCTCTGGATCTTGTGCCACCTTTTGACGTAGGCACCCATTCGCTCCATCGTTTGGTTTCTCAGGCCGAATTCCAGCCTTATTTGTGCCTGAGAGGTGTAGTTGGGCAGGCTGAAAATCCTTCTCATGGCCTTCGCTATTGTGCTGTTCAATTGCTGGGCGTCCCTTCCTCGGAGGCATTCGCTTCCGTATGTTAAGGCCGATGTTAATTTTGCCTGAAGCACTTGAAGCAGGGGTGAAGCTTCGGCCGACTGCTTTCGTTTTGAGGCTCCTTAGTGCAATCCCTATGCTAATACCCCTCCGTTTTATTGCATCCTTTTGCTGTTGGAATGAGCCCTTTCTGTCAAGAATTACCCCCAGGTACCTGTACTCCTCCACTGTTTCCAGTGTGGTCCCTCCCATGTGCCAGCGAAACCCTGCAGTTGATGTTTTATCATTTATCCTCATTATTTTGGTTTATAAGAGGTTGATGCTTAAGCTGTTGTCTGTTGAGTACTTTTACGCAGTGCTGATCAGATGTTGTTGCCCTATTGGTGTTCTGCTAATTAGGACAATATCATCAGCATACATTAAGTTGGAGAGAGTAAGACCGCCTGTGCTTGGGGCATGAGTTACTTTCATCCAGCTGCTCTGCAAGGTCAGACATGAAGATGTTGAATAATGTTGGCGCTAGCACACAGCCTTGTTTTAAGCCGTTTGTCGTCATTATTTTTCTGGACAGGAGATCTCCTGGCCCCAGCTTGACTTGGACCCATGTGTCCGTGTGTAGTAAGATCAGCTGGGTGAGAAGGCCTGATGGATGTTCCTTTCTTCCAGCTTTGACCATAATAAGTTTCTGTTGACGGTGTCAAACGCTGAGGTAAAGTCGATGAAGCATACGTACAGGGGCAGATTGGCTGTCTTTGTGGCATCGATGAGGAGCGAGAGGGCCAACATGTTTGATGTTGTACCCATTTGTTTGCGGAATCCTGTCTGGGTGATAGGGATTATTGCATTTTCTGCTGTCCAATCCAAGAGCTCCTCTAAAAGGAGACCAGCGTAGTATTTGGCTTCGTTATCAACCTTTGCATACGCTTTCCCCTCAGATACCACTGATACACAGGGTACTCAGCAAATGCAGGGCCAGCTGCATGTCACTGATACTAATAGCACCTCAGTGGGCCAGACAGTCCAGGTTCTCACAAATAGTGGAAATGGCGCAAGCACCAGCACACAGATGTCCAAGAAGGGACCTGTTAACAATGCAAAACGGAAGGGTGCTACACCCAGAGCCTCAGCCTAGCTGCATGTCTCCTGAAGACCTAGAATTTGCACACCTCAAACTACCAGCAAGCACAACGGCAGTGCTCAGGGAGGCAAGAAGACCTACCACAAGAAAGTGCTACGTAGCAAAGTGGAAACCATTCTCCGAAGGGTGCATTAGGGAGAAACTGCAAAGGAAAATCACAAAGGAATCAACAGTACTAAAATACTTAACACATCTACTACAAAGGAACTAAGCTACACATCCCTAAGGGTGCACTTAGCAGCGATAGTGGCTTACACAAGAGGAGATGCAGGGAAAAGTTTCCTCACCTCCCAACTAAGAAAAAGATTTCTAGAAGGAGCAAAGAGAATCGCACCTCCAAACAGAATGCCAGCACCAGGATGGAACCTCAACGTAGTGCTAACTCAATTGATGAAGGCACCATTTGAGCCTATTCACAAGGCTACACTGCACATGCTCACACTAAAGACAGCCTTCTTAGTGGCTATCACATCACTACGAATAGTAAGTGAGCTGCATGCGCTAACACTTCAAGAGCCATACCTGCAAATACACAACAATAGGATTGTAATGAGAAAGGACCCATTCTTCATGCCAAAGGTGGTGTCTTGGTTCCACACCAACCAAACTATCCAAATACCTAGTTTTTTCCAAAAACCAACCACAAGCACAGAAAGGGTGCTACACACACTGGACGCCAGGAGGGCTGTAATGCGCTATATAGAAAGGACAAAGGAGTGCAGAAAGACAAAGCAGTTCTATGTTTCCTTTGCCAGCAGTTTTTTGTGACGACCAGTTACCAAAAATACCATTGCATGGTGGATTGCACAAACCATACAACTATGCCACAAACAAGCAGTACAGCTGTTACAAGGTTTAGCTCATGCTCACTCAAGGAAGAAAGGAGTAACAATTGCATTTCTAGCTAACACATCAATTCAAGACATTTGCCAAGCTGCAACATGGTCTTCAGTGCACACGTTCACTAAGCACTATTGTGTAGATATCCAAATGAACAAAGAAGCGCTAGTGGGACAGAAGGTCTTACAACACATATTCAGTAACCAAAGCTCTTCTTCCACCCAGCCACCACAATAAGGACAAACCGCTACAAAGTCTAGGCACAGCTTAGTATATCCAGAAAGATTTGTGCTGCAAAACGTATAGTTTCTTACCGGTCGGTGTAGTTTTGCAGCTTGAAGACTTTCTGGATTCACTAGCAAAACCACCCTCCTCCGCCAGAAAGATGAGACAAGAGGAAAGGTGTTAAAACTGGAGAAAGACTTTAAAAGATAAGAGGAAAAACAAGAGTACCACAAGACAAGAAGAAAGAATCCAAAGATGGCGACCTAAGATGGGAGCTTCCGGAGGAAGCGTGTCAACATCATAAAGGACACCAAATGGTGGTATATCGATGCCTACTTGGGCCACGGAAAAAAAAGAGAAAAAAAAGACTACAATTCGGGACCCAAACGCTAGATGGTGGAATAATGCACAGCATAGTGAATCCAGAAAGTCTTCAAGCTGCAAAACTACACTGACAGGTAAGAAACTATACTTTCTTCTTCCCTTTGAGGGGCAAATTGCCATCCCAGTGGTCTCTTTCCTGGAACACCTGAATAATGAGGAGGACGCTGTTCGGAAACCTTTAACCCCTGAATGTCACCTTAAAAATAAAACAATAGTCAAGGAAAACAAAGTTTTAGGAGTCCAAAATCCTACGCCTGCGACACCATATTTACAGGAGTCGCTGAAAGCAGTCACACTAATACCTCCCTGCCCCCCATAAGTTAAAGGAGAGACTGTTAACTGTCAATCTTCTGAAGCCATCACAAGTAATGGTATAGCAGACATCTTCGAATCGCAGGCCTTCTGTATCTTTCTAGCACCTCACTCATCTTCTCATGAGTCACCTCTAGCAGTGCTCGGGAGGTTAGCGATGCCAATACTCAGTTGATTGCAAACTAACTTACTCCCGATGCAATTTATTTACTACTGTTGTGCTGCAAGGTCGAACATTTACTCAAAGGATTTTCCATTACATCAATACATTTCAACTTGGACAATTGTAACTACTGCCTGTCTCAATGGGTGGGGAGATTGTATGGATAATGTATGAGTTGGAGGTACAGGGTCCACACAAAGATTCTGTATTATATCAACCTGCTGAAGTTAAGTAATTAACTTGACTTTCAAAGTTTTTGTTGCTGCAATGGTAACAAACTAGTTGTTTGTTCAAACTGACAATACAACACCTATGTATTAACCAGTTAAGCAAGGAGGGACCATATCCAGACTGTCTCGCAAAGCGCATTGATTTGTTAGTTGCTAATAGCAAGAGACCAGCATCGTTGCAGTTCACCTCAGGATCTTCAAGTTGGGGTCTGGAAAAAGAGTTGCTGAGATAAGCTGGTTATGAAAGTGAGGTGCTGTTTTGGGAAGCCAAGAGGCCTCAGGTTGATGGAAGTAGCCAGTGCTTGGAAGGCGTTTGTAGATTAATTCCAGCAACCGGACTTACCTTCCCCTGAAGAGTTGTCGGGTAACCCCCATCAACTGTAATAGTAATGGATATTGGAATTCCCTGGGGAGATGACTTATGAGTTCATAGCACAACCCTGGGGTTTAGTTGGCACCACATATTCAGATAGCACCATCTGTACAGAAATGAGGTGGCTTCTGGTTTCTAAGGAGTCCGAAGTAGACAGGGGCATGACTGGAGGGGGTGGGGGGGGGGGGGGGGTGGGGGGGGGCAGGGATAGGGAGATACAACCAATGGGCGGTTGTATGTTGTCTGGAGAATGGAGGGGATACGTCCTTGTCCTCATGAAGCTTCATGCTAGTTGATACCTATCAGGAATCTGATTACTCTTATTGTTTCTAACTGAATATGCATAGAACAGAAGCTTAATTGATCTGGCTACATGTCTATTGCAATTCTTAAATGGAAGATGTATACATTGTAAGGCAATTTCCAATAAAGTCAGTTTAAAAACAATCATTGCAATTCAAATTCTGGGTTTCCATAAAACAGAAGCAGATTAATTCACCAGAATTATCTAAGACAACCAGGAGTAGGCCATTAACTGTGGAGTGCTGTGCTTCGTCCATGCATGAGAGTATCTGCAACTAGATCAGTTCACTGATGCAGGTAATGGGAAATTTCTAGACTTTGCCCCCAGGTGCTACCAACCCTGGAACTAAGGGTGATGTATTTTTGAATGACTGGTCATGGCAGCATCTTCATGAATTTCTGCTGATATCCTTGATTCCATTATCAACCGTCAAACAAGGCTCTAGATAGCACCTGCATGGCCACACAAGTGGTAGTTCACCAACTTTCATCTCTCACAGCACCGACACATGAAGTTATTTTGCAGACTCTATCTACTATATAAGATCGGGGACCAGATTTTGCACCCCAAATTGCCATGCTAGAATTTCACGGTAAGGCTTCTGAACTCTTTCATTAAGGACTTCTAAATCTTCTTCAAGGCTGTAATGAGATTTTAAAACAAGCTAATGTCCATCCACTGGAGATTCTTACTCTTCAAAGTGGAAGAGACTCTGAGTATGGTTATTGAAAAAAACATTGATGCTATGACCTGTCAGGAGGCAGGCGTGCTTCATTAGCTATAACAGACTTGTTGTTCACCTTTTTAAATATTCGCCTTGCTGCTAGTACAGCCTACAGCAAATGTCTTTAATAAATGTCTTTCTTCACACTCCACTTTACTAAATTATTTTTAAAAGGCATTAAAAGGATGTTACAACCAGTTTCTGAACCTTCCCTTCCTTAGGAACTCAATGTGTTTTTACAAGACTGTGTCTGTACCTCTTTTGAATATTTTTTCACACAGCCTCAGTACAGCACATTTTGTATAGAGCTGCTTTCTTATTGACAAGCACGTCTGAAAGCAGAGTTGGTAAAATTCAGGCTTTATGTTCTCAAGAGCCCTGCTAGGTTTTCCAAAGGGAAAACGTGGTATAACTGTAATATCTTTTCTACTGAAAGTGGGCTCTGATTGTCATATTAGTCAGACTATTTCTCTTTCTACATTTTTAAGAATCTTCTACTCCTGCTAAAAGGTCCTTTCACGCTTTGGATGCTAGCAGGAATCTTAAGCTTTAATGTAATAAAACGAAAGACTGGTGTAGGTAAGTCTCTGTTTGTAAACTGTGGACCTGTATGAACAGGCTTATTCATCTCAAAGCAGTCCATTTACGCATGATTGAATCTTGTATTTAATAAGGCGCATACTTTCTTGCTTTGTCTTAAACTCAAGGCTCATTCTATCTGGTATAGAAGATACTGTTGGTTTTGCTAAGAAATATCCCTATATCCGAGATTTATCAGGCAACTGCTTAGTGCTCAGTCCATACTTTCACAAAACACTGTTGCCCAGATTCAGAATCCATAGCAGATACTCCAGTTAGGCAACCATATTTGAAGAAACCCTTTTGATTAGAACTAGATATGTTTTCCTTCTTTCAGTCCCTTGAATTCGCTGGGCTTACTATTTTAACCAGTCAATGAAAATCCTCTGAAGGCAACGGTGAAGTTGCTGACCTGTAATCTTTTTCTTACTCTTTGGAATTCACATAGAAATCATAAGCAACCTTCCATCCTCCCTGGTGAAAGCATAGAAACGAAGAACACATAGGATTCCAACCCAAATCAGAAAGAACTGGAGCAAGTCACTGACAGTGCATGATGGGATACTGGGGGTATGTACATTAAAGGAAAAGTGAAATTTTTGCAGTCTTACTAGGCTGCAGCCTGTCCTGCTGCATTGCCCCACCACTCCTCACTTTTACTTTTCTTTTAAAAGTTCTTTTAGTGAAAGTTTTTTTTGTCACAATCATTTAGAGACTTTTAAAAATGGAAGTACTTCTTAAAGGCTATTTAACAGAAATTGACTAGCATATCATTCAGCAGCTTGCCAAATTTGTTTTACTTTCACATAAAAATCTGTCTTTTTCAGAAAAAAGTGTACATTTTTAAAAAATATGCTCCCGGATCCCGCACATCGGCGGGACAGTTCAATACTCATGACTTAATTATTGAGTCCTGTGAAATAGATCAGATTACAGGTAATCTTTCTATGTAAAAATTTGATCCTGGTTTTAGGAAAGTTTGAATTTGTTGGAAGGTAATTCCTTGCAATAGAGGTACAATTGGCAATGCTTAACAATTTTGTATTTGTTTTCTAACACAGGTCTGGCAATTACAGATGAAATTTTGTTGGGTAAAGCAGAGTGGTCCAAGCTTTTTGAAGCTCCAAACTTCTTTCAGAAGTACAAGTATGTATTTCATATCATGCCTGTCTGGTTTTGTGAGGGTTTGTTAATTTCTGTAATAAAAACTCTCTTGATACAGTATGCGTTGCGTACAGTTCTTTTTTTCTTTTTGGGGGTGGAGGTGGGTGAGGGGGGTTATCTGCAATCATTTCGATTCCATGGATTACAATTTAGTTTGGTAAAATCTTCAGCACAAAATACAGTTGAAACTTTGTTGTGAATAACTGTGTCATTCTCATGGATACTTCTAGCTGCGGATTATTCACATTTTGAATCCTCTCAGGTGCCAGATTCTCAGGAACAGCTCCTTCATGACAACAGTTAACAGGTAACTTGAACTCCACTCTACCTCTGGACATAAAGCCGAATGAGAGCATCCCCTCTCCATTTGCTCTGACTTGGTTTCCTGTTTTTCTTCACCCTTCAACGTAGATCCGGATCTCTGCTTTCATTTTACTGAAACCTTTAAAAATACTGTGCTAGGGATGTCTCCCTCCCAGGCTAGCATTCAAGGCCTGCTTTGACAACAGGAAGCAGATGTCTGTCATGGATCCACTGGTATCGCTGCACCAGGTGTGACCTGATGTAAATGCTTCCTGGTACACCCAAAAGCAGTCAGAGAGTACAAAGCCAAATTCTACGTAATCAAACCTGCAGAGGTCTGTCCCGCTTGGATTCCTTGTGTTCTCTTAAGGTCTTGGTCTTAAGCGCCATTGGTTGATAAGTCAAAAATGAGGCAAACCGACAAATGAGATGCAAGGACCCTATATTCAAGCGATATTCGATCCCTCCCGGTAAATCACATTTCAGTGAGAAATCTTGCATTCATTGCTCCATGGTTATTATGCCTGCATCCTCTGACTCCAACCCAGTTCAGTTGTCAAACAAGTGTCATGGGCCATCATCAAATCTGGAGAATATTGACACCTTCAAAGAAGCCTTGCTGCAGGTAAAGGTATTTCTTGTTCCTTCTGGCACACCTTCAGGCCCCATGATTCACTTGGGGTCTCAGTCAGAATCTTGCTGGCGGTTCCCCTGCCCAGTTCTATTTGACTTCACTCCCGCCCAAAGCTAGCCACAGCCCATGCTTTGTCCTTTCTGCTATGGATACTACTGGTTCGGCACCAGCTTCTTTAGTTCCAGACTCGGCAGAAGCTCATCGGAAGCAGACATTGATGCAATTCTGTCCTTCTAGCAGTGAGATAATAAAAGCCTACTATATGGTTTTGGATGATTCCTTTGTTTTCCCTGTACCTTGATACTGATATTAACAGAATTTGAATGTTGTTTCTCTCAGACTCTGACACAGTCCAGGGGCTTGACCCAGTACCCTCTGACCATAGAGAGGCAGACCCTCTCGAATTTTATTGCACTGATGAAACCTTGTTTATAGATGCGCAGAATTTTAGTGCCTTGCAGCTTCTCCTGCTCCCACTGAGGACAGTGCCTCTTTTGTGGTGGCGTTGTCAGGGCCATAGATGTTTTTGATTTGCAGGTCATTACAGTGTATCTTAAATGTAATTTATTGATGAATATTTTTTATCCAGGACCGTTTTCTCCTGAGTCTTGTTCTCATTAAATGAGTATGCATGCATCATGGTCTAAATCTTGTTCTGTTCCCCTAGAGAGATGCCCATTTTCAAATCTCCATAGGCCACCTCTCAAGGATTGCACATTCTTGATTCAGCGCAGACTCTGGGAAGCTTAGTGGGGCAGGTTTTCACTAACTGTTATTACTAATGCCTTTCCCATCGCTGTCTGTTGGGGTGTCCAAAATGGATTGATTCTTGCAGATCTTGCTTTTGGTCTTCATGTTTTGATCTTAATTTGTTAATACAACAGGCCATTATACTCTTAGGGACATGCATTGTGCGTGAAACCTTGCCTGCCGTTTCTGAGGATTTCAGGAATTTCTTTGCACAAATTGCCGGATATATGGCATGTGACAATGTTTGTGCTTTGCTGTAGCTTCAACACCAGATTGTGTTGCTTGCTTCATGGACACCAGCATGGGTTTTCTTTGCCACAAGTGGATGCACGCTGCTGGCTTTTCCTGTGATGTCCACCCTGCATAGATGTATATTCCATTCAGTGGAGCCAGGCTTTTTGGTAATAAGGTTGTCTTTGTCGTCTTTGTACTTGTATAGCGCACAGCTACCCGCAGCGGGTCTCCCGGGGCTTGTACGAATACCGCAAGGGGACCCTTCCTGGTTTTCCGTGTGAAGTGTCCACTCCTGGGCACCCCCATGGCGAAACCAGACATCCCCGGTGCTGTGGGGGCCGTTGTGGAGACTAAGCAAGCTATTGCGCAGAGTTGCAGCGTGGGAACCATGATTAGAATAGGCACTAAGGCGAAAATAACAGGTCAGAGGAATTTATGAGCCCAAGACCCGCCGAGGCGGGAATCGAACCCTGGCCCCTGGCCGGAGCTCTGCATCAAGGTCTGCCTGCTCTAACCATTGAGCCGCACTTCTCCACAGGTTGACTGCACTAGTGTGCTACTGACCTGGCAGCTTAATTTGGTTTTGCAGCGTGAATCTTTCTGGATTCACTATGCTGTGCATTATTCTGCGGTCTTGCGGTTGGGTCCGGAATTGTAGTCCTTTTTTTTTCTTTTTTTTTTTTCATAGCCCAGGTGGGCGTCGACGTCCCACCCTTTGGTGTATTTCCTGTGACGTCAGCACGCTTCCTGTGGAAGCACCCACTCTTGGGCGCCATCTTCAGATTGTTTTTTCCGTGGTTGGGTCTGGATCGTTCCCGAGAGGGCTCCAGACATTTTTGGAGAAAAAGAAGAAAAGACGCAGTTTTTGGACGAAAAACATTGGAGAAGACTTCAGGAGACTAAATCATCAAGAAGATCGACGAAAGAGGGAAGAAAGTTCCAGAACTTCGATTTTCCATCGAGGAATGCGAGCGCAGGGGGCCCCCTGAACGCATGAGATGTACAAGACTCCTTTCAAGTTCTGCGCGAATTGCCACCACAAGTACGCACAGAAGGACCAGCACCCGGTTTGCAACCTCTGCCTACCAGTAGACCACGAGAGCAGACTGCAAAGCCTGCTCCATTTTTACGACGAAAACTCTTAGAGTTCGAGCGAGACAGAGAGTAGCCAACGCCACGATGCAGGGCAAGGGCCAGCCTCCATCCCTTCGAGACCTGGGCCCATCTTCAAACGGGGAAGACAACAACGCCGCCGACGAAGACGACGGCTACACAGTCGTATAGACCGATATTACGAAGATTCCAAAGAAGGTAGGAGACTCGACGGCCCCTAAAGCCCCGAGAGTCTCGAAAGATCGAGGGAAAATCCTCGAAAGCAACAGCGCCGAAAGCTTCGGCGCCCGCACCTAAACCCAGGCCCCGCGGATCCTCTGAGAAGGAGTCCCCGGCGCAGAGAGCTGAAGAACAGCTAAAGCCGTCGAAAAACGTCTCAGAAAATGAAAGTCCGACGCCGAGGGAGAAGGACCCGAAAAAGGCCCCAGCGCCGACGCCGAAGATAAGCTCGGCGCCGAAAATTGGTTCCAAAGAGATCGGCCGACCCATTAGACGCAGATCTGGCTGCCGAAATGGCGAAGAAGAAGAGGCGTCTCGAAGCTGAAATGTTAAACATCCTGCAACGAAAGAAGGATTTCGACGCCAGGATGGGACTACATAATCCAGACGAAGCCCAAGCCACAGGTGCATGAGGTGGTCGAGGAGAAAGAGGATGAAGTCGAGGAACAGTCGGAGAATGTAGAAACATTCGACGAACCGGACGAAGACGAGGCCTTCGACTACTATGAGGAGGACGACGACCGCAGGACGCTCCTGGGTTCGGCCATCTCGGAAAGTCAGGAGATCTACTGGCAAGATGTCGACACAGAGAGTCCCGAAGAAAACGTCAACACTTATCCTTCGAGGACTTCGCCGCCGGATGACATTGGCGTGTACAACACGGTCATCAGGAATGCAGCGACTGTCTTCAAGGTGAAACTCGAGGGGGAGCAGCAGAAAGCTGACTTTCTCCTCGAGACACTGCTCCCCACACAGACCAAGAGCCAGTACCTGCCAATGCTAGAAAGTGTCATGGCACAAGGGAAAGAAGCCTTAAGGCTTCATGCAAGGCTGTCACCCCAAGTACTGAAAAGTACAAACATTCTTCCAAGGACCCAGCCTATATCCAGGGCACGGTCTCAGCAGACTCCATCATTGCTGCCACAGCAAGGAAGAGGGCTAATGTGTCTACTACCTCAGGACCACCTCCAGACAAGGAGAGCAAGAGGATGGACTTGGTTGAGAGAAGAATTGAGAGGAATGCTGCGATGCACTGGCGAATGGCCAATTCCAACGCACTACTAAACAGACATCAGTACCAAATCATGGAAGAACTGGCCAAGTTGATGAAAAATATGCCTCAGGATTTCAGAGAGAGAGCTGAAAACCTAGTCGAAGAAGGGTAGAATGTGGCAAACTCTTGCATCAAGACAGCTCTGGACGGAGCGGACACCTCCAGTAGGTTCATAATGATGGGCATCACAGAAAGAAAACAAGCCTGGCTCAGGGTGTCAGACTTCAAACCAGAAGTACAACACAGCATACTGAACACCCCGTTCAACGGACAGACCTTGTTCGGGGCCCCAGTAGACGAAAAGCTCAGCCAATTAAAAAAGGACAATGAAACCGCAAGGTCCATGGGGGCATTGCAGTTCAGAGGGTCCAAAAGAGGCACCCCATCACGAAGGCCCAACGGCAGGGGTGGGAACCAGCCAGGAACATCGCACCAGGCGTTCCAACAATCCCACCGGGCGGAGAACCAAACACAGCAAGGCCAACAAAAGCAGTCCTGGCAATACCAGCATAGGGGCCAGCCCTTTCGCGTGAGAGGCAATGGATGGGGCCAGAATAGGAGGGGAGGTCAGCAACCCCCCACCAAGTGACTTGGTCAGCCAACGTGTGCCCACCCAAATAAGAACTCCCAGGGTGAGGCACGAGGACAGCACGCAGGGGTCAGGTGCACTAAGTACCTGCGGGCATGTGAGACCAGTGGGAGGAAGACTAAAACATTACTTCCAGGAGTGGAAGAAAATAAGTTCAGACAAATGGGTTCTAAACATCATGCAGTTTGGATACTGCATAGAGCTGGAAAAGACACCAACAAGCAGAAAGCCAAAGAGAAGGCAACTAGCAAAGAAAGAGCTGCAGCTACTCCAAAAGGAAGTGGGAGAGATCCTGCAAAAACAAGCCATAGAACCAGTACCTTACAGAGAAAGGAACAGAGGGGTGTATTCTACGTACTTTCTGGTGCCAAAGGTAGACAAAACAATGAGACCCATCCTGGACCTAAGGTTCTTAAACAAATTCATAAGAACGCAAAAGTTCAAAATGACTTCCCTGCAAGAGGTGCTCCCTCAATTGCAAAAAGGAGACTTCATGGTGACCATAGACCTAAAGGATGCCTACCTACACATACCAATGAACAGAAGTCACAAACATCTGCTCAGATTCGCCATAGGGGAACACCACTATCAGTTCACAACCCTAGCGTTCGGTCTAAAGTCGGCGCCAAGGATCTTCACAAAGTGCCTAGCTCCAGTCGCCGCACACCTAAGAAGGGAGGGCATACACGTATACCCTTACCTGGACGACTGGCTGATAAAAGCAAGGTCTTACCAGATATGCAAGGAGCATGCACAGAGAGTGACAAGAACACCGATGGATCTGGGATTCTTCATACACTGGGGGAAATCCTCAATGGAACCAGAACAAATAAAGATCTTCCTGGGAGCTTAGATCAACACCGTACAGAGCAAGGTGTTCCCAAGCGAGAAGAGGTCAGTTGCACTGGTGAAGGAGACGAAGCTCTACCAGAGGGGGCAAGCTCGGACAGTGAGAACAGCGAGCAAGATCATGGGCATGATGGCATCATGCATTCACCTAGTGCCAAATGTGCGGTTGCACATGAGACCCTTGCAGGAGTGGTTACAAGGGCAATAGTCACAAGCAACAGGGCGTTGGGAGGATCTAGTGGTTGTAACGCACGCAGTGCAGAAAGAAATGGCATGGTGGAACATGGAGAACCTGACAAGGGGAAAGCCTCTAACGCCGCCAACGGTGACCATCACCACAGATGCATCCCAGAAGGGATTGGGAGCTCACATGGAGAAACTCAAAGTATGGGGTCTGTGGACACCAGCAGATGCGATAAAGCACATCAACTTCCTGGAGTTGAAGACCGTTTTCCTTGCTATAAAAGCCTTCCAGACAAAACTGTACAACCAGAGGGTGTTGATCCAGACGGACAACACTACAGCGATGTTCTACATCAACAAGCAGGGTGGAACACAATCGGCCACGCTTTCGAAGCTGGCGCAGGAGATATGGACTTGGGCCATCACTCTCAACATAGACCTGCTAGCCATTCATCTGCCAGGAAAGGACAACATAGAAGCAGATTGGCTCAGCAGACAGACATCGGCAACCCACGAATGGGAGCTCAATGCACAGGAGACGAAAAGGCTGTTCGACAGGTGGGGGACACCGTCGGTGGACCTATTTGCAACACGCCAAAATGCAAAATGCCGAAGCTTTGCATCCAGGCGGCCCGGGGAGGGGTCCCTGGGGAATGCCCTATGGATAGACTGGTCGAGGACATTTGCTTACGCTTTTCCCCCGATACCGCTGATGCACAAGGTCCTCAGCAAGTGCAGAGCGAGCAACATGACACTGATAGTGGTCGCACCACAGTGGGCCAGGCAGACATGGTATTCACAGATCATGGAGATGGCACAGAGCGCACCCCAAAGATTCGGAAGGAGAAAGGACCTGCTCACCATCAAAACGGGCAGGTGCTACACCCAGAGCCAGAGAGCCTGAGCCTGGTAGCGTGGCTCCTGAGGACATAGAATTTGCATATCTGAAACTACCAGAGAGCACCCTGAGGGTACTTCGGGAGGCACGGAGGCCCAGCACGCGAAAGTGCTATGTATCAAAATGGAAGAGATTCACTCTATGGTGCAGGAGAGAGAAGCTGCACAATAAGATGCAAAGGGACTTAACGGTGCTTAGGTACCTCACGCACCTACTAGACAAGAAACTAAGCTCATCCTCCTTGAGAGTTCACTCAGCAGCGATAGTCGCTTACACAAGAGGGGAGACGTGCAAGAGTTTCTTCACCTCACAAGTGGTTAAAAGACTCCTAGAAGGAGCAAAGAGGATTGCACCTCCAAAGAGGGGGCCACCACCTGCATGGAACCTTAACCTGGTGCTAACAGAACTGATGAAACATCCTTTCGAACCAATTCACAAAGCATCCCTAGAGAGGCTAACAATGAAAACAGCTTTCCTGGTAGCAATCACCTCGCTGCGTAGGGTAAGCGAACTTCAGGCGTTAACGTTACATGAACCCTACATCCAAATTCACAATGATAGGGTGGTAATGAGAACAGACCCACACTTCATGCCAAACTATACAAATACCAAGTTTCTTCCAGAAACAGACAACAAGCGCTGAACGAGCTCTTCACTCCCTAGACGCCGGAAGGGCTTTCATGCACTACATTGAAAGGACAAATGATCACAGGAAAACAAAGCAATTCTTTGTTTCCTTCGCAAAGAGCTTCATGGGAAAGACAGTAACTAAAGGAACAATTGCGAGATAGATCGCACAGACTATACAATTCTGCCACAAACAGGCAGGGGAAGAGCTGACACGGGGGACACGGGCCCACTCTACCAGGAAAAAGGGAGCTACAATAGCTTTCCTGGCCAACACACCCATTCAGGACATATGCCTGGCTGCAACATGGGCTTCAGTGCACACGTTCACGAAGCACTACTGCGTGGATATACAGATGAACAAGGAAGCACAAGTCAGACAAAAGGTGCTTCAACACATATTCAATAACCAACGCTCATCTTCCACCCAGCCGCCACAAAAATGAGAAACCGCTACAAAGTCTATGCACAGCATAGTGAATCCAGAAAGATTCACGCTGCAAAACGAAAAGTTTCTTACCTGTCGGTGTAGTTTTGCAGCTTGAAGATCTTTCTGGATTCACTAGCGAACCCACCCACCAACGCCAGAAAGATGAGGCTGGAGAGGAAGGGGGTTTAAAAACATGGACAACTACTTAAACAAACAAACCTTGAAGGTTAAAGCGGTGAATGACTTACTAGAACATAGCCATTACTTCGGTAACAGAATGAACACGAGAAAAAAGAATCCGAAGATGGCGCCCAAGAGTGGGTGCTTCCACAGGAAGCGTGCCGACGTCACCGGAAATACACCAAAGGGTGCGACGTCGATGCCAACCTGGGCTACGGAAAAAAAAAGACTACGGTTCCGGACCCAACCACAAGACCGCGGAATAATGCACAGCATAGTGAATCCAGAAAGATCTTCAAGCTGCAAAACTACACAGACAGGTAAGAAACTATTTGTTCTCATGTGCAGTCATGTGCACACCTTTTAAATCCTGGTACTCTTGTTGAAGTAATTGACTCATAAATACTTTCTTTTTGCGATTCCTTCTGCCCATGGTTCTTTCTGTGGAGCTATTGTAAGCTACCTTATTTCCTGAACATTGATGCTTAGGACTAGGGTACCCCTTCTCCCAAAGGTGGCGCTGCCCTTCCATTGGCGCAGTCCATCTCACTCCCTGCATTTTTCTCTCGCCCTATCCCTCTGAGAAGGAGCGACTACACTGGCTGGATCCTAAACAGGTCCTCAGTTTCTACACTGATGGGACTAAGGACTAGGTGTATGAAAGACCTTTCGTTGGATTCACTGGTGTGAAGAAAGGTGTCTAAAAAAGGACCTTAATGCAGCAGGTTGCCCTTTGTATCAAGTTATGCTGTTCATTGGCCAAGAAGCCTTTCGGGTTCATTTGGCTAGACTTCAGGCCACTACTGTGGCCTTGGCTACAGTTGTTCTGATGTTGGACATCTACCAGGCGGCTACTTGGGCGTCTAAACACACCTTCACTAGGCACTATTGCATCAGTTCCCAGGTCTGCAGGGACGGCCATTTTGCGCACTTGTACCTGCAGGACTTTCTTGTTTGGAGCCAACTTCGCCGACCCACTTCATTGTGGCTGGTCCCTCTTTCTTATTGATTCAAAAGTTGAGGAATGAGAGGTTAGATGTATTCATCAGAAGAACAAGTTACTTATCTGTGGTAAATCTTTCTGTTGTATACAGTGTATAATCCCATATTACTCACTGGCTGTCCATAAAACTATTCTGTGGAGGTGCCTTCCTTTGATTTTAATAAGGTGCCAAGTTTGGTGATGCACACAGTTTATTTACCAAATTATTAGTCGCTGCACATCTGAGGGAGCAAAATGAATGTGGAAGAAAACAGACTTCAACATTCAGGAGTGGGGCTTTTATTGTGCTTGTAGTTGTTGCTGTTGAAGGCAGTCTGGCGTTGATGCGAGGACCAGTAATTCCTCTCACAGCACGCAAGAGCTGTTTCAGAAGTTTCCAGATGCAGTCTGGTGCCTGGCATGGTTTTAAAGGGGGGAATCTGTGTTTAGAGTGTCCACCATACTTAGCTCTGCCGAAGTTACTTGTTCTTTGAGCCTCTCTTCTTAACTTTTGGAATTAACTCACAGCTTTTTGGCAGAAGTAAAACTCCATCCCAATTCTTTGCTGATAGTGTGCGTGTTTTCGCTACTACCTTGTTCTCCTGTAGTTGAACCTATGTTATGCGAACCATGTTTAATCTTAGCCACCCTCCCTGAGGATTTCAGCAATTTCTTCCTGCTTGATTTTGGCTTGTTTTGCTTTATTTTTTACTTTTAATTCTCCAAGCCTATGGCACAGTTTTTTTGCAAAAAACACAGTTGATGGACAGAATGCTGAACAATGTCTTACATTCACCCCAGTTCAAAGATCTGGGACTAAATCCATCGTTTGTTTGCACTCCACACCACCCTAGGTCAGACAATGGCTATATGCAAATCAGCCTTGACCGTGTGCCTCGTGGGAACAGTCCAGCCCGAACTACCAAGCCATGTCTTTCCTAGACTGGAATCAAGCATCCAAGGACCGGTTTCTGGCTATCAGCCTTCTTCAGCCTGGATAGCTTGACTCCAGTGATGTGGAGAGCCTGGGACTCACGTCTGAGCATACCCAGCCCACTCGGGGTGAAAATTGCAAAAAACACAGTTGATGGACAGAATGCAGAACAATGTCTTACATTCACCCCAGTACAAAGATCCGGGCCTGAATCCATCGTTTTTTTGCACTCCACACCACCCTAGGTCAGACAATGGCTATATGCAAATCAGCCTTGACCCTGTGCCTCATGGGAACAGTCCAGCCCGAACTACCAAGCCATGTCTTTCCTAGACCGAAAACAAGCATCCAAGGACTGCTTTCTGGCTATCAGCCTTCTTCAGCCTGGATAGCTTGACTCCAGTGATGTGGAGAGCCTGGGACTCACGTCTGAGCATATCTTCTTATTAAAGAGGTTCTAACCATACAGTGACTTAACGTCTTTTTTCGTTCTGTGTTTGCACATCTAGCTGTGGATACCCTTTTAGTAGATGCAGTGCCAGGAAAAAATAAATCTATCCACCAACAGAATTTATCCAGGGCTAAATTTGGTGCTGACAGAAGTTCAATCCCGTTTTATAGCCACATGCTGCTCTTGCAGATGCAACACATACATGATGAATATTGCCACTAGGAACTGAAACATATGGTTGGCAGCACTGATAACATGTGGTATCCCACAGTTCTATTTTGAAAGTACTATGTAAGGACTCTAGCGCTCCAAATGTGAATTAGTCTTTTTCTCTTAGTTATCATAGCTTGGTAAACTCCATATACTCCATGAAAGTGGTAGGAATGGTAAATGTTATTGGGTTGATGAATGAACAAGGTAAAGATGTTGAGATTTGAATTTACTCCTTCCGCAATATCCAGCATCGGATCCATTCTTTGGGGTATCATCTGCTCCTAGTATTAATCAAATACTATTTTCCTCAAGAGCTTTCTCCAAAGCACATTTTTGGCCACAGAAAGCAATGCAGCAGCTTGCCAGAGAAACATCTCTTCCTGAACCACTTTTTTTTAAAAATTGAAAACACAAGGTTAGCTCAACATTCAAGTACCCATAGGAAAGATAACTGCATCTTTAAATTTAGTCGTTCTTACTTTGGGCCCGGGAACCAGAACCCCTGAAGCAATTGTTTTTCCCTTCTCTGCCTGAGGAGAATCTGTACATCACATAAAATTTTCATATTCCTCTGTCTTTTCCTTGGGAGGTTTTTGGACACCTAGCTGTGAAACATTACCTTTTTTCGGAAAGAGATCTGCATGTTACAATCAGATTTGATTAGGCAACAGGATCTACAGTGCGGCGCAGTGCCATCCCCTTGTCACAATTACCATGCAGTGCAATTCCCAACAAGCATGAGACCTATGTCCACAATTAAGATTTATATGTTGCATCAGCAAATCTGCAAGGGGAAGCATTGGAAGCTACATAACATAGCATAACAATTCATAACCGTGAACCATTCTCGAACACCAGTATATGTTCCTTCAAATACTGTTAAGTTTAATGAAAAAGTATTAGACTAGAATTTACTCTCTAGATCCCTGTACTTGGTTACATTGGACCGCCAGATTTTTTCTTGCAGGCATTGTCTGAAGATGAACTCTGGAGCTGTTCAAGGCAGGTAAAACTCTTGGAAGTTAACAGTGGAAAAATCCCACCTTAGCCTAAATCAGGCTTTCTAGTCCTAAACCGTTAGTCCAGTGTGGCCTCATCACATTTTTACAAGGTTAGTGATGTAATCTCCAACTGTCCATGTTTGACTGTACTTTTAGGAACCAAGGCTCATGTCTGCCGAGAACTTTTTCTGCACTATAGTTGTTTTTTAGCCTTTTCACTCTATGTATAAGAAAAATTACTCCCTCAGCGGTGAAGTTGATATCAAGAGGTTTGACTCCTAGGGAGTCATTGCCTTCGAGAAAGATGTGCATCTTCTGTATTGGCGGGTAAATAAAGTGCTAGAAGTAATTGAGGGAGGTCCTGAAGAAGCTGAATGTCAGAGTTAATTTCCACATGAACTCTTTGTTACTCTTAACTGAAACTCTATTGAACTGCCTTTAGCAGCGAAGTATCAACCACCATGATTTGGAATTTGCTTAATCAAGTCAATCCCCTTTTCTGGCACTAGTTTCTGCTAAACAGATTCCATCATAAATTGAAAGGCAGCACAGATTTATGGATTCTCTTCCAGGGGATCCTCATCAAAGTCATAAGCACTTGAATATTCTCGCCCATGCGCGGGACCCTGGAAACACAATCATATATGTGCCCCACATATATGTGTGTATGTATATGTGTGGATGTATATATATATATATATATATATATATATATATATATATATATATATATACACACACACACACACACACCTACTGGCGGTCGCCAGTAGGCATATATAGTTAGGACCTAGTTACCATAGGAAATTCCGAACATTCTATTGGGAATAACTTTGGTGCCGATTGAGGGATCTGCCTGTAATTTTCCTTAAATTTGCCTTGCTACGCTCCCTACCTGAAAGTTTCGGGGGGATTGGTCAAGCGGGGGCCGAGAAAAAATGGGGGTCCCAAAACGTGTTTTGCCCATGTTCATTTCCATAGGGACCTTTAGACACGGCTACAGCCCGAACGGCTGAATGGAATTACACCAAACTTGGCAAAATAGTAGGGCCTGGTATGCAGATGTGCCTTTGCTATGTTTGGTGAAAATCCCTCCAGTAGTTGTTGAGAAAATTGAATTTGATCAAATTATAGATCTATATGCGCTCACCGTACGCGCACCCTTACGTGCGCGAGTGAGTTTTTGATTGGCTGGCAGTCAACTGTCATCATTCCAAACTGTCCAAACCAGGAAGTGTTGGCTACCATCTTGTTTTTCAGGAGAACTGAGGCACAAGAGAGCCCAAAACAAGAGTGGAAAACACGAAAAGGGGGCAGGGTAGAGACCCTCCAACCCTCTAGCCCTTCTCAGGGGGTCCCAAAAGGGCCCCCAAGGGCAAAAAAAAAAAAATGCACGATACGCGCACCGTACGCGTAGGGTACGCGTACCGTGCGCGTACCCTGCGATTTAAAAATAAATTATTTTTTGCACTTGGTGGTCTTTCTGGGACCCCCTGAGAAGGGCTAGGAGTCAGGAGGTCTCAACCCTGCCCCCTTTTCGCGTTTTCCACTCTTGTTTTGTGCTCTTGTGCCTCACTTCTCTTGAGAAACAAGATGGCTGCTCAGGTGGTCCAAGAAGGATAATAACATATATAAAGGTTTTCCGCTAATAGAATTAGCATTTACAAAACCTTTGAAATTTATTGAAAAAAATATAGGTTTCACGGCTGATATAGTTAGGAATTAGCATTTAAAAAACCTTGCAAATTCACTTAAACCATAGGTTTCAGGCCTTATATAGTTAGGAATTAGCATTTTAAAAACCTTGCAAATTCACTTAAAAAAACAGGTTTCAGGCCTTATATAGTTAGGAATTAGCATTTACAAAACCATTGAAATTGCTCCTATATAGTTAGTTGTACTAACTATATTTTGCGCACCCGCAATCCACTGCTGATGATGTCACATATTACATCATTCATGACCTGGTCAGTGACATCACTGATGACATCACTGATGACATATCATTTGACATCACTGATCACATCACTGATGATATTATTCATGTGATAATATGATGTACCTCCTCACACTCTAATATAACCTTTGATACACCCAGTGTTAAATACAGACTACCATTCTTGAAACCATTGACACACCAATACCAGTTACTACATACACACTCACTGATTCCTCGGTCTACACACACATTCACTCATTCACCCATAGAATCACTCATACATACAGTCACTCATCAATACAACACTATCATATGCACTCCTACACCTATACAGACACTCACACACTGCCACTCATCCATGGAGTTACTCGCACACCTAGTCAGTCATGCAAAGAGTCAATCACACTTCCATTTCCTCAACTATTTAGTTATACACACAACAGCTTACTTATTCAAACATATACTAACACATACTTACTCTCTTATACAATCACTGATACAAGTACACAATGATCCATACAGCCACTCGCACATTCACTGGCTCTCATGTATAGTCATTTATATATGCCAACTCTCACATGCACTGTGTTTAACATATGTACTTACTTGCACATGTAGCACGGAGATATCCATTCGCTCACCAACACACCCATGCACACAGTCAACCGCCCATATAGCTGTTTCCTCATACACCTAGTGAATCAACTGCTCACACATCTGTGCACAGTCACACACCTCCCAGTCACCCACACACACACTCAGTCTCCCATTCAAATACTTGGGCAACCAACCAATAACCCATATAGCCACTCATATAGCTACTGATCAACACATGCAGCAGCTTACACAACAGACATACAGATGCACTCATTCAGACAGTTTAGTCACTAACCCATGCATTTAGTAAGACACATTTAATCACTCACTCATACAGTCACACGCACCTACTAAATCCTTCATCCAGACATTTATACATCCACTCATTCTTCAGTATGTAAAACATATTTAAACTTTACAGAAACACAGTCACTGGATGTCATCAGTGATGTCAAATTAGATGTCATCAGTGATGTCATCAGTGATGTCATCAGCGATGTCACTGACCATGTCATGAATGATGTAATATGTGACATCAGCAGTGGATTGCGGGTGCGCGAAATATAGTTAGTACAACGAACTATATAGGAGCAATTTCAATGGTTTTTAAAATGCTAATTCCGAACTATATAAGGCCTGAAACCTATGGTTTTGTAAGTGAATATATATATATATATCAACTGCTGCCTTATATACACCAGAGCTCAATAATGCTATAAGGACTCCCCATTCTATCATAAAAGCATACATTAGAAACCGGGAAAAACAATAGCTAAACATGTTTTGAATCTGTTTTAATGCTTAGCAGTCAGAAGAAACTCTCACATAGGACTGAAAGCATATACAGCTCCCAGGCTGCATTGCAGAAACATGGTCTAAAAAGACTGAAAAGCTAACTCATAGCAACATAGAGATAAACTGGCACCGTGCCTTTAAGGCAGTCAGGACCCCCAGCATCCCATCATGCCTCAGGGGTGACGGTTAGGTCAGTTGTTCTTTCCGGCTCCTTCAGGAAGGATCCTGGTTACACAGTTCCACTTCTTTCTGATTTTAGTCAGAAATAATCTTGACTTTTTTTTTTTGACTTACTTCGATGTCTTCCATCTTTTGAAGTAAGGTTCTGTCTTTCTTTTTTTTTTTTTTACAGTTTTGGGCATTTCTTTCCACTCCAAATGCCATCCCTTTTTGACCCCTGCCCTTCTTGTGGTAAAAAGGCAGTCTGAAATCTCAACATTGTCCTCACAAGGCTCATGGGCCCACCTTTTGAACCATTACACAAATGCCCTGTACAGTTCCTCTCATGGAAAGCTTCTTTCCTCATTGTTATCACATCACTGAGGAGAGTTGGGGAGCTACTGGCATAAACGCTAGAAGAACCTTCCTTTCAGCTATACAAAGACAGGATTGTTCTCCGTACTAATCCCAAGTTTCTTGCCAAAGTAGTATCTGCTTTTCATATACCAAACGGTTGAGTTACCAGTTTTCTTTCCTCAACCTGATTCAGTAGCGCTCTTCACACGCTTGACGTCGAGAGCTTTATTGTACAACGCAGATAGAACAAAGGACTTCCACAAAACAATTGTTTGTAGCATTTGCTCCACCTCATAAAGGCAATCCTATCTCTAAATCTGGTATTGCAAGATGGATAGTTATATGCATTCAAACATGTTATGCTAAAGCCAACAGGACTTTTACTATAACCCCTAGAGTGCATTCCACTCGCAAAGTAGGGGGCTTTGTGTACTTTTTAGGTAACATCACTCTAGCTGATATATGTAAAGCAGCTACATGGTCTACACCACACACGTTTACCAAACCTTATTGTATAGATGTGTTAGCACGACAACAGGCTAATGTAGGTCAAGCAGTACCTAAAATACTATTCCAAACAACTGCAATATCTACAGGTTAGCCACCACTTTGGGTTTATACTGCTGTATAATCTATGCAAGCATGTGTATCTGCAGCACACATGCCTCAAACGGATAATGTTACTTACCAAGTAATCATCTGTACTTGGCATGTAGACCTGTAGATTCACATGCCTTCACCTGCCTTCCCTGGTACCTGTAGTTGTTGCAGTTCTTCATTATACATTTATACACATGGACATCTCTATACTACACTTTCTTACTCCATTCTTACCATCTTGCGGGAAAACTATCTAACAATGGAGTTGATGCCCATTAGCACTATCACCGAAAGGAGGAGTCACCTTACCTTGTGAATAGGAAAGACTTCTTCGAAGAAAAACAACTTTCAATCATCCGGACCCAACACTAGATGGCAGGAGTATGCAAAGCAAGTGAATCTACAGCTCTACATGCCAAGAACAGATGCTTACTAGGTAAGTAACATTATCCTATTTATACAAAACCGATTGGTCCAAGTTCAGTCTTTGAGTGTGTGAAATCATTTCTTGTGTGTACAGTAACTGCTTAACACTATCCTCTGATAAAGCCTTAAGTTCAAGTTCAGGGATTTATATAGCGCACTACTCACCCAGAGTGTCTCAAGGCGCTTGGGGAGGGGGGTTCATTTTTTTTGTCGAATAGCCAAGTTTTAAGTTCTTTTCTGAAGGAGATGTGGTTCTGTGTAAGGCGGAGGTGAGTGGGGAGTGAGTTCCAGGTCTTGGCCGCCAGGAAGGAGAAGGATCTGCCACCCATGGTGGATTTACGGATACGCGGGACTGCGGCGAGGGCTTGATTGGAGGATCTTAGATGGCGGGTGGGTGTGTAGAAGGACAGTCGAGTGTTGAGGCATTCGGGTCCTAGTTTGTAGAGGGCCTTGTGTGCGTGGGTGAGGAGACGGAACGTAATTCTCTTGTTGACGGGAAGCCAGCGGAGGTCTTTTAGGTGTCTGGTAATATGATCTTGGCGAGGGATGTCCAAAATGAGTCTCGCTGATGCGTTTTGGATGCGTTGGAGTTTTTTCTGTAATTTGGCTGTGATTCCGGCGTATAGTGTGTTTCCATAATCCAGTCGACCCGTGACCAGTGCGTGGGTGACAGTCTTTCTTGTCTCGGGGGGGGGGGGGGGGGGGGGGGGGGGGGGATCCAGCGGAAGATTTTTTTAAGGATACGAAGTACGTTGAAGCAGGAGGATGAGACTGCGTTGACTTGCCTGGACATCGAGAGTGAGGAGTCTAGGATGAAGCCAAGGTTACGTGCGTGGTCTGTGGGTATGGGTGCTGTGCCCAGAGCCGAAGGCCACTAAGAGTCGTCCCAGGCGGAGGGGGAAGATCCTAGGATGAGCACCTCCGTTTTGTCTGAGTTGAGTTTTAGGCGGCTGTGTTTCATCCACTCGGCTACTTCTTTCATTCCTTCGTGTAAGTTGGTTTTGGCGGTGTTTGGGTCTTTGGTGAGGGAAAGGATTAACTGGGTGTCGTCGGCGTAGGAGATGATGTTAAGGTTGTGTTGGCGCGCGATGGATGCGAGTGGGTTCATGTAAACGTTGAAGAGGGTAGGACTGAGTGATGATCCTTGTGGTACGCCACAGATGACTTCAGTGGCCTCTGAGTTGAATAGGGGGAGTCGGACTCTTTGAGTTCTCCCGGCGAGGAATGAGATGATCCAATCCAAGGCTTTTCCTTGTATGCCGATGTTGCTGAGGCGTTGTATAAGGGTGCTGTGACAGACTGTGTCGAAAGCGGCGGAGAGGTCGAGTAGAATGAGGGCCACTGTTTCTCCGTTGTCCAGTAGTGTTCGGATGTCGTCTGTCGCTGCGATGAGGGCGGTTTCGGTGCTGTGTTTGGCTCGAAATCCAGACTGAGAGGGATCGAGTGAGTTGTTGGATTCAAGGAAGGTGGCGAGCTGGCTGTTGACGGCTTTCTCAATGACTTTGGCAGGGAATGGGAGGAGAGATATGGGTCGGTAGTTTTTAAGTTCAGAGGGGTCTGCTGACATCCAAATCCCAAAGAACTAAACTCAGCAATCTGGCTCCTGAAGTCCTAGAGTTTGGTTCTTTAAGTCTACCATCAGACGGTAGGCCTATTGTAAAAAAAGCAAGAAAGCCTACTATCAGAGCTTTCTGTGCAGCAAAGTGGAAAAGATTTAAGGTCTGCTGTAATAACCAAATCAATCCTATAGATACTTCCTTACAAAATATTATCTGTTACACTTACAGCAAACTGTACTGGCTTATACATCAATTCTTTGCGCCTGGCAGCGGTAGCTGCGTATTTGCAGAACTGGCAGGATTTATCACTATTTAAAGTTCCAGTAATCAAAGCCTTTATGGAAGACTTGAAAAGTGTAATGCCACCAAGAATTCCCCCGCACTAGTATGGAATCTTACCATTGTCCTTACAAGGCTTATGGGTCCATCTTTTGAACCATTGCACAATTGTCATTTTCAGTTTCTGATAGAAAGTTGCTTTCCTCATTGCAATCACTTCATTAAGGAGAGTTGGTGAGCTACAGGCATTAACCTTGAAAGAACCCTTCTTTCAGCTCCACAAAGACAGGGTAGTTCTTCACACCAACCTTAAATTCCTTCCTAAAGTAGTTTCTGCTTTTCATATAAACCAGTGAGTTAAGTTACATGTGTTTTTTCCTCATCCTGATTCTGTAGCAGCACAAGCTCTTCACACGCTTGATGTCAAGAGATTTATTGTACTACATAGATAGGACCAAAGATTTCCTAAAAACAAAATGACTGTTTGTTGCATTTGTTCCACCTTACAAAGGGAATCCCATCTCAAATCCAGCATTTGAAGATGGATTGTTAAGTGCATTCAAACATGTTATGCAAATGCAAAAATAACTTTATCCATGCCCCCTAAAGCACATTACACTTGCAAAATGGGGGCTACTATGGCCTCTTTAGGTAACGTTCGTCTAGCTGACATATGTAAGGCAGCTACATGGTCTACACCACACACATTTACCAAACACTACTGTGTAGATGTTTTAGCACACCAACAAGCTAATGTAGGCCAAGCAGTACTTAAAACACAGTTTCAAACAACTACAAGATCTACAGGTTAGCCACCGCTTTGGGAGTATACTGCTTTGCTGTAGATACAACTGCTTTGCATAGACTACACACATGCCTCTAATGGATTGTTACTTATCCAGTAAGCATCTGTTCTTGGCATGTAGAACTGTAGATTCACATGCGACCACCCGCCTCCTCGGGGACATATAGTTCTTCATTATATATTCATATGCATGGACATCTCTATACTACCAATTACTAAATATATAGGTTTCCTATATCTAGGGTCACTGCACTTAAAACCTATAAGTCATCCCTATAGCAGGCTTTTACAATCCTGAGGTCAGGGTGCTTGGTTATAAGTGTGAGGGTGTCCCTGCATGAGCAGGACACCCCTACAGCCTACGGATTCCATTCTCCCGGGTTGTAAGTAAAGCAGCCATATACCATAAAGAGGGGCACTGCGTAATTATGTGATGACCATCTCGAAGCTGGCTGCAACAAATCCTATCCTGTTTGTATCAAACATGTTGGAATCATACATCCACTAAGTAAACGGTGTGGGAGGTATGATTCAAAGCGCTGGAAGATCACTCCGTTAGGCTCTATTTGTCACCGGTACTTGTATTCTAGACCCGAACATCACAAAATGGTTGCTGCCGACCAGAGACACGATTCTGCCCTCCTTCTGCAGAGCCAAGGTCGAGCAGGGGAAGGCAGAACAATGGTTATTCAGTATTAGGGGTATCTTTCATAGATTCACATGCCTGAATCATTCCCCGTCGTCTGGATGGGAGTAATGGGCCAGAGGCCTCTCATGAGTAACATATCCTTGTCCTTTTGTGAAAAGGACCAAATTTTAGCCAAGAGCCAATCAGCTATCACCACCCCTAGAACCTTCCTGGAAGGAGCTCTAGTCCCTCAGATTTTCGACCGCACGTCGTGCTAAGGGAGTCTCCACTGAGCTCTGCTCAGTTTTCCTTACGTCTCTGGATTTCCAGTATTTTTCTCTCAGAACTTCATTTGTGTGGGGTTTTCAGTTTACTATGGCTGATACTCCTAAAAAAGGTCTTTTTAGACCCTGTGCTTCATGTGGCAAGAAGAGGCTTCATGTAGACGACAAGCATAAGGATTGTCTCTATTGTCTCTACCCAGACCACTCTTCTAAAGATTGTAAGGTCTGCCGGACTTTTTCAACAAAGACCTTCAAGGACAGAGAGGGCCGCCTTTTGATATGACTACAGAGACTGAAGGATAAAGACCAGACAGTCTCTTCTGGTGTGAGTGAATATTCCTTAAGGAGTCCACATTCATCTCCTAAAAGACCTAGAGTGACATCCCCAGGACCATCTTCGGAGCCAACTCAAAAGAAGACGCAAAAGTCTTCAGAGGTTCATTCTAAGGTCTTGCCTGTGAAAGTTTCTCCTCCGGGCTCTGCTTCCACCTTCAAGAAACCCTTCACAACTTTGTCAGCTTTGCCTCTGACCGCGTCAACAGCTACCATCTCCACTTCTGTGGCGTCTTCTTCAATGTCCACGTCGACGTCTACAACATCCTCGTCGTCGACGGGTAGGTCCATTTCCCCTATCATTAAAATAAAGAAGTCGTCGACGCTTGTTCAGCCGCCGTCGACGAGCACTTCCACATCGACTAAGTCATCATCGTCGTTGACGAAAGCTCCATCGACGTAGACTCCATCTCCGTCGATGAAGTAATCGACGAAGCCATCGTAGTCGACGCCAACGTCGACGAAGAATCACCGTCGACGCCCCAACCTACGACGTCATCGTCGACTATGCCATCTGGATCATTCGTTGACGTCCCGCCCGCCGTCGATGACCACCCCGTCAACTGGTTCGACGATGACAACGGAACCTACCCTAAAAAGTGCGTATGTTCATTTAAAAATTACCAAACGCACACGGACACCAGATTTAACCTCTCCGAGCAGAGTCCAGGCTTTACCTCCTGCGCATCTCCTAGACGAGGATGACTCAGATGATGGCTCTATGTTCCAGACAGCTACTAGCCCATCCTAACTGAACGTAAAATACCACGAGAGCTCGGATTATGAGGAACAAGAACAGGAAGAACCAATAGATTACCAGGAGGAATTCCTGCCTCCTCCCCTTCAACCTATGATGTGTCTGCCTGCATCTATAGTCACTGATCTTCAGTTTTTGATTGCGGATTATAAACAGAGGTTCCCGTCTATGCCTACGCCTCCACCACCTCCAGTGGTTTCTCCTCCACCTAGACCTCGGCCTCCGCCTCTAGTACTTCAGCCGGACCCTGTTCCCTCACAACCTCCACCATCCTCGGATGATGAAGAGGAGGAGCAACAACATGAAGAAGGGGATCTTCAGGACTCCCATGACGAATGGGACGATTATGTCATTCCATGTCTGGCATCTCCTGTGCCTACGCAAGCCGATTCGCCCCCCCCCGAGGACATTGGGGGGTTCCATAATATCCTGGAAAGGGCGGCTTTGCGTTTCAAAATTCCCATTACAAATCAACAACAACACTGTTTCCTTTATAATTTTAAGGAACCCTTCAAAAAGACTGTCGGGTCCATACCTATCATCGACTACATTTGGAATCGGGGGTGAAGATCATGCAAAACCCTTCTTCCTTGCCCCCAGTGCTGCCTAGGCTGGACCAGAAATATAGGGCTCCAGACACAGCTCCAGCTTGCCTTACTAGCCATCCCAAACCGGACTCGGTCATTACTCAAGCAGCGCAGCGTAAATCGAAAAATCCTTCTGCTACTCTAAATGCACCTCTGGATAAGGAAGGGCGAAAACTAGACAATATTGGAAAAGTTTTTTTTTCTATGTCTGCATTAACAGTGCGCGCCTCAAACTCTCTGGCACTGTTAGGACGCTACAACCGTCAAATGTGGGCTGATATTGCCCCATATTTGGGATCCTTACCGGAGGAACAAAAAGAGGAGGCTAGGAAGATTCTCTTGGAGGGGGAATGCTCAGCCTCAGAGATAATCGATTGTGCGATGGATATCGCATCGACGGGGTTTCACCAACTGGCTGGGGCTGCAGTGCTGAGACGCCAAGGTTGGCTGAAAGCTACTACTTTCCGTCCGGAAGTACAATCTAAAGTGCTTGACATGCCTTACGAAGGTCAACTTCTGTTTGGAGCACACATTGATGAGGCGCTACAAGGTATTAAAAAAGATACCGATACTGCGAGGGCACTGGGTACCCTCCAGTTTAAGAGTCCTCCCTTTCGGAGCTCAAGAGGGAGAGGACAATCTTCTGCAAGAGGAAATTTTCAAGGTTACCGGTCCTCTTACAACTCAAATCAGCAGTATAAGCCTCAATATCAACAGAGGCAACAGCAGCAGCAGTCGTCTTACACAAAATCTTCCTTTCGTGGTAAAGGAGGAAAGACTAACGCAGCCAGAAGACAATGACTTCTCTCTGCCACAGGTCTCCACTTCTTCTCTGCCATGCAAGATTGGAGGAAGAATTTCGTCTTTCCTGCAAAATTGGAAAAAGATTACTACGGATCGATGGGTCCTCCAACTAGTTCAATTCGGACACTCTCTTGAGTTCATAGAAACTCCTCCTCAAACTCCTCCTCGTCCAATGCTCCACAAAAATTTACATCTACTGCTTTTGGAACTCTCACTAATGCTCCAGAAAGGTGCTATAGAAAGAGTCCCTCATGCTCAGCGAGGCAAGGGGTTCTATTCCCGATTTTTCTTGATCCGAAAGAAGGAGAAAAAATGGAGACCTATATTGGACTTAAGAAACCTAAAGTATCTCAAAAAACAGTCATTCCGTATGGTGCCCATTCAGGAGGTGCTACAACTCCTCAATGCGAACGACTTTATGGTGTCTCTAGACCTTCAAGGCGCTTATTTTCACGTGCCTATCCACAGGAATCACAAGCAATACCTCAGGTTCGCTGTGGTGGGCAGACACTACCAGTTTCGGGTCTTGCCCTTCGGCCTAAAATCAGCGCCACGCATTTTCATGAAATGCCTGTCTCCAGTGGCTGCGTACCTCCGGCAGCAACATCACCAAGTCTTTCCATACTTGGACGACTGGCTCGTCAAGGCGCCTTCTTTTGCAGGCGTGACCAAATCTCAAACCCCTGTCTTCAGCTTTTCAACGACTTGGGCCTCACTTTTAATCGAGACAAATCTGTCCTTCAACCTTCCCAGCGTCTCTTTCCTAGGCGCTGTCCTCGATACAGCACAGAAGAAAGCATTTCCATCGCAGGAGTGTCAATCCAAGCGGACATCCTTAGCGGCCCGCATACAAACCAGAAGATCCCTCATGGTGCCCCTTTACAAGTCCCTGCTTGGGATGTCTTCTTGCATCCTGTCAGTTCCACACTGCCGTCTTCACATGCGCCCTCTTCAGAAAGCGTTGTCCACTCAATGGATCCAGTGTACAGGATCGTTCGACGATGTCATCCGGGTGACTCCTCCCATGGTGGAAGCTCTACAGTGGTGGATTCACCCACAGAACCTTTTGCGGGGTTTGCCTTTCATGCTTCCAGTTTCTCCGCATATTATAACAGATGCGTCCCTGGAAGGTTGGGGTGCGTTCCTCCAAGAACTCAGAATCAACGGACAGTGGTCCCCTTCCGAGCAACAACTGCACATAAACCTTCTCGAGTTACGAGCAGTTTACCTGGCGCTTTGAGCATTCCTTCCTCGGATCAAAAATTCCCCAGTGCTTGTGAGGACAGACAATACCACAACAATGCATTATATAAACAAACAAGGGGGGGGGACCCGTTCTCTGACGTTCTCACGAATCTCAGAAAATCTGGAATTGGTTGCTTCTTCACAACATTTCCCTTCGTGCAGAATACGTCCCTGGAATGGACAATATCCTCGCAGACTCACTGAGCAGACAACGCTCTGTGTGCCACTAGTGGGAGTTGAATCAGCAGCTTCAGTCACATCTTCTCCCAATGGGGCACGCCTCACCTGGACCTTTTCGCAACCAGACACAACGCCAAATGCCAACATTACGCAAGCTGGCGTCCCAGAAGGGGTCTCTAGGGAATGCATTTTCGATCGCATGGTTCAACGTCTTTGCGTACGCATTTCCTCCATTTCGCCGGATTCCCATGGTTTTCCGGAAGTTGAAGGTGGAACATTGTACCCTTATCATGATAGCTCCAGCTTGGCTGCGCCAGCACTGGTTTACGGAGCTTCATCTCCAATCGCTTGAACCGCCGATCCCATTGAAGCCGTTCCCCAATCTCCTCACAATGAACCAATGACAAATCCAGCATCTCTCAAATTATCGGCTTGGCTCCTGAGTTCAGAGAATTCCAGAACTTAGACATCCCACCAGATTGCAGAGCTGTTCTAGCCCGAGCTCGGGCTGCCAGTACCAACAAAACATATTCCCTGAAATGGAAAAGATTCTGTATATGGTGCAAACCAAAGAAAGTACATCCTTTTTCTTCGTCGCCTGCACAGATTTTGCCTTCTACATTTGGCAAACTCCGGTCTTGCTCATGCTTCAATAAAAGTTCACCTGGCTGCCATATCTCGTTTCAGGCGTTCCTCGACTGGTGCTTCCCTCTGGTCCAGTAGACTCATAAAACAGTTTCTTAAAGGCTTTTTCAGAACGTTCCCTCTGGCGAAGACTTTACCGCCTGCCTGGCAGAAGAACATTGTGCTTGCTCAATTAATGAAACATCCCTTTGAGCTGATACACAAAGCGGATATCAAATATCTTTCCTGGAAAACGGCCCTTCCACTGGCGCTTACCTCAGTGAGACGAGTAAGCGAACTCCAAGCCTTCTCAATTCAAGACTCCTTCCTCCAATTCAAACACGACAGAGGACTAATCCTACATTTATTCCAAAGGTCCCATCTGACTTTCACCTTAATGAGCCTATAGTCCTGCGCTCTTTCTTCCAGAATCCACATTCTGCAGCAGAAAGGTCTCTCCACTCTCTTGATCTCAAACGCTGTCTTAAATTCTACATTCACAGAACAGACATTTCGAAAATCTAACCAACTCTTCGTTGCTTTTAGCAGACCTAGGAAAGGTCTTCCCTTGACTAAGCAGAGCATTTCACGTTGGATCTCTGCGACTATTGCTTTCTCTCATCAGCAAGCAGGACATCCTCTGCGTTCCAAGGTTCGTGCTCATTCCACTAGAGCAGTCTCAACCTCCATGGCTCTCTTTGCTGGAGTGCCCAATACTGACATCTGCAGAGCAGCGACATGGAAGACGCCGAATACGTTCACCAGGCACTACTGCTTGGATACTGAACTTCTAAAAGATGCAGCAGTGGGACAAGCTGTGCTCCGTTATCTATGTCACTAGAGATGAGCCTTCTCTTTCATCCCACCTTCCTACTGTCTACTTGCACATTTCTCTCTAATATTGCATTTTGGTACCTTTTGCATTTCACAATTGATATGTTATTATCTAGTGAGACTTGATGTTGTACCATTCGAAATGTGCTTGTTATTGCTCGCTACTCTGATTCAGGCATGTGAATCTATGAAAGATACCCCTAATACTGGATAAGGAATGTGTCACTTACCTGTAACTGCAGTTATCCAGTATTGATATCTTTCATAGATTCACATGCAACCCACCCGCCTCCTCTGGAAGGGCTCACCTTAGTTCACTCAGTAATATGCTACTTAGCACTGTGCTTACGAAAATCTGAGGGACTAGAGCTCCTTCCAGGAAGGTTCTAGAGGGTGGTGATAGCTGAGATGTTCGAGGCATGTGGGCTGCTGAATTCATATCTGTGCATAGATCGCCGCCTACTGTTGGGTCCGGATGATTGCACATTGTTGTCCTTGAAAAGTGTTCGTAGTATCACGAGATAGGTGGCTCCTCCCCTGGACTACAGTGCGCATGGGCATCCTCTCCATCCTCGGATTGTTTTTTTTCCGCCATTGGGTTCGGATGTACTTTCTTGACTCAAGTTCGGAATCAGTATAAAACACTTTGCAAAAGGCCTTCGGGACGTCGGTATTGTCTCGTTCGGTGCCTATACTTCATCCAGTTCTTAGAACAGGACGTCGAAGGCCGTTTGCCTTTTCGACACCAAAGGCCCCAACTACGACGACGATGGAACGGAGCCTGTTCAAGAGATGCCCTGTCTGCAACTCAAAATACCCTCACATTGATGTGCACCCAGTGTGCAATAAAGGTTTATCCTCGGACCACAACGAGGCCAGCTGTATGGCCTGTTCAAGTTCCGGTCGAAGAAGACGCTTCGACTTCGACGCGCAGCAAGTTGTCGGCGCAGAAAGCGGCGCCTGACCCGGAGAACATCTTCGAGGCCGATTACAATGAAGGCGTCTATGAAGAGGATCCTGACCAGCAGTCCGACCCTGCGTCGGAGCAAGACTCTAACTTCGGTGTGTACGACGATGAAGACTACGTCCATGATGAAGACGTCGTCTAGGTAGGAGTCGACGCAGAGGCCATCGGAGCCGTCGATGACGACTCGAGCGATGAGCAAGGCCCACCCGCAGTCGCGGGGACTCATATTGACACTGCTCTCTAAGGCTCAGGAAGGCCTTAGCCGAGATCCTACTCCACATTCTATAGCCCCGCGTCAAGGCCCGGCTAAAAATACTTCTAAGGAGCAATCGGTCGATCCCTTTAAAATCGAAACCAAAACCAACAGAGGCGAAAACAAAACTGTTGAAGACAGTCCTCGGATCGACGCCCTCTGACTCCTCGGCTCCAGTCAAGTCTAAAGGTGTCATCGACCCTTCTGGGCCACAAGGGGGCGTCGGCCCGAAGAGCGGGGCGCCGAAGCCGGTCTCTACGGTCAAGCACGTCACTCTGACGCCGTCGACGTCCAAACATGGCGACGCTGCCAAAGGACTCCAGACAAAAAAGACTGTCGAACAGACGCTTGCAACCTCCAAGCCAATGTTGAGCAAGGCCCTCGAGTCGGAAGACCAAACCCGACCCAAAAGAGCATATTGCATCGAAGCCCAAGGCCGTACCTGCTGCGTATCATGGGCTCGAGTCGACGCAAGCATGCTGGTGATCCACCGAAGCAGATCGTATCGAAGACTTCGTCAATCTCGAAGAAGGTCGGTTCGTCTCAGGTGCTTTCTCCAATTAAATACGGACTACCCCCGACCGCTCGACCCAAAGCGTTCGAACCACAAAAGAGCACCGAAACGTCCAAGGTGGTGTCGGGACCTTCCAAGTCTCAGTCCATTCCAGAGGAGGTAGTGTTCCAGGCACCCTCGTATGACAATCAGTCGAAGCTCTTCATCGACTCGGATTCTTGCAGGCTCACCATTCACAAACGGAAAATCGCTCCAGAACATCCTTTAAAGTCATACAAAATCCCTCTCAAAAGGAAAAGGGATTTAGCCACCTCACCTGTTCTCTTCGAACCTGTGGAGTCATATACACAACACTATGCCTATTCTCCCACACGCAGCGATGAGGATGTGGGAGAGGGTTACGGTCAGGTTGAAATTACTTATCATGCTGACGCAGATCAGGAGGAACCTCAACCCTGGACTGACCCTGTTGACCCTGATGAGCCCCACACTACGCAGACCCAGTGTAGGAGGACTTTCTGTTCGATACTTTCTCCACCTCAGAAAGATCAGTAAAGACATTGCCTATGCTAAAAGGTGTCCTGAAACATGCTACTGACATTTTCAAGGAAACCACAAGGGTAAGGGTTGTAAAACCAAGGATTGAAAGAAAATATCGGCCTGCGCCAGTGGACCCTTTTTACATCGAGGGCCAGCTCCCATTGCACTCCTTAATAGTGGCTAATGCTCGCAAGAGAGCAAACTCCCAGACTAGTGGTGATGCTCCTCCTCTGGACAAAGAATCCAAAATCTGGAAAGCTTCTGGCAAGCGTGTAGCTGCTCAAGCGTCTAATATTTGGAGGATCGCAAATACACAGGCCCCATTAGCCAGATACTATAGGGCTCACTACGACATGTTAGAGCAGCTAATGCAACACCTGCCTGATGTTTATAAGGAGGGAGCAGAAATGCTAATACAGGAAGGAAAATTGATTTCAAATGCATCCATCAAGTGTGCACTCGATGCAGCAGACACAGCAGCTAGGGCCATCAACACTAGTGTAATGCTAAGACGTCATGCCTGGCTCCGCATCTCTGGTTTCAAACCAGAGATCCAAACAACTTTGCTCAATCAGCCAGTTAACCCTGACTTTCTTTTGGTCCTGATGTAGACACGACCCTTGAAAAGACTAAGAAAGACACTGAGACTGCAAAATCCATGGGGACTCTACAGTCACAGCAGTTCAGGGGCAGTTCCTTTCGTCTCTCCGGTAACAGGGGAGCCTCTAGAGGTCAAGCATTGCAGCAAGCCCAATACAACAAGGGGAGCACGCAGACCACCTATAACAAAAATAACAGGGGTGGATATCGTGGGAACAGCAACAAAGGCAGAGGAAATAACAATGCCAGATCCTCCGCCCCCCAATAAACAGTGACGCCTTGTCACTGCCCCAGACCATATAACACCGGTCGGGGGAAGACTCCAGCAGTTCCTGCCAGTCTGGGAAGGCATTACCACAGACAGGTGGGTGAGACAACTTATCCAAACAGCTATTGTCTGGAACTAACCTCCACTCCTCCCAACATACCCCCAAGGCACTGTCCTATGTCCGCAGAACACATGCACTTATTGCAGCAAGAAGTACTCTCCATGCTGCAAAAAAGGGCAATAGAACTCGTGCCTTTAGAACAGCAAGGTACAGGGGTGTACTCTCTGTACTTCTTGATCCCAAAAAAGAACGGTTCCCTGCGGCCCATTCTAGACCTCAGACCCCTGAACCAGTACATCTTGTCAGAACATTTTCATATGTTAACTCTACAGCAAGTCCTACCATTGCTCAGTCAGGGAGACTTCCTGGCAACCCTAGATCCAAAGATCCATATTTCCACATTCCCATTCACCCAGGTCACAGGAAGTGTCTCGGGTTCACCGTCAACAACCAGCATTACTAGTTCAAGGTCCTGCCTTTCGGGGTCACTACTGCCCCCAGGGTGTTCACCAAGTGCTTAGCGACTGTGGCTGCACACCTTCGGAGACAACGCATCCATGTCTATCCTTACCTGGACGACTGGCATGTCCAAGCAAAGTCAGCCCAGCAGTGTGCCAGCCACATGTCCCGCACGATTCACCTCCTACACAGTCTAGGATTTTCACTGAATTACCCCAGAAGTCACACCTTCAGCCCGCTCATGTACAACAGTACCTAGGTGCAACAATAAACACTCTGACAGCAACAGCGCAGCCAAACTCTTCCAGAGTCAACAGCATGCAATTGCTGATTCGGAAATGCAGGCCCCAACACTCGCTTCCAGAGCAGGTGTTCATGCAGCTGATCGGTATGATGGCCTCCTGCATCTTCATTGTTCCGCACGCGAGGCTACAAATGCGTCCGCTTCAGGAGTGCTTAGCATGACAGTGGAACCAGGCTCATGGGCATCTGAAAGACCTAGTGTTGGTGACCGGTCGTGCATACAACTCTCTGCATTGGTGGAACACACAAAACCTTTGCAGGGGACGACCGTTCCAAAAGCCTGTCCCACAAATAGTGCTAACAACGGACGCATCTTTCCAGGGCTGGGGAGCGCATGTCCTCCATTATACCGTGCAGGGACTATGGACGACGCAGCAGCAGAAGATGCATATCAATCTGTTGGAGCTGATGGCAATCTTCATGGCGATGAAGGCATTCAAATTGCACCTGTGCAACAAAGTCGTGCTGATCCGGACGGACAACATGACTGCCATGTATTACATCCAGAAGCAGGGAGGCACACACTCTCCGCAACTGTCTCATCTAGCCCAGAGCATGTGGAAGTGGGCTATTCAAAGGTACATGTACCTCATGGCGGAACATCTCCCAGGCAAGGACAACCAGATGGCGGACCTGCTCAGCAGGCACAGCCATCAGATGCACGAGTGGGAGATACACCCCTCGGTGCTCTAACCATATTTCCAGCTGTGGGGTCATCCAGAGATAGACCTATTCGCAACAAAGGAAAACGCAAAATGCCAAACCTTCGCCGCCAGGTTCCCACACCCGCAGTCTCAGGGCAATGCGATATGGATGAACTGGTCAGGCAGATTTGCATACGCTTTTCCTCCAGCAGCGCTCATACCGCTTGTGGCATGCAAACTGCGGCAGCACTCCATGACGCTCATCCTGGTTGCTCCAACGTGGGCAAGGCAGGCCTGGTACACCACGTTCCTGGAACTTTCAGTGGTGCCTCACCAACGCCTGCGCCTCACGCCCAGTCTCCTCAGTCAGTCATGGAGACATTCAGCACCCAGATCCACAACAGTTGAGCCTTGCAATATGGCTCCTGGGGTCATAAAGTTTGGCTACCTCAACTTGCCCCCTGACTGTATGAACATCATCAAGGAGGCAAGGCGACCTACAACTAGGGCATGCTATGCGGCCAAATTGAAGCGATTTGTCATCTACTGTTCCAATAATGACATTAATCCGCTAGATGCGTCCACGCAGAACATCATATGTTATTTATTGCATCTGTACAGATGCAATCTGGAATATAGTTCCATCAGGATACATTTGGGCGCCATGGCAGCATATCTTCAGAACAGGCAGCATCTTCCCTTTTCAGGGTGCCTGCCGTTAAGGCTTCTTTGGAAGGACTCAAGAGTGATCCCTCCTAGACACCCTCCTTCACCTGTCTGGAATCTAAACATAGTTCTCACCAGACTCATGGGACCACCCTTTGAACCTCTTCACTCCTGTGAGATACAGTTTCTTACATGGAAAGTGGCTTTTCTGGTAGCCATCACATCGCTAAGAAGAGTTAGTGAGCTTCAAGCCCTAACAATTCAAGAGCCTTTCATACAAATTCATGCTACTAGGGTAGTGCTACGTTACAACCCTAAATTCATGCCTAAGGTGGTGTCGCAGTTCCACATTAATCAAACCGTAGAACTGCAAGTTTTTCTTTCCAAATCCTGATTCTGTGGCAGACCGAGCGCTGCACACCTTAGATGTTAAAAGAGCTCTCCTGTATTACATCGACAGGACAAAAGACTTTAGAAAGACTAAACAACTATTTGTTGCCTTCTCTCCACAACACAAAGGCAACCCCATTTCCAAATCAGGTATAGCCAGATGAATTGTTAAGTGCATACAAATCTGTTAACAAAAAGCAAAACACACATTAAGAGTTCCCCCAAGAGCGCATTCCACACGCAAGTTAGGGACATCCATGGCTCTCCTAGGTAACATTCCCCTAGAGGATATATGTAGAGCAGCCACATGGACCACCATACATACATTTACCAAACACTACTGCGTAGATGTACACTCCAAACAGCAAGCTGCTGTAGGACAGGCTGTTCTCAAAACCCTTTTTCAGACTGCTGCAGCTCGCACGGGCAACCACCGCTAAGGAGGTAACTGCTATTTATTCTATGCACAGATATGAATTCAGCAGCCCACATGCCTCGAACGGAATATGCTACTTACCAGTATGCCTCTGTTCTTGGCATGTAGGGCTGCTGACATTCATATCGCCCGCCCTCCTCCCCGGTGCCTGTAGCAGCTGTAGCACTCAGAATCATTCTCAGGCATGGTCATCACTTACTGTATTACACTCCATCTCTGCCACAATGGCGAAAAACAATCTGAGGATGGAGAGGATGCCCATGCGCACTGTAGTCCAGGGAAGGAGCCACCTATCTCGTGATACTTCGAAGACTCTTCCAGAACAGCAATGTGCAATCATCCGGACCCAACACTAGGCGGCGATCCATGCATAGATATGAATGTCAGCAGCCCTACGTGCCAAGAACAGATGCATACTGGTAAGTAGCATATTCCTTGTGTACCGGGGACTCCCATCCCGACAACGAGGAATGATTCAGGCATGTGAATCTATGAAAGATACCAATACGGGATAATTGCAGTTACAGGTAAGTAACACATTCCGTATCCTGTCACAGGGAGGTGTGACCACCTCCCTGATAGGATTTAGTGTTTTGAGGCTGGGTGGGTGCGCTTGCCAGCGCCACTCAGTCTGCATGAGGGGCACGTTTGGTGTCCTTATGCAAAGTCCAGTTCAAACCAGGTCTGGGAGCCATTGGCGTCTGCTCTGGCGCGAAACTGGACAAAGGACATGGGAATAACCTCCCTACTGTCCAGACTCTCCCCTAGGTGGGTCCCCTGAATCGGCCCAACCCTTTCCTTAGGGTACTTAAGGGCTTACCTGTGGGTGGGTCCCTAGTTTCGTCGTGGGACACGATTCAAATCATACACCACTTCAACTTCCACCGTCTGGGCACCCTGGACTTCGTTTGGGCTCCACTTCGTCCCCCTTTCAGCCTGCTGCATAGTCTGCGCCTGTGCACAATACTGGAACCTTCCAAGGCCTGTTGGCATCCAAGACACTTGAAGGAATCTCCCTTTAAGAGAAGGAGTCACCTCCCTGCATCCGCAGGCACTACAACCAAGCTGACCGGTCTGCTGATCCTGAGCTCTTACGGACTCTGAAAGGTTCAACAACACAGGTGGTGATTCTCCAAGCTCTCTAGTCCTGCCCTTTCACTAAGTTTGAGGCCAGTATCCCTCGTGGGAGCCACAGGATCTCTGTCCACACCGCATTGCTTGCAATGTGGCCTGTATGTTTTTGTGAGCTGCTCAAGGTCCTCTTACGACTCCAGTGCCTCTGACCTGTGGTTTCTGTTGAGGTTCATTTTTGTTTGTGTTGGGCTCCTCTGATTGCTCTGGGCCTGTGCTGACTCCCCTCAATGTTGTGAGTCCCCTGGACCTTGCTGGTCCCGCCATTGCACCTTCTTCGGCATCCCGTTGTTTGCGTTAGTCAGGGCTTGTTGGTGCTTCCGATAGACACAGACCACTCAACTCACGACATCTGACGTGGGACAGCTCGTGCATGGCTCCTGATCTTCCTCAGCATCGCCTGGTCCTCACAACTGCAGAGTCCAGGTCACCGTCACCTCTCCTGCAACACCAGACATCGGTGGGCATTCGTCTTCCAGGTTTCCGGGTCACACCTAAGTGACATAGACTCTGTCCCCTCTGCTTGCAGGTACCTCTCAACTAGAATCCACCTTCAGATTTCACCAGACACTTTCTCCTTCTCCACACTTTCCTGAAGTTCTCCATTGGAAACAACAGTGGTTACCGACACCACCACGCACCTTTGCACCCAACTTCCCTCTTGTAGGTAACGTGGTTACTAGGGTATCCACAGGTGGGGTGGCTCTCCAACCTTCTGTCTTCCACTGGGTTTCTTCAGGGTCCTCTGAGAAGGGTCCTTTTTCTTTAAAATTCCAACCATGATTTACACGTTGATTTGTACAGAGAGCTTGGTTGTGTTCCCACACTGCACACAATCTCCATGGGGTCCTTAGTCACTCACCATGTGTGGTTCCTTGGGTGCTCAGCACTTCTACGTCCTCTAGACATTGTCTTCACACGAGTCGTGGTTCTTATACCAATTTCTTAATATATGGTTTGGTCCCCACCGGGCTTCACTGTGTATTATGGGCTTTTTACGTGATTTCTATGCTACGTTGTGTGCATTGTGCATATCGCTGGGTCGGAGATATCCAAATGTGTTAGAGTAATTTATAATAAATATATATTTTTTATAAATACCTTGTGTGGCTCTTTTCCATTCAATCTATACTTCTAACGTTTCATTCTGGTAAAACAAGCTGCTTTACACTCCTTCTCGGCTAAGCTTGATGGCTGCTCTCCACAGCTACCACTTGGAGTGCTTTCAATGGTTTTCTAAGACCTCCTAAATCATTATAAGGTTTGTCTGGACTGATGCAGATTGTCCACTTACATAGGTGTACATTATATACCAGGTCAGCCTCTCACAGGTAGACATTCTCCACCAACAATAGGGACACATTGTATAGCCCCATTTTGCGAACTCTGTTTTGATACTTTGAACTTGAGGGAGTATGCTTTTTCCCCACTATGCTTTATCTTCTAAAGTCTTGGAGGTACTTCTTGCAGCTGGATGTTTTGTGACCGAGGCAATGTCATTAGAAATAACATTATTCACTTCAAGCGGAGATGTGGACATCCGTCATTCGCAATGCCGCGTGTGAAAAAAGGGATAAAATGGAGAAAGTGAAAGAAGGGGTGCTTGGTTGTGATTTCAGCTTGCATTTATCCTACTGATCGGGGTTTCTTATTACATTGGCCTTTAGTTACCTGCCTGTACAGTTTAGCCTACCTTGGTGTAATCTTAAATGCTGCTGTTTCTCATGCAATAACCTTTGAACAAATTCTTTCCCTCAGAATTTCCAGATTTGAAACACTATTCTATTTATAGAGCAGAATGTCTGGCAGGAGTGTTGGAGAGAGTTTTGCAGCGTGAATCTTTCTGGATTCACTATGCTGTGCATTATTCCGCGATCTGGTGGTTGGGTCCGGATTCGTAGTCTTTTTTTCTCTTTTTTTTTGTAGCCCAGGTGGGCGTCGACGTCCCATTTGGTGCACCTTCGTGACGTCGGCACGCTTCCTGCGGAAGCTCCCACCCTTGGGCGCCATCTTCAGATTCTTTTTTCCGCCGTTGGGTCTGGATCGTCGCATGAAGCTCCGGAGAAGTTTCAGGAGAAAAGAAGGAAATACACCAAGTTTTTGAAGAAAAAGGACCGAGGAAGGTCGGAGAAGACCTCCTAGAGCCAGAACGGAGAAGGAGGAAGAAAACCTCGAGGTTTTCGACGGCCAAGGAGAAAGCGCGGGCAGGGGGCCCCCTGACCGAGCACATGGACAACACTCCATTCAAGTTCTGCCGTAATTGCCACCACAAGTACGCGCAGAAGGACCAGCATCCGGTCTGCAACCTCTGCCTGCCGGTCGACCACTCCAGTGAGGATTGCAACGCCTGTTCAGTCTTCACGCTGAAGACTTTGAGAGTTCGAGAGAGACAGAGGGTGGCCCACCAGACGATGCAAGGGAAAGGGACCACGCCGACGCTTTACGACCTGGGTGCCTCCTCCGAAGAAGAGGAGAACATCGCTGAGGGACCAGATGACTTCACGGTCGTAGAGACCGATGTGAGACCTTCAAAAAAGGTAGGAGAGTCTACGACCCCGAAAACCCAGACAGGGCCTACAAAGCCTGAGGGAGAACCCCGTAAAACAGAGGCTAAGTCCTCGAAAGGAGCACTGGCGACGAAATTTTCGACGTCCGAAGTTGCATCCTCCGAAAGGCCCAGCGGATCCTTCAAAAAGGACTCCAAGATGGCGAAGACCAGCGAAAAGCAAAGGTCGTCGAAGCAGGCCCTCGAGAAGGGACCCGCGAGCGAGAAGACGCTCAAAATGGCCTCGACGTCGAAGGCACCATCGAAGAGACCAGCCGAGAAGCTCGACGCCGAGCAGGCGGCAGAGATGGAGAAAAAGAGAAGAAGGCTCGAGGCCGAAATGGAGAGTATGCTCCAGAGGAAGAGAGACTTTGACGAGAAAATGAAGAACTACTCGATTCCCTCGAAGACCGCTACTGCCGCCTCGAGCACCGCAGCGGCAGCCGAAGAGGTAGAGTTGCAGGAGGATTTCGAGGCCGAAGAGCCGCCGAAAACTACAAACCCCACGGATGAAGGGGAAGAGGAGGATTTCTACCGCTCGGAGGGAGATTACCTCCGCGAGAGCTACTACTCAGAATACTCAGCGTCATTAGACGAAGAATGGCAGGATCTCGAGGCCGATAACCCCGAGGAACCTGTGGAGACGTACCCGTCGAGGCCTTCGCCGCCAGACGACATCGGGGCTTACTATGAAGTCGTCAAGAAGGCTGCAACAGTCTACAATGTAAAGTTGGAGGAGGAACAGACAAAGGCAGACTTCCTGCTGGAAACTTTGCTCCCCTCACAGACGAAAAGCAGTTTCCTGCCCATGCTGAAGAGCGTCACGGCACAAGGAAATGAAGCCTTCAAGGAATCGGCTACATGCAGGTCAGTGACCCCGAGGACGGAGAAGAAATAAAAGTTCTCCTCCGGGGACCCCCCTTATATCCAGGGCACCGTGGCAGCTGACTCTATTATCGCGGCAACGGCCAGGAGAAGGGCCAACATGCCAACCACATCTAGCCCACCACCTGATAAGGAAAGCAGGAGGATGGACCTCACTGGAAGGAAAATAGAAAGGAATGCGGCTATGCATTGGAGGATGGCGAACTCCAACGCACTCCTGAATAGACACCAATATCAACACTGGGATGAGATGAGCCAGTTGCTGAAACACATGCCTGAGTAGTACAGGCAGAGGGCAGCCCACCTCGTGGAGGGGGGAAAGGACATAGCAAACGCATCCCTGAAGACGGCCCTAGATGGGGCAGAAACATCAAGCAGACTGATGGCCATAGGTATCACTGAGAGAAGGCAAGCCTGGCTCAGAATATCAGGCTTCAAGGCAGAAGTACAGAACAACATCCTGAACACCCCCTTCAATGGGGAGACGCTGTTCGGAGCATCGGTGGATGACAAACTGGCTCAGCTGAAGAAAGACAATGAGACAGCCAAATCAATGGGAGCCCTACAATTCAGGGGGATGCGGAGAGGCACCCCCACAAGGAGACCAAATGGTAGAGGGGGAAACCAGCAATCACATTCGCAACAGTCGCACCACCATGGTCAACAGAGTGACAACCAATGGCACCAGGGTCAACAGAGGCAGAATTGGAACTCCCAGAATAGGGGCCAGTCCTTTCGAGGGAGAGGAAACGGACGGGGCCAGAGACGGAGAGGTGGTGATCAACCCCCCCAAAAGTGACTCCGTGAAGGAGGCGCTCACCCACCCAAAGCCTCAGGGGGGAGAGCACCAACAGCTAAGGGGAGGCTCACACGGACACGGCTCAAGAGAACACACAACACCAGTAGGGGGAAGGTTGAGATTTTTTCTACACAAATGGAGAAAAATAACCACAGACAAGTGGATACTAAATATTATACAGCACGGATACTGCATAGAGTTGGAAAAATATCCACCAAGCAGAAAGCCAAAGAGAAGGGGTCACAAGGGCAAAGAACTGCAGTTGCTCCAAGAGGAAGCTCAAGAACTGCTCCTCAAAGAGGCCATAGAACAAGTCCCGCACAGAGAACGGAACAAGGGGGTGTACTCAAACTACTTCCTAGTACCAAAGGCGGACGAAAGCCTAAGACCCATCTTGGACCTGCGCTTCCTGAACACCTACGTAAAAACTCAAAAGTTCAAGATGACTTCCCTGCAAGAGGTCATCCCACAAATAAGGCCCGGGGACTACTTGTCCACGATAGACCTAAAAGACGCATACCTGCACATCCCCATGAACATGAAACACAAACACATGTTAAGATTCAAGGTGAACAAAGACCACTACCAGTTCACAACCCTGGCTTTCGGGCTCAAGTCAGCGCCAAGGGTCTTTACCAAATGCCTCGCGGCGGTGGCCGCACACCTATGAAGGGAGGGTATACACGTGTACCCCTACCTGGACGACTAGCTCGTGAAAGCAGGCTCTTACACGAGATGCAAAGCCCACGCAGAACAGGTCACAAGAACGCTCACGAACCTGGGCTTCTCCATCCACTGGAGGAAGTGCTCCATGGACCCAGAACAAGTGAAAATCTTCCTGGGAGCCCTGATCAACACGTCGAATGCAGAGTGACACCCAGCGAGAAGAGAACACTCAGCCTGCTGAGGGAGAAACGTCACTACCAGAAGGGGCAAGTTCTGACAGTGAGGACGGTGAGCAAGATCTTGGGGATGATGGCGTCATGCATCCACCTGGTCCCTAATGTTCGGCTAAAGATGAGACCACTACAGGAGTGGCTGCAACAGCAATGGTCACAGGCAGAAGGAAGTTGGGAAGATCTAGTGGTTGTTACGCACAATGTGCAGGAGGAGATGAAATGGTGGACGAAGGAGAATATAACGATGGGGAAGCCTCTAACGCCACCGGACCCAACTGTGACCATCACCACAGACGCATCCCAGAAAGGATGGGGCGCACATATGAACAGGCTCAGAGTGAGGGGTCTGTGGAACCCAGGAGATGCGGTCAAGCACATCCAACTACCTGGAACTGAAAACAGTGTTGCTGGCCCTCAAGGCCTTCCAAAAGCACCTTTACAACAAAAGGGTGATGATACAGACAGACAACACAACAACGATGTTTTACATCAACAAGCAAGGGGGGACTCAGTCATTCCCTCTGTCGAGCTTGGCTCAAGAAATATGGAGATGGGCGATCCCACTCAGGATAGACCTGCTTGCCATACACCTGCCAGGGAAGGACAATGTGGAAGCGGATTGGCTCAGCAGGCAAGCATCGGTGTCCCACGAATGGGAACTGAACAACCAAGAGACAGAGAACCTGTTCAGGAGGTGGGGCACACCAACAATAGACCTGTTTGCAACACGCCAGAATGCAAAATGCCAACACTTTGCATCGAGGGAACAGGAACCAATGTCCCATGGGAATGCCCTATGGATAAGCTGGTCAAAGAAATTTGCCTACGCTTTTCCACCAACGCCACTGATCCCCAGAGTCCTGAACAAGTGCAGGTCGAGCAACATGACTCTCATCCTGGTGGCTCCCCAATGGGCGAGGCAGACTTGGTACTCTCAGATTATGGAGATGTCGCAGGGCAGGGCACACAAGTTCCCGAAAAGAAGAGACCTTCTCTCCATGGAAGGGGGACAAGTTCTACACCCAGAACCAGAAAGCCTTTGCCTGTCCGCGTGGCTCCTGAGGACTTAGAGTTCGCACATCTAAAACTACCAGAGAGCACACTTCGGGTGCTGAGAGAAGCAAGGAGACCCAGCACGCGGAAGTGCTATGGGGAGAAATGGAAGAGGTTCACGCAGTGGTGCCATAGGAAGAACCTGGAGAGAAAACTGACTAGAGAGTCTACAGTACTCAGATACCTCACGCACCTGATCAAAGCCAAACTAAGCTCGTCCTCGCTGAGGGTTCACCTGGCAGCGATTGTGGCATACACAAGAGGAGAAACAGGGAGAAGTTTCTTCACTTCCAGAGTAGTGAAAAGGTTCTTGGAAGGAGCGAAGAGAATAGCGCCACCCAAGAGGATGCCGCCGCCGGCATGGAACTTGAACGTGGTACTGACGGAACTCATGAAGCCACCGTTCGAACCCATCCATAAAGCGTCACTACAAATGCTGACAATGAAGACAGCCTTTCTAGTAGCAATAACATCGCTTCGCAGAGTGAGCGAGCTACAAGCTTTGACGCTGCAAGAACCGTACATACAAATACACAGTGACAGGGTCGTGATGAGGAATGACCCGCATTTCATGCCCAAGGTAGTATCTAAATTCCACTTGAACCAAAGTATCCAGATTCCTAGCTTCTTCCAGAAGCCCACGTCAAACGCGGAGAGGGCGCTCCACACTCTGGATGCAAGGCGGGCAGTAATGCACTATATAGAAAGGACGAAAGAACACAGGAAGACAAAACAATTCTTTGTGTCCTTCGCAAGGAGTCTCCTGGGTAGACCAGTGACTAAGAACACCATAGCAAGATGGATTGCCAAAACAATACAGCTCTGCCACATGCAAGCTGGTGAAGAGCTCACGGAGGGGCCACGAGCCCACTCAACCAGAAAGAAAGGGGCTACGATCGCCTTCCTGGCAAACACGCCCATCCAAGACATATGCCTGGCGGCAACATGGGCTTCAGTGCACACTTTCACTAAACACTATTGCGTAGATGTGCAGATGAACAAGGAAGCACAAGTGGGCCAAAGAGTGCTTCAACATATCTTTAACAACCAACGCTCATCTTCCACCCAGCCGCCACATGAGTGACAAAACCGCTACGAAATCTATGCACAGCATAGTGAATCCAGAAAGATTCACGCTGCAAAACGAATAGTTTCTTACCTGTCGGTGTAGTTTTGCAGCTTGAAGATCTTTCTGGATTCACTAGCGAACCCACCCACCTCCGCCAGAAAGATGAGGCTGGAGAAGGTGGAAGGACATGGAACAAGATAGGAACGTTTAACAAAGACATATATACGTGAAGAAGTTTACGTTGAAGGAAAGTTTAATACACATAGCCATGGATTCACCACAAAGGAGAAAAGAAAAAAGAATCAGAAGATGGCGCCCAAGGGTGGGAGCTTCCGCAGGAAGCGTGCCGACGTCACGAAGGTGCACCAAATGGTGGGACGTCGACGCCCACCTGGGCTACAAAAAAAAAAAAAAAAAGAGAAAAGACTACGAATCCGGACCCAACCACCAGATCGCGGAATAATGCACAGCATAGTGAATCCAGAAAGATCTTCAAGCTGCAAAACTACACCGACAGGTAAGAAACTATTCGTTAGTCACTTCCTACCTCTTTCATTGATGTGTTCTTTGTGAACCCATGCTGCATGTCCCCTCTTATCCATCATTCTTTCCTGTCACCCATCTTCAGGTGAGAGACGGTGTAAACTAGACTTCAGAAGGTCTCAGTCACCACAATGACACAACAAAAGATAAGAGATTGCTAGCTTTTTCTAGGACATGGAGGACGTTAACAGAAAAGTGTTACATTCCTAGGTGACTGTTTCTGTGTTGAGCAAGATTGAGGATTTTATTACTCATTTAACAGGCTTCTACCTCTGATTTAGGGTTTCTAATTCATTTTGGAATGGCCTCTCAGAACTCCTCAAAACAATTTAGTATGGACAATTCTGCTAGTTTTAATTTCAGTTTACCAAAGCTGTGCTTCATAGTTTGCTGTGTTAAAACTACTATTCAGAGTAAAATCCTCAGCCCTCCTATTTTTAGAAACTCCTATTGGATTGATTCCACTAAGGAATGTGCTGCAACAGGTGTCCTTCAAAAAAGGAGAAAAAAGCAGGTTACTTGCAGTTACTTGTTCAGTATGATTGATTTTTAGTTAACCAGCACATTTGTTTAAGCCATTTGTGTCTTCCAATTAGAACTGCAAGTTGCCAAAGATGTGCTTCATAGTTTTCTGTGTTAAAACTACTATTTACACCAAAATCCTCAGCCTCCTACAGTTGGAAATGCTTAATGAAGTGATTCAACTAGGGGCTGTGTTGCAACAGGCGTAATATAATTTTTTTAAAAAAACCTGGTTACTTGCATTTACTTAAGTGCACTTGGATGGATTTGTAGTTAACTAGCACATTTGTTGAAGCCATTTGCGTCTTAGTATCTAAGTACTGCCAAGGTGTGTTAGTTGAATTTGACAAAGTTCTAATTTTCACGTGTTAAGTCCTAATCAAGTGTGTAAAGTATAGTCCAGGCCAAATTATGTACAGTTAATTATACAAAATTAGTTTTCGCATAATGTGCCAATGAAGCCTGACTAAGCCCATGTTTTTTCATATCACATGTGGAATTTGTGAATGTGTGTGTTTTGTGGGGACGGAGGAGGTAAGTTGTGAAGAAAGGACAAGTAGAATTGCATGAAGCTTACCAGTTCTTTACTTGATGATAAAATAGCCATCTTAATATTCAACATTCACATAAGTTGAACTGTGAACCTTTTTGGGAGAATGACAACTTCTGTATTTTTCTGGCATACAAAATATATGAAATGCCATAACAATATTAATTCCTAGTTCTTTATGAATATAATACATTACATGTTTTGAAGAATACTTTACATAATGCAAAAAAGGTTGTGTATGTTTTGCAGGTATTCCTGATTTCACTTAATTTATTCTTATACATAGTCCCACCGAACCAGATCTACAGTATACCTACCCTCATGAAATCTGTGCAGCAGAAGAAAGCCTCTGTGAATTGTAATTCACACTTTATTTCTGCTTTTATTTGTTGAGTGGCTTATGATTTGTTTTTATGCATTTATTAAATTACTAGGTTCTGTGTTATGTACAAAGTTTGATATAATTTAATAAATATAAAAAAGAAAACAAAAAATATGAAATGTGTTGCGTTTTGTTTCTTCACCTTTGAAAGTTGGAAATAAACTGGTGATAGAATATCTTTTAATGCCTTGTTCTGACCATAACCTCTGATAATTCAATATAGTCTTTTCATAAGTGATTTCAAACGTTTTTTAAAGTGAACGGTCTGGCCATAATTAACCAGTTTGCACATTAGTTCTCATAATTTCTAGATGCCTGAAGTAGTCACTAAACTGAAGTAATTGGATACTAAAATATTTTGTTTGTGAGTGACACCATATTAATATTTTTAATGAATTAGAAAGCTCATATTGAATCATTTAAAGAAGTGAATATTAAGTAGTGCGGTAATTCAGTAGCAGACTAACAAACATCTTCCTACTCTGTGTTTGGCCAGATAAGGGTGGAAGATAGTGGTTTTCTTTGGAAGCAGCGCAAAAACATATTTTAGCTTGTCCAATAATGTGCAATATTGTAGTACAAAGTATTTTTTAGTTGTTACTGGCATGTCATTGCTGTACTGTCTAAGCTGTTAACCCCTTCGCTGCGGCGGCTATTCCGCCGCAGCGCTAAGGGGGTGAGGCGGCCGCGCGGCGGTTCCATGCTTGTGACGGAACCGCTCCGTCACGGCTCGCGGGTGAGCTGTGAACCCGCCCGCCCATTATTTTGTCAGCGCCGGCGCGGAATTTGCGCCGCGCCGCACAGGCGCGCCGAGCGGGCCGTGACGGAACCGTTCCGTCACAAGCACAACTCACCCGAGGCTTGTGACGGAACGGTTCCGTCACAAGCATGCAAGGGGTTAATAGGCACTTCCCTGTTTGTATGAATATTGAATACTTGTGATCATGGATATGAATACCTAGTGACAGGCCTTAAAGCCCTTAAATATAGGGTACATAGTCTTTTGATATACTTGACTGCAACAAAGTTAGCTGAGAATTTACCATATGATATGCATATGCCATTGCCGTAGTAAATTATAAGAATGTGACTTTATACTTGCTTGAATATTTTTGAAGTAAATATGCACTTAACCTTTGCTATAGTTTTAAGTACTTGAATGCATGATTCTTATTGTACAAAGAGGTTTGTGACTTGAAATCATTTTAATATTGGTAACTCATCATTAACATGCGATGCAGCTCTCAAATGAACAATTGCAAACCAAAAATTAACTACCTTCTATATGATTAGTACAAGACAAAATGCTGCGTTGTTTTGTTGAAGATACTCCTTGTCATTATAATTTAAAAGATTGAAATGAGAACTCTAATATCAAACCATTTTAAATGTATGCATTTATGTTTTTAAAGCAATCCCTGGTTTCTGATGGACACTTCAAACTGCAGATTCATCACCTTAGGGTACTCATCAGGTGCCAGACTGTATACAGAAACTTTTTTCAGCAGTGCTCTGGGACGCAGCTAGGTCGCGCTGTCCTATCACAAAGCTGGTTCCAGACTGCCTTGATAGTGACGGAGTAGAGCCGCATATAAGCACCATTTATGAACACTGCTCTGTTATTTCCATTCCTCTCCTCCCCCAGTTTCATTGGCCGTCCGACGACTCCTGTAAATCAACAAAATTCAGTGTGCAAGAGACAATGTCACCTAAGGCTAGAGGTTTCAAACTATTTTGTGACAGTAGAAAACTGATGTCGGCCACAGACTTGCATGAGGAGTGTCTCTGGTCCTTGAACTCTGGACACAGCTCGAAGTTGTGTATCATGTCTACCCTCAGCACCCAAAGGCTATCTTGGACTAAGGAGCAAATCTGTACGTTGCTAAACGGAAGAAGAATACAAGTGGTAGATGGAATGCATAAATTATTATCTTACAGCTAGATTCATCATAGTGCCGTTTTGCGAGTCCTTAATAGCGATTATTAAGGAATCGCTATTAAGGACTTGCAAAACGGGATTCCTGTAGGAATCGCTAAATAAATTGCGATTCCTACACATTCCTTATTTGCGATTAGCAATTTGCTAATCGCAAATAAGGATGCGATTTCAAGGGTGTCAGGGGTGTCCAAAGGACACCCTGTAGCACCCTTGAAATGTAATCTCCATTGGTGTTGCGCACACACATGTCCAAAGGACATGTGTGTGTGTGTAACATGCAACTTAGAAAAATGCATTTAAATGCATTTTTCTAAGTTTTCGCTATTTACAACGAGGTTTGACCTCACGGTAAATAGCGGCCCAAAATAGCGATTTTGCAATTTTTAAATGCTTCTTGAATTGCATTTAAGGAATCTCTAATTGAGATTCCTTAAATGCAATTATTCGCAAATATGCTATTTCTAAAAATGCGATTTTTGCATTTGGGATGGTGAATCCCAAATGCTAAAATAGCACTCGCAAAGGGCCAGATTCTCAGAATCTGGCCCTTTGCGAGCCGTTTTCGGCTTGATTAATCTGGCAGTTAGTCACTATTAAGTGCTCTGGGCGCATCCTAGTCCATTGTTTTGCACACAATGTCACCTCAGTTTGGACCTAGCATATGCAATCAGTTGTGACCCTGCTCTAACAGGAACAGTCCAGATCTTGTGCCTGTATTCTGGTTCAGGGAGGAACAGGTCTGGCAGTTCATGTTGGACTGTTCTTATTGGAGATAGGTTGAGACTGATTTGCATATGGCTGCATCCAAACTGAGGTGGCATGGTGTGCAAAATAGTGATGGATTGGGTTGTGGCTCGACTCCTTTAGATAGGAGTTTGGAAAACAAATTTTCTCTCAGCGACATGGCTAGTGAGATCTTGCCAGCATAAGTGCCATCAGTGTGGCAGGGTATGCTCAGACGTGAGTCCCTTGCTCACTTTGCCACTGGATTCAAGCAAGCCGGGCTGAGGACGGCTGGAATGCCAGAAACCGGTCCTCGAAAGCTTGTTTCTGGTCCAGGGAAGACATGGCTTGGCAGTTAGGGCTGGACTATTCCCATGAGGCACAGGGTCAGACTGATTTGCATATAGCCATGTCTGAACTGGGGTGGTAGAGTGGGCTAAAGAACGGTGATGGATTAAACCCAGATCTTTTGACTGGGTGTGAGTGTTTCATTGATTCAGATGCTCCGTCCATCACCACCCCCTTTTGTACCGCTTCTGGAACTACCAACATAGGGCCTCATTGGGTCAAACAAACGACCAAGATGCAGCCAAATACATGATTTGTGTTTGCCTTGATACTACTGATTGTCAGGGAAGGGTGACTGGCGCCAGTGTGGTGCTCCGCCACTATGCATGGATGCGCTCCATAGGCTTTTCGGGTGACATACAGGCCTTTTTCATTGATATGCCTTTCGATGAGAAACACCTGTTTGTGGAGAAGGCAGATTCTGCCTTGGAATGTTTTAGAGGATGTAGGGCCACTGCATGCTTCTTGTGTTTTTTTTGTCCCCTACCAAACAGTTTCTTCACCAGTTTAGGAAATTCTGAGTCTACTCTAGGGGGCTGGCGTAGAGGCAACTTCAGTCTGCCCAGCTAGTTCTGCAGTCACCCGAGTCTGTTTGAGGCCAGGGGAATGAATTTGGCTGGCAACATGCAGGCCACCAAGAGCACGAGTCCTCAAATTCCTCTTCCCGTGCTGCAATATCCACCAGACCGCTTTAGGTTGAACATTGGTGGCACACAACCACCCTGTGTTAGGCTGGATTGATCTCTATCTACCGGGATGGCAATCTACCACCTCTGACAGGTCGGTCCTTCAAATCGTTCAGCATGACTATGCCCTAACCTTTCTTGTTGCCCTGCCAAATTTGTCGCACAAGAGTGAGTCTCAGAAGAACTCCTGTCTATTCTATTGCATATGCAAGTTTTTCTTTCCAAAAGAGTTATCACAGGAGTTCCGGACTCTGATATAGGTGAAGGTTCCTACTCTCGATTTCCATATGCCGAAGGATAATGGCGGCCTTTGGTACACTTTGGACACTTGAATTTCTTGCTGCAGGAGGACAAGTTCAGAATGCTCACACTGGTCCGGATCTTGTTGGCCCAGGACCTGAGTGACTGGATTGTGTCCTTGGAACTGCAGGACACGTATTTTCATATACCTATCCTGCTGTGCCAAAGGAGTTGCTCTCAGATTTCTATGTTCCCCATCGGCCTCCCTATTGCCTCTCTGGTGTTCTTGAAAGTGATGGTAATGTTCCCTGCTCATCTCCAGAGGTGAGTGAAATTCGTTTTCTCTTACCTCAATGCTTACTATTGCAGATGGGCTCACCACAGTCAGTTGTAGACCACATCCAGATGACTACAAAACTCCTGACATTGCTGGGGTTCACAATTAACGAGCCAAAGTCGCACCCAATTCAATTGAAGCTATCATAGATACATTGCAGTTCAAGGCTTTCCCACGAGTCCAGGACAGGGTGAAGAAAGGCACAGCTGTGCTCAAGCGGACCCTGTTTAGGTGACTATTCCTCTGCATTAAGATCTGCTACGTATTCGCCAAGAATCAGCCTCTGGAAGGTCTGAAAACGTACTCCACAAAGGCTAAGGTTGCTGCCACCTCTGCCCGATTTTACCCTGCTGTCTGCATGTAAATTGGGGCCCTCTCCTTATACAAGGGACGAGCTGTTAGCACTCCGTCCGGCCACTACCCAACACTGCAGGTACCCAGTCAGATTGGACGTACCATACAGACGGTGTGCTTACTGCCCTAAGCTTGGTAATGGCTCCAAAAAGGGAGAGCCAACACCTTCTTCCCTGGCATTTGCCCTACTAAATTGCCGGTCTCTGGTTAAGAACTCGGTTGAAGTAAATCTCATGATCCAGGATAATAAAACTGATGTTCTGTTTCTTACAGAGACGTGGCTCTCTGACAGCTCAGAGTTCGACATAGTCAACTCTTTGCCCAAGGGCTACGCGATACAGTGCCTTCACAGGCCTCACGGCATAGGTGGAGGGCTAGCTATAATCTACAGGGAGACTCTAGCCTGCAGGATAGAAAATGGTGGGATCTCTGACGCAGAGAGCATAAGGTTTTCCATCCAACTCTCTCCCAATTACTCGCTGTCAGGGCTGCTGATCTATCGACCTCCGGGTGGGGTCAAGCAGTTCATCAGTTCCCTGCTGGAGACAGCATTGACACTGGCAACCTCGGCCCCCAACTTCCTTCTAGGAGATTTGAATCTCCATTTGGATGACCCTGGAGATAAGGTGGCTGCTGATCTGCTGGCTGAACTGAAAGCGTGTAATCTGACCCTACACAATAATGAACCCACGCATTTGAAGGGTCATCTACTGGACCCTTTATTTTCTAACGTTCCACTCCTGAGGGCTTTCCCGCCATGCCCCCTCCCCTGGTCAGACCACTTTCTTATTCCTTTTAGTTTGACCCTCATGTCGGAATCAAGTTCCGATTGTAAGGGCTCTCTCCGGTCTTCACAAAGACCTTGGTCTAAACTGTCCCTTGATGGTTTAACCACTGCCCTTGAGCAATCTACTCCTGCCCCCCTCTCGAACCCTCTTGAAACAGACTGGAGTTTCCACAACTGGTTACTAGGAGCACTGGATGTGGTGCTTCCCAAGAAGTGTAGTTCCAAGAAAAGTAATGGGTTTAAAAACCCTTGGTACACAGCTGAACTTCGCAACCTTAGAAAGGTCTGCAAACGACTGGAACGCGCCTGGCGCAAATACTGGTCCACCAATAGTAAAATCCCTTATCAGGAAGCCATGAGGGCATACAAGCTAGCCTGTAACCCCACGAAAGCGGCCTTTTATGAAGAGAGAATCAGGACTGCTTCCAACTCCTCAAGAGAAACTTTTATTATAGTCAAGGAACTCCTGAAAACCCCCTATCCTTCATTGCCGCAATCTACGAGCAGAGCTAGGTGCAACGAACTTGCACACTTCTTTGACAACAAGGTCAGAAAAATCCTACAAAGTCTTCCTCTCAGTACCCCTCCCTCTGAGACCTCAATGCAGGTCGAGAGTGGTGTGAGCCCTTTGTGGGAAGTTATCACTCCCATAACTGAGGAAGACTTCCACAAAGAATTAGCCAATCTCAAAAGTGGCTCCCCCACTGACCCTATGCCGATCCATATTCTTAAGCGGATTGCACAGACCATCTCCCCGCGGGCCACGGACCTTTTGAACACCTCCTTCGGCGGTGGGGAAGTTCCCCCTAGCTGGAAGAAGGCGATGGTTAAGGCTCTTCTCAAAAAGCCGGGACTTGACCCTGACGATCTGGCGAACTTCCGCCCAATTTCTTTGCTGCCGGGCCTGAGCAAAATTGCGGAAAAGGTGGTCAATCGCCAGCTGTCCACGTTTCTAGAAGGTCATGACTTGCTCAAGAACTCGCAAGCAGGCTTTCGCCCTGGGCAGGGTACTGACTCTGCCCTGATTGCAGTAGTGGAGGAAGCCAGACGCATTCCTGACGCAGGAGGCTCCGCAGCTGTGGTCCTCCTTGACCTCAGCGCGGCATTTGATACCGTCGACCATGGTATCCTCATTCAGCACCTTACTAGGGTGGGAGTATCCGGCCAGGCTTTAAGCTGGATGACTTCCTTTCTGAATGGTCGGTCCTATCAGGTCTGCGATGGCACGACCCTCTCCGAGTCGATCCCCCTCCAGTGTGGAGTCCCGCAGGGCTCTTCGTTGAGCCCGACGCTCTTTAATATCTACCTGTCCCCATAGGAGGATGTGGTTTCACTCTTCGGGGTGAAAATAGTGACCTATGCGGACGACACTTAGCTTGTGGTCTCGCTATCCCACCATGAAAATGCAGCAGAAAGATTTGGGTGCTGTCTGACAGGTATCATGGCCTGGATGACAGAATCACGGCTGAAACTCAACGGGTCCAAAACGGAACTTATGCTGTTGGGTAACCTTTCCACCTCCCTTCCCAAAGCCATGTGCCCCCCCCTGTCTGGGCGAGGCGCCCCAACCCAAGAATGAGATTAAGAGCTTGGGGGTATGGCTGGAGCCTGACCTGACGTTCAGAGTACAAACTAAGAAAGTGGCAGGTATCTGCTATGGTTTGTTACGCTCTGTCCGGAAGGTGTTGCCTCTTCTTCCCTTCAGCTCCAGGAAACTTCTGATCCAGGGGCTAATACTGTTGGACTACAGCAACGCCTTGCTGCTCGCTGCCCCTGAATCAGCCATTAACACCCTTCAGCGAGTACAAAATGCGGCGGCCAGAGTACTGACAGGCAGGGCAAAAAGAACTTCGGCCAAACCTGCTCTCAGATCACTCCATTGGCTCCCCATCCGAGAGAGAATCAAATGTAAGGCCCTTTCCATCGCCTTTAAGTCTCTCCAGGGAATGGGCCCCCCTATTCTCAGGGACCTTATATGCCCCTACAAGTCCTCGCGGTCCCTCCGCTCTGACGCGAGCAACTTGCTGACCACCCCCAGAGTGAGGAGAGCACGTTCTGGAGGTTCTCTGTGAATGTTGCCAAGATCTGGAACGATCTTCTTGCCGCTCTTCGCCTGGAACCCTGTCTCCAGAAGTTTCGGAAATCCTTAAAGACCTTCCTTTTCCCGCGGGGAGTCTGTGTCCGTTGTCTGAGGATCATGGAAGCTTGCGGTGTGTACCAGCGCTGGGACGCTCTTGGGCAGCCATGCTCTTAAGAAATCAATTTTCATTTCATTTCATTTCACGGCATTAGCCCACAGCGCACTTGTTCATGACATCTGTCAGGCTGCAATGTGGCTGTCAGTGCACATGTTCACAAAGCATTGCTGCCTTGATAGACCTACCCGGCATAAAGAGAATTTGCCTGTTGAGTCTTGCAAGACGTTTTGGTATCCTCCGCCAGGATACGTGGGAACCCATGCATACTTCAGGATGGAGTACTAAGTAATTTCTTAATGTCAGTTCAATATTGGAAGCACATTTTTTATATGCTCTAGATTTGACTTCAGAGCATATAGTTCTCTTCAGTCTTTAATATGCACCTGACATAACTTATATTTCACTTGTCATAAAGGCAGTTTAGATGTACCATTTTATTAAAAACATGTTGCCACTTTGCTTCCCAGGAGAAATGTCGAATTCAGGGTCGCTTCATCAGTACCATAATAGTATTGAGGCTTCAGTGGCTTATTCTCAAGTGTTCGTCTTTTTGCTGAGGTTCGCTTCACATATCTGAACATAAAGCACAGGACACATATTGTACCGTCCACTAATGCTGTTATGCCCTAGTAGTTGCTAACAGGCCATATTAATACGCTTAAAAGCTTTGTCCACTGCTGTTTTAGAATTGTTTTTCTAAAAAATATGTAGAGGTGAACAATTATTTTTGTCGACTCCTGCAGTGTGCACTGATCCATACGTACCTAATCCAGTTGTATGAGGGTATCGTAAAAGTTCATATTTGCTAATTTGTGGTAATTCATGCTATGTATTGCATAAGTTAATGGTTTTCAATCTTTCATTCTTATAGTACTTTGCAGTTGGAATCTCCTTGCTTTGTCTGACCCTATTGGTTCAGCCAGAATGAGATTTGGGAGTTTAACTTCATGAGAAAATCACTCTAGAATAATGGACTCTTGTGTAAAGACAATGCAGACAATTGCTTTCTGAAGATCTTTCTATCTACGCCGCCCTTCTTAGTTATGCACAAACAATAGGAATCCACTATTACATTGGGTTTCCCTACAATGGTTGGGAGCACCCAGTGTTGGTAAAATACCCCTCACACACCAAAAGGACCCTTTGTGTCATGCTTCATCATTGGGGTCTTCGCACCCCTCTATGGGATGCGGCTTGCTGCGACCTACAATTGCGCGGGAGCACTTTTTTAGATGACTATGTGTGGTGTATGTGAGGGAATTTGTTTTATGTGCGTCAGTGGTGAGGTTATCGGCCAGTGATGTTTAAAAAGGGCCTGGCTCGTGGGGCAGACTCAAAAATAATTTTAATGGGCCCCCGGGCTGGGGCTATTAAAAGGTGAAAGAAGTGGAGGTGTGATATGCAGGGCAATGTGCATCACCTCCTGTATGTGTATGTCAATATGTTTCGGAGTCTGAACTCCTTCTACTGGACGGGGTACACAAATCCCCACCTTACTCACTTTATTTTATTTATTTTATTTAAAGAGTTTTATATAGCGCAAACAAGATCTTCACAGATATCAGAGTGTTTTACATAGACGGGTACATGAGGGAGCAAAGTCAAACAGGCAAATCAAGCTTTACATAGAAGGGTGCAAGGGGGAGCATATTCAAACGAGTAACTCAATAAATCACAGTATAATAGTACTACTAAGTGACAAAGCCGATCATGTGGATGATAAAACAACTCATACAAATAAGTCAAGGGTCAAACATGTAATACAGAACGGTGCAGGGTGTTAATAGGGTTCGAAATAATAGCTCGTGTATTTAGCCATGAGGATAGCTTTTACTTCTTTTTTAAAGAGTGTAGTGGAGGAGATAAGCCTGGTTTCGGGAGGGAGTGAGTTCCAGATCCTAGGCGCCATTCCTGAGAAGGAGCGCTTGTATGTTTTTTCCTTCCGGAATCTTCGAGGTTTCAGCAGGAGATTGTTTGTGCCTCTCGTGTTTCTAATTCCCCCAGAGATTGTCAACTTCTGAGCGAGGTAGCCGGGTGAGTTTAGGTGTACCGCCTTGTGTGTCATGCAGGCGATTTTCAGCTGTATTCTGCCTTCAAAAGGCAGCCAATTCAGGGATTTCAGGTCAGGGGTAATGTGGGAGTACTTTTTTGACCCAGTGATGAGTCTCGCTGCAGCATTTAGAGAAGCTTTTAGTGGTGCGGTTGTAGTTAGGGGGAGTCCGCAGAGGGCGGTGTTGCCGTATTCAATTTGTGGGATGACTAGTGCTTGTACTGCAGTTTGGAAGTCTTTGGCTGGGAGGTAGGGTTTAAGTTTCCTCAGAGTATTGATCTGGAAGTTCGCTCCCTTTGTTGCCTTGCTGATATGTTGCTGCATGTTGAGATTAGTGTCGAGTGTTATGCCTAAAGATTTTGCTGAGTCCACGATGGTGGGTTGGACATTGAGTGCGGTTAGGAGTTTAAGCCAATGTTGAGTGGTTGATATCTTAGCTGGAGGTGCGATCAGAAGGAACTCTGTTTTCAGGGCATTGAGTTTGAGGTGATTATCGGCAAGCCAGGATTGGGTGCAACTGATCGTTGAGTTCAGGAGCAGGATGTCATTGGGTGATTGTAACTTGAGGTAAAGTTGGGTGTCATCAGCGTACATGTGAAAGCGTACATTGGATGCTTGTAGCAAGGTGGTGAGAGGTTCCATGACTAGGTTGAACAAAGTTGGGGATAGAGAAGAGCCTTGGGGGACGCCTAGCGTTACAGGTATTGGCGAGGACATCAGGTTGTTGCTCTTGAATTTTTGTGACCTGTTGTGAAGAAAGGAAGTGAACCACTTGAGGACAGTTCCAGATAGGCCCATTCTTGTGTTTAGTAGTTCTAGTAGATTCTCATGTTTAACGGTGTCGAATGCTGAGGAGAGATCAAGAAGGATGAGGAGGCAGGTGTCGTTTTGGTCTAGCATTTGAAGTGCGTCGTCAATTATGTGAGTCATAGCAGTTTCTGTGCTGTGTCCTGCTCGGAAGCCTGACTGGTGAGGGTTGAGGAGATCGAATTGCTCAATGTGTTTAGACAATTGTAGTTGTGCGCATTTTTCAAGCAGTTTGGCGAGAGTGGGGATATTGGTGATGGGACGGTAATTGTTGAGATCCGAGGGGTCGGCTGTAGGTTTCTTTAGTAGAGGTGTGACCTGGCCAACTTTGAGGGAGTCAGGTATGCTGCCTTGTTGGAGAGAGCTGTTGATAATTTTAGTCCAGAGAGGGAGAAGAAAAGGGGCAAAGTCTTTTACTGCGGAGGCAGGGAGGGGGTCCGTGAGGTGATTGGATGGTTTCAGGGTGCTGAGCAGTTTGCCAATTTCTTCTTCCGAGTATATGCCGAAGGTTGACCATGTAGCATTGTTTTTTGGTTCAGTGGGTGCTAGGCATTGGGGTTTGGAGTAGAGGCTTGCGTCAATGAGGAGATCGCTTTTTATTTTGTCGGTTTTTTGGATAAAGAAAGCAGCGAAGTCTTCACAGGAGGGTGCCTCACGCCCAGTGTTTAGTGGTTGCGGTTGCTCCTTTGATTGTGACTTGATTAGCTCGAACAGTTTTCTCGGGCGGTTTTTTGCTTGGTCGAGTTGGAGGCTGAAGAAGTCCGATTTTGAGCGTTTTATTTTCCTGAAGTAGGCGTTTCTCTTTTTCTTCAGATCTTTTAGGTGCATTGCGGAGGGGGCTGATCTCCAGGTCCGTTCTGCCATTCGCATGTCTCGTCTATCTTCGTTGAGACTCCCGTCGTACCATGGTTTGGAGATTTTAGTAGAGACTCTTTTTAGCTGCATAGGTGCGACCTCATTAATTATAGAGGTCATAGCGTTGATATAGTGGTCAGTCAAAGTTTGGACGTCCGTGGCGCCTGTAGGTGGGAGTAGGAGATTGCAACTGTTAGGGGGCAAAGAGCCTGGTTTGAGTTTTTTCAAGTCTCTTTTCCAGACTTTGGGCTTGGAGAGTTGAGCCGGGATGACTTTGACTTTTTCATTGATAAAGAATGTGATAATATAATGATCTGACCAGTCACAGGGTTGGATGGATTCGAGTTGGATAGATTCCTCTTTGGAGATGATCAGGTCGAGGGTAGAGCCTTTCTCGTGGGTTGGGCTGTTGCATATTTGGGTGAGGTTAAGGGCAGCGAGGAAATTTTTAAGACAATTTACCACCGCGTCGTTGCGGTCATTCCAGTGGAGGTTGAAGTCACCAAGGTATATTTGGGTGAGCTGCTGTCCGGAATTGGTTGAGATCATATCCATGAGTTGTTGGGAATAGGTGAGATTGTCCCTGGGTGGGTGGTAGATGCTGTGAAGAGAGCATATCGGTTTGCCCTCACTAATGATGTCGAGGCAGATGTATTCCCAGGATGTTGGGGATGGTAGGGATGTGGAATTGACTTTCTGAACAGAGAGGTTGTCCCTGTAGATGCATGCGATTCCACCACCTATTTGGCCTTTTCTGTCGAGCCTGATAATGTGATAGTTGGGAGGAACCAGAATGTCCATTATGGGTGTCGAGGATTCAGTTAGCCACGTTTCAGTCAGGACGATTAGGTCAAGGTCCTGTGATAAGAGTAGTTCAGCAATGGCGGCGGAATGTTTCGTGGCCGATCTGCAGTTGAGAAGAGTGCATTTGAGACGGGGTGTGTAGAGGGTGTTAGATGGTTCTATGGAGAGAGGGATTTTTCTAAGGTTATTGGGGATAGAGGATCTGCTGTTTTAGTGTGGGTGGTCTAAGGGGATTTGCGTGTATCGTGGGAATGTTGCGGTGTGGTGTGGTTGAGTGAGGTTTGGGTGTTGGGTCATAGGAGCGGAGAAGGGCGAGTGTGTCGAGGTCAGAAGAAGAATTGTGGGTGCGGCGAGGGCGGTTGTTGCAATTAAGAACTGGGATTGAGGTCGGATTGGGGTGGGTTAGCTGAGCGCGAGAGTTAGTCGGAGGGGTGGGGGACAAGTTGGGCGGGGATGTGATGATGTGTGAGGGGTTGCGGGGGCGATGCGGGGGACGAGGGCAGTTGCTGTGCCTATGAGCCGGGATTGACGCCTGGTGTGGGGCGTGATTAGGGTGGGAGTCAGCCGGCGGAGTAGGGGACAAGATGGGAGGGGAGGTGGATTTGGGTGGGGGGTGTATGGGGTGTTTGGAGAGTAGTTCTTTGATGGCGTGTATCTCTTCTTTGATCTGAGTGAGGGTGGCCGTGATGTATTCCATCGAAGGGCAGGTGATGGGGGTGGGGGTGACCGTCAAGGGTAAATGGCTGACCAGGGAATTCGTGTGCAAGTGGGAGAGAGGGCTGGTGTTTGAGCAGGTCTGCGTTGTGTTGGTGTGAGGGATGGAGTTAGGTGGGCAAGGGGTTTTGGGCGGTAGGGGTGTGGATGAGGTAGGGAGGAGGTTGGTGTTATGGGAGAGGGCATTGGTGTGGATGAGGGGTGTGGATGAGGTAGGGAGGAGGTTGGTGTTATGGGTGAGGGCATTGGTGGTAGGCGGGGGGGTCAAGGTGTAAGCTGGAGGCCTGATAGCCGTGGTGGGGGTGTAGGGAGGGTAATGGGGGCTGAGAGTAGGAGGGGAAGTGGTCCTGTTGAGGTGGGGGGGGGGAGTTAAATTAAGAGGGTGGGTATGTTCTGCGAAGTTGGTTGGAGGGTACTGAGGACTGAGAATGGGGGGGTATAAATGGGGGGACTTGTCGGAGTGCGTGTTATTCTGGTGCTGGACTACGTTAGGTGTGTTATGGGTGGGAGCTGTGCTGTCAGCGACGAGCGGGGTGTTGATGCCCGCTGTATGTGTGATAGGAGTGTTGAAGGTATGTGTGGAGGTCCGCGAGTTGGTAGAAGGGGCGGGGGAGAGAGCGGTGTAAGGGGGGGAGAGATCTGTCTCTGTGTGTGAGTGCTGAGTTGCGGTAGTGGGGTTGTGGGTAGGGGATGGGATGGGAGGTCAGGGGTGGTAGGTATGTCCCTAATTGAAGCGTATGTAGCTGTGAGGTCATGATTGGTGTGACTGGGGGAGGTGTGAGTGTTTGTCCGTGAGTTGGAGAGGTGTTCTTTGAAAGTGGGGAACATGTTGTCTAGCAGTTCCAGGTTCCTGTCTGTCGATTGTGATAGGACAATCCCGTTATTGTAAATAGTGATGGTGGCTCTGCCTGGAAAGACTTGGGATGGTGTGATGGAGAGAGTTAGACTATGTGCGGATTTTCTGGTGGAGGAGACGGTGAGTAGGGTGAAGAACGCTTTTCTCCATTGTGCTCTGCGTGTGGTGTGGAAGATGATATCAGTGTTCAGGGATCCATTGACCGGTGAGAAGTAGGTGTCAGCAAAGGGCGTTTCCGGGTGTGACCTAAGGAAGTTGTGTTTAAAGCGTTTGGCGGCTTTTTTGGTGAGTGATGGTGGGTAGTTGATTTTGTATGTGTGTTTGCCGATAGAGTCCATGTCGCGTTGAAGGGTTAGATGGGTATGGGAGAGTGCACTAGTGCACTATAGTGGTACAGATGTGCGGAAAAACAAATGTGCAAAACAAATGTGCAAAACAACAGGTGCATACAGTAGGTTACACAGTAATAAGTTATAGATTACCAAAGTGTCAGTAGTAATCAAGCAGCATAACCAGGGTATAAGAGTGAGCAATAGAGCAAGTACATACGGTAAATTCTAAGGCATAAGGTGTAAGAATAGGCATAATACTGATAATATATAAAGGTAGGGTACAATGAGAGAGTGCATAATACTGATAATCTATAAGGGTAGGGTACAATGGGAGAGTGCACTAATGCACTATAGTGGTACAGATATGCAGAAAGACAAATGCGTACAGTGGGTTACACATTAATAAGTTATAAATTACCAAGGTGGTGCAAGTGATGAACCAACACAGCCAGGACTATAAGCGTGTGCGGTAGAGCAAATACATATGGTAAATTACAGAATACAAAGTGTAAGTGTAGATACAATACTGATATAATATATAATATACGGGCAGGATACAAAAATAGATATGAGGTAGCATACGGTAAACTACAAGGTGTAAGTGTAGGTGTAATCCTGATAGTATATAAGGGCGGGATGCAAGAAAAAAAAATATGAGGTGGCACACAATACAGTTTACAGTAATATACGTAAATATATGAGGAATCAATCGGTGCATTCCAGGAAAAAGTGAGATAGGTGCAGCTTACAAATGAACAATAAACAGATACAAGAATGGTACTAATGATGTACTGAGACAAGATACCGGTGCAACCACAGAGTTGCATGATGATGTGTGTGAGGTATACCTCATGATATAGTGCAACTTACAAAAAGTACACTAAACAAATCAGGAATGAAATACTGAGACTAGGTGCCGATGCGGCCAGAAATCTGCGTGAGGCAGAAATGACATTAGCGAGCAGCCAGAAGAAGTTGAGGTAGCGCTCTGTTCATTACCAGTAGGAACTACTGCGTAATAGGTATAGGTATATGAGGTAGCAATCCGTGCATTACAACTGTTCAAAATCCCGGCAGAACTATAATACTACAATAATAGGCAGACATTCTTTTAAATATGAGGTAGCCATCTGTGCATTACAAATGCTCAAAATAAAGGTACACAAGTGTTCAAAATATAGGTGGAAGTACAATATTGCAGTAGTGAGCAGGTATCCTTTCCCAGGAAGGTGTAGATAGATCACTGAGCAGAGAACTCAGAACTGATGAAAATGACGAAAATGACTAGACCAGGATGGCCGCCCAGGAGAGAGACTAGTCTCAAATGGCCGACACAAAGGTGAGATAGAGGCAGTAGTCCTCTGTTTGTTGCTGTTATCTACATAGCAGGGAGGAGCAGTTTCCCTTCGCAGTCCTCTGTCTGCTGCTATTGTTTTAAGCATAAGGGTAGCTTTCTGTTTCTGTTTGAGCAAGCCATGCTCAGTCTGGCTGAGAGGAATTCTTATCTCTGTGTGGGGGAGTTAGCTGAGGGGCCTCGTGGACATCAGCGGTAGGTAGGAAGGGGAAGGGGGGATTTATGGCTACAGTTTTATGGCCCCAGCCATTTTGAACAAAGGAGGTAGTTTTTTAGGTGGGCGAGTGGGAGAAATAAATACCTTGAGACACTGTGTGCCTGTTGCGCTTGCCAGCAGAGTTTTGCAGAATTTTGCAGAAGGACTGTTATGTTGTAGTCCGAAAATGACTCAGACCCTTCTCCTTCGTAGATCTGTGTGCACTATGTGAACGTGATGTCAAATCAGGGCTCCGTGTTACCCTATGAGGCCGGTCAGACGATTACATGTAACCAACAGTGACAATGTGGCATGCTGCGGACTTCTGCTGCCCCTGCAGCTCTTTTTGGACTCGGGGTTCACTTCTCTCGCTCCTCAGGGCAGGGCGCCACATCCTCCGATCACATCCAATTTCTGGGGCAGCCGGTGGCAGTCTCTACTCCTCCGTCGCCGTCTCTGCGTTGCCGTGTGATGGGGGGGGGGGAGCGGGGGTCTGCTGCAGTGTCCCTTTGCAGTCACAGTGGCCAGCGTCCTCCACCGTGGTGCGGGCGGGAGGGGGCCTTTTTGATGCCGCTGGGGCTCCTTTGCTTTGGAGCGGACGGTCTTTTTACCACTCCACAGCCTCCGTGATTCCCTGTGACTCACTGTTCCCCTGCTGAGGAGCGAGCGGGCGACGTCCGTTAGGCAGACCCCCGGCGCTTCAGCCGCCTCTGCGGTTCGGGTGGTGCCTTCCTATACTGCCGTGAGTCCTTTGAGTCCTTTCTGTCCCCCGGTGCCTCTGGAGCTCCTTCGTTACTTTCCGGTGCTTTCCTTTACTTTCCAGCCCACGTATCTGCTGAGCGGGCGGGGTCCTCTCTCAGCCCTCCGATGCAGGTGATGCAGTATGATCCGCGGTGGGGGTTCAGCAGGCTCCCGGGGCTCCAGCGATGGTGGTGTCTGCGTTTTCAGACTCCAGCTGCCAGTGCTGGTCTTATGGCAGGATGATCCGCGTTGAACTTTCAGCAGGCTCCCGGTGCTCCAGCGATGGTGGTGTCTGCGTTTTCAGACTCCAGCTACCGCTAATCCAGTCAGTGAGCGATCCGGCTTCTTGTGCTGCTTTTTCGGTTTCCGTTCCGTCGTGCTGGTGGGTGCTAGCAGGGATAATGCCCGTTGAGGGATCCCAAGCCCCGGGAGCTCTTCACAGGAGCTCCTACCAGGCGGCCATCTTTATGCCTCACGTTTCTCTACTTAAAAATTTGATTTATTTACAAAAGTGAGATATAGTGCAGGTTTTGCAATGTACCTACAAAATTAGATTTTTTGTCGCTATTCAGCCGACTGTTATGAATCCATTCCAGTGCCTCATGAGCCTCAGGAACGTAGGAATCCTCGCGCCGGTTCGCTACAAACCCTAAGAGAATATGCCTCCTGACTGCCCCATACGAGTCTCTCCCTTCCTCAGGACTTGGCACAATACATAGCAATGGCTTTATATTTCTCTGTCTTCAGTCGCACAAGATGCTCTGCTTCTAGGGTACCCTCCCTCCGTAAGTCCGCCTCTAGTCGTGCGACGTCCCTTTCAACTGCCTCAAGCTCTTTGGAGTTCTCCTTCCTAACTCCCACCACAAGAGAGAGGGCTTCCCCATGAACAACTGATTTGAATGCCTCCCAAATTGTCTGAGGGGAGTCTACAGAGTCAATGTTTTCACGAAAATAGAAATCAATCGCTTTTTGCAGGTCCGTGCGAAAAGACTGATTCCCAAGGTACCAGGGATTAATGGGCACCACCATGTCAATCCGTTGGTCCCCCAGCACCAACCTGGTCCACATCGGAGAATGATCAGATATGCCTCACGCTTGAAGGCGGGCCTCATGTAAATGATGTAGCTGAGAGGCAGGCAAAAGTAAGTAGTCAATGCGGGAGGAGCTGTGATGGGCTCCAGAGAAGGTGTATTGGAAGTCCCCGGGGTGGAAAGCCCCCCAAGCGTCAAACAGGCCAAATACCTCAAAGTCGGGGAGCCAGCTATTAGAGGGCTCCGTAACATGTGGGGGTTGACAGTCCACCTCACCAGATGACACAGCATTAAAATCGCCCCCCACTAGGAGTAGACCCTCCGGCATGGAAAGGAGCAGAGTGCCCTGATCTGTAAACGTTTGAGCCTGCAGTCCCGGCGGGACATACACCGACACCGGAGTCAATGCTCTACTCTACTCTACCCATTGCCCAATGAGTGCGATATACCTTCCACGTTCATCAGCATATGTAGACTGGGCTGAGAAGGGGAAGAAGTTTTTAGCCATGAAACCCACTCCCCAAGAACCACTGGTAAAGCCCGAGTGGGCAAGGAGCCTGTATCCCCATCTGTTTTAGGGCTTTACACATATTCCCAACCAGATGCAAGTCCGGAAGGAGGACCACCTCCAGAGAATGCCGTATGATATACTGCAGGACAACAGTGCATTTTACCATGTCTCCCAGCCCATTCACGTTCCAACTAAGTAAGGTGAAACTTTTGTCCCAGTGCGGTCCCATAGTTGAGTGCCAAGGTGGACTTGTATCTCATAGCCATAAGAAAAGATGAAACCATACCCAAAGCCATGTGCATCAGTAGAGCCGATATAACAAAGAACAATGCCATACCCCCTACCAACACCTGCCTCCCTGCACCTCGGGCAAAAACCAGCCCATTAAAAAAACTACGCAGAGTGTCTGTCGCCCCAAAAATACCACCACAAGTTAAATACTGGAATTAAGCCCCCCCCCCCCCCCCCCCCCCCCCCCCGAAAAACAAAAGGGAGAAAAGAAAAAGGAACACAGTGTACTAGTCCTGAAGTAGGAAGCTACCCAAGGTCAACAATTAAAAATATGTAGGCAGCAGCGTCGGCATGCACAAGTCAACGTTGGAGCACATCCTGCAGCCCCGAAATAGAGTTAGACTACCTGTGTGCCAACATAACACAAAATGGCGGTAGTCACCAGGCTCAGCGGGGGGAGTGCTCCCTGGCGTCTCTCCAGCCCTCTAGCCAGTCCTCTGCTGCCTCTGGATGATCAAAAAACCAAGTCTTTCCATTCGCCTCTATTCTAAGTATGGCAGGAAAATGCACAGAATATTTCAACCCTTTGTCTCTCAAAGTTTTTTTCACAGCCAAAAACGACCTCCTTTGCCTCTGCACAGCCTGGGTGGAATCCGGGAAAAAGCTTACAGTTGAATTTCCATACTTGAGGGACGGCGAGTTCTTGGCATGTTGCAGTATTACATCCCGGTCTCTGAAGTTCAGGAGTCTTGCCAACCTGGTGTGCCCTTTCCACTGGGTTGGACTTCGAGAGGCCCCTCTGCTTGAGATGGTTGAGCACAAGGTCTTCAACTAACAGTTCCGGCGTTTACCCTTCCGATTTTTCTGGAACACCTATGATGCGGACATTGTTTCTTCGTGAGCACCCTTCATATTCATCCAGCTTATCTTCTGCTAACTTTTTAAAGGCGTGTAGAGCCTGGACCTCGGTCTGGAGGTGAGAGACGTCGTCCACTAGACTCTGAGCAGTGATCTCCAGTTGTTTGACTTTTCCGTGTGTTTTGGCGAGATCGGCCCTAATCAGTCACCTCCAACGTGATGGCATCAGTAAGCTGCTCCATGGGAGTGCGCACCCCTACTATGGCATCCATGACATCTTTAAGGGATAATTCAGGCAGTGCGCTGTCCGACCCTTCAGTAGATTCAGGTCGGGCTGGGTGCTCTGAGACGAGGCCCTTGGGGCAAGTATACCTGTCCAGCCTGCTCTGCTGCGTTACATATTCAAAACGTATAAGCTATGTAGAGACATCGAGACGGCCTCCATCAATTTAGACAGACGTATAACCGAGGCATTGGGCAGTACTGCCCCGCTGCGACAGATTAAAACCCAAATAGAGTTCAGAAATCGGCAGCTTGGTACAATGATGGCCTTCACTTAGCCAAAACAGAATGTAAGCACCTGGAGAGACAGTGAAGGAAAGGCTTTTTCAATCAGGCCAAAACTAGCTATTTAGAACAGAGAAGAAAATACCAAAGGCTTATCAGACAGGCTAAGGCCACATAATATGCAGAGAGAATTGGAGCATCAGGCAGCTCCTCTAAGGAATCTATAAAGAGATCTCCTCATCGGCAGTCCATACGGTTGATGCTGAGGGGTCGGTGGATTCCTGCAACCGTATTGCGGCTTTTCTCGCTGACAAAATGGGAAAGCTCTTTTCCTCCTTCCTGGGTATTAAGAGAACAGCGGCTGAATTTGTGGAACCTATGGGAGGGGCTGGGGTAAGCGTTAGGCTAGAGGGCTTTATTGGCCCCAAATAATCCCCCCTTCCCCCCTCCCTTAGAAGCTCTCTGTAGTATTTGCAGGGCTGTAAAATCTGGCTTTCCTAGAGATCCGGCCTCAGCTAAACTGCTTGGGGAGAGTGCTATAACTCTTGAGCCATATATCGGGCACCTTCTAAATGTAGACACGGTGCCAGCTAGCTGGAAAAAGGCGGTGGTTTTGCCACTTCGAAAGAAATCTAACATCAGCTTTGAGAAGCTGGACAATCTCCGCCCTATCTGGCTGTTACCATACATGGCGAAGGTGGCAGAAAAGGTTGCTAACATCCAGCTTATGGCATTCATAGAGGAAGCTAACCTCCTGCATCACACCCAATTTGGGTTCCGGTCATTACACTCTACAGAGTCAGCCATTCTGATGGCCATGGAAACTATCAGACAGGGAGCAGATGAGGGACAGACCATGGCTCTCATTCTTTTAGATCTGAGCGCTGCCTTCGACACAGTGGCACATTACACCCTGCTACAGTGTCTCAATAGAGGTGGAGTCTCAGGTTCTGCATTCAAGTGGATACAATCTTTTCTGATGGGACGTAGCTTCCAGGTCAGGCAGGGTGACTACTACTCTGACTCTGTCAATCTGGACCAGGGTGTGCCTCAGGGATCCGCCCTTAGCCCTACTCTATTCAATTTATAGGTATCCCCTCTGGCTGGGATAGTGGAGGGTTTTGGAGTTAGGATTGTGTCATATGCAGATGACACCCAGCTGGTCATCTCGCTATCACGAACACCGGGTATGGCGGCCTCCAACTTCAGAGCATGTATGCAGGAGCTTGCCACCTGGATGGCGGGCAACTGCCTGAAATTGAATGGAAGCAAGACGGAGGTGATGGTGGTGGGCGGGGGCCCATCTATATGGTCATCGGCTTGGTGGCCATCGGACATGGGCCCTGCTCTGACACCATGTCCCTTGGTAAAGAACCTGGGCGTTTGGGTAGACTCTGACCTAACCTTTGAATCCCAGATTAGGCAAGTGGTGGGGACCTGTTATGGTGTCCTGAAAAGTCTGCGAAAAACCATAGATCTCCTCCCGATCGAGGCCAGGAAAACGTTAGTGCATACACTTGTTACGTCACGACTAGACTATGGCAACATTTTATATCTGGGGGAACGGTTAAGAGTCTGAACCGGCTCCAAGTTATGCAAAATTCAGCTGCACGGTTTGTTTTAAGACAACCTAGGCGGGCTGACTCTAAAAGGGCTTTGGATACTCTTCACTGGCTTCCTGTCAGGAAGAGAATTATGTTCAAAGCCCTCTGTTTCTGCCACCAGATTGTTCAAGGGAGAGGCCCCAAAGATCTTCGGAGTCTCATCACCTTGTACAACCCCGCACGTCCCATGAGATCTAGCAGGACTGGACTGGTACTAGTCCCAAGAGTGAAGAGGGCTCGGATGGGTGGACGGTCTTTTAGGCTCCTGGCAGCCAAGAAGTGTAATGAGCTCCCCATCCAGCTTCGGCTGGAGCCTTCGGAGAGCAGTTTTAGGACATGGCTCAAAACATATCTGTTCCGCCAATAATGGGAGTACGATGGATTTTGCAGGGAAGGGGTACTTGCTCTGCTACTCACTACAGCGTGGGGACACGCCTTCTGGCGTACCCAGGCGCTTTACAAATTCCTTTATTATTATGTAGATAGAACTCCGTCAAGACTGCTTCCAATAGTTAGGTCCGGTAAAAATGTGATATTAGTTAAACCTGACCGTACCAGAATGGAAATGGAAGAAATTACTGAACGTATGAGGTGTGTGGAAAAGGACATGGGTGCTTGATAAATAGACTGAAGGCAGATACTTGTAGGGAAAAAAGCCATTGTCCCTCTTCCTCCCTATTGCCTCAAGCATGCCACATTCCAGCTCGAACAGGTGGCGAGTTTGAATCTTTCTCCCATATGTCCTCCACCTCTAAGCATAGGAGATTATGCTTTCTGAAAGTTGAATATTTTCTGCTCTTCCCTTCTCAATTTGGTGGACGTGGAACCTGAAATTTTTATGTCAAATGTAGTTTCACTAATGCAAACTAAATTGCATTGGCTAGTAAAACCTTTAGGTTTAACTAATTAACAACACAAGAAAATATCTGTATTAGAAAACATTAAGGCTGAGCTCAAGCTGAAATAAAGAGATACCTTAAGCGTAACACCAAGTGCTACACAAATGGTCCACGATTGACCTATAGCAAATGAACAACCAATTACAAGTGTTGCTGATACTGTCTATATATCTAATTTTCCTGATTTAGTTGATTGACTTGGTGAAAGGTATGGCAAAATTTCGGGTTCTAACTAGATATAGTTTGGTAAATCGTAAGCGTGATGGAGGTGGTTTATTGTCCTGAAAACAGAGGGATAATTCTTTGAATTCTAGGATAATGTCCCACATACCTCTTTGATACAATAGGGTCATGTTGTTCTAATCTTTTGCAGTCCCCCAAAATAGCTTCCAAGCAGAAGAAAAATGTAGTTATTAAAAACAGAGTAGTTGATTATAAAGGAATAAGCACCCAGCTCCAAGCCATCTCATATGAGCTGCACAGAAGAAATTATACCGAAATTTCTTAACTTCAAACCGCAGAAGTGGTAGACAAAAAATTCGACTTCGCCCTTTCAAAGCGTTTTAAACTTCTAGCAGCTTTTAAACATATCCTATGTTTGAAAGAAATAGGTTCGGAAGGTCTGAACCTGTTGAGGTTTAATTTGGTAAAGGGTTATGTAGTAATTAAAGTTGAAATTCAATTGAAACTTGAGTGCGCAGGGCATAAAGCTTTGCAATGTTCCTGCTTTTCCAGAATGTAGGAATAGGATGATTGTTTGAAAGGCTCTCCTCTTCTTCTAAACCATGGAGGTTTGCATTCCACTCAAATTGAGCTTCCCCATTTAACTAGGAATAAAGAAGGGTAAAGGAGAACTGAATTCTGGAAAAAATAGGGGACCTTACAATCACAAAATAACCATGTCCTTTTTAAACAATTTAGTAAAAAACTACTACCAAGAGGCAGCCTCTCCATATAAGCCACCACATAGGAATAGTGGAGGAAATAATTGGAAAGGGAATTATTGCTAGATGAGGTGGCATTTGGGTAATCTTAGGATCGTGGAAAATTGTGCTCAACCTGCTTTTTATGATACAGCAGCTTCATGCGAGTAAATGGGTCCAGGCTGACCCTAGGTAGCTCAGGGGTTTTATCAGAAAATAAATCCAGTGGAGAATGGCTTAAGGTATGGGAACATTTTAGCGCCCCTCCTGTTTGCCCTTTGCATCTCTGATTTACCAGCAGCCGTAGCAAATACGAACAGTAAATGTAGAAAAGACAAAGACACAGTTCTCAAAACAGCCAACGTAATTTTTAAATAGCATCCCTTTGGAGCAAGTTAGAGAGTATAAATATCTGGGTCTTAAATTTGCAAATAGTCCAATCACACAGCCAAACTGAGAACATCACTTCTTAATGTGAATGCCTTTAAAAAGGTTTGATTGTTGCTATGTGGGCCTTTCTGGGGAGCATCTAAAAAAGCAAATATTGGAAAACTAATATCACATCCACTGTATGGAGCTCAATTACTAACTCTAGACACGCAAGTGACGGGGGAATGTCTACAGTTTGTTTAAAATCTCTTGGGTCTCCCTTCAAGACTCGATGATACATGTAGACTTGAATTAGACCTGGATTCTCAGATACTTTTAGCTCAGTCTTGAGCGCTGAGATTGTTCTCTAGCATTAGAAGCAATATTGATGGAGAAAAAAATCTCTGCTGTATCCTTAAATTATGTGCAGGTCTGGTTGGTAAACGTTGTATGTCTTGTTTCTGAATTTTCATTGAACTTAAGTGAAGTACCCATCCCATTAAATATTTTGAAGTTTTTTTTACAGGTAGGATTAAGGGAAGGTTAATTAAACGGAGACCACTTTAATTTAATGTCGAAGCAATCTGTTGCCCATTTTATTTAAAATGTAGGTGGTAAAAAAGCCTTTCCGTAGTTGTCTCAAGTCCTGGATAAACAAATAATAGTTACTACTTTTGTGAGTTAAAACAAAATTTTCTTTAGACTGTCTCTTGCTGGATTATTGCTTCCGTCCTCTGTTTTTATGCAGGATGGAATTATAACCAGAAAAGAAGCATGAGTCACTTTATGTACAATGAACAATTTAGTTGTTAGTTTTTCTATTGCAAAATAAATGATGTAGCTTCAGAGAAGACTGGTTTGAAGTAATTTTGAGATTTAGCGCAAGGAAGGCTTTGATTATATAACCTCATGCTTTGAGCTGATTTGGTATTATAATGCATACATTCTTATGGTGAACGTGGATTGGCTAAGCTCAAATTTAATTATTTCACAAATGTATATGTAAAATAAGTACTTATTTATTTAGTGTATCTTATCATTTTTGTATTTAGTGTATACATATTGTTGAAGTCCCATTTCTATAAGATTTAATCTTGGATATAAAGCTATAAAAACTTAGTTAAATTTCAGACTTTTTAGGGTAAAACGTCACATGTTCCCTTAGTGCTAATTGTCGTTTTACTTTGGTTGCTGATTATTTCGTGGCACTACAGTTTTATTCTGCATGGACAAATGTGGTACGCCCTCTCACTGCTTCTGTGAGATGTATTGCACCAGAGCATGGTCCAGTTTTGCTCACATAGCGAGCATCATCCATATCTGATCAGCCAGCCCATTCAGGCATCTCTACTTGTCTCACAAGTAGGCAATTCTCCAATAAGTTTGTTACTCTATCTTCGTATTGGACTCTTTCATTTATAAGTGCTTTTCAACTCATCAGAACAATAAATGTGGTCATTTTTCTTTTTGGATGCCCAGGTTGCCTTGTTTACCGGGGTTCAGCTCGATGTCGGAGTGGAGGAGGTGTTTCTGTACTCCTTTAACAGTGCCCCTTTTCCACATTCCCACCACCTTTATATCAAAAGTGTTCCCAAAGATCAGATAGCCTTGTGTGCTCAGTTATGCTAGTAACTCTGGCTTGACATTACTCAGTCTAGTTCCTGCATCTGCTTTTTCTTTTTAAAAACATAAATAGCACATCCTTCTTCCCAGAGGAGCTCTAGTAAAACAACTGTTCGGTATTGTTTTACTAGAGCTCATTGTTTCTGAGCAGTTGACACTTTAAAATATCTAGGTCTACACTTTTTTTTTTTACATTGAAGCTGTTGCAACTTTACCAGAACAGTGTATGAGCAGATGGTAAGGGTTATGTCTTGGGACACTAGTGAAGAACACCCAACACTTTTACATGTCAGAGTGATTGCATTAGAGGTACATAAGCATATGAAGTCCCTCTATCCTTACCAAGAATTGTAGGAAGCTGGCTCCTTGTATATCAAAATGAGATATATATATATATATATATATATATCATGCAAAGAGTCCAGCGGTTCCCTTATGAGTGGACAGGGGCTCCAGAACCAGTTCTATCACTGAAGTTTGTTTTTCAATAGAAATAATTTTGTATTTAAAAAGTTGACCGTGCAATTTTCAGAAGCTGTAATGTTTTTCTATAGGGGGAAGAACAAGTATGGCATTCAGGTACGGTACAGCGACGTACAGGGTCAATCTCCTGGAGTCGCGGGCAAGGTCTAAGGCCTCACCAGCCGCACTAGGGCGGCCGTGTGTAGTGGTGCAAAATAGCGTTTGCTGCCCAATGATACTCTATGGGGACCGGTTTTCACATAAAAAGGCTGCAGGCTTTGACTGGGAGGCTAGTCGTGCTGAGCCAACACGGGGGCCAGGCCTCATGCTGCTCAGGGACATAGGGACACCTTTGGTCCTCTTCTCCAAAGGCCAGGGGTGACTGGGTGCTGAGGTTTCTTTAGGCATCTGGTTTCTCTTACAGGGAGCAGTCTCTGTAGAGAGGGGCCTGTGGACAGAGGCTACAGGTGACATGAAGTCCATGAGAGGCGAAACCACAGTGGACTCTGTCTCTGGAGGGCTGCACGCTAGCACCATTGGCCCACTTCAACTCTGACTTGGAGCAACGGGTGCAGTGGTGTCCTTAGGCGTCAGGTTTTCATGGTCTAGAAGTCCTGTCAGGACTTTTTGGGTGCTTGCAGGTCTGCTGCATCAAGAGAGTTGTTGGTTCCTGGGTGAAGTGATGACAGGTCTCCCAGGATTTGGGGGACTAGGCAGCTGCAGGACAAGTCTTCTTTTGGCACAATTGTTGGTCAGCAGGCAGGCCGGCCGGCAAGGTTTGCGCCAAGTCGGTTGCTGGCTCATCTGTTCTTGCTCTTAGTGACTCTTTCTTTAAGTCTGTCTTCTTCTATCAGGTCGACAGGATCTGATTTTCTGGTGCCAGGGGCGCCTCTAATACTGAATCTAGGGGCATTAGTGAAGTGTAGGGTAGTAGCCAATGAGGTCACTACACCCCCTAAATGACCACTTGCTGTGGGAAGTGAGCATAACCCTGTTCCAGAATGCTTATGTTTTCCATCATCAAGAGGGCCAACTCTGAAAAGGTGTGCCCTCTTCAGGTTAGATCACGTTAGGGGTGATGACTACTTGACTAGCTAATTTTCCCGCCTGTTCAGATGCTAAGGAGCTCTGGACAAAGGGGGTTGGCTTCCTTTCCTGCCTGTGAGGGAAGCCAGACTCTCATTTCATAGGTGGCTTCTTCTTTGAAGCTCACCTCTTAAAATGCTAATCAGCAGGTCATCCTGTGGAAGTGGGTGTGAGCACCCTCTTCCCAGGCAGACTTTGTTTCTGACCTTGTGAGAGGAAAGGCCCTCACCCTGGGGGGTGACACAGTTGTCTCTAGTGGCCGGCAGCCAACGCACCAGAGGCTGGTAGTCTTTTAAGGGGCACCTCTAAGGTGCCCTCTGGGTGCATGTATTAACACATCTGCCACTGGAGTGGGAGTAGGTATGTGAATACGAGATGTTTAATACGAGACCAACCTATTTTCAGTGAAGCCATCAAGTAGCTGGGAAGTTCGTTTTTACCAATGTCCAGCACATGTTTTACAATGGCTTCCCTTTTCACTTGTACTGATAGTAATGGAACTGACCGGCACAGGGGCATGTCTGCTCATGTATAAATGTCCTCGAATGTAATTTAAGTCACCCTTCCTTAGGGCTGTCAAGCCTTCTGCAGGGGTGATTTACAAATATTACATGTAGTGTTAGGGGGCCTGGCACACAGGGAAGTGCGCCATGTTGTGTTTTCACTTTTGTCTGCGCCAAAACACGCAGCCTGCAGTGGCAGCTTTACATGTGTTTGGTGAAGGGTTTCTTAATGTGGCACAATTGGTGCTGCATCCATTAGGGACCCTCTTTAGTATCTCCCGACCTAGGTACAGCGGGTACCATTTACTAGGGACTTGGAGAGAGTGCTAAAGTTATTGCCAATTGGGGTAAACAGTTGTACAGTTTTGGGGAAAGAACACTGGCATTAGGGACCTGGTTAGCAGGAACTCGGGGCACGCCAGTCAAAGTTGCATCAAATACCAAGTTAAAGAACCATGCTCCACAGTCAGTTAATTATTCAAGTCATCTCATATGTATTGTTCTGTTCCTTCACTCTGCAAGGTATCCTGCTTCCTTTGCAACTTGAGACCGGGTCTGGCCAAGTTAATGCACAAATCTTTTTGAACCAGTGTGCTCTTGTGACGTTGAACTTACGTAGAAGATAACTTTCTTCAAGGGCATAACAGCTGCCAGACCCAAACGTGAACGACAGGCCTTTGCACCTTGAAGTTTCCTTAAGCTTCCTCAGTGATAGAGTAACTCTTCCTCCCTTGGTTTTGAGAAGTGCTGGTGTGGTTCCATCTTAACTAATTTAATATTCATCCCAGCATGTTTTTTCTTGCTAATATTCTTCCTCAGCTGAAGTTATTTTTCAAAGTAAATGTCATGCTTGTCTGCACTACCCTCTCTGCACATAACTAGGGAATGTGCTTTTCTGACCTTTGGATTTTGCAGCAACTTCGGCAGAACAAGTTAATTGAAAGTACGCACTTAATAGGAAAACGGTGAACCTGAGACCCTAAGGTGCCAAGGTTCTTTTTTATTTTTTTGTTTTTGTATTAATAGGATGGGGAACATGAAAAGCAACGTTGACTGACAGCATTAGTGTAATTTGATTGCTTCCAGGTGAGTGGTGCTAACATTTTCTCTCCCTCCTTGCTTACTCAGCCTTCTATAACGTTGGTTAAAGTGGCATATTTACACAAATTTGTTGAGCTACATGCTGAAAAAAAACAAGACTATCTCAGAAAATCTAGGATGCCTAGCCACCCTCTACGGAGATCACCTCCGTAGAGGGTGGCTAGGCATCCTGGATTTTCTGGGATAGTCTTGTTTTTTTTCAGCATGTGGCTCAACAAATTTGTTTAAATGTTATATCATTGTCTGATAGTTGTTAGGAAATCATCCTTTGTACATGTCAATGGAGCTCCACTTCCACATGTCTGGCACGGTCCCAAAGTTAACGCATCTGAAATTGATCTGTGATCTATGTCAGATACCTATGTGAACTGTCAGTATGCTCTCAAGGATTCCTCTTGGAGTGAGAGTTTTCATAGAAGTTGTGTTTCTTAGGCATAAGCTGCCCGAAGCTTCTTTTCCTCCCTCAAATGTGGAAGATGCACACAAGTTGAGTGTTGGAAAGAGTGAGGATGGATGAGAACAATGAAGTTGCTTTTATGGTGAAAGGTGGCACTGGCCAAAATGGTGATCCTGCCTAAACTCCTGTATCTGTTTGTTAATGTGCCCATCCCTCTGACTCAGCATTTTTATGGACTCTTGCAATCGCAATTGCTATCCTTGGTGTGGGCAAATGGGCAGGCCAGGGTGTCTTGGGATGGGTTGATCCTTCCCTTGCGGCAGGGGGGATTGGGCGCTCCGGATATCAAGCTCTATTCCCTATGTGCACAAGCTCAATTCCTCCATTTTTGGATACATTAGACCCCGTTCCAGCCACACGTTGTGGTTGAAAGAGACATTCTGAAACAGAGACCGCTATCCGTTGCTCTGTACCACAAGGCGAAACGTACGAGAAGACGTTTATACCGCTGAAATGGTGAGGTGGACATGACGCGAATTGCAAAAGAGGGCGGGACTGTTGATATTATATGCGCCATCCATGCAGTTAGAAAACAACCCTATGATGCCTTGCATTGAGGGAGGAACTGGCAGAGCCCTGGCTGAGCGTTTAAAACTAAGGACATTTGCTGACCTTTACCCTGACAATAGGTTTGGGCCTCCCCTACCTGAGGGAGACGAGCAGACTGTCATTTGCAGATACATTTTTGTAGCACAAGATGCGTGCTACCTGCCGTGCGTTAGGCACGGACTTCCCCGAGGCCCCCCTACGCTGCTGCCACTTGAAAATATTTTCAAAAGGCCCACAGCAAAGAAATTGGTGACACGTTTATACTCCACGATGCAGGCCATTTACCCAGTCCTGATACCCAGATCCTTTGACCTCTAGAATGGCAAATTAATACCGCAAATTACAGAGGACCAATGGGAGTACTGCTGTGGCCAACTGGCTGAGCTATCGCCCAACTACCGCTTGAGGCTCATTCACTTTAAATTTCTGCATGGATATTACAGGACGCCAATCTGTCTACACCGCATGAAACTGAGAGAGGATGATAGATGCTGGAGGTGTGGGTACTCATAGGCGACGTTCTTACATGTGGCTTGGGACTGCCCGAGACTAACTGTATTTTGGAATGATGTGTTTGATGCTGTGAACAAAATTGTTGGCAGGGATGACTCTCCATCCCCGCTGCTGGGGAAACTGGGATATGTACGGGACACCGTGCCAAAGATGAGGAAATTGCATGCTCTGTTGCTGCTTTATGCTCGTAGACAGATAGCAATCCGATGGGGCAGGAAGAGAGTTCCGAAATTTGCAGATTGGCTATCGGCTGTAACATATGGACATACCCAATTAAAGTTGTTTTGGGAACAAATGCCTTCCACTTCCAGACCACGTGAGATATGGGAGCCTTTCCTGGAGTGGACACGATTGAATGTAGAGACCCCTGTATGAGATAGGGTATAATTTCGAGAAGGTGGTTTGATAGGTGTGCGAGTATGCTGAGAGAATATGGCTTGAAGAAATGCACATTCTGCGCTATTGTATTTTAAAACTTGTTAATGATTATGCAGAAGATGTATCACACAGCCTAATCTGATTTACCAAATGCTATATACTTTGTACGGATGACCTCGGATACACCATGCAGATTTGATTCACACCGTGTGCCCAGCCGATTTCCATAATGTCACTTGCTAAAGGCATAACGACGAGTATTACGACTGACATTGAAATATGCTGATTTATTATATGTACTATGTGTGCTCTGGAAGTGACTAATTGTTGATGTTTAGGTTATGTACGGAGTTATGCCTTGCATGTTGTAAAACCAATAAATACAATTTAATTAAAAAAAGTTACTTCTATGGTGATTTTATTGCTCTTATTCTATATCCTTGTTCCCGGTAAAAGACCCCTTCTCTCAACCATTCTACAACTAGAAAGCTTGCATTGATTTGCCTTTTTTAATTTATGGAAACTGGTGAGGGCGTGCTTATGGGTACAGATGCATTTCTGGTGCACATATCCATCCACTAACAGTTGTGCAGTAGGTTACCAATCCCACCACAATCTTGGAAGGATTACCTACAGATTTCTAATATGAAAGACCTTACAGCGTAGGAATAAAGGTGGTCATAAGAATTTGTTTTGTTTTTTGCTTTCAACACCATTCCACCTGGGTGATGATTGAATTTGATGCTTCAGATGTAAACTAGAGAAGACACAAAAACTAGGAATATGTGACCATAACAAAGGCGCAAACCACCAAGATGTCCAGAGTCTTCAAAGAGAATGTGATAGTGGGAAGGAAACTATGCAGTTCTAAGTTTGGGCAATCCAGAGTTCACAACAATGCTATAGGATAGAGAAAATGTTGGATGTAGGTAAAGTGTCAAGGGATGAGAACGTGGAAAGGGTGAAATGAGTAATCCCTATTATAGGTGTGAAGAGAGAGAGGGCAGCCTACATAGAGGAGGCAATGCAACAAGGAAGTGGCCAAGTTGAAACGTGTAAAGGGTAACATGATCACAGGTGTCTACAGTAGAAATGATGAGGATAACACTTGGAGTGCCCAGTAGCTTTAGACTTAAAACCAGATTTGCTGCTGAACCAAAACCTAATTTAAAATTTAGAGGCTCTAGAATTTCCAAACATCAATTTAGTCTAAACGAATTCTTCTTAACAGTTTCAAAATGGTAACCTTGTCTCGCAAATGTAATTTCTTATGTGCAGCTTAAAGTATGACTTTGCTCTTAAGATCTACCTGTGGAACTTTCCCTATGTTACTAATTAGGGTGTATCCTTCTCACCTCAGTGTGGAAGTTACCATCCGCACGAGTCAATTTTCAGTTGTAGAAATTCAGTTTGAAGTCATTGTAGAGTTCATACATTTTATCAAGAAGTTACAATAAGAAACACCGCATTCAGCATAACTATATTTCTTCCAAGAAGTATTAACCAACCAATTTCCACAGATCTACTCCGTCGCACAAAGAGGAAGGCTCGAGAGGGCAATGGGGTGGCATGCGAAAACAACCTAAATATTAGCATATACTAACCAGCTGGATATTTTATAGACTGTTTACACCCCAATCCTGGCTAGAAGGGAAGCTCAACCGCGGCATGCAAAAAAGAGATTTATCTTTGCATTCACTCCAAGATGGCTGAAGCGACCTCTTTGTCTCACATCCCCAAAAGGCCTCTGGGTTCAGCTTGCATGAAAAGTTGTCAACTTGGGCATAACCGTGAGCTTCTTAGTGCTCCACAAGACATCAGGTTATATGTATACATTGCCTCAAATACCATGCTGAGGAAGAGATCATGATTTACGTACCTTTGACCTTTTGTTTTTGAGACCCATTAAAGTTTGCCGTAGATTGGGTGACTTATGTGCCTGGTGTAGGTTATCTGAGGGGAGCAGTTCCCACTGCATAAAAATAATCGCTCCTTTGGATAAAAACAGTCTGTAAACTCAGAAGTCCTTTTTAAAATGTGAAATGCTTCAGACTTGAATTAGACTCAAACCCTCATCTGTTAACATAATCCCTTGCAGACCCACCTATCACCTGTGTATCATGAAATACACCTTCCTGAAAACGACATCTTGATTCCTGCAAGTCTTCTGATAATGGTATCTTGGTCTTCACGACTTTGCATAAACATATTTTGAAAATAAGTCACTTTTAGAGTTGGAGCCATCAGGACTTATTCACGTTGGGGTCCTCTGAGTTTATTTGGCCAGGCTTGTTTACCACTCTGGACATTTAAGATGCTCTGATTAAAAGGCAATTGGATGCTGCATATAAATCTTAAATGTCTGAATTTTGCTTACACCAAGTTCCTGTTGTCTTGTGCTCTGAGCAGGTTGGCCTTATGTCCATGGAAACACTACAATATTTGTAAATGCTTAAATGAAATGCAACACAGTTTTTGAGAAGATTTTTAACGGAATCCCCCCCTCCCCCATCTACATTGACTTCCCATACCTTTGAAGGAGAACCTCAGATGTCCCTGCGTTTCTTTCTGAAAGGGAAGGTCTATGTTAATATTGCTATATCCTGACATAAGCTATGTGTGCAACATGAAATATCTGGCAATGCCCTCCTTAAATTTTAAAAAAAATAAATAAATCTATATGTATGTATAATCTTCTGCTACTGTATATTGCTACTTGATGAAGAAACTAGTCCACTTCCTTTGCTGGTAATATTTGGCTGCACATTTCTATCATCTATAGTTTATGAAAGAGTAAAATAATGGCTCAGTGCATAAGTAAAAAACATCTTTGAGACAACATGTGAGAAAGACCCAACACTGTGCCCACACTGGTGAAGTGAGTAACGGTGTTTTTAAATATTGTGCGATTATTCCTTCTTTACACTTCGGATGCTAATCATGACGTTGTTACCATGCCCTTATCTGTGAAGGAGGAATGACCGTACAATATTTATAATGACTGCATTACTCAGTGAGTGTTGGCCACATTTTCCCAAAGAACATGAAAGTTCTCTCTACTGAAGTTTGACCTAAAGAGAGAGCCGTTGTAAATGATATGTTGGATACACTGGTACACTGTTACTAATTGCCCAGATAAAGTGGTAAGTATAGTCACGAAACACGGGTTTGCATGTTTAGAGATGCTTTCAGGTTTAAAGAAATCAGCTGTTTTATAAATGGCATGTAAACGAGGAGTCGTGATCTCATTACCGACAGTACATTTGGGCCACATTTCTCATTTAACCCCCTCAGTTTCCTTTCACACATTACTTAACAAAGAAGAAATCCCACTTAGTTGATGTAAAAGATAAATGTATGTCGTGGGTAAACAATATTGTAACTTATGTAACTTTCCTATCTTGTTTGGTGTTTGTATTGAAGCAGTCACATTGGTTGGACCTAACTGACCCTTTGTAATACTTCTAAATTAACACGAGCCCATAGCTACCTCTGCACGTGTGCATTTTTTAGGACTATTTTTTAATGGCCATTACCACAGGGGATTAGTAGGCACCAAGTTTTGTTCTTCTAAATCCCACATTGTTTACGTAGAGATTGGGTGATATTCCACACTCCAACGATCTTATAATTAGGATTTCAAAAGATTTTCATTTGAATGAGAGCTCTTCTTTTATTTGGGATCCTTCCCTCTAAGTGTTGAGCTTACTAAACATATCATGTGGTCTGTTCAATTGAACCCATCACCTTCAAATGTTTTTCATCTTTAATTTATTGTGACAATGTCTCTGATTTGGCAAAGGTCCAATACATGTACTCAGTAATATTTTGCATTACCTGTATTAGATCTTAAGACATTTGTGCTCCAGAATTATTCTCATGCAGAGCCTTCTACGGCCTACTGCCATTCTAGGAATTTAGGGGGCCATATGGATAACATTATGCCTTCTTTAGTAGAGCGAGGAGTATATTTGCAGAATGACTCCCTTTGCTATTCTCCATAAATTGTTTCTTGAAGCTCATTTATTTCTCATCTTTGTAGCCAGTTTGAAAAGATTGGAAATAAAGACTGGAGATACGAACAATTTTATTATTTTTATGGTAACTCTCGCAAGGCTCCTATCTTTCTATCAATGTCCGTCTTTGACTGTTGACTGCACATCATCTAATGTTTTTTAAAGCTTCCTCTTAACATCTGTGCAAAACAGGTGTATAGATTTTGAACAAATGTAATGTTTCCTGCCTTTTGGAGTGGTGTAAATGAAAGTCACTGGCTTTCAAAGGAGAATATTAACACTAAATTAAGTATTTTATATCCATTAACACTGGTCTGCTGTTTGTGTGTAGTTTGGAAACTCCTGTCTTGGAGTTGCACCAATGGTTGGTCTCCTTTGAATATGCAAACATCCGGTGTAGCCCTCTCGAAGGCCGACTAGAAGTGCCAAAGTGTTTTTTAAATAGTAGCAGGCCTTCGAACCAGACTCGCACAGTTAGGTTTGCCTATTTCTGACACTGTCATGGTCGATTTCCTTCTTGTTGATTGATTTAATATTCTGCTAACTTGTTGGATACACTTTTCTCCCACTGGTAAGCCGTTTTAATTCGAAAATTGTACCTCGATTCATTATAAGCTTTCTAATCTGTACATTGTGAGTAGTAGTTTATTTGTTTAAATAACATTATTTTTGTGAGCCAAAAATGTATCCCCACCTAAAGCATACAGATTTTCACTTTGACTACGTGTGATTAAACAACTGTTTAACTGTATCGAGGAAGAAACTTAGTAAAATAGTTTTCTATGCATAACCCCTTTTTATGGCATACATTTATATTTGTACACGTGTTGCTATATGTATATTGGCTAAATAAAGTGCTAACATATTAACATGGTATGATGTTATGATTTATGCATCTTTTTTTTTTTGATGACTTGCATGTAGATTCTAATTTTAATGGTATTTTCTTCTAGTCCGATCTTGCTCTTTTTGAGATCCTCCTACTATTGCATATCATTTTTACTGCCCATATTTGTACAATCAAACTATTGTATTCCCATTTTACTGGAAGTGCTTCCCTCTAAATAGTTTTGTTGTAATTAAGATTTGTTTTTGATGAGTATGCTAAAAGGGAATTAATTTTTTGTGGTTGTATATGTCAAAAGTTGCATTTGAAATTTTGATCAACTGTTTAATGGATTTGCGACAGGCATCATTTTTCTGGGTGTGTATCTTCTGAGTTTTAGGTTTTCTTTAGGATGTTCTTTTTTTCCTCTCCCCTTAGTTAATCCTTTCCTAGTTCTTTTTCTGTCACATAGGAGGTTGTTTTTGTTGTACTAGTTCTTACGTGAGTTGTAATTATTAATACCCTAGCCATTGGTTGAAGTGATAAAATTTTTTTAAGGGCTATGTTTAGTGACCTAGTTAAGCAGGACCGCATTTAATGACTGTTTAAGCGGTATCACTTGAACAATAGGGGGAGTTGGTCAGTCCTACAGTTGTAGGGAAGACTAAAGGGCAAGGCATCTGAAGGCATCTTAATTGTTGTCTATTTGTAACAGGGTCTGCTTGGTTCCCATCTCTAAAATTAATGTAAGGCATACACATGTCTCTCTTGGAATGTTAAGGGCAAGGTTGGCTCCTCAGAACACTATTTAATGTTAAACTTATAGAGGCGGTGTAACCACATCAACTTTTACATTAGTATGTAATACTTGTTAAATGTGTATGGCTTTAATGTTGAAACTTGATTTAATTTACGCCTTTGTTACAGCATTTTGTGTTTCGTTACTTCTACACAGGGTTTGTTAGACATCATTGATGGAACCCTCAAAATATATTCCCACTCTGTGGTCTCCTCTCAATGACTTTAAGGGCTCTACACTTTTTTTTAATAAAAACTTAACTAGACGCATGTTGGCATTGAGATGCATAATGCCCGTAAGATGAGATTCTTCAGTGTACAACACTCAAAACAGAGCAGATGTTAGCTTGGGTGCTGAGAAACGTAACATATATTCATGGAGGCAGAATTCTAGGGACTGTTTTTAATCTTATGATCCACTTGTGTGCATGATAGAATTGCGTGAGGTACTGCTTAGATTCCTAAATGCTGTTTACAACCATCCGGCTTAAAATATTTGAAATTCAGAGGACCTATTCTAGAAACTATCCTCCATTACTAAAATTCTGAGATGATGGGAATATTTGAGCGAAATGGGAAGCCTCTAAATTAATGGTAAATGGGAGGACAGGAGCCACATTTATATAGCTATCTTGTATGGTTCCTGGAAGTCACTTCACAAGAAAACTATTTTGGGCATACTAAGACACAAACCAGAAAAGAACAAAATGCTATATATAGTTCCTTGGAGACATGACTGCAGCCACTCGTAGGAACATAACAATTCCACACAGAGCCATGGACCCTTGTATTATAGATCTTACGTAGACGCTGGAGTGCGTAAATAAAAATGATGAGTCAATGGCAGCGATGGCAGCGACCCAGTTGTCTCAGCTAGACACAGTGAGCTACCTTGGAAATCTCAGACTAATTTACTAAATTAACAAGGATATGTAGGATGTGGGCTGGTCCGAGAGACATAGCTCAGATCTACCAGTAGAGCGTTACATCGTCTACTTAGAAGTCTTGTCATTCCAGTTTCATTCCCTATTTACACATGCCTGCACAATTCACACATTTCTTTACCAGAAGTTGGTCCATAGTAGGCATTTTGCCCAAACCAGGAAATGATACAACTGATAAATTTGTCTATCACCCGCTGTCTGTTAAACATAGATCACAAGATCCTTATTAACTAGGATTCAAACAGTGCGCACCTCTTTAGTTCACCAGGACTAAAGTAGCTTCTTGTTACTCTTCCATAGATAATGTCCAAGTAATTGACTTAGGATATCCTATCAGATGTTATACTTCAAGCCTTCATCCTTCCCAGTTGAATAAATCGGGATGATTCATGCGTCTTCCATCTCTAGTTTTATACAATCTATTTATAAAAATCATTGTTCATAAGTTTATTTGGAAAAGCAAACCATATAGTTCTTTTGATTCATTAATGTTTCTTCTGATCAGTGAAGTGAATTTTTTTACACAGATCAGTAGTAATCGCATAGCTTATTTGAATTAAGTCAAGACTTTCAGTGGATGTTGCTAAATACTAGGATTCTGCATTATTTTGGCACCTTCCCAAAGCCATAGCATCATTGCTTTTGAATGTTTCCCTCATTTGAAAATGCTTGCATCCAAATGTGAATTCTTATTGGTGACCTGACTGTTGGAGCAAATACAACTTTAAAATTAGGCTAATTATCCATTACATGACCGTGTAATAGGCTAACATCAGTGCTAACTCTTGATTTAATCTACTATTGGTTTTCATTTGTTAATTATATTTCCAGTCAAGCATCTTGTTTGTCTGGCATCTCGCACATGCGGAATAATGGCCATATATTCTTTATCTTCAAAGGCATTACATTGTACTCCTAGCAAGTGCACCAACCGAAAAACAGCGACTAGAATGGTGAGTATAGTAGAATACATTTATACCTTGTAGAATGCGCAACCATAGTGAACGTGAACTGTAACTAGTAAGCTTCCATTATATATTTCTAGTTAAATATCTTTTGACAGTATTAAAAAAGAAATCAATAGTATATGGTAAATTAGCAAATAATATACATAATTTTGTAGTATTTTCACCAATAAATGGAAATTATTTGTAATAGGTTGTTTATTTTAAATGGAACTTTTGTCAAACAATTTCTGAAGGTTATTCCGCACCTTTAGACTGTCTTCCAGGCACCTGGCTGGATCTAAAAGATTTCACACAGTTCTTATGTATTGTGCTGCTAGTTTGTTCCATGTGGCTTCGGGTTGACCTAGTTCCACACCAAAAGTGATGGAGTGGAGCCCCATATAAGTGTCACCGCTGTATGCTGGTGCTTGTTTATTTTTCTGCCCTTCTGAACGCAGATCTTACTCTGCTCCCCTTTTTCGCTGATTGACCATTTGTTTTTTTAAACTGAATTCCAGTGTACAAGGAAACAGTGTCCCCGTCTAAAAATTCACGGTTCTAACTGTGATTGTCGTAAACAGAAGTTGGTGACAGACCTGCACGAAGTTTGCCTCTGGAGTTTCGCCTCTGGGTATGATTCATAGTTGCTTGACAAATATGCACTTATACACCTTAAGGCAATTCAAGACCATGAAGCGGAACTGTATGTTGCCTAACATCAAGAAGAGCCTTGCAAGTCCTGCTGCCAACCCTTTCCCTCTCTTGAGGCCTATCCTGTGACCGGTTGGCATTGTAGTCTAGGTCCTCAGTTAAGTCTGAGTTGAGGTGTGAACCCAAGCAGGTGAAGTATGGCTTTAACTTATCCTACCACTCCTATCTAAAGAGAAGTCAAGAACGCATCAAGGTGTCACTGTTCTTTGCTCCTGATCTCTGATTTAGGAGCAGATTCCACAGTTATTATCCATGCGCCTCGTGTTTCCACAACCATCTGTGAGGTTGCAACAGGTTGAGGTCTTTAACCAGGCCATGTTGTGTATTTTTTACTCTCTTCTGGCTCCCTCTGGTGTGGCTTTGGGTCCTCTAGTCGTGTCACTGCTGGTGGGTCTGCCCTTGGTGCCTTCTTAGACCCTAGAAACCTCCTGTGGTTCTGCAATTGTTAGTGCTGGCTTGCATTCTGGCTCTAAGACCTGCTCCATTAACTTCTTCATCCGGACTGGCCCCAGTGCCGCGTCCTCTGGTGTCTGACCGCAACCTTGTTCTTCCCCAATAGTGAACAGGTGGTGAAATGCTGCAGACTAGCGTATGGCGAACCTGTTCTTCTTATGCAGAGTCCTAAACCTGAGAGTTTGGAGGTAAAATCTTCCATGACAGCGTTTATTCTTATTGGTTCTCAATTACCCCTACAGGCAAGGAGGTGAAATTGAGGCGTCCAGGAGGCAAATATTCTCTTCGTCCAGCCTAACCTTCCTTGCAGTTGGTCAGTGCCAATTGCTTATTAGACAATCATATGCATGACCTCTGGGACATGGCCAAGGGTATCTTGCTCAGAAAAGGGGGTGGTGATGAACAGAGTGTCTGAATTAAGCAGACCACTCTTACCCAGTCCAAAAATCAGGGCTTGATCCATCACCGTTTTTTAGCTCACTGCACCATCCCAGCTCAGAACCTGGCTACATGCAAATTAGTCTGTTCCTGTCCCAGTGCATGATGGGAACAGGGCAAACCAAACTACCACAGAAAAGGGTATCTTGCTGGCAGTCCTGGAAGAGTTCAGTTTCTCCCTGTCTAAAACCATTCAGCATGGTCGGGATGCGGCAAAATATATAAGTTGAGCCGACCTGGACAGTACCAGTTGTTTGAGGCGAAGTGTTGGTACTAGTGATGTTCTGCCGCCAAGCATGAATGAGATCCACAGGCTTTTCGGTAGATGCCCAGGCATCCCTCATTCATATGCCTTTTGCAAAAGTCTCAATCCACTCTGGAGCCCAAGTGTGTTATTTGGGTCTTTTGACACCTGCCAGACATTTTCAGTCCTTCAGGGCTATTGCAGAAGATTGGTGTATAGACTGTGCCTGGCCCACTTCCCCCTCTGCAGTAAAATCAGCAATTTCTTGGCTGGGAACTGGGATCAGGCAAACCAGGTGCAGATAACCAAGGGCACCAACTATCCCAGTCCCCTTCAACTGCGGCATAAGCCTCATGCCCTTTGTGGCACACAATTAACCTGTGAGGTGTAGGATGAACATTTTCTCCCAGAGTACCAGTCCATCACATCTAACAGATGAATATGGCATATCATCCAGCAGGGCTATGCCCTCCTGTTTCTTTCTGACCCACCACAGATTCCGCCTTCTCTAAAGCAGCTCTCACTTCAGGAGCACCTATCCATCTTATTGCAAAAGGTGTGCATTCCACTTTTCAAAGGTGCCATCTAAAGGTTGCTGCCCTCGAAGATAGGGACTGGTTGTTTTTCCCACTATTTCCCCGTACCGATGAAGGCCTTCTTCCTATTTTAGAACTTCACCCTCTGAATACCTTCTCTTGGAATGACAATTTGCAGATGCTCACTCTGTGCCAAATTCTGTTTGCTCTTGATCTGGGCAACTGGATGTTTGCCTTGGACCTGCAATACTCATAATTTCATATGCCCATACTCCAGTCAATACATACTGTTTTGGGTCAGCCAGAAGCATTTTCAGTTTGCCGTGCTCCCTTTCAGTCTTACCTGCACCCGTTGGTTGTTCACAAAAGGGATAGAGGTGGTCGCTGGCAATCTTCGGAGTTTGGGGTTACCAATGTTTCCCTACTTTGATGGCTGGCTGTTAAAGGTGGGCTCGCACAGTCAGTCGTAGACCACCTACAGAGCACTTTGAACCTCCTAAAATTGGGTTTTCGATCAATGAGCCAAAGTCGCAGCTTTCTTCTTCGCAAACACTTCCGTTTTTAGGTTTTGCCTGGCGAGCTGCGCACTGCGCAGCTGCAGGGAAAACCTTATGAGAAGAGTAGAGTGGCATTTGGTCCCTGCCTCTGTTTCCATTGACTAGCTCCATAAATGGAGGCTAGCCATTGGAACAGAGAGCTGTCCGTCATGGCCGGACCAGATTCGTGAGCGTTCCCGCAATTTCTTCCCTCTCCGGCCCTCTGTGCACGTCATCTCGGCGGTGGGCGGGTTGTTTTTTTTTAATGTTTGCTTGGTTCATTCCAGGCCAACCACCGCTGGAAGAAGTCCAGGTGAGTGCCCAATCCTGCCCCCCCCTCCTCCCGCTGTCCGTGTGCCGTTCCCGCCCCCCTTCTGCTGACCGTGTGCCGTTCCCGTCCCCCCTCCTGTCACGCCTGTCTCATTGTGCGCACAGAGTTATTGCAGTGAAAGGGGGCTCTTTTTAAAATAAATCTAGGTGTGTAAATGGACAGGATGTGCACTGACCAATGGAAGAACACGCAGTGAGCACACAGTGTACATACGTGCACACGCGCGCGCACACACCTTTTAAACAATCAATAGCTTTTCATACACCTTACCAATGTATTTTCTCCAACGGTTAAAATATTATTGACATGAATGGTTGCTTGTAGATTTATGTAATTCTTTCATAAGACATTGAAATAATAAAATGCCTTGTATATACAAATGTGTACTGTTCTGTATGTTTTCTGTGGCAGCTCGCGAAGCCCCTGCTGTCACGGATATTTAACTGCGTGTTACCTTAAAAACCAACACATAAGGTGCGCATTTTCCGACAATGGAAGGGTTTCTGCGGGCTAACAAAAGACAGGCTGGTGGTGTAATAATAAAGGGGACAGGTACAGCGAAGGGATGGTTTTTCTCATCGAAATATATATATTATTTGTGAATGCTTTAAGCTAAACCTGGACTTTGGAAACTATATGTATCTGAGAGATTGCTAGTGCGACCCCTAGCATACAGACAAGCCACCGGATATTTGCCTTTCCTTGGCGCATAATTTAGTGAACCCGGCCACATATTTTGGTGCTCCCCTGCCACATAATTCCAGTGGCCCTGCAGATAAATTCACGTGTACTGTGCACGCGAATCTACATCAGGTTTTGTACAAAACTACTCTTACATGTAAGTAATGTGTTCCTGAAGACAGGCATGTGTAGTAGTCAAGGAAGGAGTGCAGTGGGGCTGGTGAACCGCCGCCCCCACTCCCCCCGCGCAGTACCCGTGTACGGATCTTTCAGCCACATCCTTTTGGGAAGATGCTAGTCACGCTACATGTACACACCACAAACAGACCACAGTCCTGTATATGCTTTTCCACAGAGCCGCTGTGCTCTCTGCTTCCCTGTACTGCCCACAGGGGTTTATGCCGTGGAGATACGAGGCGACACATTTACATCCGTGTTCAGTGTTCACTTCTTTGTGTGTCCAGTGCTCGTCTGTTTGTGGATATATCCATGCACACAAACCTACATGCGTGTAACTGCTGCCTCACAAGTGCTGGGACGCTTCACCAATCTGCAGATCTGACCTCACGCTATTGGATAGTTGTACAACCGAGGATGAAATTCAAACTCTCTCTCTTCTCCAAGAGCCTAGAGCACCACAAGGGGGGGGGGGGTACACGTTTCTTTGCCATATGTGACTTTCATTCTCCCATGCACCCCTCACCATGTTTGAAGCCCCTTTCACACTTGTTTGTTGCCTGTACAATTCCTTGTACACCTGATGTTACACAAAGAGCTCCTCCCACCCAAACCTACCCATTATCTACACACTCCCTCTCAGACTTCTTGCTGTGTACAACCCTTTTCACACTCCTCTTTTATCTGCACAAGCCCTCTCTCTCTCACTCCTACATCATCATCTCTCTCCCCAGTCTGTCACCTTTGAAGTCCTTTTTACACCTGTTGGTTACCTTTGCGGTCGGTTCATCTCTAACAGTGTATAACTTGCACAGGGGGGCTCGCAGTGTGTGGAGGGCTCTGTGTGGGTGTGTGGAGGGCTCTGTGTGGGTGTGTGGAGGGCTCTGTGTGGGTGTGTGGAGGGCTCTGTGTGGGTGTGTGGGGGGCTCTGTGTGGGTGTGTGGGGGGCTCTGTGTGGGTGTGTGGAGGGCTCTGTGTGGGCTTGTGGAGGGCTCTGTGTGGGTGTGTGGAGGGCTCTGTGTCGGTGTGTGGGGGGCTCTGTGTGGGTGTGTGGGGGGCTCTGTGTGGGTGTGTGGAGGGGCTCTGTGTGTGTGGAGGGGCACGCAGTGTGTGTGTGTGAGGGCTCTGTGGGTGTGTGTGGGGGGGTCTCTGTGTGGGTGTGGGGGGGCTGTGTGTGTGTGGGGGCGGCCCTGTGTGTGTGGGGGGGGGGCTCTGTGTGGAGGGGCTCTGTGTGGGGGGGCTCTCTGTGGGTGTGTGTGGCATTTGCAAGAGATTAAGCTAATGGCATTGTAAATGACAATGCCATTTATTTATCGGTTTTAAAAACAAACACATAAATAAATAAATTGTCATTTACAATGCCAATAGCTCTAACTTTTCCAAAGGCAAAACCGTTGCATTGTAAATGCTGGTTTGTGTGAGCCTTCTTGGACACAGTGCAGTTCTGAGTCTTTCCTCCTCCACAATGAGTCCAGGACATTCAGACTATGATGCCGATGTTCCATCTTCAGCCCTGGATCCTGGTGAGGGCAACTCTAAGGCTTCTTGGCCTGCTTGCCTCATTTATACTGCTTGTTTATTTTGTCAGGTGGCATATGTGGGCTCTATAGTAGGATTGTAAGTCTCTATGGGACCAACACCAAAGGAACTTGGTGGATGCCATCCAGATTTTGGAATGGACTTCACAAGATCTCCAGTGGTGGTAGCTCGATCACAACCTGACCAGTGACTAACCCTTCACCCAACCCCTCCCAGAGCTGAAGGTGGGGATACAAGACTCTGCTGAATTGGGGATATCATCTGGTAGAGGTTGAGATCAGAATACTCTGGTTTTCAGCAGATACTTGGCCACACATCAATCTGTTGGTGTTGAAGGTCTTCCCATTGTCCATCAATAAAAGGCTCGTAAAGGTTCTCATGGACATCACCTCCACCATGTCATACTGCAAGAAGCAGAGCAAAGTGAGGTCCTTGGTCCTGTGCCAAGAGCTGGCTGAAATGCCAAGGCATGTGCCTGATAATGAACCACCTGGTGGGATCCTTAGATGCCAGGTTGGACTGGCTCAGCTGTCAGGAGCTGGAAAGTCATGAGTGGCGATTGTATCCTGAGGTACCACAAGATCTTTTAACCACTGTCTAGCATGCAGTGTCAGAACATTTGCGCATTGGAGTTCCCAAGAATGCTCTCTCTAGAAAAGACAAGCTAGAGTGGAACATGGTACTCGTATATGTTTTTCTACTACTCCTGCCCAAACATTTGAAGATCCGGAACAACCAGGCCCTGGTCTTCCTAGTGGCTCCAGATTGTGCCAGGAGAGTGTGTTACCCCGACCATCTGGACATGAGTTTCGGTATCATCCTTGCTGCCAGGTTTCGGTCTATGAAGCCCATTTACACCGGGAACTAGACAGTTTTGTGGCCTGTTGTAGAGTTGGTAAAACAGACCCTTTGCAACTAAATCTGGTGGGTGTTTTATTTATTGCTTTGCATTTGGGACCTGCAAGGCTTGCAGTAGGCACTATTAAATGTTATATTTTGGATTTGTCCTTGTTAGTCACTTGTTGTGATGCGATTTAGTAAAGGTTTGTACGCGAGAGTGCCTCTTTTTGACATGGTTAGCTCCACCCTTTTTGCATGGAAAATTATGTGGCTTTGTTTGTATTTCACAGGGTCCACTCCAACAAGGTTCACTGCCAGTGCTTCTTCCCTATAACTGTTCCACAATTGGCCTTTCAGGCCCCCTGTAAGTCCCCATTAAATGCTACCTAGAGCATTGGGACTCTATGGGGTCCCCTAGAAACCCCTCACCTAGGCCCTGCAGACTGCCACTGCAACATGCATGCCCTGGTGCAGACTAAACCATAAAGTTGACATGGGACACTGCCTGTGTGCCATGCAATCTAGCACTGCCTAATGTATAGGTAAGTCACCCCTCTAGCAGACCTTACACACCCTAAGGCAGGGTGCACTATGTCTCAAGTGTGGGCATATCTGTGTGAGCATATATGCCCAATACAATATAGCTCGATCACTCGAGTACCACAGCGCCTTGATGGCTTCTATGATCACAGGAGTGTTTGGTATCAAAACTACACCTCTCAATAAACCCACACTGATGCCAGTGTAAGATTTTTGAAACGTACTCGGAGGGCACCCCAGAGGTGTCCCTTGAAAACCTACCACCCCTGGTGTGGTCACAGACTTGCTTTAGGCATCCTGCCACCACCAGCCACCAGTTTCTGAACCCCTGAGTCGAGAGCCCCTGCTCTCTGGGAGTAAAAACAAAGCGCATCCTAGGCAGAGGTGTCTCATCTCCTTCCCCAGGATAGGCACAGTGCTCAGGAGGGAAGCTTCAAAGACCTGCCGCCTTTGTAACACTACCCCCAGCTGCTGCTGCTAGCAGCAGACGGCAGCCCCCGTTTATAACCCCATTTTGGGCAGGAAAACCGGTCGGAAAAACTAGGAAAAATAGATCTGCCCACCTCAGCCAACTCCACCCCTAAGGTGCAGGAGGAGAGGTGCAGCACATCTTTCAGTCCCACCATCTTGAAGATGGTAGTACTCTTCCAATCAGGGCTAGGACTATGCCCCCTCCCACAGGAAGGTGGCATAATTGAGGGTGTAGACACCCAAGTAAGGTTTCCCTCCCTTTAAACGACCCTAAATAGAGTATTTATGTGGCTCCCCCGAGGCCTGAAACTAGTTCCTGCTGACCTAAGAAGGACAGAGAAGACTAACAATGTCTACTAACTTGGCCCTAGCCATCCAGGCTTGTCTGCCACTTCAAAGACCCTTCAAAAAGAATGATGCCTGTCCTGTGACCTCCACTACCCCTGGGACGACTACCAGCCTTTGAAGAAGACCAGAACTCCTGAGGATAGCGGCTCTGTCCACAGAAACTAACACCAAGGACGTTGGTGTTCTCCAGATCCACAATCCCTGAACACTCTGCACCGACACCTCCGTCCTGTGTCCTGGTGAGCCACTGATCGAGAATTTGCTCTCTTTGCGATGATGGTCCGGAGAGCGTCAGCAGTCCTGAACCTTCAGCTTCCTATTGCCTTGAAAAAGGTTCTTCAGCACTGGTTGTCTTCTTTTCAACCTCCACTCCCCATCAATCAAGCCCTCACTGATATCCTAGTTGGCGCCTGGGCCAAGCCCTGCACATGCACTCCTGTGCACAGGACTATCTCCTGCTGCCATCTCCATGCTTTCATCAGCCAGCATCCCGCCCATGAGAGCCTGGTGATCCAGGCGACGCCAGTTGTCTGGACACTTCATTGAACACTGGCCTCCTCTCCCCTCCCACAGAGGCTATGGAGGATGGGACTCTTTGCAATGATAGTCCGGAGAGTGCCTGAAGTCCTGAACCTTAAGCTTCCTACGACGTTGAAAGAGGTTGCCTCAGCCGGGGTTTCTTCTTTTCAACTCCTATTCCCCTTCAATCAAGCCCTCACTGATATCCTAGTAGGAGCCTGCGTCAAGCCCTGCACATGCACTCCCGTGCACAGGACTATCTCCTGCTGCCATCTACATGCCTTCCTCAGCTAGCATTCTGCCCCTGAGAGCCTGATGATCCAGGCCTCCACCTCCAAGATCAATCCCCTTACGAGAGATACAGCAAAGTTCACAATAAAATGTGGATTGGATACGACGGTCTCACTGGGCGATCCATTTCTTCCACAGAGGCACTCCGATGTCACGCCTGGCTGAAAATAATTGGCTTTTTGGGGTATGTTTAAGCATCCCTTATGGAAATACCCTTCGCTGGCACTTGCCTTTTTGGCGGAAAGGCGGATTTGTCACTTGAGACTGTAGGGCCACTGCTAGGTCATAGGGGTTCACCATGGCTAAGTGACAGCCATATTCTGCCTTCTTGGCTACGGTTGGTAATAGCAGTCACATCCTTTTTCCCTAGCCGACAGGTGTCTCAATCCTTTTGTGGCCACTGCTGTGGCTCCTGCTAGCCTTGGAGGAACCTGGACCACAGGTTGACCCAATCCACCAAACCAGTCAATCACTCAGGCAGCCACAACCTCAAAGCCTCTTTACTATGCCCTCATACCATCATGGGCACCTGGTTGGTCCAGGATTTGGCATCACTTGCCCATGGGGCGGGCGATTCCATCAGACAAATGGGTGCTCCAGTTTGTGCAGTGGGTCTACACCTTCATTTTCAACAGACTCTGCCCCATTTGCTACAGTTCCCTGTTTGGCTGACAGAGAATCACCAGTTGCTCTTGTGACAGGAAGATCTTGCATTTCTCGCCAAATGAGCCATTGAGAGGGTGCCTGCATCAGAAGTCTGTTGTGGTTGCTGCTCCACTTACTTACTGGCATCAAAAAAGGATGAAGGTCTCTGTCCTATCCTAGACCTGCACCCTCTCAATTACTTCTCGAAAAAGGAAAAATTCAAGATGCTCACTTTGCTCACATACAGTCTGCTCTCTGATACAGAGGCTAGATGGGAGTGCTGGACTTGCAGGATGCCTACTTCAATATACCTGTCCTGCCTGCGGTTCATGGTAGGCCAAGAGCATTATCAGTTCACTGTGCTCCACTTTGACCTTATCAGCGCCCCTCAGGTGTTCACCAAGGTGATGTAAGTGGTTACAGCACATCTGTAGAGGTTAAGGGTCCCAGTCTTCTCCTACCTTGACGACTGGCGGTTAAATGTGATATTGGCCCAGACAGTTGTCTCCCCCTTTAGGAAGCTGGCTCTTTATATAGTGGACCATAATGAGATACACTGTGTAAAGAGTCTGGCAACCCTTATTGGCTTACAGAGGCAAAAATTATAACACTAAATGCTCTCATTTGTGGTAGTATGGACGAGCAGTTTAGGCTTATCAGAGGGTAGTTCTAAGCCTTTCTTTTACTCTCAGACGCAATAAATGAAAGACACGCTCCAGAATAAATCAGAGACCAATTTTGAAAAATAACTTGTATTTTTATGTATTTGTGCTACCAAGAACTTCGTTGTCAAGTAAATACTTTCTTAAATATGAATTTTTACAAGTAAATACTTCACTTAGCTGCGTCTTTATGCAGCAATGCTTCCCTATGAGAGAAAAGATATATGTTTCATACAGTTATTTGCGATCAGTTTCTGGGGGTCTACTTTGGGATTTAGGGTCTGTGCATCCTAGGGCCCTGCGGTCCTTGGTCTCACCCGTTGAGGATGCAAAATCAGGACAGCAGGGCCACTCTGGATGTGGGTGTCTGCTGTGCTGACGTCCCTCGATGGCTGCTCAGTCTGTCTCATTGGAGTCTGGACTGGACTGTTGGTCTTTATTTGCTGCAAGGGGTATTGGTCCTCTGCCCTCCGGTTGGTCTTGGTGTCCTCTCACCTGGTGGAGGGAACAGATCTGACCTTAAAGAGCACAGGCATCTCTTCCTGAGGACCTGCGATGTCAGGATAGCCGGTGAGCTGCAACTTGGTGAACTGGACTGTGCTCTTTGGTGCCTGCAGAATGCAGGGGAGTAACTTGTGTACTCCAAGAGAGATTGCTGGCAATTTGCAGTGGGCGGCAGACTCCTGGGGTTGTTGGATGCTTGTCATCTGCAGGACGAGTCACTGGTCACAATTGTTGAGATTGGTAAAGGCAGACAGGCAGGGTTTGGCGGCAAAAGTCCACGGCAGTCTTCAGTTCTCACTTTTCTTGTGGCTCTAATTTGTCCTCTTCTTCTTGATAGGTTGAATATATGTTCTTAATTTAGGAGTGTTAAGGGGAGTGGCAGGTAGTAGCCAATGGGCTACTTACCTTTAGGCTGTTTACACCCTCTGTATGACCACTTCCTGTACGAAGTGGGCATGACCCTGATCCAGAGAGCCTAATTTGCCCAAAATTAAGATGGTGGAATTCTGAAAGTCGTGCCCACTTCAGGTAGCCCACATTAGGGGTGGTATTAGCCTGAGAGGGGAACACGCCTCTCGACTAGCTAATTGTCCAGCCTCTCCTGGTGCCAACTTGACTCTGGGTAAGGGGTGGCATTTTCCCTTTCTGGGGAAGGCCTGGATCACATATCAAAGGTGATGGGGGGCATTTGAAGCCTCCTGCCTTGATATGCTGATAACTTAGCTATCCTGCGTGAACGAGATGACAACTCCTCCGGCTGCGAGAATTGTTTCTGCCCTCAGAGAGCACAGGCTCTCGCCTGCGGGAGATCAGAAACCTGTCTGTGGTGGCAGGCTGTTTTCAACCAGTCAACCAGCACACTAGTAGCACACTAGTAGTTGGTAGATTTTCAGGGGGCACCTCTGAAGTGCCCATTGGGTGCATGTATTCTTAATAAACACGCACTGATTCCAGTGATAGACTTGAGACAAAATGCTTGACACTAAACATCTCTAGTTTCATTGAAGCCATCATGTAGCAGGGGTACTCCTATTTACATGTGTCCTGCACATGCTCTCCAAATGGTTCCCTTTTCACTTGTAATATTCAAGAATCGACTTGATATCACAGGGGCATATTTGCTCATTCAGATATGTCCACACATGTAGTATAGTGCACCCTATTTTAGGGTTGTAAGGCCTGCTGTAGGGGTGACTTATCTGTACAGCATGCAGTCTCTGTAGGAATGACACACTGGAGGTCCATGTTGTGTCTTCACTTTTCTCTGCACCATGACACACAGCCTGTAATTGCAGTTTGCTTGTTTGTCCCCTAGGATGGCGCAATACAGCCTTTAGGGACCCTCTTTAGCATCCTTGCCCTAGAAACCAGGGGTGTCATTTACTAGGGACTTAAAAGGGTCGCCAAAGGTATTGCCAATTGAGGGAAACAATTGTATGGTTTTAGGGAAAGAATCTGACACTGGGGACCTGAATATCACAAATCCAGTGCACCTTGGTCAAAATTGCATCAGATACCAGGCAAAAAGTGGGGGTGATCATGTAAAAAAGGGGCACTTTCCTACAACCACATCTAGACTACGTTGAACCTCCTGCATTCGCTGAGGCTCACTAACAATTTGCCAAAGTCACCCCTGTCTCCCTCCCAGACGATCATTTTTTCAGAGATATTATGTATGCAGTGCAGTTTCTGGCTTATCCTCCGGAACAGTGAGTTCAGGATATTCGTGCTATGATTCTGATATTTCAGCCTCCATCCTGGATTTCGGCAAGACTGACTCTAAGGCTACTGTGTCGCATGGCCGCCTACAAGCTGTTGGTAAAACATGGCAGTTGGTGTATGCTGGCTCTGCAGTGGGATCTGAAGTCCCAGTGGGTACAACGCCAGGGTCTGATCCAGATTTTGGAGGGAAGTGCAAAACCGCTTCAGTGGTGGTCGTGGACCGCAATTTGGTCAGTGGTTGACCCCTCTCTTACCCATCCAGAGCTCACTATAGTGACAGACGTCTCACTTCCGGGTTGCGGCAGGCATCTGGGAGAGATGTAGATCAGAAGACTCTGGTCTTCAGTTGAGTCTCAGCTCCACATCGACCTGTTGGAACTGAGAAACGAATCTCCTGGCATTGAAAGCATTTATTCCTTCAATCAAGATAAACTAGGTCAGGTATTCACGCACACCACCGCCATGTGGTTTTACAACAAGCAGGGCTGGATTAGGTCGTGGACCCTGTGTCAAGAGGCTCTGCTTCTCTGGACATGGTAGGAACATCAGGGAATTTTCATGGTGGGTCAACATTTGGCGGGCTGTCTGAATGCCAGAGCAAACTAACTCCTCTGTTGTTGCCTCGCAGATCACAAATGGCGTCTCCATCCGATGGGGGTGCACGGTCTCTTCAAAGATTTGGGAGAACCATGCTTAGATCTGTTTGCGACTTACGAGAATGTACAATGTCAGCGGCTCCAGATTGGACAAGGAGAGTCTGATATCCCTAACTCCTAAGCATGAGCATCTGTCCTCTGATCAGGCTTCCCTTTGGGAGGATCTCCTGTCGCTGCAAGGGTCCTGCACCGAACCCTGCACACTCTCCATCTATATGTATGGATGTCATTCTGCCAGTCAGATGTCCCTTCTCGTCAAAAATGTATGCCTGCTGATGGGACAAATTTGTGGCTTTGTGTGCTGCCAAATAGATTGATCCTATCTGCACCCTTGTCCGAAAACCTTTAGTTTGCCTTATCTCTTGCCTGGCAAGGCCTTGCTTTGGACATAGTTAAAGGGTACCTCGCCGCCGTTTCAGCCTTCCTGTGGTTTTATTTTATTTTTATTTGTGGAGTTTTATATAGTGCTGACCTGATCGGTGGGTATCGGAGCGCTTTACATCAATTACAGGGCATGTTAAACACAAATACAATGATGCGGACAATCCCAAAATACAAATACTGAAAAGTCACAGTGCCAGAGAGAACAGGATAGAGGGCTAGCTGGCTTAGAGTGAAGGCAGAGTGAGGAGTCGATTACATGCTCCAACAGCTCCTATTGGTTCACTAGGGAACGATTGCGGAACAGAATTTTGAGCTGGCTTTTGAAATTCTAAAGGAGGTATCAGTTCTGATGTGGGGAGGAATAGAGTTCCATATTTTGAGCGCGTTTCTGGCAAATGATCTAGCCGCTGTGTTTTGTTTACGAGCTTTCAGTGGTATGAGTAGAAGGGTGTTTGAGCTTCTGAGGTTCCTGTTCTGTCCTGCTTTTTTGAGTTTGGCCGCCAGGTATTCAGGTTTGCCGGTGTATAGGGCTTTGGGAGTGAGACAGGCTGTTCTGAAGTTAGCCCGCATTTAAACTGGGAGCCATTTAAGTTCTCTGAGTGCCGGGGAGATGTGCTCATATTTCTTGAGTCTAGTGACCATTCTGGCAGCCGCTTTGAGAGTAGTGTTAAGGGGAGCAAGATGTGTTTTTGGAATTCCAGTGAGGACTGCATTACCGTAATCTAGTCTTAACCGCACCAATAATTGAGCAGGTTATTTGAAAGAAACACAGTGTTAGATTCCTTACCTTAGAATATCCCCAGGCGTCAGACTGCATCCGGAAAGTTTTCATCAGCAGTACCCTTGCCGGTCGGTAGGCGTCGTCCGCGGCTCCGTGTAAGTCGTCGGCATCGTGATCACCGGGATGACATCGTCGGAGTACTTAGACGCCGCCCTCGCGCGCTGACGTCAGTTCTTTTTTCCGCGCCAGCAAGCGATGGTCTGGGAAGAGCAGTACTCTAGTCATTTTTTGACTTACTTTTTTGATCACTTTTCGAGCCGATAATCGACTCGCGGTGCAGATAGGGATGCCTGGGTTTAAACTTTGTCAGGCCTGTCACCGCCTGATGTCGGAGACCAACCCCCACCGTCGGTGCCTTTTACTGCCTCGGGCCGACCACGACGACAGCTGGGACTTGACCTTGAAAGCTAGGTGGGAGCGGTCCCGCAAGCTACTCGAGCTCCGGCAGTCTGCTCCGCGCCGCTCGAGGTCCCGGTCGAGGAGGAGGTCAAGGGACCGGTCGCGGAGCCGCAGTCGTCGATCGAAGAGTCCGCATCATTTCTTATCTGGCTCCAAGTCCTCCAGTAAGTCGAGGCATTCTAAGAAAAAGTCAGAGACAATATCGCTCTTCTGACTCCGCTTGCGCGACGCGGCCAAGGGATCGGGCGACACCGCCCACGCGGCTCTATTGGAGCCGCATGCGCTGCCTCCAGGCCCATACCCTCCGGTCCCTGGCCTGCGAGAGACGCCGGAGGAGATTCTTGATTTCCTCATTGCCATGAAGGCTCATTTGCCTCTGTTGAGGCCTGCTGGCACACCTTCGGGCCCCGCAGACCCGACTGGGAGCCTTGGCGGGCCGGTGGTTCCGGCGCCGTCGGGTGCTTCGGCCCCTGCACCGTCGGCGACTTCGGTTCCGACGCCGTCGGCCCCCGTGGGATGTGTGCCCGGATCCCGGTCGACGCCTCCGCTGGCGCCGACCCCTGTGGTGTCCCTCCCGGCGACGTTCTCGGACGACGACCCCGTTTTCAGCCCCGGTCCGGTCGACGGGTGAGGCCTTCACCTATGACCCGGCTCCGTCATTCCAGCCTGCATTCCAGGACACGGATGAAGGGGAGGCCTGGGAGCGGTCTGAGGACCCTCTGGCTCAGCAGTGCCAGTTGAGCCAGGACTTGGCAGATGAGCTGGGGGAGGCCAGTAGTCTATTCACTTCGCCTGACAATGGATTCATCTTGCAACCCTCCGTGGCTTCGGAGGAGGGGGCTGCTTACAGCATGGTGTTATACAGGGCGGCCAAGGCCTTGGCTCTTGAGCTCCCTGTCGCAGCTGTGAGGACTAACCTCCTCACTGAGGTACTCAAACCGCAGGCAAGCTCCTCGGAGCCTCTACTGCCGTTTAACAAAGCCCTCACCGACGTTCTCATGGGCACCTGGTCCAAACCCTCCACAGGCCTCCCTGTGGATCGGAACGTGGCCCCACGCCACCGCCCGGCTCCGGGCGACCCCTGCTTTCTGCCCATTCACCCCACCCCCGAGAAGCTTGGTGATCCAGGCATCTACGTCCCAGACCGCATTCCCGACCGCTCCTCCGGACCGGGAATCCAAAAGGTATGATCAGTTTGGGAAGAAACTGTTCTCCTCTCTGAGTTTGGGGCTGCAGTCTGTTAACACCGCCTGCCTTTTGGGCTGTTGCACCCATCCTCTGTGGGATACGGTTGTGGAGGTGCTGCCACAGTGCCTGGAGGAGGCCTGGAAGCGACTCACCCAAGCCCTGGCGGAAGGACGTGATGCATCAAGATACTCGATCCGGTGTGGACTTGACACCACGGACTCGCTGGGTAGAGCGATTGCAATTACCGTGGCGGTCCGCCGCCATGCCTGGCTGAGGTCCGCCAACTTTGGAATGTCCAGGCCATGCTCATGGACATGCCCTTCGATGGCTGTTGCCTCTGGCCACAAAGCGGATAGTGCACTATAGTGTTTTAAGGACTCTGGGGCTACGGCCAAGTGCTTGGGCCTAGGCCAACATCAACAAACTTCCGCTTTTCGCCCCTTTCGTGGCCAAGGAAGGAGCGCCCCCACACGTCCAGCCAGCCACAGGCCGCAGAACCAGGCTCAACGCGGACGTGGTTACCGCCGTGGCTGTACCGGGGGGCACCTGCAAGGTCAGTCCAAACCCGCCCCACAGCATCTGCCTCTAAGCCTTCCTAGTCCGACATTTCAGGCCCATTCAACGCCAGTGGGGGCAGTGTCCGCCATCACCTCCCCCACTGGCGTACCATCACGTCGGACAGGTGGGGGCTGCAAATCGTCTGAAGGGGCTACTCCCTCCCCTTCAAGGCGACCCCTCCAGCCATGCCACCGCAGTACCACCGCGTGTCGGGGGATCACTTGCAACTTCTGCATCTTCAGGGAACAAACCACAGCAAAGGCCTCCCTCTCAACAGCACTCCAATTCTGTTTCCTGGAGTGTAGCTACCTGCTAATGAAAGCAGCAGGGTGATCTTGTCCATCATCATTGGTCTGAGATAGGACCGCTTCTATCCCTAGCTCAGAGGCATCAGTCTGTATAATGAATTGCTTAGAGTAATTTGGAGTCTTGAGAATAGGTGCTGAACACCTTGCCATTTTTAGGGTGTCAAAAGCATTTTGGCAGCCAAATTGTACAGTTTACCTTATTGGGCATCTTGTTGGAGGTGAGTTCTGTGAGGGGAGTCACAATGGACTCCTATCCTTTCACAAATCTCCTATAGCACCCACTCAAGTCAAGGAATGCCCTGACATGGATCTGGGTAATTACAGCTTCCCAATCCGGAATGGTTTGGAATTTGGGCTGGAGGGGTTGGACTTGGCCTCTACCTACAAGGTGGCCAACTTGCCCTGTGTGGCACTTGGATTACTTGAATTTTAGCACTGTAGCTTGCAGACCCTATAAAACGTCCCCAGGTGGACTAGGTGATCCTACCAGGAAGAGCTTAACACCACAATATCATCAAGATAAATACGATTGATTCATCCATTTAACTACCTATTCCATACAAGGACAGAGGCCAATAGAGGCATTATCAGAGTGGTTCAGAGCTATGACCAGTTGGGTGTCGTCAGCGTAAGTCACTATACGAACCCAAAATGGGAGCAAGATCACTTATTTCTCCCTTATAAGGCTCTTTTTTTGTCATCTGTCTCTGGAAATCTTAGCAGCAATTAGCGATTTCTCCCTTATAAGGCTCTTTTTTTGTCATCTGTCTCTGGAAATCTTAGCAGCAATTAGCGCGGGGACACTGTCTTCTGTGTAACCAGGTGCTTAATAAATGGTTTATTATTATTATTTATTATCACTGCAAGCGGAGTCATATAAACATTAAAAAAAGGGACGGACTAAGGGATGACCCCTGAGGGACTCCGCAATGGAGGGGCAAAGGTTTTGAGGTGACATCACCCTCAAACACCTGGAAGGATCTCTATTCCTAAAATGATTGCAGCCATGTCTGAAACAGACATGTTAGTGATAGATCCTGACCTTAGAATATCCCCAGGCGTCAGACTGGATCTGGAAATTTTTGCGTAGCAGTACCCTTGCACGTCGGTAGGCGTCGTACTTAGGCGCCGCCTCCGCGTGCTGAGGTCAGTTCTTCTTTTTTCAGCGCCAGCAAGCGCAGATCTTCTAGTCACTTTTTGACTAACTTTTTGGATCATTTTAATAACCTTTTCGAAGTTGTACGACTCCGATCGGTGCCATAGGGATGCCTGGATTCAAGCACTGCGAGGATTGCGACCGCACGATGTCTGTCACGGATCCTCACCACCTGTGCCTAACTTGTCTAGGCGTCGACCACGACGACAAGGCCTGCTCAGACTGCCGGGCCCTCTCCTCGAAAGCCAGGTGAAAGCGGTCCCGCAGGCGACTCGAACTCCGGCAGTCGGCCCCGCGCCGCGAAAGGTCCCGGTTCCACGGGCAGTCGATGGACAGGTCGCGGGGTCGGAGCCACCGCAGCCCTGAGAGTCGGCACCACTCCTCCGGGTCGAAGTCGTCGTCAGGTAAGAAACACAAGAAGTCGAAGAGGCGTCGTCGCTCTGCTGACTCCCCCCGACTCTCCGGTCCCTGGGCGAGACACGACGCCGGAGGAGATCAAGCGCTTCCTCATGGCCATGATGTCCCTCTCTCCTCCGACGGGCTCCGAGAGGCCATTCGGGCTCAGCGGACCCGTCTAGGGCCCCTAGCGGGTAGGGGGCTTCGGCCCCGACGCCGTCGATTGCTTCGGCCCCGACGCCGCCGGCGCCTTCGGGCCCGGCGACGCAGGGCCCCACGGTGCCGCCGGCGCCGGCACCTTCGGGCCCGGCGCCGCAGGGCCCCACGGTGCCGAGGCCGCCTTCGGGCCCGTCGCCGCAGGGCCCAACGGTCCCGGCGCCTTCGGGCCCGGCGCCGCGGGACCCCACTGGACCCACTTCGGGATCTGGGTCGTCGCCGGTGGACCTTACGACCCCCCCCCCCCCCCCGCGTCGGTCTGTCAGGTGTCACCTTCGGCGCCCTCCTCGGGCGGCGCGGTCCCCGATACCTCCTTCGCTCCGGTTCCTAAATCTGCCCAGAGTGCTGAAGAAGATCAAGCGCGACCGGGCCCAAGTCATCCTTGTGGCTCCGGACTGGGCACGAAAGTACTGGTATCCCAAGCTACTCAGCATGTCCCTCGATCCCCCGAATTGTCTGCCCCTTCAGGAGGACCTTCTGTCGCAGCAGCAGCAGGTGACGGTCCTCCACCCGAACCTGTCCAGCCTCCACCTCCATGCGTGGAGATTGAGCGGCGACAGTTGAGGCCATTTGACTTGCCTCCTGAAGTCTGCAATGTAATTGTGGCAGCCAGGCGTCCCTCCACGAAGTCGGTATACGCCTGCAGGTGGAACAAATTTGTGGCATGGTGCACAGCAAAGGCTGTGGATCCTCTCTCTGCATCCCTTTCTGAGGTTGTCCTTTCTTCTTTCTCTTGCCCAGCAGGGCTCTGCTCTGGGCACTATCAAGGGCTATCTTTCTGCCCTTTCCACCTTGTTAAGGCTACCTGATCAGCCTTCTTTGTTCAAGTCCCCAATTGTAAATAGGTTCTTGAAGGGTATCAGTCATATGTTCCCCCTGTTCCTTTCGTGATGCCTCAGTGGGACTTGAACCTGGTTCTGACTTACCTGATGTGCGCTCCCTTTGAGCCACTTTATAACTGTCCTCTTCGTCTGCTTACCCTTAAGACTGCTTTCCTGGTTGCCATCACCTCTGCCAGGAGAGTGAGTGAGCTCCAGGCTCTTTCATCTAAGCCTCCCTTCCTTTCCGGCCATCCGGACAAAGTTGTGTTGTGGACGATACCCTCTTTCTTGTCCAAAGTAGTCACAGCCTTCAACATCGGGCAGTCCATCACCTTGCCCACCTCCTTTCCGCCTCCGCACCCCACAAAAGAGGAAGAGCGGCTCCACCACCTGAACCCAAAACGTGTTCTTTCATACTATCTGGATCGCACACGCCAGTTCCGGGTGGATGACCAACTCTTTGTTGGTTACGTGGGCGCTAAGAAGGGACCGGTGGTGCACAAACAGCCCATTTGCCGATGGGTCGTCTTGTGCATCAAGGCTTGTTATTCACTGGCTAAAAAGGAGCCTCCAGTGTGGCTACGTGCCCATTCCACTCTGGCCATGACAGCTGCTACTGCCCTGGGTCGGGGAGTCCCCTTCCCGGAACATCTTTCAGGCAGCTACGTGGGTCTTGCTGCACACGTTCGCAAGACACTACTGCCTGGACAGCCAAGTCCGGAGAGATGGCTTCTTTGGTTGTTCCGTTCTCCAGGACTTTCTGGTGTGGTCATTGGTTCGCAGACCCACCACCGGGGTTGGTATTGCTGGGGTATCTATTCTAAGGTAAGGAATCTAATACTAACCTGTTTCTTTCAGATGCACAAGTTACCTTCGGTAACGATATATCTGTAAGAAACAGTAGTTAGTATAAGATTCCTTACCGCCCCACCCATCCTCCCCGTTCTGCGAACTGATATCTAGGGTTAAGGTCATCCCCTTTCAGGGCCCTAGTTTCATGGCACCAGTGTTGGTTTTTATCATGGCTCTGCGTTTCTGGCGCGGAAAAGCTGTGTATAAGAACTGACGTCAGCGCGCGAGGGCGGCGTCTAAGTACTCCGGCGACGTCATCCCGGCGCCAACTACGACGGACGCGGAGCCGCAGACGACGCCTACCGACGTGCAAGGGTACTGTTACGCAAAAGTTTCCGGATCCAGTCTGACGCCTGGGGGATATTCTAAGGCAGGGGTCTCCAAACCGGTCCTGGAGGGCCGGATCCATGCCAGATTTTTGGGATATCCCCATTGAGATACATGTAATTATTTTTAAAATCTGGCATGGATCCCGCCCTCCAGGACCGGTTTGGAGACCCCTGTTCTAAGGCAAGGAATCTAATACGAACTACTGTTTCTTACAGATATATCGTTACCGAAGGTAAGTAACTTGTGCTTTAAGCTGATACGTGGCTGATACGTGGCAAGATCTTTCATAATCTCTGCCGCGGCCACATGAGATGGATGATCAAAATGCAGATTAAAATCACCTAACAAAGTAAAATTAGTGTGGGTACTGGCGAGTTTAGCGGCCATCTCGGGTAACATTTGACAACATTGACCCAATGAGCCAGGGGGCGGTAGATTAGGATACCAGACAAACAGAGCTTGGGGGTAAAGCCTATTGTTATTAGGATGTTCTCGCAGTCTGGTAAAGTACTCCCAGAAATGCAGCAGCTAAGGTGGTTTTTGTAAATGATGGCAATCCTGCCGCCTTTGCAGAGAATCCGATTTATTATATGGATTAGGTAACCGGGGGGATGGCTTGAACAATCTCAGGATCCGATCCTGAGTTAAGCAAAGTTTCAGTCAAAAATAAGACTTCTGGGCATTCTTCCTTTAGCAAGATAAGGATCTCTACCGCATGCTTGGTCAGCATCTACAGTACAACAGGAACATTTTGTATGATTTTGGAAGGGCCCGCGAAGTTTGAATAAGTGGTGATGGTCTAAAGGGACAGTGCATGCAGCTGGAGACCAGACTGCCCGGAATAAGGGAATGGGCACAATGTATCATTTGTGCTGTGTTTAATTGACTCAGCTGCTCAGCATTATATTCACAGCCCTTATTAGAGAAAGGGACAGGGGTTGTGGCCTCTGGCCCGGCCGGACGTGGACAGACGGGCTTGCCTTCGGAGCGCCTGGTGCACGTCTGGCCCGGCATGTGGCTTTAGTAGCCGGCAAGTACAGATTGACCTGTGACCCTCTTCTGCTGGAAGTCAGGCAGGTCAGGCATATCCCCTTCACTCCACTCAATCTGCAGTGCCATGGCGGACCGGGGGAGCGGAAACAGTGTCTATACCACCCAGGAGGTGGACAAGCAATCCAGGAACCCCCGTAAACCACAACGAGGTAAAAGTAAAAGATAAGGGCCAAAAGTATAAAAGGTTAAAAAGTTAAAAAGCAGCAAGTGCAGGATCAGTTTAAAAAAACAACAAGCTACCCTCCAAATAAAAAATATAGCACCAAGCGCTTCCTTAAGGGCGAATAGAAGTGCGGCAGCGGGTCCTTCTAACTTACTGTCAAGCTGCGCATCCGGCCTGGCATGTGTCTTTAGTAGCTGGCTGGTGCAGATTGACCTGTGACCCACTTCTGTCGGATGTCAGGCATATCCGCTTCCCTCCACTCAATCTGGAGTGCTGTGGCGAACCGGGTAAGCGGAGACAGCATCTGTACCACCCAGGAGGCGGACAAGCAATCCAGTAACTCCAGTAAACCACAACGAGGTAAAAGTAAAAGATAAGGGCCAAAAGTATAAAAGATTAACAAGTTTAAAAGCAGCAAGAGCCAAATCAGTTAAAAAAACAAGCTACACTCAATATAAAAAAATATAGCACCAAGCGCTTCCTTAAGGACGAATAGAAGTGAGGTTGCGGGTCCTTCTAACTTACTGTCAAGTGGACCAACTATATCCACACCTACCCTTTCAAAGGATACCCCAACCGCTGGTAGTGGAATTAAGGGTGCCTTTAGGTGTCCACCTGTCTTGTCTCACTGGCGTGATAGGTGACACAGGAGCTTGCAAACTCCTTCACTTTTTTGGGACAATTGTGGCCAATAAAATTAGTTGACAATTCTTTTCCAATTTTTTTTCAGGCCCAGATGTCCCGCTAGGGGAATGTCATGGGCCATGTGAACAGAAATTCTCTATACAACTGAGGAACTACCACTCTCCTTGTGGCTCCAGGTTTGGGGTCTCGGTGTACGGGAGTCCTTCCTCTCAATAGATGGCAAGGCTGTGTTCAGATGGTGAATATGCAGCACCTCAAGTGGCAAACAGATTGTTGCAGGCAAGTACAGTTTTCCTTTTCAAATGTTGGCCCTTGCAATACTGGCCTTTCTGGGCATATTTTTGTATTTATTTTTCCAAAAGGTTTGAGAAATACTGTTCTAGTGATCACTCTCTAAGCCTACATTGATGCCTGATAGCACATCTCTAGATTTTTTTGCAGGTGAGTCCAGATGTAGCCCTCTTCTCAAATATATAGTTTTACTTGTGCAAAAGCACCCTTTGGTGCTCCCTCTGCATTGCTCACAATTTTTGAAATTCAAATAAAAGCAAAGTTTTACATTGATAGATAAATGCTCTTTAACAAATCTGCAGAGCAGAAGTTAATTTCTAATGTATTTTAAAGCACTCCATGTTTTACAGAAAGAAACACGTATAGCATATTCATTCAAATACATACAAGCCCCAGATCATTAATGGACCCAGTTATCTTCTCTCTAATATCTTACTGATGACATCTATTTCCACATATCCTAAAGTACATTCATTTAGTAAAGTCAAGATTTTGAATGCTATAGAAGAGGGTGTCGTTGTTGTGTGAGTAATTAAACCTAAAATGTATTACCAACCAGACATTAGCTTTAAAAATATCATTTCATTATTTTCATACTCAAATATTTTAGGAGTAGTGAAACATTAATTTTCATTTACTATCTTCATATAGGGTGGGCTTGGTGGAGTCAAAAATTCGGATTCTCGTTGGCAGTTTGGAGAAAAATGAATTCATTACTCTGGCTCACGTGAACCCTCAATCATTTCCAGCACCCAAGGATAACATAGAAAAGTAAGGCAAGATTTAAATCTAAATAAAAAGTGTATTTGAGGAAACAACCTTGAAATAGGGTCTGTTTCACTAATTTGCTTAATGTGTTTAGTTTGCGTAGTATTTTGCTATGGCTATGCCCTTTGCCCTTGTAGCCTTTCATTAATCTTTATATTTTCTTTCAATGCCTCAAATAATTCACTGCATAAGCTGGCTTGTACTCTATCCTCCCTCTTTCGCCCAAAACAAATGTTAATTTCTCTTGGTTGACACAAAGCTGTTGGAGTGATACCTCTTTGCATGTCATGCCTGTGTATATATGCTTTCTGGACTGTTATGTGATTTCTTAGGGTCAGCTCATGTAAGCCCACTAGAAATGCTCCAGATCATTTTGGTTTTGTTGGCATGAGAGTTCTGTGATACCAATGGGACTATTGTTGGCTACAGCCTCTAGAAACAAACCTATGTTGTGACTTGTGGTGGTGGCAGCATGTTTATAGTTCAGGGTCACAGACTTTACCTGTACCCCTTTGGGAAGAGAGCTACAGCTGTCTGAGGTTATCCTTACTGCATAACTGTGAGTGGCCCAGCTGTCCTGATTTTGCACCCAACACCGGCGACTTCAAGGCTCCGGGACCCACAGAGCCAAGCCAACATTTTTGCTCTACACCCGAGCACCCCAGCTGGGGTACCGAAAAACCGTCTTAGCTCACTTGTCTCCCCAACCTTTGAGACCCAAGCCCACTGTTGGGAGCTCCCAGACTTGTCCCCAAGCACCGCTCTGCAGTCTGTTTTTAGGTGCCCCCCCTTCTCTTTACTGGCACAGCCCGCACAGCTACCAACTCGATGGGCCCCTCTGCAATCGGACGCCCCAGGGAAGCAACGAGTAACTGCTGATAGTTCTTTGGACCATGGCCCCTACAACCTTAAGAACTGAAGGAGACCCCAAGAGTATATATATGCTACCTATGCCTTTTCTCCCATATAAAAGCATAAAGTATCATTTAAGTAACTGTTTTACTTACCTGCTAAATTCGATTTTTTTAAAAGTACTTACTTTTTTTTCAAAGTCTTGGTATCAAAATGCATATAAACGTATGACTTATTTTTCTAAATTGGTATCAGATTTATTCTTGTGTGTGTGTCTAATTTTTTCCCTCTTAGTACCACAAATGCTTAGCACTACCCTGTAGAAAGCTGGCTCTTCAGTATACCAAAAAGAGGTATCGTAGGAAGCTGGCTCTGTATACTATACCATTGTAAGTCATAGTGTGCACAGAGTATAGTGGATCCCCGAAGGCTTACAGAGGTTTAAGTGGATAATTCCTTACTCTCTATTTGTGGTAGTGTGGGTGAGCAGTAATGCTTTATCAGAGAGTAGTGTTAAGCATTTATTGTACACACTCAGGCACAAAATGATAACACACACTCAAAGACTGAACTATGACCAATTGTTTGTATAAAAATACTTATTTTGTTGTATTTTATTTTTAGAACCAAGCAGGCTTCGGTACAGGTAAGTAAAGTTGTACTTTCACAAACCGGTTAAAAAGGATATTCAAGATGAATGAAACTGACTTTGTTACAGGTTGGTACAAGCTTTAATCCCTTCCCTGCGCTGCGAATTCCGCCGCGGCGCGGGGTGCCTAGGGGGTGGGCGCGGCGCTCATGACTGCTCCACGCCCTCGTGCCTCACGACGGCATGGTGCCGTCACAACCCCACCGACTCATTAATTCTCCCACACAGGCGGGGTACTAGTCCCTGCTTGGGAGGAGTGGAAGCGGCATGACTGCTCCACGCCGTCATGAGCACACGCCTACTGTGACTCATGACGACGTGGAGTCGTCATAAGCACCCAAGGGTTTAAAAACAGTTGTAATTATTCTTGGATTACTTTGTGATAAATGTTTTTGATTACTTTTTTTACTCAGTATGGTATGCCTGGATATCACTCTGGGACATTTCGTAGACAAAGGTAGGTGAAACACTTGTGTATTAAAAGACAGCTACTGAGGTTTCCATACAAACACACCTCAACACTAAAGTTTTTCAGAGGAAAACGGTCAATTCAGTTCTATGGAGGAAAATGTGGTTATCGGTTTGCTTGTAAGTAAACGGTCTTGAGGTTTGAATTTCTGGGGTTAGAACAAGGGTTCCCCAGGGTCAAGGATGCTCAGCGGCACTAGGGCATCCGGGTCCTGAGACTCAATGTTAGCCTATGGGGCTAGGAGGCCCTCAGTTGGTGGCTGCTCTCAGGCAAGCCACTGGGTTGAGGGAGCAAAGCTTCTAAGGTTAAGCTCATAGCAAAGGGGGATTCAAGTTAGCACACAAGGTGCACCCACATCGGCACAGGGGCTGGCGGGTGAAGGGTGCTGGTTTGGCTTTGGGTGTCCTGTTGTTTCCTATGGGAGATACCCAGTTGAATCAAAGACTGCAGGGAGACTTCCCTGGAGATGACCACCAGTTGGAGAGGTAAGCTGGGATGCAGAGTGATGTCTTGACCCTGTCATTTGGGCCACCCAAGGCCGTGGGGCGTTGGGTGCAGGGGTGTCTTTAGGCGTTGGGTTTCCTTACCAGCTCCGGTCGCCGTCTGAGGGGATCCTCCAGATAGAGGCTGCAGGCATTGTCTGGAGACTTGTGGTAGGTCCTGGATCACCAGATCCCAGGTTGGATTCAGTGGAGGGGACCTCCTTGTGGTTTTGGGCCACTCAGGCTCTGGATATCAGGTGCAGACTCGCGGACTTGGCCTGAGCCAGAGTCTGGTTCTTGAGCAAGTCCGGTGCTCAGGGGAGACAGTCTTTGTAGGGAAGGTAGGGCAAGACCTCCGGGTTCTGGGGGGCTTCCTCCTTCTTGCTTGTCTGAGGAGGAAGGGTTTGTGGTTGTCCCTAAATACTAAATTTAGGGGAGTTTCAGGTAGGCACAGGTCGGGACCAATGGGTTCCTTCCTTGGGGTGGGTACACCCCCTATTATGCCACCCTCCAGTGGGAGGAGGGCATACGCCTCACTTTCATTGGCTGAGTCCTCCCATCTTCAAGATGACGGGGACTGAGAGTTGTGCTTCGCCAGTCCTCACCCACCTGAGGGGTGGGGTTGCCAAAGGTGGGTACACCTCTCCTCTCATCTTGGTTTTCCCACAGATGATCCCTCCCAAAGTGGTAGTTTAAGTAAGTGGGGGCTAGTTGCTGTGAGCAGCAAATGGCTTGGTCAGCTCACAAAGGCAGCAAGCCTTTGAAGCTTCTCCTTCGTGGACCCTTCCCACCCTGGGGGAGGAGGCTTGGCCCTCTGCTAAGGATGTTCTTTGTTTCAGGCCCCCGAGAGCCGGAGGTTGTCGACCCAGGAGTCCATTAAAATGTCGGGTGTTACAGCTGGCGAGCAGCCACTCAGCCTGGTCACTAGAGTTAGGTAATTTTTCAGGGGGCATTTCAAAGATGCCCTCTGAGTGCATTTGACATTACATCCAATACTGGCATCAGTGCTACCAAACTTCTCGGAATACAGTAAAGCCAGTATGGTGCTGTGGAGTTCGTAATGACAACCTCCCAGACCATATGCTCTTTATGGCTTTACTGCGCTTACAATGTCTAAGAATGGACTTAGACATTGTAGGGGTACAGTGCTCATGCAACTGTACCCTCGTCAGTGGTATTGTGCACCCAGCTAGAGGGGTGACTTTTCTATACCACAGGCAGTGGCTTGTAGGCATGTCGCACAGGGATGTGTGCCATGTCGATGCTTCACTTTTCTCAGTACCAAAATACGTAGCCTCCAATGGCATTGTGTGTATATATAGCGTCAAGTGCCTCGTGTAAGTCAGTGAGATCGGTCTTCTCAAAAAGAGGCTGTAGCTTGGACTGGGGGACCAGTCCGGCTGAACCAACAAGCGGGTAAGGTCTCACGATTCTCAGGGACATAAGGTCACCCTTAGTCCTCTTCTCCTCGTGCCGGGCGGCCGCTTGCAGAGGTGGTCTAAGGTGTCTGGTCTTCATGACCAGAAATACTTGCGGTAGACTGGGCCTGCACAAAGAGGCTGCAGGTGGCATCCGGAAGTCCTCTGTTGGCAAACCCAAGGTATGCTTAGTCTTTGCAGGGTTCTGGGACCATGCGGGCACGGTAGGCCCACTTCAGCTTGGCCTAGGGGTAATGAATGCAGTGGTGCTTTTCGTGTCAGGTTTTTGGCGGTCCAGAGTCTTTGCAGCTCTTTCGGGGTGTCTGCAAGATGCAGGGGAGCAGCTCAGCTTCTCCACAGGAGTTTCTGGGTGTTGGGTGAAGGCTGGCAGTCCTCCCAGGCTTTTGGAGTTGCAGGCAGCTGCAGGACAAGTCATCTTTGATGCAGTTGTCGGGGACAGCAGATAGACCGGCAGGATTAGCGTCAAGTTAGTCGCTAGTCCTCTGTTCTTGCTGTTGTGGCTCTTCAGTGTCCTCTGTCTTCTTTCAGGTTGGCATGATCTAATTTCCTGGTGCCTGGGGCTCTTCCATACACTAGATTTACCGGTGTTGGGAGAGAGTAGGGCAGTAGCCAATGGGCTACTTACCCCTGGGGTCACTAGGCCCCTCTCAATGATCGCTTCCAATGACCAGAGTTCCTAATTCTGCCATCACCAAGATTGCAGACTTTTTATTTTCGTGTTCACATCAGGTACCCCACCGTAGGGGTTGAACTAGCCTGAGGATGAATATGCTTTTCTGACCTGTATAGCAGGAACCCAGTGTACTTTCTGTCAAAATTGCATTGAATACCAGGCAAAAAGTGGGGGTGACCTTGTCAAAAAGGGGCACTTCCCCACACATCCTCTGATACACCTAACTGCTCGCCCACACTACCATAAATGAGAGCATTAAGATATCATTTGAACCACTTTAAGCCAACTGGGGCTTGCCTGGACTCCTTACATGCTCTACCTTGTTTTGGTCCACTATATGAAGAGCCACATTCCTATAAGCCAGATTCTGCAGTTGCTGCTAACTTCAGTAGCTGCAACCTTCCTTGAAGCGCGACCATGACTCCCGGTCATGTTCCGACTGTCTGGCCATGGCGCTGAAGGCTTTGCGGGAGCGGTCCCGAAAGCTGCTGGCGGCCAGCCATCATCATTGCTCCTCGGGGTCAAAGTCTTCACCCTCGGAATCGGGTAAGAGACATCACAAGAAAAAGTCAAAGCGTGTACGCTCTCAGACGTCCCCCTGTCGGTCTCCGGACGCACACAAGTGGGCCATGGGTCCTTCCCTTGCGGCTCCGTTGGAGCCTGGGAGTCACGCAGCCTACCCGCCCTATCCGGGTCCGTTGGCGACTCCGTCCCAGGTGCAAGAGTTTCTTGCTGACATGGACCGCCTTTTCAGGCATAGGGATACCACCGGCGTGCCTTTGGGCCCAGTGGTCCCTATTGAGTACCCTTGCTTGCCACCGGCTCCGCCGGCGGCGCCACAGTCTGCTCCGGCGCCGCAAGGTTTTCCGGCGGCGGCTCCGGCGACCCTGCGGCTCAGTTCCCGGCACCTCAATGGGTTCCATTCGTCCCACCTTTGCCCTTGCCAGCGTTTCCGGGCAATTTTGCTCCGACTTGGGACTCTAATTGGGACACGGAGCCGGATTGGTGCTGACCGGCGCTTTTGGAGCATTCGTTTTTCCCTGTGCCTCCCCCACCGCTGCCGCTTGTGCCTCGGGCCTTGGAGGAGGGGGATGACTGGGAGGGGTCGAAGCACCCTCTTGCACGGCAGTGCGAGTCCGAACATGAGTGGGCGGAGGACTCGGAGAATGCAGGAGGCCTTGACCTCTCCTCTGAGCCTGGGTTTGTGTCTCCTGCCGCTGTCATGGAGGAAGGCGCCACATACACTGTGGTGCTCCGTAGGACAGCCGAGGCTCTTGACCTTGATCTGCTTACTGTTACCCACAAAACGAACTTCCTTGCTGAAGTGCTTCAGCCGGCGGCAAGTTCTATGGAACCTCTGCTTCCGTTCAATGAGGCCATGACGGATGTTTTGATGGGCACCTGGTCTAGATCAGCCACAGAGGTTCCTGTGGATAAAAACGTGGCCAGGTGGCATCGCCCGGCACCTGGTGACCCTGCCTTTTTGACAAATCATCCGACCCCGGAGAGCCTGGTCATTCAGGCCTCCACATCTCAAAGTGCTTTCCCTACCGCCCTGCCGGATAAGGAATCAAAAAAGCTGGAGCAGTTTGGCAAGAAGGTATTTTCCTCTGCCAGCTTGGGGCTGCAGTCAGTCAATACTGCATGCCTCTTGGGCCGCTATTCTCACACAGTGTGGAACACGGTGGCGCAGACACTGCCCCAGTGCCCGGAGGAGGTTTGGGCTGTACTTTCCCAAGCTGTTGCCTAGGGGAAGGACGCCTCAAATTTGCCATTCGGTGTGGGCTGGACAGCGTGGAATCTTTGGGTAGGGCGATCTCCACAATGGTGGCCCTACATCGCCACTCTGACTGCGGTCCTCAGGGTTTTCGGGGGATGTCCAGAGTTCCCTCATGGACATGTCCTTTGAGGGTACACGCTTGTTTGGCGATCAGGCAGACAGTGCTCTATAGTGTTTCAAGGACTCTCGAGTTACGGCCAAGTTCTTGGGTCTCTCCACCACACACCTGGCCACGTCTACCTTTCGTTCCTTTTGTGGCCAGGGAAGGGGCGCCCCTAAACGTTCGTTCAGCCAGAAGCCTGCGCAGAACCAACCTCAGCGCGAGCGTGGAGGCCGCCGTGGTGGCAAAGGGGGCCAGCGTGCGGGTCAGTCCACATCCGCTACCGCAGCATCCGCCTCAAAGCCTTCCTAGTCCGAGCTTTGTGGTGCACCCCACGCCGGTGGGCGGCAGGATTTAACATCACCTCCCCCACTGGCGTTCTGTCACATCGGACAGGTGGGTGCTGCAAATTGTCCGAAGCGGTTACTCCCTCCCCTTCGAGTCTGCCACCCAGCCATGCCCCCTCAGTTCCACCGCATGTTGGGGATCACTTTGCGCTTCTCCAACAGGAAGTTATGGCCCTCTTGGTCAAGAGGGCCATGGAGCGCATTCCTGGGCCAGAAATAGGACATGGTGGTTGTTCCTACTACTTTCTGGAGACTGGATGGTAGTGTTGGTAGGCCAGGAGCCTTTTCAGTTTGCTGTGCTCCCCTTCGGCCTTACCAGCGCCCCTTGGGTGTTAACGAAAGTGATGGCGGTGGTTGCAGCTCATCTGCGCAGGTCAGGGGTGTCAGTCGTCCCCTACCTCGATGACTGGTTGTTGAAGGCGGGCTCGTCCCAGGCAGTCGTCACCAACATTCAGACTACGGTCGACCTCTTGCATTTGCTGGGGTTCTCCATCAACGTGCCGAAGTCTCACCTCAGTCCATTTCAGAAGCTCCTCTTCATCGGAGCGGTTCTGGATTTGACTGACACAATCTCGGGTTTATACTCCTGAGCAGTCAGTTTGGGATATTCATGCTATGATTCCGATCTTTCAACCTCTATCCCGGGTTTGTCAGGATGACCCTCCCGCTCCTGGGCCTTATGTCCTCCTGCATCCTGTTAGTGCAACATGCCAGATGGCATATGCGGGCTCTGCAGTGGGACCTGAAGTTTCAGTAGGCACAGCATCAGGGCAACCTGTCCGATCATGTCCAGATCTTGGAGGGCACTGCACGTCCATTGCAGTGGTGGCTCACTAATCGCGATTGGGTCAATGGCAGATCCCTCCCCAACCGGAGCGCACAGTGGTGACGGATGCGTCCCTTCTAGGAATGGGTGGCCACTTGGAAGAGGGGGAGTTCAGACGCCTCTTGTCTCCGGCGGAGTCCCGACTCCATATCAATCTTTTGGAGGTTTGGGTGATCCTACTTGCACTGATGGCATTCCTTCCCTCTGTCCGGGGAAGTGTAGTGCAGGTGTTCACGGACAACACATCCGCCATGTGGTATTGCAACAAACAAAGCGGGGTGGGGTTGTGGACCCTATGTCAGGAGGCTTTGTGCCTCTGGACGTGGCTGGAACATCAAGGCATTAACTTGGTGGTTTAACACCTGGCAGGTTCTCAGAACACCAGGGCGGACGAACTCCGCCGCCGGTGCTTGATGGATCACGAATGGCGTCTGAACTCGGACGTGGCGCAAGGTTTCTTTCTGTAGTGGGGGCAGCTATGGTTAGATCTATTCCCCACCGAAGAGAACGTGCAATGTTATCAGTTCTGTACGTTGGAATTTCCAAGGCGGCACTCGCTTGCCGATTCTTTTCGTCATGAGTGGAGTTTCGGTCTGTTGTACGCCTTTCCGCCTATACCACTTCTTCCCAGAGTGCTGAAGAAGATTCGGCCCGACCAGGCCTAAGTCACCCTTGTGGCTCCAGAATGGGCACGAAGATACTGGTATCCCGAGCTACTCAACATGGCGATCGATCCCCCAATACGACTGCCTCTTCGGGAGGATCTTCTGTCACAGCAGCAGGGAACTGTCCTCCACCCGAACTTGTCCAGCCTCCACCTCCATGCGTGGAGATTGAGCTGCAACAGTTGATAGCTTTCGATCTTCCTCCCGAAGTCTATGATGTCATTCTGGCAGCCAGGCGTCCCTCCACTAAAACGGTATACGCCTGCAGGTGAACAAGTTTGTGGCATGGTGCACAACTAAGGCTGTGGATCCCTTTTCTGCCCCTCTTTCCAAGGTCCTTCTGTTCCTTCTTTCTTTGGCCCAGCAGGGCTCTGCTCTGGCACTATCAAAGGTTATCTTTCGGCCATCTCCGCCTTTCTACGGCTTCCAGATCAGCCTTCTCTTTTTAAGTCCCTGGTTGTTAACCGATTCCTGAAAGGCATTGCGCACATGTTTCCTCCCGTGCCATTCATAATGCCTCAATTGGACTTAAACCTTGTCTTGACATATCTGATGTGCGCTCCCTTTGAGCCCCTTCATAACTGTCCTTTGCGTCTTCTCACTCTCCAGACGGCTTTCCTGGAAGCTATCACCTCTGCCAGAAGAGTGAGTGAGTTCCAGGCTCTTTCTTCCAAACCTCCTTTCCTTTCTATTCATCCAGACAAGGTGGTTTTAAGGACCCGTCCTTCTCTCTTGCCAAAGGTTATCACGCCCTTCCACATCGGGCAGACCATCACTTTGCCCACCTTCTTTCTGCCTCCGCATCCTTAAAAAGTGAAAGAGAGGCTCCACCCTCTGGACCCAAAAAGTGTGCTCTTGTTTTATCTGAACCGCACACAACAGTTCCGGGTGGATGACCAGCTCGTTGTTGGCTATGTGGGTCCTAAAAAAAGGTCGGGCTGTGCACAAACGAACCATCTCTCGGTGAGTCGTTCTGTGCATCAAAAAGCATGTGTTCGAGGAATGTGGGCTGCTGAATTCATATCTGTGCATAGATCGCCGCCTAGTGTTGGGTCCGGATGATTGCACCTTGTTGGCCTGGAAGAGTCTAAGAAGTATCACGAGATAGGTGACTCCTCCCCTAGACTACAGTGCGTATGGGCATCTTCTCCATCCTCAGGTTGTTTTTTTCTGCCATTCGGTTCGGATGTTATTCCTATACTCCAACTTCGGAATCGAAAATAAACTTTTCTAAAGGCCAAGAGGCCTTAGACTTCAGCTGTAATGTTCTCGCTCGGTACTTCTTGGCTCGATTGAACTTTCCGTCTCGACCCGGTCGTCGCCGCGGGCCGTTGGACGTTTTCGACGCCACGTGGGCCTGCTGTCGATGGAAAGGAGCCCGTTCAAAAGGTGCCCACAATGCCACTCCAAGTTCCCGCATACTGACAAACACTCAGTATGCAACAAGTGCATATCACCAGACCACAAGGAAGAAACCTGCCCAGCCTGTGCCCAATTCCGTTTGAAGAAAACCATCCGGATTCGACGGGCCGCTAGGCAAGAGATGCAGCGACATGCACCGGAACCAGACAACATCTTCGATGATGACCAGGAACTTCAAGAAGCGGCAGATTCGGATCTAGAGATCGTCACCGTCGAGGACCACTCTGACTCCGATGACGAGATCCCACCAGGCAAACTGTGTAGACTGCCCCCGACACCGATTACCCCGTTACCGAAGGCTCCGGTCGAGGCATCGCCTAAAGGCCTTAGCCAAGATCCGAACAAACATTCAGCAGCCCGCCGTCCGGCTCGGCTCCAAAACCAAAGACTAAGCCTTCAGAAACCCCAGGTCCAAATAACGTTATCCCTAAGAAGCTTCTAGAACCCAAAAAGGTCGCCGACCCGAAGGGTGTCGAACCGAAGAAAACCATACAGCCTAAGGGTGTCGATCCGATAAAGGCCGTCGAGCCAAAGGGTGCCGAACCCAATAAGGCCGTCAAGCCAAAAAGCGCCGAACCAAAGAAGGCCGTCTAACCTAAGAAGGGCGCCGAGCCGAAGGGCACCGACCCGAAGAAGGCTGTTGACCCAAAGAAGGCCGTGCTGCTGAAGGTCGTCGAACCGAAGAAGGTCGCTGAAACAAAGGGCACTGTACCGAAGCCTGTGGGCCAGCCAGAGAAGGTTATTGAACCAAAGAAAGGCATCGAACCGAAGACAAGTGCTCCTAAAAGACCGGTTGATCCGAAAATCACTCGTCGACCCGGACAAAGGGGCCGAGGCGAGAAAGAACAATAAGGCACCGAAAGTCGTCGAACCGAAAAAGGTTATCGACCCGGAGGCAATAGTTGATCCAAAAAAGACTAAGCCAAAGAAGGCAAAGACACAGCCACGGACAGTGAAAGAAGAACTCTTCCACCCAGATCCATCAGACGATCAGGCAAAAATCTATATAAACCCTGAGACTGTTAAAGTCACAATCCTGCACAGGTAGAAGAGGCCATTGGACCTTTCATTCCTCCATTCCTCTGAAGAAGAAGGACTTTGGGACTTCTCCCTCTAGACCCTTCATTCCTTTCTACCCCACTATGCCTACTACGCTTTTTGCTCCTTACTCTCCTTATTACTCTGGGGACAATGAGGGGGACATAGGGGAAGATCCTCAGCATGATTATGACTATCCAGAGGATCCTAACCCTCAAAATGAACCATGGGGGAGCCGACTGATCCATATGACACGCATCCCATCCCTGACGTCTCCTCATACCCAACAAAGCCGTCCCCTACTGACAACACCATTGTCTTCAACCAGCTAATAGATAGGGCAGCGCAGTACCACAACGTAGACATGCAAAATGACCCTATAGACGAAGATTTTTTATTTGACACATTCCCTACTTCAGAGAAAAATTTCAGAATACTTCCCATGCTGAAAGGGGTATTAAAACATGCGCCTGATATATTTAAAGATACAGCCAGGGCACGCATAATCAATCCCAGGATTGAAAAGAAATATAGAGCGGCCCCCTACAGACCCTACTTATATCAGAGGTCAGTTACCATTGGATTCACTAGTAGTGGGTAATGCACGCAAAAGGGCCAACTCACAGACAACAGGAGAAGCTCCACCTCCTGATAAGGAGTCCAAAATACTAGAGGCTTCGGGTAAAAGGGTAGCATCACAGGCCTCCAATTCATGAAGAATTGCAAATACACAAGCTCTACTAGCTCGTTATGACAGAGCAAACTATGACCAGCTTGAAAGTTTAATGCAACACCTGCCTGAGCCTTTCAAAGCCCAAGCTAATGAACTCATACAGGAGAGAAAATTCATTACAAACGCCTCCATCAAATGTGCGCTTGACGCAGCTGACACTGCAGCCAGGTCCATTAACACTAGCGTCTTATTACGAAGACATGCATGGCTGCGTAAGAACGAGGTGCAGTGCACCATTCTTAACCAACCAACCAGCCAATCAAGACTTCCTTTTCGGCCCTGCAGTCGACACCATTTTAGACCAAATGAAGAAGGATACAGAAACTGCAAAATCAATGGGTGCATTGCAGTTTCAACAACACAGAGGTTCCTTTCGACGCTCCTCTAGAGAGCAGCTACACGGGGCAATACTTCAGACCTCATCTGCATACAAAGGCAACACCCAAGGTTCCTTTAACAAGAACTCCAACAGAGGAGGTTACAGGGGCAGCAATAATAAGGGAAGAGGACGTGGAGGCAATAACACCAGAGCCTCCACTGCTGCAAAACAGTGACTTCATCACACTACCTCCAGACCATCTAACACCAGTCGGAGGCAGACTCCAACAATTCCTACCAGTCTGGAACTCAATTACCACAGCCAGGTGGGTGAGACAAATTATCCAGTATGGTTATTGCCTAGAACTCACTTCTACTCCACCAAACATACCACCCAGACAACGTCCTATGTCCTAAGAACACATCACCCTGCTACAACAAGAGGTGAAATGCATGCTGGAAAAGGGGGCCATTGTGCCAGACCCTTTCCAACACCAAGGGACAGGAGTATACTCCCTATACTTCCTTATTCCCAAGAAGGACGATTCCCTCAGACCAATATTGGACCTCAGACCCTTAAATCAATACATACTGTCGGAGCACTTCCATATGATCATACTACAGCAAGTGCTCCCGATGCTACAGCAAGGAGACTTCCTAGCAACATTGGACCTCAAGGATGCATATTTTCATATACCCATCCATCCAGCTCACAGAAAATATCTCAGGTTCACAATAGAGGGTCAACACTACCAATTAAAAGTTCTCCCCTTCGGGGTAACCACGGCTCCAAGAGTGTTTACAAAATGCTTAGGGACAGTAGCTGCACATCTCAGGAGGCAACACATCCACGTGTTCCCATACCTAGACGATTGGCTAATACAAGCAAAATCATACGAACAGTGTGCAAGAGACACGTCTCAAACACTTCATTCAGCTGCTACACAGCCTAGGTTTTTCGATAAACTACCCAAAATCGCATCTACAACCATCCCACACACAACAATATCTGGCAGCTACTATAGGTGGAGACGAGCTTGCCGGTGGCAGAGGCAGGCTCCATTCCGCTTGTGTGCTGTGTTCTTCTACTGCTAGCGCTGATTTAGAGCGTTTTTATGTCATAAAGATTGCATTGCTGTTTTATTCCACTTGATGTTAACATGTTTTAAAATACTGCACTGTGCTGAAACCTGTTATTTTAACATTTACGTGCACTCTATTGGGCTGATTAGAGTCCGGGCGGTTACTTACCTGCTGCACTCCCGCCCTGTTCCGCCGCTTCCATTGTGGGCGATTGATGCGGAGGGTGAGGAGGAGCCCAGCACTTCCGGGCACACTGCAGACAGGTCAGCGCTCTAGCTGCTCCTCACCTCTCTCTATTTAATGTGTGTGGGACAGCGGCCGCGCAGCGGGCGCGCCGGTGGCGCGCCAAAGGTAAGCCCGTCTGCGCCCGTCCGCGGCCGACCGGGGCCCGGGACCACAATCCCTGTACAATTTCAGCGGTATCCCATACACTATGAGAGACAGGAATTGTTGCAACTGAGGCCTTTCACAGCTGAGCAGTGTAGGCACGCTATGCAGGCTACAAAACTTGGTGATTGTCCTACCTACTCCTTTAAGGGAAGGAGAGAGCCAACTGCACCGCTTGAATGCACTCTAGAACCCTTAGTAATGGATAACTGTGAGACAGGCCTTTTTGGTTTAAACTTAGGGCCGCAGACCTCCATTACAGGAATCCTCATCTACCGTCCCCCATAGGGGCTTGGCAACTTTAGGATGAATCTACTGGAGGGTATTGCCCATATGGCAATTAGGCGGAGCAGGCTTCTTGTGTTGGGGGACCTGAATGTACATCTCGAAGATGCTTCGCTTAAGGAGGCAGTAGATTTAAGGCAGGATTTGCAGGCTATGCACTTGAAACTGAAAAATACTACTCCCACCCACAAGCATGGCCATCTATTAGACCCCGTATTTGCCAGTTGGGACGGGTTGGAGGCAGACACACCACTACCAATTCCTTGGTCTGACCATTACCTGGTACCTTTCAAAATAAATGTTTTGGCGGAAGAATCACAGAGGGGAGGAATTAAGAGCTATCCTCATCGTAAATGGAAAAACTTCTCGCTGGACACCTTTAACAAATTATTGCAAGAAGGAGGGTCTCCGGGAGGCTCCGACAGTGATAGCGCTAACAAAAATCTAGATGAGCGCATTCTTCGGTCCCTCAACGAAGTGGCCCCACTCCTCCTGACTAAACCAGGAAATCGAGCTAGGAACTCTGCTTCCTGGTATACACCTGCCTTGCAGACGTCCAGGTCTGACTGCAAGAGATTAGAGAGGAGTTGGCGTAAGTGCTTTGGTACAGAGGAAAAGAGCTGCTATAGGGTGGCGCAGTGGAAATATCAGGTGATGCTGAGAGTAGCTAAAGCCTCCCATTATAAAAACAGAATTGGGGAAGCGGAGAACTCCTCAAAAGAACTTTTTAAGGAGATCTCTTCGGTGGCCAGCTCGAATGCGCCGGACAACGACTCGGTGTCTGAATGCAATCGAGTAGCGCAGTACTTTGCCAGGAAGGTTAGGAACATCTATGCCTCCTTCTCCAGCAGCCCGGAAAGCGGGCTGACTTTTGAGGAAGTGCCCGGGGCAAGTAATTCGGATAGGAGCCTGGAGCAGTTCCTAGTTCCTCCTCCGGATGCCCTATGCACCATATGTCTTAGTGTTAAGTCCGGATCACCTACGGATCCAGCGCCACCTAGGGTGTTGGTAGACAGCCTGATGGTCTTGGAGCCATATATTAGACAGGTTCTTGAGATCTCCTTTGTTTCCCAGACACTCCCGACAGCTTGAAAGAAAGCGGTAGTCTTACCAATTAGGAAAAAACCAAATGTAAGCCATGAAGTCCTTGAGAACCTTAGGCCGATCTCTCTGCTACCGTATTTGGCTAAGGTGGCCGAGAAGGTGGTAAATATTCAATTGATAGCTCATCTAGAGAAGGCTAATCTTTTACATCCTTCCCAGTCGGGTTTTCGGACAGGGTACTCGACAGAAACTGCTCTGCTGAGAGGTACAGAGACCATAAGACAAGGTGCAGATGCCGGTCACACCATAGCACTGGTAATGCTAGACCTCAGTGCGGCGTTCGACACTGTAGCTCACTTCACCTTGCTGCAGTGTCTGAACAAAGGTGGTGTCGTTGGCTCTGCACTGGGTTGGTTGAAATCCTTTTTAACGGGCCGTAGTTTTCAGGTTCAACGGGGCTCCTTTCAGTCCACTGAGGTAGCGTTAGAACAGGGGGTGCCCCAGGGCTCGGCCCTCAGCCCCACCTTATTCAATTTATACATGGCCCCTTTGGCTGAGGTGGTGCAGGCATTTGGAGTGGAGTTAGTCTCCTACGCTGACGACACCCAACTGCTTATCTCCCTTTCCCAAGCACCTTCGATCGAGGCGTCCAACTTTAAGGCTTGCATGCAGGCGCTGGCCTCTTGGATGAACAAACATTGCCTAAAGCTAAATGGAGCCAAGACCGAGGTGCTTGTGGTTGGAGGAGATAGGCTCAGTTGGACGGATGACTGGTGGCCACAATCTTTTGGCCCTACACCTATTCCCTGTAACGAGGCCAAGAATTTGGGGATATGGGTGGACCCTACCCTTTCTTATGAGGGGCACATCGGTCGTCTGGTGGGAAAATGCTTTGGGGTTTTAAAAACACTATACAAAACCTTGGATCTTCTCCCTCTAGAAGCAAGACGCACAATGACCCAGGCTCTGATCACGTCCCGTATGGATTACGGGAATGTTTTATACCTGGGTGCCTCGGAAAAAAGTATGGGACGACTACAGGTCCTACAAAATGCGGCTGCCAGGCTAGTTTTAAGACTTCCGAGAAGAGCAGCCTCTAAGCCGGCACTTGCGTCACTTCACTGGTTACCAGTTAGGAAGAGAGTCCTGTTTAAGTCCCTACTAATATGCCATCATGTGCCAGGCCGAGAGCTACGCTCTGGTGGGATAGGCCGGCTTGCAATCCCTCGGATCAAGAAAGCTAGAATGGGGGGTCGTTCTTTCAGAGTTGTGGCTGCTCACAATTGGAATAAACTCCCGGTGGGTCTCAGACTGGAGAGGTCGGAGGCCAAGTTCAGAAATATCCTTAAAACCTATTTGTTTACTATTTAGGGTGCAGTCAAACGAAAGGGCGCTCTGTGTATGGTGACTGGTGGGCTTTCTGTTCTCCACAGCGCGGGGACACGCCGGGATGGCGTAACCATGCGCTTTATAAACGACCTTATTATTATTATTATTATTATTATTATTATTATAGATACCTCAGTGGCAAAGGCATATCCAAACTCAGCGAGGATAGCCAGCGTGCAGATGCTCATTCGCAAATTTCTGCCACAACACTCTCTGCCAGCTCGAGTCTTCATGCAGCTCACAGGCATGATGGCCTACTGCATATTCATTGTCCCCCATGCCAGACTTCAAATGCGTCCATTGCAAGAATGCCTAGCACGGCAGTGGAAACAAGCTCAAGGGCAACTAAAAGACCTAGTGTTGGTAGACAGTTGCGCTCACAACTCTCTGCAGTGGTGGAACCCACAAAGCCTTTCCAAGGGGCGACTGTTCCACGAGCAAGTTCCACAACTAGTACTAACAGCAGACGCATCACTGACAGGTTGGGGAGCGCACCTCCTTCACTACACAGTAAAGGGGCTCTGGACAGTCAAACAAAAGAAACTGCATATCAACCAACTAGAGTTGCTAGCAATATTCCTAGCCCTAAAAGCATTCCAAAAATACTTGTACAGCAAGACTTTGTTGATCCGGACGGACAACATGACAGCAATGTACTATATCCAGAAACAGGGAGGAACACACTCTCCACAGCTGTCCCACTTGGCACAGAGCATATGGAAGTGGGCAATTCCGAAAGACATCTTTCTCCTGGCAGATTACCTCCCAGGGAAAGACAATCAAATAGCGGACCTGCTCAGCAGACACAGCCAGCAGCTACACGAATGGGAGATTCACCTCCAAGTTTTCCAGCCATTCTTCAAGCTGTGGGGCACCCAGAGATAGACCTGTTTGCCACAAACGAAAACTCAAAATGCCAGTACTTTGCCACCAGGTTCCCACATCCGTTGTCACAAGGCAATGCGATATGGATGAACTGGTCAGGCAGATTTGCGTACGCTTTTCCCCCAGCACCACTGATTCCGCTGGTGGCACGCAAACTGCAGCAACAGTCACTCACACTGATCCTAGTTGCTCCCACAATGGCGAGACAGCCATGGTACACAACGTTCCTGGAGCTTTCAGTAGTTCCACATCAAAGGCTGTGCCTCGCACCCCATCTTCTAACTTAGAACCATGGAGAAATCAGACACCCAGATCCCAATCAGATGAACCTAGCGATCTGGCTCCTGAAGTCTTAGAATTTATATACCTTAACTTGCCCCCAGACTGCATGAACATCATTAAGGAGGCAAGACGACCAACTACTAGAGCGTGCTATGCAGCTAAATGGAAGAGATTTGTTATTTACTGTAACCATACCAAATCAACCCATTAGATGCTTCCATACAGAACATTATATGTTACCTGCTGCATCTTCAAGGATGCAACCTAGCATACTCTTTGATAAGACCACACCTCGCTGCTATAGCAGCATACCTTCAAAACAGGCAACACTTTTCACTGTTTAGAGTACCAGCAATCAAGGCTTTTATGGAGGGTCTTAAAAGGGTGATTCCTCCAAGACACCCACCTTCCCCAGTCTGGAACCTAACAATAGTACTTACCAGACTTATGGGACCTCCTTTCGAACCTCTACACTCATGCGAATTGTAATTTCTAACGTGGAAGGTGGCATTCTTGATTGCCATTACCTCACACAGGCGAGTTAGCGAGTTACAAGCACTAACAATTCAAGAACCCTTCATGCAAGTACATGCTAACAGGGTAGTTCTTAGAACAAACCCTCGGTTTATGCCAAAGGTCATATCCAATTTTCATATTAATCAATCAATGGAACTACCAGTGTTCTTGCAAAATCCACAGTCAGTCGCTGAACGAGCCCTACACACACTGGATGTAAAGAGAGCCCTGCTTTATTATGTGGATAGAACAAAATCATTTAGAAAAACAAAGCAATTATTTGTTGCTTTTTCACCACAACATAAAGGAAATCCCATATCAAAGTCAGGAATAGCCAGATGGATAGTTAAATGCATTCAAATATGTTATCAAAAGGCTAAACACACTTTAACTGTCCCCCCAAGAGCACTTTCTACGCAAAAAAATGGGGGCATCCATGGCTTTCCTAGGAAATATTCCTCTTGAAGACATATGTAGAATAGCCACATGGACTACCATACACACTTTCACAAAACACTACTGTGTAGACGTGCATGCAAAGCAGCAAGCTGCTGTAGGACAGGCTATCCTCAAAACTCTTTCAAACTGCTGCAGCTGGCATAGGTAACCACCGCTAGAAGAGATACTGCTATACAGTCTATGCACAGATATGAATTCAGCAGCCCACATGCCTCGAACGGAATATACTACTTACCAGTATGCATCTGTTCTTGGCATGTAGGGCTGCTGACATTCATATCGAACGCCCTCCTCCCCGGTGCCTGTCGCAGCTGCAGCATTATCTTTTGCATGGCCATCTCTTACTTTACTATCTCCATCTCTGCCACAATGGCGAAAAACAATCTGAGGATGGACGAGATGCCCATGCGCACTGTAGTCCAGGGGAGGAGTCTCCTATCTCGTGATACTTTGAAGACTCTTCCAGGACAACAAGGTGCAATCATCCAGACCCAACACTAGGCGGCGATCTATGCACAGATATGAATGTCAGCAGCCCTACATGCCAAGAACAGATGCATACTGGTAAGTAGCATATTCCTACTTGTTGGCTAAGAAGGATCCTCCTGTGGGGCTGCGTGCCCATTCTACCAGGGCAACAGCAGCCACTACTGCCTTGGAACGCGACGTTCCCTGCAGGACATTTGTCAGGCAGCTACGTGGGCCTTGCTGCACACGTTTACCAAGCATTACTGCCTGGACAATCAAGTCCGGAGAGACGCCTTCTTTGGCCGTTCTGTTCTCCGTGACTTTCTGGTGTAATCTTGTTCGCAGACCCACCACCCAGGTTGGTATTGCTGGGGTATCTATTCTAATGTTAGGAATCTATCGCTAACGTGTCTTTCAGATGCACACGTTAAACCTTGTGTAACGATATATCTGTCAGAGACATTAGTTAGTGATAGATTCCTTACTGTCTCACCCATCCTCCCCGTCTGCAAACTGATTTCTAGGGTTAAGGTCATCCGTTTCAAGGCCTTAGTTTTGCAGCGTGAATTTTTCTGGATTCACTATGCTGTGCATTATTCCGCGGTCTGGTGGTTGGGTCCGGAATCAAAGTCTTTTCTTTGTTTTTTCTTGTTGTTTTTTTTGTAGCCCAGGTGGGCGTCGACGTCCCACCCTTTGGTGTATTTCCAGTGACGTCGGCACGCTACCTGTGGAAGCACCCACTCTTGGGCACCATCTTCAGATTCTTTTTTCCGCAGTTGGGTCTGGATCGTTCCCGAGAGGGCTCCAGACATTTTTGGAGAAAAAGAAGAAAAGACGCAGTTTTTGGACAAAAAACATTGGAGAAGACTTCAGGAGACTAAATCATCGAGAAGATCGGCGAAAGAGGGAAGAAAGTTCCAGAACTTCGATTTTCCATCGAGCAATGCGAGCACAGGGGGCCCCCTGAACGCATGATATGTACAAGACTCCTTTCAAGTTCTGCGCGAATTGCCACCACAAGTAAGCACAGAAGGACCAGCACCCAGTTTGCAACCTCTGCCTACCAGTAGACCACGAGAGCAGCGACTGCTACGCCTGCTCCGTTTTTACGCCGAAAACTCTTCGAGTTCGAGCGAGACAGAAAGTAGCCAACGCCACGATGCAGGGCAAGGGCCAGCCTCCATCCCTTCGAGACTTGGGCCTATCTTCAGACGAGGAAGACAACAACGCCGCCGACGAAGACTAAGGCTACACGTCGTAGAGACCGATATTACAAAGACTCCAAAGAAGGTAGGAGACTCGATGGCCCCTAAAGCCGCGAGAGACCAGGAGACTCGAAAGATCGAGGGAAAATACTCGAAAGCGCCGGCGCCGAAAGCTTCGGCGCCCGCACCTAAACCCAGGCCCAGCGGATCCTCTGAGAAGGAGTCCCCGGCACCGAGAACTGAACAGCTAAAGCCGTCGAAAAACGTCTCCGAAAAGGAACGTCCGACGCCAAGGGAGAAGGACCCGAAAAAGGCCCCAGCGCCGACGCCGAAGATAAGCTCGGCGCCGAAACCTTCAACGCCGAAAATTGGTTTGGTGCAAAAGTCGAGGAACAGTCTGGGAATGTCGAAGCATTCGATGAACCGGACGAAGACTAGGCCTTCGACTTCTATGAGGAATACGACGACCGCAAGACGCTCCTGGGTTCGGCCACCTCGGAAAGTCAGGAGATCGACTGGCAAGATGTCGACACAGAGAGTCCTGAAGAAAGCGTCGACACTTATCCTTCGAGGCCATCGCCGCCAGATGACATTGGCATTTACAACACGGTCATCAGGAATGCAGCGGCTGTCTTCAAGGTGAAACTCGATGAAGAGCAGCAGAAAGCCGACTTTCTCCTCGAGACATTGCTCCCCACACAGACCAAGAGCCAGTACCTGCCAATGCTAGAAAGTGTCATGGCACAAGGGAAAGAATTCTTCAGGGAGCCGGCTACATGCAAGGCAGTCACCCCAAGGACTGAAAAGAAGTACAAACATTCTTCCAAGGACCCAGCCTATATCTAGGGCACGGTCTCAGCAGACTCAATCATTGCTGCCACAGCAAGGAAGATGGCTAATGTGGCTACTACCTCAGGACCACCTCCAGACAAGGAGAGCAAGAGGATGGACTTGGTTGGGATAAGAATTGAGAGGAATGCTGCGATGCACTGGCGAATGGCCAATTCCAACGCACTACTAAACAGACAACAGTACCAAATCATGGAAGAACTGGGCAAGTTGATGAAAAATATGCCTGAGGAATTCAGAGGGAGAGCTGAAAACCTAGTCGAAGAAAGGAAGAATGTGGCAAACTCTTGCATCAAGACAGCTCTTGACGGAGCGGATTCCTCCAGTAGGCTCATGATGATGGGCATCACAGAAAGAAGACAAGCCTGGCTCAGAGTGTCCGGCTTCAAGCCAGAAGTACAACACAGCATTCTGAAAACCCCGTTCAACGGACAGACCTTGTTCGGGCCCCAGTAGACGAAAAGCTCAGCCAACTAAAAAAGGACAGTGAAACAGCAAGGTCCATGGGGGAATTGCAGTTCAGAGGGTCCAAAAGGGGCACCCCATCACGAAGGCCCAACGGCAGGGGTGGGAACCAGCCAGGAACATTGCACCAGGTGTTCCAACAATCCCACCAGGTGGAGAACCAAACACAGCAAGGCCAACAAAAGCAGTCCTGGCAATACCAGCAGAGGGGCCAGCCCTTTCGCGGGAGAGGCAATGGACGCGGCCAGAATAGGAGGGGAGGTCAGCAACCCCCCACCAAGTGACTTGGTCAGCCAACGTGTGCCCACCCAAATAAGAACTCCCAGGGTGAGGCACGAGGACAGCACGCAGGGGTCAGGTGCACTAAGTACCTGCGGGCATGTGAGACCAGTGGGAGGAAGACTAAAACATTACTTCCGGGAGTGGAAGAAAATAACTTCAGACAAATGGGTTCTAAACATCATGCAGTTCGGATACTGCATAGAGCTGGAAAAGACACCAACAAGCAGAAAGCCAAAGAGAAGGCAACTAGCAAAGAAAGAGCTGCAGCTACTCCAAAAGGAAGTGGGAGAGCTCCTGCAAAAACAAGCCATAGAACCAGTACCTTACAGAGAAAGGGACAGAGGGGTGTATTCTACGTACTTCCTGGTGCCAAAGGTAGACGAAACAATGAGACCCATCCTGGACCTAAGGTTCTTAAACAAATTCATAAGAACGCCAACGTTCAAAATGACATCCCTGCAAGAGGTGCTCCCTCAATTGCAAAAAGAAGACTTAATGGTCACCATAGACCTAAAGGATGCCTACCTACACATACCAATGAACAGAAGTCACAAACATCTGCTCAGATTCGCCATAGGGGAACACCACTATCACTTCACAACCCTAGCGTTCGGTCTAAAGTCTGCGCCAAGGGTCTTCACAAAGTGTCTAGCAACAGTCGCAGCACACCTAAGAAGGGAGGGGATACACGTATACCCTTACCTGGACGACTGGCTGATAAAAGCAAGGTTATACCAGATATGCAAGGAGCATGCACAGAGAGTGACAAGAACACTGATGGACCTGGGATTCTTCATACACTGGGGGAAATCCTCAATGGAACCAGAACAAATAAAGATCTTCCTGGGAGCTCAGATCGACGCCGTACAGAGCAAGGTGTTCCCAAGCGAGAAGAGGTCAGTTGCACTGGTGAAGGAGACGAAGCTCTACCAGAGGGGGCAAGCTCGGACAGTGAGAACAGCGAGCAAGATCATGGGCATGATGGCATCATGCATTCACCTAGTGCCAAATGTGCGGCTGCACATGCGACCCTTGCAGGAGTGGTTACAAGGGCAATGGTCACAAGCAACAGGGCGTTGGGAGGATCTAGTGGTTGTAACGCACGCAGTGCAGAAAGAAATGGCATGGTGGAACATGGAGAACCTGACAAGAGGAAAGCCTCTAACGCCGCCAACGCCCACGGTGACCATCACCACAGATGCATCCTAGAAGGGATGGGTAGCTCTCATGGAGAAATTCAAAGTGAGGGGTCTGTGGACACCAGCAGATGCGATAAAGCACATCAACTTCCTGGAGTTGAAGACAGTTTTCCTTGCTATAAAAGCCTTTCAGACAAAACTGTACAACCAGAGGGTGTTGATCCAGACGGACAACACTACAGCGATGTTCTACCTCAACAAGCAGGGTGGAACACAATCGGCAACGCTTTCGAAGCTGGTGCAGGAGATATGGACTTGGGCCATCCCTCTCAACATAGACCTGCTAGCTATTCATCTGCCAGGAAAGGACAACGTAGAAGCAGATTGGCTCAGCAGACAGACATCGGCAACCCACGAATGGGAGCTCCATGCACAGGAGACGAAAAGGCTGTTCGACAGGTGGGGGGACACCGTCGGTGGACCTATTTGCAACATGCCAAAATGCAAAATACCGAAGCTTCGCATCCAAGCAGCCCGTGGAGGGGTCCCTGGGGAATGCCCTATGGATAGACTGGTCGAGGACATTTGCTTACGCTTTTCCTCCGATACCGCTGATGCACAAGGTCCTCAGCAAGTGCAGAGCGAGCAACATGACACTGATACTGGTCGCACCACAGTGGCCCAGGCAGACATGGTATTCACAGATCATGGAGATGGCACAGAGCGCAACCCACAGATTCGGAAAGAGAAAGGACCTGCTCACCATGCAAAATGGGCAGGTGCTACACCCAGAGCCAGAGAGCCTGAGCTTGGAAGCGTGGCTCCTGAGGACATAGAATTTGCGCATCTGAAACTACCAGAGAGCACCCTGAGGGTACTTCGGGATGCACGGAGGCCCAGCATGCGAAAGTGCTATGTATCAAAATGGAAGAGATTCACTCTATGGTGCAGGAGAGAGAGAAGCTGCACAATAAGATGCAAAGGGACTTAACAGTGCTTAGGTACCTCACGCACCTACTAGACAAGAAACTAAGCTCATCCTCCTTGAGAGTTCACTTAGCAGCGATAGTCGTTTACACAAGAGGGGACACGTGTAAGAGTTTCTTCACCTCACAAGTGGTTAAAAGATTCCTAGAAGGAGCAAAGAGGATTGCACCTCCAAAGAGGGTAATCACCTGCTTGGAACCTTAACCTGTTGCTAACAGAACTGATGAAACATCCTTTCGAACCAATTCACAAAGCATCCCTAGAGAGGCTAACAATGAAAACAGCTTTCCTGGTAGCAATCACCTCGCTGCGTAGGGTAAGCGAACTTCAGGCGTTAACGTTACAGGAACCCTACATCCAAATTCACAATGATAGGGTGGTAATGAGAACAGACCCACACTTATTGCCGAAGATGGTGTCAGGGTTCCACATGATTCAAACTATACTAATACCAAGTTTCTTCCAGAAACCGACAACAAGCGCTGAACGAGCTCTTCACTCCCTAGACTTCGGCAGAGCTGTCATGCACTACATTGAAAGGACAAAGGATCACAGGAAAACAAAGCAATTCTTTGTTTCCTTCGCAAAGAGCTTCGTGGGAAAGCCAGTAACTAAAGGAACAATTGCGAGATGGATCACGCAGACAATACAATTCTGCCACAAACAGGCAGGGGAAGAGCTGGCAGGGGGGACACGGGCCCACTCTACCAGGAAAAAGGGAGCTCCAATAGCTTTCCTGGCCAACACACCCATTCAGGTCATATGCCTGGCGGCAATATGGGCTTCAGTGCACACGTTACGAAGCACTACTGCGTGGATATACAGATGAACAAGGAAGCACAAGTCGGACAAAAGGCGCTTCAATACATATTCAATAACCAACGCTCATCTTCCACCCAGCCGCCACAAAAATGAGAAACCGCTACAAAGTCTTTGCACAGCATAGTGAATCCAGAAAGTTTCACGCTGCAAAACAAATAGTTTCTTACCTGTCGGTGTAGTTTTGCAGCTTGAAGATCTTTCTGGATTCACTAGCGAACCTACCCACCTCCGCCAGAAAGATGAGGCTAGAGAGGAAGGGGGTTTAAAAACATGGACAACTACTTAAACAAACAAACCTTGAAGGTTAAAGCAGTGAATGACTTACTAGAACATTGCCATTACTTCGGTAACCGAACGAACACGAGAAAAAAAGAATCCGAAGATGGCGCCCAAGAGTGGGTGCTTCCGACGTCACCGGAAATACACCAAAGGGTGGGACGTCGACGCCCACCTGGGCTACAAAAAAAAAACAAAAAACTAAGAAACGACTACGATTCCGGACCCAACCACAAGACCTTGGAATAATGCACAGCATAGTGAATCCAGAAATATCTTCAAGCTGCAAAACTACGACGACCGGTAAGAAACTATTCGTTTCATGGCATCAGTGGTCAATTTCTTGCAAGGCTCTGCATTCCTGGTGCGGAACAGAATTGATGTCCGCGCGCATGGGTGGCGCCTAAGTAGTCTCCGTGACGTCATCTCTGCGCTTACGACGCCAGAGACGGAGCCGCACGGCGCCACCTATTGACGCGCAGGGGTACTGCTGATGAAAAACTTTCCGGATCCAGTCTGACGCCTGGCGATATTCTAAGGTAAAGAATCTATCACTAACTAATATGTTCGAGGCATGTGGGCTGCTGAATTCATATCTATTCATAGATCGCCGCCTAGTGTTGGGTCCGGATGATTGCACATTGTTGTCCTGGAAGAGTCTTCGAAGTATCACAAGATAGGTGGCTCCTCCCCTGGACTACAGTGCGCATCGGCATCCACTCCAGCCTCAGATTGTTTTTTTCCGCCATTGGGTTCGGATGTCTATTTGTTAACTCAAGTTCGGAATCGATAAGAAACTTTCTCTTTGGCCAAAAGGCCTTTAGTTATCGTCTTTGCGATCGGTACTAGTACTTGTTCCAGCTCTGTCCCCGAGCCGGACATCAAGAGGAGCCGCGTGGCTTTTAGACACTGAAGTCCCGGTCGACGCCAGAGGCCTTATCGACGAACCATCATAGAATGTAGCCAGTTCAAGAGATGTCCCGTTTGCAACTCCAAGTATCCTCACATCGATGTCCACCCGGTGTGCAACAAGTGCTTGTCTTTATATCACGATGAAGCCAGCTGTATGGCTTGCTCTCGGTTCCGCTCCAAGAAGACGATTCGCCTTCGACGGGCTGCGCGGAAGGAGGCCCAGCAGACGGCACCTGACCCGGTGAACATCTTCGATGCCGAGGAAGATGAGGGAGTTGAGCAGGACGTTCAAGAGAACCAGTCTGATCCTGCATCGGAGATCGACTCCAGTTACGACTCAGATGTAGAAATGGTCGATAATGAAGACGTCGACGAGGTTGGAGACGACGATGAGGCCTTTGCGTCCATGGAAGATAGCTCGAGCGAGGAGCTAGGCCCAGCTGTTGGTACGGGGGCCGTAACCAAAACACTCGATAAGGCTCAGGTCGAGGGATCGCCACATGGCCTTACCCAAGATCGTACACTTGGTTCTACAGCCTCGCCTCAAGGCCCAACTACGGACATTTCTAACGAGCCATCGGTTGACCAACGGAAACCGAAAGCATCGGTGTCTACACAACCGAAAGCGCTGGACGCTAAATCGAAACCAAAAGTGTGTATCGCTTTGGTTGGTTTGAAGACCTCTGAACCATCGGCACCAACAAAGCAGAAGAGTGTTATCGACCCGGTGAGGTCGCTAAAGGGTATCGAGCCGAATACCGGGGCACCAAAGAAACTGGTCAAGGACGTCGACCCGAAGAAGTCGACGCCGAAGGCCGTCGACACAGGCAAGGGACTCGGAACTCAGAAGGTTCTCGATCCTAAGCGTCGACCCGACCAAAGCTAAAAGCAGTACAGGCCTCGAGTGCACACCCGGTGGTGGCTCGAAGGAACCAGTCGAGTCAACACAGCCATATGCCTCCTTTTCGAAGCAGGTGTCGGACTCGCTGAAACGCATTAAAGAGAAGGCTACTACTCTTGTGGGACCAAAGGCTACTCCACCCCCGAAGCCGGTCAGTAAACCTCCTAAATCGTCGGCACCCATCCAGTTCACACTGCCGCCGAAAGTGGTGCCTAAGGCCTTCGCCCCTAGGACAGCCGTCGAAGCGACCTAGAAGGTGTCCGTGGGGTCGAAGCCTACAACTGCGGAGGTGGCCACCAAGCATCGACAGCCTCAGCGTGAAGATCAGTTGAGGCAATTCATCGACGCCGAGACGGGTAGACTTTCTATTTTCAAGCGAAAGATCGCCCCTGAACAGCCTATGAAGTCCTATAAAATTCCATTAAAGAAAAAGAGGGATTCTGCTACGTCACCCCTTCTCTTTGAACCTATACCACCACATGGACAAGACGCTGCCCCTATCTCACCCACATACTCAGATGTGGAGGCAGGGGAGGGTGACAATGAGGAGTACAGCTATCCTGTAGTCACTGATCCTGAAGATCACACTGAACCCTGGACAGACGCTGCTGACCCAGGAGATCCACAAACTGCCCCAGACAGTCATGTCTATGATGTTAAAACTTCGCCTACTGAAGACACGGCTGCGTTTAATGCACTTATTGAAAGGGCAGCCAAAAATAATGATGTACAGCTCCATGCTGACCCTGTTGACGAGGATTTTTTGTTTGACACCTTCTCAACCTCAGAGAGAACTGTCAAGACTCTGCCAATGTTAAAGGGTGTCCTAAAACATGCTTGAGACATTTTTAAGGAGACAACAAGGGCAAGGGTGATAAACCGCAGAATTGAGAAGAAATACAAACAGGCACCTGGGGACCCTACGTATATCAAGGGACAGTTGCCGTTGGACTCTCTGGTTGTTTCCAATGCCCGGAAGAGGGCGAACTCGCAAACAACGGGTGATGCTCCTCCCCCTGACAAAGAATCTAAAGTGCTAGAAGCATCAGGGAAAAGGGTGGCGGCTCAAGCGGCCAATATCTGGCGCATCTCCAACACACAGGCACTCTTAGCCAGATATGACAGGGCTCATTATGATACACTTGAAACCCTGTTACAACACTTGCCACATGAGTTTAAGGAGGCAGCAGAGATGCTGATACAAGAAGGGAAACTTATATCAAACGCATCTATCAAGTGTGCTCTGGACGCAGCAGACACCGCAGCCAGGGCAATTAATACAAGTGTGATGTTAGGGCGACATGCCTTGCTGAGAATCTCCGGTTTCAAGCCCGAGATACAAGCCACCATACTAAATCAGCCTGTTAACCCTGATCACTTATTTGGCCCCGAGGTAGACACCACCTTGGAAAAAATCAAAAAGGACACTGACTGCGAAGTCTATGGGGGCTCTACAGTCGCAGCAGTTCAGGGGTGGTTCCTTTCGTCCCTCCAACAATAGAGGAACTTCCAGAGGCCAGCTGTCCTAGCAGACACAATACAGTAAAGGAGGCACGCAGATCACCTACACCAAACAGAGTAGGGGTGGCTATCGTGGAAACAGCACCAAGGGCAGAGGTCGTGGAAACAACAGCTCCCGATCCTCCGCCACTAACAAACAGTGACGTGTTGTCACTGCCCCCCGACCATACCACACCGGTCGGGGGGAGACTGCAACAGTTCCTGCCGGTCTGGAAATCCATCACTACAGATAGGTGGGTGAGGCAGCTTATCCAGTACGGTTATTGTCTGGAGTTAACATCCGCTCCACCCAACATACCCCCAAGACACCGTCCTATGTCCACAGAGCATTTGCAATTGTTGCTGCAGGAGGTAGTCGTCATGCTGCAAAAAGGAGCCCTAGAGCTCGTGCCTGTGGAAGAAAAAGGTACAGGAGTGTACTCGCTGTACTTCTTGATCCCAAAAAAGGACGGGTCCCTCAGACCCATACTGGACCTCAGGCCCCTAAACCAGTACATTCTCGCTGTACTTCTTGATCCCAAAAAAGGACGGGTCCCTCAGACCCATACTGGACCTAAGGCCCCTAAACCAGTACATTCTATCAGAACACTTTCACATGCTCACATTACAGCAGGTTCTACCGTTACTCAGTCAGGGAGATTTCCTCGCAACATTAGATCTGAAGGATGCATATTTCCATTTACCGCTACACCCGTCACACAGAAAATACCTCAGGTTCACCATTCAGGATCAGCATTATCAGTTCAAGGTCCTCCCTTTCGGAGTGACGACGGCGCCCAGGGTGTTTACCAAGTGCCTGGCGACAGTGTCGGCACACCTACGGAGACAGAACGTTCACGTCTACCCTTATCTGGACGACTGGCTTATCCAGGCAAAGTCGGTCCAGCAGTGTGCCGCCCACATGTCCCACACCATTCACCTTCTTCACGATCTGGGGTTTTCACTGAATTATCCAAAGTCCCACCTTCAGCCCGCCCACGTACGGCAGTATCTGGGCGCGACAATAGATACTCTGGCAGCCAAAGCACAGCCAAATTCAGTGAGGATCAACAGCATGCAATTGCTGATACAACAATTCAAACCACAACACTCGCTTCCAGCACGAGTGTTCATGCAGTTGATAGGCATGATGGCCTCCTGCATCTTCATAGTCCCGCACGCGAGACTACACATGCGTCCGCTTCAGGAGTGCTTAGCACGTCAGTGGAATCAGGCTCACGGACAGTTGAAAGACCTAGTGTTGGTGACCGGTCGCGCATACAACTCTCTGCATTGGTGGAATCCACACAAAACCTTTGCAGGGGCCGACCGGTCCAGGAGCCTGTGCCACAGATTATTCTGACGACGGACCCATCTCTCCAGGGATGGGGAGCTCATGTACTCCACTACACAGTGCAGAGACTATGGACAGCACAGCAGAGGAAGATGCACATCAACCTTCTAGAACTGATGGCTATCTTCATGGCGATGAAAGCATTCAAGGTACATCTGTGCAACAGGGTTGTGTTGATCCGGACGGACAACATGACGGCCATGTACTACATACAAAAGCAGGGAGGTACACTCTCTCCACAGTTGTCTCATCTGGCTCAGAGCATGTGGAAGTGGGCCATCCAGAGGAACATCTTCCTCATGGCGGAACACCTCCCGGGCAAGGACAATCAGATGGCGGACCTGCTCAGCTGGTACAGCCACCAAATGCACGAGTGGGAGATACATCCATCAGTACTCCAGCCGTACTTCCAGCGGTGGGGTCATCCAGAGATAGACTTGTTCGCCACAAAGGAAAACGCCAAATGCCAAAGCTTTGCCGCCAGGTCCCCACACCCACAGTCGCAGGGAAATGCGATATGGATGAACTGGTCAGGCATATTTGCGTACGCTTTTCCCCCAGCACCACTGATACCGCCGGTGGCCCGCAAGCTGAAGCAACACTCAATGAATCTCATCCTGGTCGCTCCAACGTGGGCACGCCAACCATGGCACACCACATTTCTAGAACTCTCCGTGGTACCGCATCAAAGGCTGCACCTCACACCCAGGCTTTTGACGCAGAGCCATGGCGACATTCAGTATCCCGATCCCTAACAGCACAACCTGGCGATCTGGCTCCTGAGGTCTTAGAATTTGGCTACCTCAACTTGCCTCCTGACTGTATGGATATCATAAGGGAGGCAAGGAAGCCCACCACTGAGCATGCTATGCGGCAAAATGGAAGCGGTTTGTCATTTATTGTGCCAGCCACAACATCATCCCGCTAGATGCATCTACTCACAACATCATTTGTTATCTGTTACATCTATACAAATGCAATCTGGCCTATGCTTCCATTCGTATACATTTGTCCACAATAGTAGCTTATCTCCAGAACAGGCAGCACCTCTCGCTTTTCAGAGTGCCTGCCATCAAAGCCTTTCTGGAAGGACTCAAAAGAGTTATTCCTCCCAGACACCCACCAGCGCCTGTATGGAACCTAAACGTGGTCCTCACCAGGCTGATGGGTCCACTTTTTGAGCCTCTCCACTCATGCGAGATTCAATTCTTGACGTGGAAAGTGGCTTTCCTGATAGCAATCACATCGCTACGACGAGTTAGTGAACTTCAGGCACTAACTATCCAGGAGCCATTCATACAGATTCACTCCAACAGGGTGGTACTCCGCACTAACCCACTAAGTTTCTGCCTAAAGTGGTTTCACAGTTCCATATCAATCAAACTATAGAACTGCCAGTGTTCTTCCAGAATCCTGAGTCAGTGGCAGAGAGAATGCTCCACACACTAGACGTCGAGAGCTCTAATGTACTACATAGATAGGACAAAAAATTTTAGGAAAACAAAACAACTGTTTGTTGCCTTTTCGCCACAATACAAAGGCAACCCCATTTCTAAAGCAGGTATAGCCAGGTGGATTGTTAAGTGCATTCAGATTTGCTATCAAAAGGCCAAGCGCACATTACCAGTTCCCCCGAGAGCCTACTCCACCCGAAAGTTGGGGGCCTCCATGGCTTTCCTTGGCAATATTCCTTTAGAAGACATATGTAGAGCAGCCACATGGTCTACCACACACACATTTACAAAACACTACTGCGTAGATGTGCACTCCAAACAGCAGGCAGCTGTAGGGCAGGCTGTTCTAAAGACACTTTTTCAAACTGCTGTAGCTGGCACAGGCGGCCGCCGCTAATGGAGGTACTGCTGTATATTCTATGCACAGATATGAATTCAGCAGCCCACATTCCTCGAACCGAATTGCCTACTCACCAGTATGCATCTGTTCTTGGCATGTAGGGCTGCTGACATTCATATCGCCCGCCCTCCTCCCCCACAATGGCGAAAAACAATCTGAGGATGGAGTGGATGCCCATGCGCACTGTAGTCCAGGGGAGGAGCCACCTATCTCGTGATACTTCGAAGACGCTTCCAGGACAACAATGTGCAATCATCCAGACCCAACACTAGGCGGCGATCTATGCACAGATATGAATGTCAGCAGCCCTACATGCCAAGAACAGATGCATACTGGTAAGTAGCATATTCGCTCCTTCAGATATATTGTTACACAAGTAGTAACTCTTGCATCTGTAAGATTTTTATATTGTTCCTAGCCTCCTAAAGACTAGTGCAAAATCGCTACACTATGAGAGAATGGAATAGTTGACTTGTTTCTACTGCTTCTTTCGACTCAGCGCACTGCATACCTGTTCACAGTGGATGAGCTGTGATTATCAGACTTACGCCAGGAGAGAGTTTTCTCTCAGAGGAAATACATGTCAGCTGGGCTCGACTCCTTCCTGTATCTACTCTCAGCATAGGAATGGATGCTCCAGCAGTCTGGCAACATGTCTTGTGATAACCTGTGGCAAATGTCTCTAAAATTCAGTGATCAATTTGTGTTGTTTATATACGTTTCGCCACTGACTTTTACCCTACATTGGTGAACTTTCCATTAATCTGAGACATAAGCAGTAAGACCAAGCATGATGAAAGTTGGTCAACTCAAACATGTTTATTTCACACATCCAGTGTCAGACATTGAAATGTAGATATCATGGAGCATGCAGCAGACTTGTCACCTTATGTGTTAGCAAAGTCATCTTTTAGATGAGTTGACATGTTCTCAAGTTCTGCGAAAGATAATGACATGCTGAATGTGGACCATTTACAGACATGCTAACTTAAACTGCTCAAAATGGAGGCTGGCCAAGGGAGTTGATAACCATACTCTTCAGTGTCAGAGCTTATGTGTCCCTTCAGTCAGATTTTTCTGTGATCTGTTGTGGCTGCATGGTAGAAACCCTTTTTGGACCCAGCCTGAACTCTGCATATATATTGGCTTGATATCCATGGGCACAGCAATCACACTGTGGAGCCATGCTTGGATGCTTTCTTGGGGCTTCTCGGGAGATGTCCAGACAGTCCTTACAGATATTCCCTTCAGTGGCTGGCAGTTGTCGGAGAGAAGGCAGACTTTCTAGCAACACAATCCCACCAACAGTTCAGGCAGTTTTGAAGTTATTTCAGAGCTACGCAGGTTCAGCAGAGACAATCTTCTCATCTGAAATAACCAGGCAAATGCTCCTTTCAAGGCTGGGGTGGTTCTAGTAGGGCATCATTATTATCAGTGGATCCAGTCCCCCTTCCATTCTGTATCGACTCTGGTGCCTTAATTTCTCCCCTATTTGGTAGATGGGTCACCGGGCCATGGAGCCTGTCCTCAAGAGTTTTTTCTTTTGTAGTGCTCTGGATTGTAAAATATTTGTAAATATGTGGTAAACCATTTTCCCATATATTAACATACATTACAATGATGGCATAGTGTCTATTCATTTGAGCACACCATACTTCTATATTGTATTTGACAGAGGTGCTGGCAGCCTGTCCTTACCATTGCCATCTTGTTTTTCTTCTGATTTGTCCACGTGGGTTTCACCTGGATGTGCTTTCAGTCACATGCCTTTGATGGTCAATGTTCTTGCCCTATGAAATAAAGATGCCTCAGCGATGGAATCTCTAGCACAGCCAAGCACAGGATTCTACTCCAATTACCGCTTGTTTCCAAAAAAGCCACTTTGTGCCACGTTTGTGCCTTCAACCTTTTCATTCAGCAGGACACATTTAAGCTGCTGTCCCTGAACCAAGTCCCACTGGCTGTCAATGTGGAGGGTTGGCTGGTGCACCTTGACCTCTGGGATGCCTACTTACATCTTGCAATACTTCCTTCCCACAAATGTTACCTGAAGTTCAGGGTAGGATCCCAGCACTATAAGTTCATGGTCCTACCGTTTGTATTAACTATAGTTCCATGCAGCTGTAGAGCAGTTGTAGTTGTTTCATTGTGGAGGTTTGGAATGTATTTATTTCCATATTTGGACAACTGCTTGCTGAATGTAAAGTCCCTAATGCTAATCAAACAACATCATCTCCGTGCACAAGCATTCCATTCCACAACTTGGGCTTTACAAACCCTAAAGTCTCACCTCTCTACCTACACTGAGTTGCGGTGCAATCACTACCCTCATGAAAGCTGTTCACCTGCAGAGGATTGCAGATAGTGTGACCATGCTAATCCTTCTGAATCGGACACTAGATTCTGTTTCTCCCGATTTTAGGTTTGCTTGATCTCATGGCCTTTTGTATCCTGTTGGTGCATCATGTCAGATGGCAGATGAGAGCCTTTCATTAAACCTGATAACAAGGTAGCTGCACTATTAAGGGAGTCTCTTGACTCTGTTACAAAACAATCAGTTGCAATGGTGCCTACAACCTTGTAGTGGGTCTTACCATTAGCCCACTGCAAGCACAGGCTCCCCAAGTCACTGACACCACCTCTACGGAATGGGTTGATTTCTAGGAGATATCAGCAAGCCAGCCCTTTGGTTTGGATCATAAGCAGTGCTTTATCTAAACTGTTCCAGAGCTGTGGGGGTTGAGAGAGTCTTTTGTGCCAAGAATGCCTTTCTCCCTTCCACCATTCAGATTCTGTTAGTCATTTGCACCACTGTAGTCTCTATAAATAGACTGGGCAGCAGAGGATAATGGTTCTTGAACTAGAAGATTCCCATATGACAGTGGGCACAGTAACAAGGTTTTATTCAATAGAGGCTCACTTCACAGACTCACTCAGCATGAGAACAGATACTCTCAATTGTTTCTCTAGAGGACTACAAGTGGGATTGCCTGCCAAAGTAACATTAGGTAATCTTCTCCAGATTGGGTTTGACCCCACATGGATCTCTCCGCCACTGTCTGAAAGAGGAAGTGTCCTTGGTTTTGCACGTCAAACTTTCCTCTCAGTGGTTTCTTGTGGGATACCTTCAGCCTTTTCTGGTCTAAGAGCCTACTGAAAGCATTTTTACCAATTACTGTTCTGTGTCAGGTGCTGTGTAGCGTGTGGTAAGATAAGGCACAGCTGATGCTCATCACCTCAGACTGTATGAGGAGGATCTGGTTACACCAATTTGTCGGTACACAGCCCCTTTTCCTCTCCTACACAGGGTGAGGCTGGTCTCATAGCAGGAGGGTCAGATCTTCCACTACAGTCTGCAAACGCTCTGTCTGCAAGCATGGTGATTAAGTAGTGTCAGCTAGATTCCTTTTATCTTCCAGCTACATTTGCAAGCCTTTCATGTCTGTAAGGAAACCTACTACTAAATCAATTTTTGCAAGATGATGGAGAGCAAATGTGTACAGTGGTGCTATTTTGAATGCCTAGAGCCTATTCAATCATCCATTTCCAATGTCCTATGATGCGCTTTGTCTCTTACCCGGCAGGGTCTGGCAGTTGTGACAGTTGAGGGTTATTTGGCTGCCTTGTGTGCATTCATGTGTCATCTGAGGATCCATTCTTGTTTAGATCACCTCAAGTTGCACATTTTCTAAGAGGTTTACTTTGTTGCATCTCCATCCGTTAATGTTCTCGTAGGGATTTGACGCTTAAGTTGATTTTTCTCCTTATACTCAATTCGAGCTGAGACAAATTTGTCCGTTTCAACGTAATACTTTGAACACTATAATATGAATAGTAGAAATTTCAGCCTGCAGGAGCAGAAAACGTAATGTCCACACAGTTCATCCACCTTTTACAGTATTCAAATAAGTTGTTTCTTCATACCGGACATCCTTCTTCCCTCAAGTGTAATCTAATTTAGAAATGGGATGTCGCATTACCCGTTCTTCCTCCATCCTCCTGATCCTAATAGAGGCGGGGGTTCTGCCTAGACTGGATCCAAACGGGCTTTCTTGTTATATTGATTGTATGTGACAGGATAGAGTGGATGACTCGATGGGATTTGCTGGATCTGATATAAGGCAGTGACTAACTAAACACACAATTAGATTATCCTATGTACCCAGATCTGCTACACCGTAGCTAAGAATTACCCTCCAAAGGGCATTTGTGTACATCAGTTGCAGCTAGCATGACTCGCAGGTCGGATGCGGGTGGATGCGTCGCGCGGGGGAAATTTTAAAAATGTAAAAAGAAACTTTCCGTACCGGGCCCCGCTCCTGGCCGGGTCACACGTATTCCTGCTGCTCTCCTGCCTGGTGCCTCTGGGGAGGCCGTTTTCCCTATGTAGGCCAAGTGGGCTGACCAAATAGTCAGTGCTCACAGCATTGGCCAAGCCTCTCCTACCCGACCTGACTTCAACCAGGCATATCCCCAACCAGACATACCCTGACATTTGCTTTCTCGCAGAGCGAGAAGCAGAAACATAAAATGGTATTTAAAAGACCATTTTATGTTTCGTAGTGCGAGAATGCAGTGGGGCGACGCTCCTCTGCCCTAATGGAGGAACCGCCCCTGGGGTACATTGCTCTAGAGCCATTGCTGCTTCATTGCTCCTACCATAGGTGTACTGGTAACTGACATCTGCCAGGTGTCCACAAGGTCATCATTGCATATTTTTGCCTAAACCTATTGCCCCATATCCCAAGTACGCAGCGGCTGTTATTTTGTTATGGCTGTGTTTCATTTTTTTAAAAAACAATGGTCCTTGATAAGGCTCGGTATTAGTAGAAATGAATATAGAATGTAATCTCTTCTATATAGTCAGTGTCCATCCGGACAGTGAGATTTCAAACAAAAAAGGATTGTTGGTAAATAATCAAGGTTAAACAAGCGTAATGAACAACCAAAAAACACGTTACAAATTAGATATGAATAAGTTTGTATACACGGTTTAAAAAGCTGACGACGTTTCGACCCCTTCTAGACACATAATGGGATCATCATCAGGACAAACTTAAAAAATTACCTGAAAGACATACACCTCGATGAGGCAATAGTCGTGGGTTATTAATGCGCAGGAGGACTGGAGGATTTCGCAGGGAAGGTTGTGGGACTTGAATGAATAAATTATTGCGCGTTGCTAGTTAGCAGTTAGCACGGAGTCTGTTCCGGCATTAGTGAAGGCAGACAGGAGGGAATTGGTGGGCTAATCTGTTTACAGGCGGTAAATACCGTGTGGTGCTACGAGCTTGAGGGTCCGGAGCGGCACAATGTCCGTCTGTTCGGCGCGCAGTGGCTGGGATGAAGAAAAAATGGCTGTTTCATGGCTTCCTTATTTAATTGGCAATACTCATCCACTCTTTTCAGGTGGGTATTGATTTGGCATTAATTTTTAAGTTGAGAAATCTCTGGGAACATGTCTGTCACAAGAAAATTACTTATATTCGGTAGGGATGCTTACGATTCCTCACTATCCACCCTTCTCCCCTTTGCCTTAGCCGTAATTAATAAGATGCCAAGTTATGCATCCATATTCTGTATTTTTTGGTGTCCTTGATGTTCTCTCCCTTCTTCCCACACCTCCATGGGGCACGGAATAGGTTCCAAGCGCTGACAAAGGTGTCATTTGATACACAATTTACCCAGGTAGGGTCACATCCAGCAGATATAGAGCAATTGCTGTGGAAATAGTTCCAGTCCATTCTGGCCCCTTGAGGGATATTCTTAAGGTGAGAAATCTGCTGTAAGATGTGGTCCATTGAAAGTATAGTTATCGAAGGTTAGTAAATTTCTTATGAAAGCCAGACATATCTGTTACAAAAGTTGTACAATTTTTGCTTTATTTCTGGTCCCTCGGTCTGTTAATAAACATTTCAGAAAAGTTGTTTTCTCTTACTGTTTTGGCACTTAGACATTTGGGGTACAAAATGTGTTCAAAGGAATGCTTTAAGAATATGCATTTTTTACTGCATGATTTGGCACTGCCTTTAACCTTAACCCGTTCGATGCTGATGACGGAACCGCTCCGTCATCAGCTGCGGTTGGGCTGTGCTGACGACGGAGCGGTTCCGTCATGGCCCTGCCACCGCGCCTGCGCGGCGCGTTCTACTGAGCGGGCGGGCCATGATGGAACCGCTCCGTCACAAGCACACCCCAACCGCGGCTGGTTACGGAGCGGTTCTGTCACCAGCATGCGGCTGCCGAGCGGCCGCCCCGCCCACTTAGCGCTGGGGCGGAATAGCCGCCGCAGCGATGTGGTTAAAGGTACTAGCACTCTAATTCAATAAATAATTGTAATACCATTTTTGGTAGTCTCTGGCTGTATTTTCCCTTTTGCCTAAATAATGATTTTAGTGTACAGACCAGCAGAAAACACTGGTTGGGTTAACTTTGAATGTAATAGTATGCATGATGTCCCGTGCTATATATATATTTTAATGGCAACAATGCCGTTCATTCTACATGGCACTTAAGGACATCATCTTGTTTACACCTACAACATATACTGTTATGTTCCTCGTTGCATTTTATCTGATATCTAATACAGAAGTGCTTTTGTATCTCTTATGAGTTTCAACTTCACGTTATAGTAGAGCACATTTTTATAGCTTTTAATTTTTTTAACTAACTAAAATTTAATTTTTTTGTGTCTAACAGGGAAGAATTTCGTACAATGTGGGTGATTGGATTAGTGTTTAAAAAAATGGAAAATTCAGAAAATCTGAGTGTTGATCTTACTTATGACATTCAGTCTTTCACAGACACAGGTAAATCACTGACCTACAGATTTGGCAACATTTTCGAACATGCTTTAATTTTTACAGTTTTGCTATTAATGTCAAAAGGTGAATTCTGCTAAAATGTTAACAGATTTAGTGTCAAGCACTAAGGAGACTGAAAAGTTTGCAGTCATAACTCAGCCTCAGAAATTGTGAGCACCTTCCAGTTTAATCTGTATGTCTTCATTTTAACTGCTCTGTTAATTATCAGTTAATAACATTGTTTTCATTTTCCAAAATAAAGCACTGACTGGACCTTAACACTAATGGTGTGTAATTTAGTGTCACACTGAATTAGAGATTCAGATCCTCCACCACCTTCTGAAGTTGACCTTGATTGCCGGCCCTTACTACCCTGGGAGTTTTCAATTGTTAGTCATTTGTCTAAAGCAGGGGTCTCCAAACCGGTCCTGGAGGGCCGGATCCATGCCAGATTTTTAAAATTACTACATGTATCTCAATGGGTATATCCAAAAAATCTGGCAAGGATCCGGCCCTCCAGGACCGGTTTGGAGACCCCTGGTCTAAAGGGAGTGCCTAGCTTTCCAGTTGGAGTGCACCAACATTATTGGCCAGCACACCTGGAACTCTAGTGCTGAGCAATAGTACCCTAATGGTGTGCTGCCCACAAACTACTGACTGCTCCAGGATTCCAAGTAAATGCCCACATTGGTGGTTAAGCAGCAGGGTCACTAGATTACAGACCTCGAAGCATGTCCCACTGTAACAGGAGAGGTATAGTTAAAAGGGCAGATAAGGCCTGAAGAGAGGCTGAAATGAAAAGCCTTAAGATTGGCTCACTAAAATATATTTTTAAGGCCTGTGCTTCTCAATGTTCGCAGGGCCGGCTTTAGGCATGTGCAAAGTGTGCACCTGCACAGGGCCGCCAAACCCCAGGGGCCGCCACGACGACGAGGATCGGATCCATCGGATACTAATCATACAACATTCGTGGCACTGGCGGCCCCTGGCAGGATTTGGCGGCCTCCGTCCCCGGCTTTTTACTTACTTCCATTTCAGTAACTTCCAACAAAAGGCAGTTAAGTGGTGAAATTACTTTTACGCTTTGGACGTCTGTTACGTGCTGACGTACTGACAATGTAGAGAAGGAAGTCACTGGAACATCAAAGGAAATGAACGTCACAGCAGTGAGGCTGCAGTAGAATGACTAATCGTCACCAGGCAGCAGGTGAGCAAACATAGAATGTCAAAAGATTTCAAAAGAAAATGTATGTCGCTAGTGAACAAGTGTTCTTAAAAAACGAGAATCCACCTTGACACGTAGAGAGGAAGATAGTCAAAGTGAAAACACAATCCTCTGATGTCCGTAGTTCAGTTTTAACAAGTAGATGAAATTAACCTGATATCTGCAGTTCAGTGCTGAGCAATTTTAAAGTGACATGCGAGATTAATCCGATCAGCATGCAAATCACGATGTGAAAGAAATTGCATCAGACACAGATACTATCGCTCGACAGGAAATCAAAGGTCCAATCTTCAGCGATGTAAAGTATTTTAAACGTGCAGATTGAAGTGAAATAAACAGGTCACGATATTAGTAAGTAGGTTGAAAAACAGTACCTTAGTTGCAAATCATGAAGAAAGTAGAGATGGTCATCTGAGCTTGAAAGTAGTTCAATTCAATTCAATAAATGACAAGTGAAAGTTCAGAAAATTGTCAAAGGAAGAGACACTGAAGAAGTCAGTTGTGCTTAAATTAAAATCTTGAAATGTAGTGGGTTCTTTGGAGAGCTGTATTGGTCACCTCGTCGCCAAATTCATGTTGCATCCCATGAAGAAGAATTCAGAATCAAGTGAGAATTAAAATAGGTTTATTCTCAAAAAGATACAGCGCTCCTCAGCTAACAGTGTCCTTCTAAATCAGCCTGCAGTCTCCAACTGTTCACATAGGCTTCAATAGAAAACATTCCAAGTTGCCAGCTAACAAACACAGCATGCTTAAAGATACAGTCTGTAAAATATACTTTCAATAATAAATAAATAAATAAACGAAATACAACACCTGAGTCACCCCTCCTCCCCTCCTCCCCTCTTTCACTTCCCTGCTGGCCTCTGGCAGTGGCCCCGCACCGACCTCTGTTCCCCGTTCCTGATTGGCGGCAGCAGGGGCGCCGGGGTGTTTCAATCATGCACAGACGCGCCAGAAGCCAAGGATAGAGTGATCTGCGCGGCAGCGCGCAGAGTGCACAGACTCAACCTAACCTCTAGTGCTTCCCGTGCGTTGTGGTGCCTTGGCGTATGTGAGTCTCTCTCTCGTCTCTGCAGTGCAGCCATTTCAGTGGAGTGGTGGTGCCACTGGTGGTGGTCCTAAAGCTGAGCTCAGATTAAGGTAAACTAAGTGAAGTAATAGTATAACGCACCTGGCGCGGTGTCACTGACTCTGACTGACTGATGCGTCAACGCCGTGAATGAAGGTGGGGGTGAGTTTCACATCTTGGCTTTGTCAGCAGAGGCCGAGCTGAGGCCCGCAGCGCGAGGTCGGATGCCTTTATTGACCTTTCATAACTTGTGCAGTAACTCAGGGTAGTATAATTAGGGGGCTGCAAGAGACCATTCAGAATCTCTGTTCACAATCACCCGTCCAGGGGTTATTTCTGCTGCCCCACACTATTACCACACAGGACTCCACCATGCGTAGCTACCGCGGAGCCGGGCTACCCTGAACTGAAAGCTGTGGGTGGGTTTCACATCTTCTTGGCTTTGTCAGCAGCGGCCGAGCTGAGGCCCGCAGCGCGAAGTCGGACGCTGAGTGCAGAAACAAACTAAGCGCCTTCACTCCGGAATGACCCCTAGAGGGAATTCGCACCCAGACCCGGTCACAGATGTCCAGGCTACGCAGCCTTAATGGCGTTTGTTGAAGCGGGTTAATGCCTTGCCTTTATTGTCCTTTTGTGCAGAAACGCAGGGTAGTATAGGGGGCTGCTAGAGACCCTTCAGGTTCAGAATCTCTGTTCACAATCACCCGTCCAGCCAGGGGTTATTTCTGCTGCCCCGGGCCCGACACTATTACCACACAGGACTCCACCATGCGTAGCTACCGCGGAGCCGGGCTACCCTGACGACTGTGATAACATTTTATGTTGAAACTAAGTAAGATTGAAAATATGAACACATCCAAAATAAAGGAAAAAATCCAATGTAAAAATCCTGTTTTTTCCGACTTTTTGAGAGTTGGGTGAGGCGTCTCTCTCTCTGTTATTTTGTAGGGGTTCTGTCCGCCTTGCAGAAAGCCTTAAGCATAATTAGTTTTCCTCTCACCTCTGAGGCCTGCCCTTTTCCCTGCAGTGGTCTGTGCACTTTAGCATTCTCTAGATTCCAGGCCATAAAAATTGCATTCCACGAGCACCCATATACAATAATATTTTTTTCAAATCTTGTACAGTGATATGACCACCGAAGACCCGGATCTTATATTAAAAACAGAGATTGGGACTATACCATTTCCAACTGAAAGGCAATATTTCTCTCCATGTAATCCCATACCAGGCTTTTTTCACGTAGTTTGGTGCTTACTTTCCCTCCATGTTAAAGAGCAGTAGATATTTCAGCACCCAGTTCTACATAGGTAAATCACATATGAGGTCCCAAAGGCGAGAATATTGCATTGCAAATGCTTGTTTAAATTGTTCTAACTGCAGCCACGGCGGGTTTTTGCTCAAATAGGGGCCCTGACAAAAGCACATTTTGAGCCCCTTCTGATGCCCTCCCGCTCTTGCCCCCTCCAAGGTTTACATTTCCGCCTGTTCTAAGCGCTGTATGTATTGTAGCAGGGGGTTGTATTCTGTATCGCTGAGTGACCCTGGGTGGGAGTAGTAGTACTGTCCTTAATCCGGCAGCGGCGCAAAAGGAGGAGATACATACGCTTAAGGCATCACGGAACCGGCGGCGGTACAACCCCATGTTAACATTATCTAAAATTAGAGAGCTAATTAAGGATCCAGGAAGTTGATCTTGCCACACGTCTGCAGCAGACCCCATGGCACTGCTACCAGATTCGCTTCCTCCTCTGGGAGCTTGTGGCTGTGTTGGAAAGATATCACCTGGGCTCCCTAGTCATACTCAGGTGGAAGGATGCCTAATTGCCTTCCACTCAGCGCAACGCATGCTGTGCCGTGCCACTGTGCATAGGGCTGGTGGGGTATTCGTACATTTGTGACGTTTCAGTACTAAAGATGCCTATATTTTTTCTATAACATTGGAATCCATTTTGTATCTATGTGTTTTTTAAATATTTTCAACAACTAGTAAGGAAATTGTGTGAGCATTTAAAATCTGTGCTATCACGTAGCTGGTGTTCTAATTTACAATAAATATTTGAGGCTTCACTTTATATTCAAACCAGTTGTTTCACGTGACTTAGGGTGCTGGCTTTCATTCTCATGTTCATGCATGCATGCCATGGGATAAGGCTAGACCTATTGTTATTATAATTTTGTAGACTGTTGGAGGGGGCGATGAGGAAGAGCCACCGATTATTTCTCTGTGGGGGGTTGTGGGGGTCCGGTGCCCCTGTCATGGCCCTGGCACTGCAGCTGTCTGTGCGCCCAGTCCCTCATGACGTCGTGTGTCACAATGCCCTCCTCCTAAATTGTATCGTTCTGAGACAAATTCCGAAGGGTAGGAGCAGCCGCAGGTACTGGCCATCTAATGACTTTTCTGGACGTATTATTAAACCACCTTCCTGAGCTCCGCCCCGGCCGGACCCCCTCTTCCGGGGCCTCCACCTACGCTCCCTGCACAGGGCCACCATGAGCCTAGAGCCGGCCCTGATGTTCGTGACTAACTAGAGATGTTTTGGGCTACGATTGTGACTTTTCAGGAAGTGAAAAAGAACCACTTAAATCTGTATTAGCAGTGTATCCTCACCATTCAATGAAAGGCGTATTAGCCTGTTCTGCAGAACAGGTTTCACCCATGACTAGTTTATCCAATTTTTGCACTTTCCTAACTTCGTGTCGAGACTGTCATCTCTTCGGCATGGATACCTATCCATAACGAGTTCACTTCCCAAAATAAACTGAATGTCAAGAGAACGAAGCTACCCATCTCACGACTAAGTAAAAGAGAGGATGCTAGGCCCTTGAGCATCAAAGGTTGAGAAGAACCCAGCAGAAGAGGAATATACACTCCAGGAAAGTAATTAGAATGTCTGTGGATTAGAGTGGAAATGCAAGAAGAGAGGGAAAGGAATAGGGCTCAGGAGGAACTAGAAAAAAAGTTGGCCAATCCTGTCGAGCTCAATAAGCTCGATATGGAGGCAGCTTAGTGTGCCCTGTCTCTACTTCTGATGGTAACACCTCCCCATTTCAGTGTCCTGAAGTACACTGGCCTTGTACCATACGAGCAGAAGGCTGCAGTTCTTTGGGCTGATTTGTGCAACTCCGATGTGAGGGTTTGCTGAGCAGGAGTTAGCTCTGTCTTACCTTCAGCTGGGTTGAAGACTCTTTTTAGACCTTGCAGGTCTTGTGGGAAGGCAAGGCTATTTTCAGAAGATCTTCATAAAGTACTGCTTTTATCCCAGGCATACTGCTAGAGACTGTAAATATTTTAGAACCTTCTCTGCCAAAACTCTAAAGGACAGAGGAGCCCGATTATTGATATGGCTCCAAAATAAGAAGACCAGATCTGATTCTGGTTCTGATGAGGATGAAGGGCCCAGTTGCTCCACACCTGAGCGAAGGCGTAACAATTAGGGCGTTACCTCATAAAGGGCAGACTCTATAAAGATGAAGGCTGAAAAACCATCTACTTCAGAGAAAGCAGCCCATAAAAAGCCATCTAAAAGTTCTGCCCAAAGGACACTTCTGCATCGGTACCTGTAACTCCTCCAAAGCAAACTCTGTCTGCGAAAAAAAATTCTGGCGTCTGACTGACGACTTGTTCTCGGGGGCAGGGGGATAGTGGTAGTCGACAGACATGACTTACTCACTTCTGCCTCACCGGAGGAAGGCGAGTTCATTCAAGACCCAGGCATGGTTGGCCAGGAATGGGATGAATATATTGCTCTATTTTCACCATTGCCATCTCCTTCCTCTGCATGTTCTCCAGGAGATACAGGAGTATCCCATGAGTTGTTCGAGGATCTAAGAGATTTGACCTACCACTTCCTACAATGCAGACGGAATGTTTCCTTTATGATTTTTAGGACTCTATCAGAAAGTATGTATGATCCTTTCCCATAGTCGGTTACATCTGGGAGGAGGGGTTGAAGCTAATGAAGAACCCAGCTTCTGTTACAGTTGTCACTAAGATTGGAAAAGAAAATAAAGCTTCTGAATCTGCTCCTGCTTGTTTAATTGGGCATCCTCAACCGGATTCGGCGATTATGCAGGCAGCGCAACAGTGCTCCAGGAATCCTGCAGCTCCTTGCTTGGCCCCTCCTGATAGGGAAGGAGAAAGGCTAGATAACCTTAGAAAACGCTTTTCTGCAATGGCGGGTACATCCATCAAGGCTTCCAACGCCTTAGCCATTCTGGGGCGGTACGACCGCCAAATGTGGTCAGATCTAGCTCCTCTTCTGGACCATCTCCCTGAAGAAAAGGAGGTTAAAGACATCTTGCAGGAAGAGGTGCCTGAGCATCTTCTGAAGTAATAGCTGCAGCTATGGATCTGTCTTCCATTGCATTACGACAGATGGTGGGTGTTGTTCTTCTCCACAAGTTGAAAGCTACATCATTCCACCCTGAGATTCAGTCGAATATTCTTTTCGAGGGGGGACTATCTGTTCGGAAAGCACGCAGATGAGGCTTTACAGGGGATTCAAGCAGACACAGAGATGGCTTTTTTCCCTAGGGACTCCCCAGCAGTGGTATTACCAGTACTTTCGTGGAGGAAGAGGTAAATTCCAGCAGAGACCTTCCTTCCAGTCCTATCCATATCAGCCCGATTCTTGACAGGGCTGTAGAATACAGTATGCCAGTCAGCAGCAACATTAGTTTTGAGCTTCCAACATGCCATACACCCAGCAATCGGCTCAACGCCTTCCATTAGCTAGAGGGAAGTCACACGACCTCTCCAGACGTCGGTGATGATTTTCACCCACCAGCCACCTCATATTATCACTAACCTCGGGTGATCCATTATCTGTCTGCATTTTACCATCAATGGAACAACATAACATAGGACAAATGGGTGTTGGACGTTATTCATCCAAGACACACCCTGGAGTTTGTACAAAAGCCTCCCTGTCATCCAGCTCCCAAGAGAGCGCATCAACACCGTACTCTCTTAAAACAAGAGATTTCAACTCTTAACTGGAAGGGGTAAGTAGAGTAAGTTCCTTTCCTTCTGCCGGGAAAAGGTTTCTACTCAAATATCCCCCTCTTAAAGAAAACAATTGGAAAATTCAGACATGTTGTGTATCCCAGATGACAAAAAAAATGTCAATAAACCACCTTTCAGGGTGCTGTTGTTGCAGGAGAGGCTCTAGTTGAGAAACAAAGGGGACTTTGACATCTCTTGATCTCTTAGATGCATATTTTCACATTCCAATTTACACCAAACATTGTCGGTTGTTGAGATTCGAGGTCGCAGGGTGCAATTATCAATTCAAGATCTTCCCTTTTGGTCTTCGCTCAGCTCCCAGAGTGTTCACAGAGTGCATGGCACCGGTGGCGGCTTTTCTGAGCAGGCAGGGCCACCAGGTTTTTCACTACGCGGGTGACTGGCTAGTAAAGGGGTCCATGTTCCACTCTGCAAAAGTGGAACATGGACCCCTGAGGCATGATAGTATACAGGAGGTTATGGTTGCCTTAAAGGCACAGTGCCAGTTCTAATGTGTTACACATTTTCAATGCAGCCTATTGGCTAACAATGCCTTTGCTTTCCCTTGCAGTTTTTCTCTTCAGTAAAGACAGTTTTTCTAAACCATATGCTTTCGCATTTTCTGACCTAAGAAATTCTAGAGTATATATATGTATGTGTGTATATATAGACTCAAGAATTTCTAAACATGTCGTATTGCCGTGAATTGGTCTCAGCACTTTCTTTCTGTGCATTAAATAACAGGGTGCTTCATCCCTGCCAGCTGAGACTGCCCTAAAGGGTTGGGGGCTCCCTAGAAGACGAAGAGTTTCTTGTGGTGTTTAATGGGGGGCATGACTCTCTTGCCTCCAAGTACGAGAATGGAATTTGCCTGTTACAACAAGCAATGGTGGTGAGAAAGGGAGAAGTGCTCTCTCCGCAGCAATTCCGGTTTCCACATGTTGTATGAGGCACTGTACTCGAGGTGGTGAATTGTTTTAAAGGGGGCTCTGTCAGGGACAATATGTAACATTTAAAGTAATGCACATAGCCACTTTATTTCGACTGGATGCAGTGTCCATAGTAAATTATGAAGTGTGTTTTATGTGTGAGGAAATAACGCTATTAAGCAACATAGGAATACTCACTTTAACACAGTATAAGAGGGACAACTACACCAATGCATCCTGGGACTTGTATGCATTTGCAAGGTCACGTGATTTAGTCGATTTATAGCACCTGCGCTGGACACTTCGAATCTCAATCGTATGACTAAGGCGGAACTGCGAAACGCGTTCGGAAATTAAAGATTTTAAAACTGCAGCCAGTCTTCACTTGGAGAATAAACATGTGGTATTGCTCTGAATTGGTCTCGGCTCTACACAAATATATAATATATCTCACTGCTGCTTTTCACCTTTTGCCGGTGCACTCGCAGACGGGTGCTTCGATCGCGGGGGTGTACCTGCATTGATTAATTCACACTACACAGTATCAGGTGAAATCCTTTCCTGAATGATCAGCACTCTCGTGGTGAGTTTTCAAATATTTATTTGAAAACTCGGTTTTGCACGAGTGAATAAATATTTGAAAACTCACCCCGAGAGTGCTTCTCATTCAGGAAAGGATTTCTCCTGATATACTGTGCAGTGTGAAATATATATATATATATATATATATATATATATGTATGTATGTATGTATGTATGTATGTATGTGTATGTATATGTATATGTATATAATTATCCACAAAAGACTGCTCCCGCAACTTCCACTCCCCACACGGCGGCGGCGAAGGAGGCGCAGACCCCACAGGACGTCAGGCAAGATGTTTCTTTATTCAATCGTTTACACAACACGTTTCGAGCTGCAAGCCCTTGTTCACGTGTAATTTAGGTTGTTTGCCATTGTTATTTTTATTGCTAAAGTGACCACCCACTTTCCACCATCCTAGGTCACATGGCCATAACCATAAAAAACAGACTACCCTCGTATGGTCATTATTTCCCTAAGCACCATATGCCTTCATTAATGTATCTCGGACATTATATACTTTATACACATAAATAAATCATAAATATGTGCAAAATATAGCTGAATTCCTATAAAAATTGCTTCAAGAAATATATTTCTATATCCCTTCTATAAACAATTTGTTCGAGGCATATGGGCTGCAGATGGTACATTATGAATAGATCGCCATCTGGTGTTGGGCTCGGATGATTGCACTTTGTTTTTCTCTTGGAGAGTCTTTTGTATCTTGGTGACTCCTCCCCTAGTTGGTAGTGCGCATGGGCATCGGCTCCATCCTTAGATTGTTTTTTTCCGCCATCGGGTTCGGATGAAGATCGAGACGCTCCAGATCAACTTCTGAAGAAAGTGATTTTTCGGCGCGTATTCCCTTTCCAATTCGACGGTATTGTTAGCGAACGCGTTCTTTTCCATTCCGACGCGTTACAAATTCAAAATAGAAGAGAAAAACTTGGATCTACGTCGAGGAACAGGAGACCTTTCTCGGCGCAGTCAAGCCCGGAGTCCATGGAAAGGACTCCATTCAAAAAATGTCCATCGTGTGGTGCTAAGTTCCCACACAAGGACCTACACGAGGTGTGCAACCTCTGTCTATCGCCTGAACACGAATCCAGGGACTGCGAAGCCTGCGCAGCATTCTCCTCCAAGCTAACGATCAGAAATCGTCGAGCTCGAAGACACGAGGCTTCCAGAATGCAGGCGGAGGCGATCCCGGAGCTGTTCGGAGACGAACAAATAGAGGAAGAAGAGGACCAGTCGGGGTCGGAAGGGGACCAGTCGGAGGTTGAAGAACTCTTCGAGCAACAAACCGTGAGTGACGACGTCCCCTTACCGAAAAACCGACCCCGTGCGGTAACGACCCCGCCCTCGGGCCCGGTCAAATCGCTGAAAAAAGTTTCCGACGCCCCGCCTTCGGGCCCGGCAACGAAACCGAAACTGAAACCGAAACACTCGGAATCCCACCACGTCGGATCCGAGAAAAGGGCGTCATCGACTTCGACACCGAGGCGGAATACAAAGGAGAGCTCGGTATCGAAACATTCCATGTCGAAAAAGAAATATGATGTATCGCCCAAAAGACACTCGATACCCAAAAAGTCGGAATCGAGCAGACATTCGGTGTCGAAAACAGAAAGATCTGAGGATCGAAAACAAAAACAGCTCTCAGAACCAGGACCCTCGGTACCGATTCAAGAGCAACAAACAGATCCCAAGCAAAAGATCTTGTTTATTGACCCACAAACTGGGAAAGTGGTCACGAAGAAGAGAAAGAGTGAACAGTCAGAAGATAAACCTCTTCCTCCAAAAAAGAGAACAATGGGGACGAACATAACTCCTCCTGCTTCTCCTCGTCCTAGAGACACACCCTCTTCTCCTATTCCTCACAATAGGCCACATATTCCTACACCCTCCACACCAAGACCAGCTACACCTCAGTCAGATGTAGACAGTGATATAGGGGAGGGAGAACCTCAAGGGGATGACGAATCTATCCAGGATGAGGAAGATCCATGGGAAAATTACGATGTAGGGTCAGATGAGGACAACGACCCAGAGCTATACCCCTCAAAGCCTTCACCACCTGATGATAACACAGGTTTTGTGCAGCTCATTAATAGGGCAGCAAAATATCACAAACTAGATATGCACACAGAACCTCAGATAGAGGATTTCTTGTTAGAGACTCTACCTAGTGCACAGAGAACATCAGGTACTCTTCCTATGCTAAAGGGTCTTCTCACTCACACAGAAGAAATATTCGAAAACCCAGTGAGAGCCAGGGTGTTAAACCCAAGAATCGATAAAAAATATAAAGCGGCTCCAAAGGACCCAATATTTATTAGAGGGCATGTACCTCTAGACTCGCTGGTGGTCTCAAACGCTCGTAAAAGAGCAAACTCATTATCTACAGGAGAGGCTCCTCCACCAGATAAAGAGTCGAAGTTAATAGATGCATCAGGCAAGAGAGTAGCATCACAGGCAGCAAATAGCTGGCGTATAGCTAATACACAAGCTCTACTCGCACGTTACGACAGGGCACATTACGATGAGTTAGAAAAACTTCTCACACATCTTCCAAAAGAACATCAGAAGAAGGCAGACCAATTAATTCAGGAAGGTAAAATAATAACTAATACTTCCATTAAGTGTGCGTTAGACGCAGCAGACACTGCAGCAAGGTCTATTAACACTAGTGTCATGCTAAGAAGGCACGCATGGCTCAGAATCTCAGGATTCAAACAAGAAGTTCAAACAGCCCTACTGAACAGACCATTTGATCAGAAGACATTGTTCGGTTCAAGTACAGACGAGACATTAGAAAAGATGAAAAAGGATACAGAAACGGCTAAGTCAATGGGAGCATTGCAACAGCCAACGCACAGAGGTTCCTTTCGTAGATCCACCTATAGAGGGGGCTCAAAAAACACAGGAACAAATCAGCAATCCACATCTTTCACACCAACATCACCCAGAGGTAATTCAAGAGGTAATTACAGAGGTAACAACAATAAGGGTAGAGGCCGCGGAAATAATAACAACCGCAACGCCTCAACACCAAAACAGTGACTTCATAGATCTCCCCCCAGACCACATAACACCGGTCGGGGGACGTCTATCACAGTTCCTACCTGTCTGGGAAGACATCACGTCAGACAAGTGGGTGAGACAAATTATCCAACATGGTTATTGCCTAGAACTCACAGCTACCCCACCAAACATCCCCCCCAAACAGCGCCAAATGACTCAGGATCATCTGACATTGTTAAGAGAAGAAGTGCTAGCACTTCTACAAAAGCATGCAATAGAGAAGGTCCCAAAGGATCAACAAGGAACAGGAGTATACTCTCTATACTTCCTGATCCCCAAAAAGGACGGGTCCCTACGACCAATATTAGACCTCAGACCTCTCAATGCTTACATAAATTCGGAGCACTTCCACATGGTCACGCTCCAACAAGTACTCCCTTTACTGAAGAAAGGGGACTTTCTTTCTACACTGGATCTAAAAGACGCTTACTTTCATATCCCAATTCACAAAGCCCACAGAAAATACCTAAGGTTTGTGTTAGAAGGACAACACTACCAGTTCAAGGTCCTTCCGTTCGGTGTCACAACAGCACCGAGAGTTTTCACAAAATGCCTAGCTGTGGTGGCAGCACACCTAAGAAGACAACAAATACATGTCTTCCCATACTTGGACGATTGGCTAATAAAGGCCAAATCCAAGGAAGAATGTCTTCACAACACACAGAAGACAATTCAGCTGCTGCACCACCTAGGGTTTACGGTGAACTACAAAAAATCACACCTGCAACCAAACCAGATCCAGCAATACCTGGGGGCTACAGTAGACACAGAAAAGGCAATAGCATACCCCAACCCAATCAGAGTACAGACAATGGTCGGGTTAATACAAAAATTTCAACCACAACACTCACTACCAGCACGAGTGTTTATGCAACTATTAGGCATGATGTCCTCTTGCATACTGCTAATACCACATGCCAGACTACAAATGCGCCCACTACAAGAGTGTCTAGCGACACAGTGGAATCAGGCTCAAGGTCAGATTACAGATCTGGTGTTGGTAAACGACCGGACGTATCGCTCTCTGAAGTGGTGGAACACAGAAAACATTTCCAAAGGACGGTCGTTCCTAGAGCCAGTTCCACAAGTAATAATAACAGCGGACGCATCGCTCTCCGGATGGGGAGCGCATATGGACAAATACACAGTACAGGGGAAGTGGAGTGCGCAGCAAAAGAAGCTGCACATCAACTACCTAGAACTGTTAGCAATATTTCTAGCACTAAAGGCTTTCCAAATGCAAATAACAAACAAGGCAGTCCTGATCAGAACAGACAACATGACTGCAATGTATTATATTCAAAAACAGGGGGGGACACACTCTCTCCAACTGTCCAAACTAGCACAGGACATATGGAGATGGGCCATTCCTCAAAAAATCTACCTGTTAGCGGAACACCTACCAGGAATTCAAAATCAAATAGCAGACATCCTAAGCAGACAGTCAGAACAAGTTCACGAATGGGAACTGCACGACCAAATACTACAGCCATTCTTCCAAAAATGGGGGCAACCAGAGATAGATCTGTTTGCAAATCATCAGAACGCAAAATGCAAACAATTCGCATCCAGGTACCCACACCAAAGGTCCCAGGGCAATGCACTGTGGATAAATTGGTCCAACAAATTTGCTTACGCGTTCCCTCCTCTACCACTAATTCCATTACTGGTGAGGAAACTGCAGCAACACTCAATGACAATGATACTAGTGGCACCCACGTGGGCAAGACAGCCGTGGTTCACCACGCTGCTACAACTCTCACAAGTACCACATCAAAAGCTAAGGTTATTACCCATGCATCTTACACAGAACCATGGAGAAATAATGCACCCAGATCCCAAACAACTGAACCTAGCGATCTGGCTCCTGAGGTCATAGAGTTTGGGTATTTAGATTTACCACCAGAATGCATGGAAATCATTAAACAGGCAAGACGTCCTACCACCAGAGCATGCTATGCAGCAAAATGGAAGAGGTTTGCTATACACTGTAACAGTAAGCACATCAACCCTCTGGACGCATCCACTAAACAAATCATTTGCTATTTATTACACTTACAACAATGTAATCTAGCATACACATCTATTAGGGTTCATCTAGCAGCCATAGCGGCGTACCTACAAAACAGACAACACCTGTCATTGTTTAAAGTACCAGCAATTAAAGCTTTCATGGAAGGACTCAAAAGAGTCATTCCACCAAGAAGACCACCTTCCCCAGTCTGGAATCTCAACATAGTGCTTACCAGACTAATGGGGCCACCCTTTGAACCTATGCATAGGTGTGAAATACAATTCCTCACATGGAAGGTGGCCTTCCTCATAGCTATCACGTCACTTAGAAGAGTAAGTGAACTGCAGGCTTTTACGATTCAAGAACCATTTATGCAGCTACACCAAAATAAAGTGGTTCTTAGAACAAACCCAAAATTCTTACCAAAGGTTATTTCAGCATTCCACATCAATCAGTCAGTGGAATTACCGGTTTTCTTTCCAAAACCACAAACAGTAGCGGAAAGAGCCCTACATACACTGGATGTTAGGAGGGCCATATTGTACTATATAGAGAGAACACAAACTTTCAGAAAGACAAAACAGCTATTTGTTGCGTTTTCTCCCACACATAAAGGCAATCCCATCTCCAAAGCGGGCATTGCCAGATGGATTGTAAAATGCATTCAAATATGCTACTTAAAAGCAAAGAGAACATTAACTGTTCCTCCTAGAGCTCACTCTACACGTAAACTAGGAGCATCTATGGCATTTCTGGGAAACATTCCACTAGATGACATATGCAAAGCGGCTACCTGGGTTACACCGCACACTTTCACAAAACACTATTGTGTAGATGTGCACACAACACAACAAGCTAGAGTGGGACAAGCAGTATTAAAAACATTGTTTCAGACAGTTGCAACAGACACGGGCGACCACCGCTAGGGAGAGAACTGCTGTATAGTCTATTCATAATGTACCATCTGCAGCCCATATGCCTCGAACGGAATATGCTACTTACCAGTATGCATCTGTTCTTGGCATAGAGGGCTGCAGAGTGGTACATGCCCTCCCAGCCTCCCCGGAAACCTGTGTCTGTTCCAACACTATCTTATTTAGATACACTTACATGGGCACTCTTATCTGTATTCTACTATACTACTCCATCTAACCCTACTATGGCAAAACAATCTAAGGATGGAGCCGATGCCCATGCGCACTACCAACTAAGGGAGGAGTCACCAAGATACAAAAGACTCTCCAAGAGAAAAACAAAGTGCAATCATCCGAGCCCAACACCAGATGGCGATCTATTCATAATGTACCACTCTGCAGCCCTCTATGCCAAGAACAGATGCATACTGGTAAGTAGCATATTCCTTTCTATAACAGGATAAATCCATTGAATGCTTTCAAAAGTAGTCATAATAAAGTGATCATATCTCATCGGATAAATCCAATTTCTGGCTCTGTGTTAAACTACATGTGCAAATATATGTCTAAAAATACTAAAATCCTAGTGCGAATCGATGGGAAATGTGCAAAAATTGTGCAATTTTAAAGTGCAATGTGAAACATATATCGGCTACAGGAGGTCAATCCCGAATCACCAATGTCCCAGCGACCACACACAGAAAGACCAACGAAACCCAAAATGCTGGCAAAAGGTAATTTATTCCGAGAAGGTTACAGCAGCGTGGCAGACGATGCGTTTCGGGCGGTTGCCCTTGTTCACATCAGATATATTTCCCATAATGCCCTCTTTTTAACTGAATTTGTGTGCACCATGTGACAAAATGAAAACAAACAAAATACTTGTAGATCAGAGTAACAACAAATTCGTCCGGGGATTTTGTTTGCCATTTCTTTCTAAATAGTAAATACATTACTGGCATTCCTTTATGATTAAAATACTTAGGGGTCTAAATTAGAAATCCTTTGGTGATTCTTAGTTATTGTACCTATGCCAAATAATGTGCGTAGGAACAGAAGACAAGCTAAATTAACAAACCATATCAATAGAATGCGAAACACCAGCAACCGTCAGTCAAACTTAGTTGAGGATTCCCATCAAAGTCTTGTATTAATCAATATTCTCATCTGGTAATCCTTCCAGGGTATTATGTCTCTTGATTATTGAGACACCCAGCATACCCTGATGACCGGTTCGGGGTGACGACCCACAGTCACTCGGTTGTACCACATGGTATTGATATGATGGGAAGGTGCAGTGCAAAAAATAATGTGTGGTGATTAAAAGAGGATAGGGAACTTAACAAAAACCTATTTAATAAACGTAAGCCCCTTCCAATTTAAAAACAAGAACAGTATAACACAATACTCGCAGTACACACAAATAGCTGCGAAAGGACCAACATGTTTCAGCCTCAAACGGAAATGTCCCAGGCTTTCATCAGGGTCTCTGTTCTATTATAGTGCTACTGCCTATCAGTGAATTAATGTGTGAAAAACTATATGAAAAAACACACAAGTGAAACAACAACAGTAAAGGATATAGTGTTCCCTCATCTGTCTAGAATCCTCTCTTCGGCACCTGGTGTCTTGGTAGTGTCTGTTGAAGACAAACGTGCAAGTGAGTCACATTCATCTATCATGGTCTGTTAGAAACATTCATAGTTCGTGAATATATACAAATTGATGACTCACCCAGAGTGTCCGGGGAGTGGACCTCACCTCTTCCTGGACCTGGCTCAGGATATGTGAGATACCGCTCTGCAAGAACAGAAACCGACTACGTGACTATCGTGAGCAGAGAGATCAGAAAATGATCTGCTCTGGCAACTCACAATCTACAAGGTCTCATGGTCTTCTGCACACAGAGTTGACTAGCATATAGCAACTAGTCCCTAATAAAAACCTCACATCCACTCTCTCATTATCTATAAATTAAAGATGTAACCAAGTTTTGCCACATGGTCAAAAGTAAATAGAAACGATGAAGGAAACTGGAAAAACATCTATCCAGACTCACTATCTCTATTAATTATCCAAGTAATACTGGTAGAGCCAAATTCCACACAGCAAACCTCTAGAGCTGTGTTCCTACCTGTCCGTCGTTGTCTCGAACAGTGACTGAGTCAGGGGGAGGCACTGGGCTCTCGTCATCCCTACCATTTCAATAATTCTGTCGTCCCTACTGCTGCCAATCCGTGACTCGGAAGGGAGGGGCTGGTAGAAAAGACCATCGTGGGGAACCCTGCCTCCTTGCAAATATTCGTTATACATGCTAAAAATATTTTAATGTTAGGCATATCGGGTTGCACTCGATGAGAACTGAAAACAGGAAAATGCTCTTGCGCGTAGTCCCGCGAGGCCACCGTGCCGAGAACTACAGAATGATGTAACGCGTGAAGCGTATGTAGTTCACTGGCTCAGCCATAGCTAGGAATAGCGCTGTTGTGCGCTCGCTCATAAGGAACTACAAACTGAGATCACGCATTCAATGCGTGTAGTTCAGAATGAGCGCTTTTTAAGTATGAGTCGTTCATGGGTCGCAAAGGAATTCCATGTGACGAAATTCCCATATTTATTGTAACTGGATACAAAAGGTGGTGGATTGAGCCTCTGTTTAGGGTTCTAACCGTATAATCACGGCGACGAGAGTTGGTATACATCGCGTGATATCGCGAGATATTACAGAGAACTACCAAATGACGTGGAGTTTCCAAAATAGGTAGTTCCAAACTACATTCACCCATCCAGGAACACAATAAATGCAATCCTCATGTTTAGAATGGAAAGTCAGCCAATTAAATAAAGATACAGTAAATCAGTATCCACAACTTGGTGAGGGTCTCAACAAGATCTTATATTTAATACCTAAACTTTATGTTGGTGACAGATTGAGTTGATGACAAAAGTTACATCGAATCAACAGAATGTCACAGTTGAGAGTGAATGTATTGATATAGTTCTGTGAGGACAGAGCATGCTACCCTCCATTTAGATGCTCAAGCCAGATTGAACCAGGGTATGTCATCATTCAGTCCGTGTCTATCAGTGCCCAATTTGAAGACCCACTTCTGCTCTTTCAGGAACAGAAATTTGGACACATCACTCACATGTGATGGAATGAACGGTTTTTCAAGGACATGCCACTTAAAATCTGTTTCACTGTGGTTCTGTATTATGAAGTGTTTAGTCAGTTTCGAGAGATCTTTTTTGCACCGGAACGTGCTTTTGTGCTCTTGCATCCTCACACGCACCTTTCTTGTGGTCATCCCCACATACCGTTCATTGCACGTGCATGTGAGGAGATAGATCAGGTTGGTACTGTTACAGTTAGAAAACTGTCTCAGTTCCCAAGGCCGATCGGTGCCGATATCAATACTGGTGATTTTGGACGTTAGAGGGCAGACAGAACAACCTCCACAGGGATGGTGGCCCAGCACTGGGGGCAGGTCTCACAAAGTGCCCACTTCTCTTCTGGGTGTATCTTTCGGGCGAGTGTGTATTAAACGGTCCCTGAGGTTTCTGGACCGTTTAAAGGCAAAAAGTGGGAACTCAATCTTATCTTTGCCGCTGTTCAGAATACGCCAGTGCCGTCTGATGATTTTTTGAACGCAGTTCGATTTGGTATTAAAAGTGCTGACCAAAGTCAAACGGTTCAAAGGGGGTTTGTCAGGTCGTGGTTCGAGTAATGCAGCACGGTGATTATTGGCTGCTCGTTTATATGAACGCTGATCAAGCCTTCTAGGGTAATGTCTAGAGGTCAGCTGTTTAGATAGATCGCCGGCGTGGCGTTCAAAAGTTTCTGAAGTTGAGCAGTTCCGTCGGACTCGAAGAAACTGCCCAAAGGGCAAATTATCTCGTAATGACTTCGGGTGCTGGCTTCCATACAGCAAAAGAGAATTTCTTGCCATCGGCTTGCGGTATAGTTCACTCTCTAAGCCTGTCTTGGTGATGTAGATCGAGAGGTCCAGAAAGGATACCCTTTCTTTGCTTATTTCGATGGTAAAACGCAGATAATTGTTCTGTGTATTAAGCCATTGGTGGAAAAGAAGAACCGATTCCTTATTTCCTCTCCAAACCATTAGGATGTCGTCTATATATCTTTTCCACCAAATTATAGATGGAAAGAATGGGTTGGTAGGGTGCAACACTATAATCTGCTCGAACATGTGGACATATAGGTCCGCTAAGGAAGGGGCAAAAATACTGCCCATACTGGTCCCAGAAATTTGGTGGTATATCTTGTCCTCGTACATGAAGAAATTCTCCTTCATGGCTATGGTGGCAAGAGCCATAATGAAGGGTACAGGGGTAATAGAGTCAAGTTCCGATTCCTCCAGGATGGATCTGATGGTATCGAGAGTCGCATCCTTGGAAATGGAGGTGTACAAGGACTCTACATCCAGAGAGACTAAATAGTCAGTCTCTCGGTCAAAAGCTATGTCAGGAATCACTCTGAGGACATCAGTGCTGTCCTTGAGGTAAGTTGGCATCAAGTGTACTAATGGTTTGAGAAAGTAGTCTGCAAACGCCGAGAGGGGTTCTAAAATAGAACCCTGGCCAGATATAATAGGCCTCCCCGGTGGCGGTCTCTGGGGTTTATGCACCTTTGGTAGGGTGTAAAAATAGGGCATGATGGGATGCTGTGCCTGCAGAAATTGTGACTCTAAGGGGGTTATCCACCCCTCTGCTAGAGCCTCTTCCACTAGGACCTGAATGTCATTCTTCAATCTAGGAGTGGGGTCCGTGGTAAGGAGTCGATATGCATTGTTGTTGTTCAACTGCCGGAGACATTCAGTCCTATATGCCTCCACATCTTGGATGGAGCCCCCTTTGTCAGCAGGCTTCACGACTATAGTGACATCTTGGGTCAGTGTTTTCAATGCCTGTCTCTCAACTGCTGACAAATTATTATAGCCAGATTTAGGAGAGAGCCATATTTGCTCTATGTCGTTCCTAACTGCCTGTTCAAAGGTAGGTATTTGAGGTGGTATAGCATGTGTTGGAGGTAGAAATGTGGATTTTATCCTCAAACCAGTATTGATATCTATTTCCTGCTCAGACTCCTCATTACTTTTGTTTTTAAAAAAGTAATGTAGCCTTAGTTTGCGAAAAAACTGGGCTAGTTCTATTTGGAGTAGAAATGGGTCACCCTCATCTGTCGTTACAAACCCTAGACCCTTATTCAGAACCACTTTCTCAATAGTTGATAGAGTTCTTTGACTTAAGTTAACTACCAAACTTTCTTCGGGTGTGCTTCCTATTCTTGAGAACTCCGTCTCGTGTGGCTCCGGGTCCCTGCGTGTGAGCCTGCGGTATCCTCCCATTGGACCTGTGGTTGTCCTTGTGTCGGTCTTCTTTTGCCCCGGGACCGCCTGGGGCCACGCGCTAAAAAAGACTGGTTGTAATGTGAAAAACCCGGGAAAGGAGCCAGTGGTGGCTGAAAATTACCTGGATAACCCCAGGGTCCTGGGGGCCACCATGGTTGACCTGGCATGTTGTATTGTCTATAGTTCTGATACCTGCCCGCTCTGCCTCGGTTAAATCCTGCAGTGGGCGACTGATTATTGGCATCTACATCGCTGCCTGACTCTGAGCTGGATCCCGAATAGTTGGATCCATATCTTTTCCCTTGTTTGTTCAAATCTGGGGCTTTGTAGTTGTCACTAGTGTAGGGATAGACACATTCCAATTTAAACTTGGCCAGATCTTTCTTAAATTTATCTAGCTTGGTCTGGAGTATAGAGTCAGCAAACTCTTTATTGGTTTTGTCTGATTCATCTTTCTGTTTTTTAAAGTTTGTGGGGCTGATGGTAAATGTAAATGTATAGGCATTTATATAGCGCACTACTTACCCGGAGGGTCCCAAGGCGCTTCGACCGCTGCGAAACCCTTCCTGGCTTCCCTGAGAGATGGTCCCTTAATGGGTATCTCCAGGGTGAGACCAGGCATCCCCGGCGGTCTGGTGGGGCCGTTAGTGAAGATGAGGCAAGCTTATGCCCAGAGTTGCCGAGTGTGATCGCTGATCAGAGTGGGCACCGAGGCGAGAGAATTATCGAGTCCGCTGACCCTGGTCCAGAAACCTGCCGCACCGGGAATCGAACCCTGGTCCCGGGCCGTCCTCTGCTCTCGGGTCTGCCGCCTCTAACCAGTGAGCCACACTACTTCATAATGGTTGCCTTGATCTGTCCCTCCAAGACTTATATCTCGACCAGAATCGTTTACACAACACGTTTCGAGCTGCAAGCCCTTGTTCACGTGTAATTTAGGTTGTTTGCCATTGTTATTTTTATTGCTAAAGTGACCACCCACTTTCCACCATCACAGGTCACATGGCCATAACCATAAAAAACAGACTACCCTCGTATGGTCATTATTTCCCTAAGCACCATATGCCTTCATTAATGTATCTTGGACATTATATACTTTATACACATAAATAAATCATAAATATGTGCAAAATATAGCTGAATTCCTATAAAAATTGCTTCAAGAAATATATTTCTATATCCCTTCTATAAACAATTTTTTCTATAACAGGATAAATCCATTGAATGCTTTCAAAAGTAGTCATAATAAAGTGATCATATCTCATCGGATAAATCCAATTTCTGGCTCTGTGTTAAACTACATGTGCAAATATATGTCTAAAAATACTAAAATCCTAGTGCGAATCGATGGGAAATGTGCAAAAATTGTGAAATTTTAAAGTGCAATGTGAAACATATATCGGCTACAGGAGGTCAATCCCGAATCACCAATGTCCCAGCGACCACACACAGAAAGACCAACGAAACCCAAAATGCTGGCAAAAGGTAATTTATTCAGAGAAGGTTACAGCAGCGTGGCAGACGATGCGTTTCGGGCGGTTGCCCTTGTTCACATCAGATATATTTCCCATAATGCCCTCTTTTTAACTGAATTTGTGTGCACCATGTGACAAAATGAAAACAAACAAAATATTTGTAGATCAGAGTCACAACAAATTCGTCTGGGGATTTTGTTTGCCATTTCTTTCTAAATAGTAAATACATTACTGGCATTCCTTTATGATTCACAACAATTGTTTGATACCTGCATAAATGCATATTTGTATACTTTGTTCTAAAATAGCACCTATAAAGTGTGTTATGCTTGTGCAATTGCGCATGTGCAAACTGCAAATAAATACATTGCAATCCCAAAATTACACCACAATAAATATATACATAGATATAAAAAAGTTTCAATAAATATGTATATAAAAAATCTCTCTACACAATAATTCATGGTTAAAAAGTAATCCTATACATACTTAAAAACCCTATGTTTAAATATAAGTATTATACGATTTCATCATTGTGGCTATATCATTGTTAAAGTGTGAAGCAGTGATAATTTAAACTTGACACTCGAATGTTCAATATGGCACAAAATATTAAAGTGCTATTTAGAACCCAATCTATCATTGTGGTTTCAAACATATTAATTCTCTGTATTTACCGAATACCCAAACAATGGGGACATCTATTTTAGATGGCAACCCCTACTATAATGACCAATATGACCTACATATAGTGTATATTTAAACTGTGACTAGAGTTCCGCAGGAGGATCATCGATCCATCACTGCTTTAAATGATTAGAAAAAAAGATCAATTCTGGGTGTCGGGCTGAGACTGATAGTAATTTTGGCAAATTAATGGAAGGTTTGAATTAAAGTAATAAACCGCAATTGCCTGATGTTAAGAAGGTGCTAGCAAATTAACTAACTATGGAGCCTGTATTAGTAAACAAATGATGGTTTTACAGAAAATAATACAGGTCTTCCGTAGTGTTAAGCCAATTAGGTACCTTGGAATCCAGTTCTAATATCATTTTGGATTCTAATTGCCGCAGCATCCTATCCCGGTCTCCTCCCCTTCTGGGTTTAGGCACTGATGTGAGGACATATTAGCTTAGACACTGGAGATTGTTACCATGTACACTTTTAAAGTGTCTAGCCACCGGGTAGGAGCTGTCATTGTTGACGATTGCCCGAATATGCTGCAATATCCTGGCATGCACCGGAAGCCTGGTGCTTCCCACGTATCTCAGGCCGCAGGTACATGCCAGGACATGAACAGCATACTCTGTCTTGCAACCGTAGTTTCCTTTGATTGGCAATGTTACTGGGCTAAATGGAGTGTTGTAATGTTGAGTGTTAACTCCAAATTTGCAAGCCCTGCAACTGCTGCACTTGTAAAACCCCAGCCGGGGTGGAAACCAAATTTTCTTTTTAGATAGTTCAGGGCAAGGATTAGAGATATGTGTACGTAACTAGGGTCCCCTCCGAAACGTAATGTCTGGCCGGGCAGGTAAATATTGAAAACACCTCATCAGTTTTTAATATAGGCCAACTTTTGCATAAAATGGACCGAATTTTTCTGTCCTGGCCGCTGTATGCAGTGATAAATCTAATAGTAGATTCAGCCGAATCTACTTTGGTGACCATATTTGATGCCACTGGTTTAAATAGAGTTTCTCTAGATCTTGTTTGCATTTTATTTACCGCTCTTTTTAGTATGTTTTCTCTATATCCTCGCTCCCTGAATCTGTCTAGTGCTTCAGCAGTGCAAACTTTAAGCTCTTCCTCATTGCTACAGATTCTTTTCAATCGGAGTAGCTCGCCATAGGGGATATTGTCTATGACATGGAGGGGATGGGCACTCGTGGCATGTAGGGTTGTATTTCCTGACGTGTCCTTTCTGTGGAGGGTAGTGACTAATTGTCCTGCTTTGTGAAAGATTCTGCCATCTAAAAAGTCCACAGCTATCTTGCTGATGTTATGTGTGAACCTAAGATTGTCCTCATTGTTGTTTAATGTCTTAATGAATTCTTTCACGCCCTCTTCACTCCCTTTCCAGATTAAAAACACGTTGTCAATAAAACGAACCCACATAACCACGTTCGCTGTGAACATCGCATGATGTGTCCCCATGAGGACCCGCTTCTCCCACCAGCCAACGTGAAGACACGCGTAGCTGGGTGAGAAGCAGGCCCCCATGGCCACACCCCTTTTATGTACGTAGATATCATTGCCAAACAAGAAGTAGCTATGGTATAAACACCAGCTCACAAATTCACTGAGCATCTTGTTGTGGTTATAACAATGCACTGGTCTTATACTCAAAAAATAGTCTAGTGCCTCCAGCCCTTTATGGTGATCTATGCTGGTATAAAGGGCTTCGATATCTAACGTGACCAGTATACAATCCTCTGTCCATGCAATGTTTTTTAGCTTTTGTAAGAAATGGCCCGTGTCCCTTATGTAAGTTGGCAGGTTAGTGACGAGAGACTGTAGAAAATAGTCAGTATATTGTGCTAGGTGTTCCGTCACACTGTCTATGGCCGAGATGATCGGTCTTCCCGGAACCGGAGACCTGCACTTGTGTATTTTGGGAATCAAATAAAATCTGGGCAAAACTGGATGTACCACATGAAGAAATTTAAACTCTTCGCTAGAGATCAGTCCTTCCCTCTTGTATCTGAAAAGGAGTTTCTCAATTGTTCTCTAGCCAAATCATTTTCTTTTATACTAGTCTTTGCATAACAGACAGTGTCAGAAAGTTGTCTGTTAGCTTCTTCAATGTACTGTGCTTGGGGCCAGATGACTATATTGCCTCCCTTGTCTGAACTGCACACATTGATTTTTCAGTTTGTTGACCAGAGCCCCGTATTCTAGTTCCTTTGAAGTTTTGATTCTCTTTCGATGTTTGACTTGATGATAAAGTCTTTTGAGGTCTGCCGTAACTACCTCGTTACAGAATCGATCGCATCTCTTGGAATGGTAGGAATGAAGTTGGAAGCTGGTTTGAATCGACTGGCGCCTGCTCCAATTTGGTGTATAGCTGTATCTCTTAACTTTTGTTGAGTGGACACATGGATGTTATCATCCATAATGTTGGAAGAGTTCCCCAATTGTTGTAGAGTAAGGAGCCTTCTTGCATCCCGCGCCTCCAACATTGTGGTGGGTGCACTGTTGGTAATACTTTCAACTTCATTAAGACCTTCTTTTATGTTGAAAAAATTTCGCAGTTTTAATTTTCGAATGTATCGGAAAACAGCAATTCTAGTGGAGGTATAACTGAAGTCTGTTATTGAACAATAGGTGAGTCCTAAACTCAGCAGCTGTTCCTCTGCCGTTGTTAATACCGCCGCTGATAGGTTGACAATGGTGTTGTTCTTTGTCCCTATTGTTTTTTGTTGTTGCGCCAGAATTGCTTTTTCTTTTTGTTGCTGTTTTGCTTTATGTTTTTTCCTGCGTTGTTTGCGGCTTCTGTTGATTCTTGCCTTTTTGATACTGCGTTTGCCGATTGTGCGAGCGCAGACTTTGTAGACGGGCGCTGACTAAAAAATCTACTTCTTCACCTAAGTTTAGTACACGTTGTGGTTCTGATATGCCTGATGCTCCCCTGGGGTCTTCATCTGAGTACAGACTGCTGGTTTTGCTACTGTTAGATTCTGTCTCACTGGCCCCCGCTTCTGTATCTTGTATCGTACCACTTGTACCACCTTCTGTTGTTGATGTGGTCCCTGCTGGGGTTGCTTTTTGATTAGTTTTCAGGCGTTTAGCATTATCAAACTTGCGTGCAAATGTATAGATTTTGCCGTTCTCAAAATCATCTTTATCACGTGCAAATTTCCATGCTTTTCTCGTTTTTTTTTTCCTCATGTACTTTTAGGCGTTCCTGTATTTCCTTTTTTAATTTTGGTATTAGCTCATTAGGCTCAAATTTTGTCAGTTCCTCGTTTATGCTCTCCATATCTTTTAAAAGTTGCAGGCGATCGATTTCCGCATACTTAATCAGTATTTTAATCAACTTTGTTGAAGAGTCCAAGTTGGTTAACCCCCACTCCTTTAACATGTCTGGGTGTGGTTGGTCGTAGCTCGGTGCTAAAAGAATTTGCAGTCCCCGTAGGACCCGCCCTTCAGCTACGTGCATTGAAAGTGATTTGTGTTCCCACCACTTTGTGCACTCATTTTTCATGCATTTCCCCATGCGCTTCATGATGTTCTTTACTTGTGCCTCGTTGGATATAGGAGCTGATTGTGCACTCGATATAATCCCTGCAGTTGCTCCGTTTTTCGAAACACTCGGCAAATGTTGGAAAAGCTCCAATGAGACCATTTCCCTTTCTTTTACAGTCTTGTCTGACATTTCAGCTGCCTACGCTCTGCTGTATTTCTCTCTATCATGGAGCTTGTATTTCCAAGTGTGAACCAGTTTGTAAATATATTCGCTCTTTTAGCCAATGTCCTCCCAACCGCCTGCTTTAGACCACCACACTCACCGCGTTGTTGTTATTTTCCGACGTATACGCCTCGGCTTTGCCGCTGTTGTCTTTATTCGCGGTTAAAGCCAGTCTCGGCGTCTCCGTTACGGCGTTCCCAATGCGGTGAAAAAAAAGGTGGGCGTGGTGATAGCAGGCAGGGTCCGTGGCGGAATTCTGTTACCACAGACAAACGAAGAACTGGTTTTGATCACATGACGCGCTACAACCTGTAGCAGTGTTTATCTGATAGACTACTAGCTGCAAATTCCTTCATGAAGAATTATTTCCAGGCGTGAGACTGGATCCGGAAAACTTTTTGCCACAGCATCCCTGCGCACAGGGGAGGGCGGCACCACACAACTCCGCCTTGACATTGTCTGTGTACGTGACTTCAGCGAGGTCACATAAGCCCCACTCCAGCGCGCCAACCTCAGTTTCCTTCCATCCACGTGCAACGCGGATCCGGATTGTGTTCCTGCCTGTTTTCAGGCCTTCTTTTACGCTTTGCGTTGGAGAAACAGTGTGCGAATGCCTTCTGGTTTCAAGACGTGTACTTCTTGTGTGCGTCAGATGTCGGCGACGGACCCTCACCCTATTTGTATGTGGTCTTTGTGCGAGCACCATGACTCTACGGACTTCAATGCTTGTTAGCACCTCAAACCGAAGTACCGGCTGGAGCACCGGATGAAATTGCTGTTGGTCCGCTTGTCCAGGTCTGTCTTGTCACAGTGTCCGTCCCCTACCTCAGAAGCCAGGAGCCGCCGATTCCGACTGCGGCAACATCTTCGCCACGGACCCAAGGGCGTTGTTCGCCCGCTGTTCGGTCCTGCAGCTTGTCTCAGAGTCCTTGTCCTCGTTCTGCAGAGGGCGCGGGTTCCCCTCAGGAAGGTCGCCCTCACCCACCAGCCGTTTTCTGGCATTGGGGCGACTAGTACCCAAATGAAAGCCTATGCTACGGCTCTGCTGGATTCTTAAGCCCCCGTCCTCTTCCTGAGACATCCGCGTATCCCTTGCCATGCGCAGGGCCTTCCGCGGAGTCGCCGGTGTATTCAACCCCTGTGCCGACGAGTTCGGCTTCAGGTTGTGGGGGTGTGGTGTCGTCTAGGTGCGGCCCTGCGGGGTTCCCCTCTTCGACCCACGGCGTCCCTGCCTCACCGCAAACCCCCATGGGGTTCCCTGTGGTGTCGCAGGAGGTCACCGGGACTCGGGGCTCGTCCCCAAGTTCCCCTCGGTTCTCTGGGCAGGCGGCTGCCTTACCGGAGGCCGGGCCGGCTCCTTTCCGGCGCCGACGCCTTTCCTCCCTGACCCTGGCGCCGCCGCAGGTGGTAGCCAGGATCCGGGGCGCCTCCCCGAGTCCCTCTCGGTCCTCTACGCAGGCGGCTGCCTCGTGTGAGGTCAAGCTGCCGCCTTTTCGGCGCCTTTCCTTAGCCGACTTGGCTCAGACCTCGCCCCATTCTCCTACGGAGCACGTGGTAGTGGAGGTCGACTCAACGCCCCTGGGGGCCTCTTCGGCACCCATTGAGGACACACCGGTGCCTGTGGCGGACTCACTGCTCCGTCCCGGCATCGGGTCGTCGAGTCGTCTCCGGAAGTCCCTTCCTCTCCGGAGATTTTTCATCTCCTCGTCTCCTCTTCACTGGAGACTGGACGCAGAGTTGTTGCTTTTACCCCGGTATTTTCCAGGGAGGGCTCTACAAAGTCTCCGTGGCCACAGCCCCCGGACCCTCTCTTCCGCAACTCGCTGTTGGTTGCCCCGCAGGCTTCTCCGCCTTCTCCGGAGACCCCTCAGGTCCCCCACTCGTCCATGGATTGCCCATCCTGCAGGGGCTGGCCTTTTGTTCCTCCAGCTGGACTCTGGGACGGGCGGCTGAGTTTGCAGCCTTCGCCTAAGGAGGAATTGCTCTCTCCCCCGCGTCGTCCTACAAAGGCGAGTGTTGTTTTTGTCTGAGCCATTTCCACGGCCGCTGGCATTTTACAGCTCAGCAACCCGGTCACTCCATTTCCTACAGTCCATTTGTTGGCAGTTCTCCACCAGGCAGGGGAGGGGAGCTGCTTCTTCCATTTGAGGCTTTGCTCCACAACTCTCTTCTGGGGTCCTAGGGGCGTCCTGCCACGGGAGATCTGGCGCCTCAGCCACTCCTCGACCCGCACCGTCCTGCTCCGAACGATCCAGTCTGCCTTTCTTTCCACCCCTCGACCCAGGGCCCTCTTCTGCAGACGGCCTTTCCTTCTTTGCCTTCGGTGCTACTCCCTCCGTAACGGGAGGCCCGGTGGTTGGACTCCTGGGGGCGTAACATCTTCCCTTCTACTAGTGCTCCTTTGCAAGCACTCAACACACTTGGTGGGCTGGCCAGAGCTACCTCCAGCCTATGGGATTCAGTGGAGTCCCTCCTGTCTTGCTCCTCCCATGAAGCTGTCTCCCCGGACCTGCGGCACCATGTGCTAGATGGTCGGGAGTTAGCTGCGTTTATTCTTCATTCGGCCTTGGATGTTTCTGATTCTCTCGGACGCACTATGGCAAGTTCTGTGGCTCTCCGCCGCCATGCTTGGTTGCGGGATGGTGTTTTTCCAGAAAAAATTATGCGGTGTCTTGTTGACCTGCCTTTTGATGGGGTACTTTTATTTAACACCCATGCAGATTTCGCCATTCAAAGACTTCTTGCGGGGCTCCGTCCTCCTCTCCCTCTGTCGGCTTTCGCTTGTTGGTGCCTTATGGGAGGCAGTTATCCCACCTTCTGTTTGGGCCTAGTGTTTCGGTTGGCCCGCCTGTGTGTTCTGTAAGGATACCTTCAGGGTCCTTAAGTTGGCCCCTCTGCTGTTGGCTGCTGATATAGCCCTTTTGATTTTGTGGTGTGCTTTTTGACTGTTAGTAAAGCTGTATGGGTCCTCAGATTGGGCCGTCTGTGTAATTTTGGCTGATTGGTAAGCCGTCTGTGGTGTTATCTGCAGGCCCTTTTTTTTCTTGTCCTCTGCTGCGGGATTTCTTCCCTAAGAGATGTTCCCATGTTATGTTTGGGACGTGTCATACCCTAGGTGGGGTACTTGTAGCTATTGTGTAGCTCTGTCTTTGGCTGGGCAGGTTCCTCGCCTTTCCTGGCGTCCCTGTCCCTTTTCCTTCTGTCTTGGCGCTGCTTCTACTTCCACTTCCAGGTTCTGTCCTGCTCAGTATCTAATAAATCACAAGGCCGGCTCTGGTATGCGGTCTATGGCGTCGTGTTGGGGGTGTTTCCACCTTGTTAAACGACGTTTCGGCCTGGCCCTCTGCCTTGTGTTCCAGGCAGGCTGGGATACTCCTGGTGTTCTCCTGTGTTCTGTTTGTCGGCTTAGATCTGCACTGCGTATTTCTCCTATTTATCTTCTGGCTGTTCCCACCTCTTTCTGTGGGTCGAGTTGTGCCACTGGTGAGGTCCTTCTCTAGGACTTGTTCTGGGGTTCCCTTTCCCCTTGTTTTAGTCTTGAGCTTGGCTTGTTCTGGGTGCACTACTTCTTAGGGGTGCCATCTGTCAGCTGCGCACGCCTGGTCGTTATAGTTCCCCTCTGTGGGCTTTTGTGTGTACTGGAGTGCCCCTGCCCCTTGCTCTGCTGGGGCTTGGCGCATCTGTGTCTTCCTTTTCACACTGTGCTTCTCGGCTTTAGGCCATTCTTGCCTTGTTGGCTGCCTCGGGCTGATGCCTTTTCAACTGTACCTTTAGCTATGTGTGTGTTCCCTGCCGTGGCTCGGCCTCCGATTTCCACCTCTTCTCCTTGGATTTGAGTGGTTCCTTCTAACTTTGGTACTCTTGACCACTGGCTGTCCCTCTGGGGATTTTCTGGCGGATGCCCTTTGTACCTCGAGTAGGCTGTGGTATCCTGGCCTTACCTTTTCTTGCTTACATCTGCTTGGTGGGGGCTGAGCAGTCCTTCCTGTCCCCCTGACACATCTCCTGTTGGGGCCCTGTGTTTATTCTGAGCTGCTGAGGTTCTCTCGCAGACCTTCCTCTCATCGGGGTATGGCTAGGGTATCTAATTCTACGTTAAGGAATCTGCTAGTAGTAGTCTCTATCAGATGTACAAGTTACTTACCTTTGGTAATGTTGTATCTGGTAGAGGCGATTCTTGCCGCAGATTCTGTCACGACCCGCCCTTCCTCCCCGTTCTGCGAGCGCCTTCAACTTGGTCTTCTGCTCTTGCCCCCCTCCAGGTGGCTTTTTCTGTTGCGAGCACCTCTTTTGCTCCCTTCCTGGCGGACTGCTACGCTCAGTGTATTAGTTCCACTCCTGCCTTTCTGGTACTTAGACGGTAGGTTCATGTGCACTTCAGCATCCCTACGCCCTGGTTTTTTCCAGTGTGGGGCCTGCTCATATTCTTCTCCCTTTTTCATTGTTTGGGGCCTCTTGGCTTTGCCTCGGCCCTTAGTTCTTTACAAGGGGGGGGGGGGCGCGTTACTCTTTGATATTGTCTTGGGGTAGATTGTCGTTTCTTCTGTTTTCACCGACGAACTCAAGAGCTCCAAGAAGAACTGCTGAGCCCTCGAGAAAGTCTGGAGAAGGGAACCGACACCGGACAACAGGACCTCCTTCAAACTTGCCACCCGGAAACACCACCAGCTGATCCGCGCCGCCAAGAAAACAGCTTTCATGGACCGGTTGGACAACAACGCACACAACTGCAAGGAACTCTTCAACATCGTGAAAGAGCTTTCCAACCCCAGCGCAGGAAACAACGACATCACCCCATCGCAAGACCTCTGCAACTCCCTCGCTTCATACTTCCACAACAAGATCGCGGACATACACAACAGCTTCAACAACCAACCAACGCACACCATGACCGAACAACCACCCCCCACCACCACCCTCCACGCCTGGACCCCGATCAGCACCGAAGACACCATCCGCACGATGAACTCCATCCACTCCGGATCACCGACCGACCCCTGCCCGCACCACGTCTTCAACAAGGCTGAAGCTGTCATCGCACCCCACCTGCGAGACATCATCAACACATCCTTCGACACCGCCACCTTCCCCGAGAGCTGGAAGCACGCCGAACTCAGCGCTCTTCTCAAGAAACCCACAGCGGACCCCACCGAACTCAAGAATTACCGCCCCATCTCGCTCCTCCCGTTTCCAGCCAAAGTCATCGAGAAGACCGTCAACAAGCAGATGGCCGCCTTCCTCGAGACGAACGGATCCCTCGACCCCTCACAGTCCGGCTTCCGAGCCAACCACAGCACCGAGACCGCCCTCATCGCCGCCACCGATGACATCCGAGCCCAGATGGACAATGGAGAAACAGCGGCCCTCATCCTCCTAGACCTCTCCGCGGCATTCGACACGGTCTGCCACCGCACCCTAGTACGGCGCCTCAGCAACATCGGCATCCAGGACAAGGCGCTGGAATGGATCATCTCCTTCCTCGACGGAAGAACACAGAGAGTCCGCCTACCACCGTACAAGTCAGAGGCCTCCGAAGTCATCTGCGGCGTCCCCCAAGGATCATCTCTGAGCCCCACCCTCTTCAACGTCTACATGAGCCCCCTCGCGGCCATCGTACGCAAACACAACCTCAGCATAATCTCCTACGCAGACGACACCCAGCTGATCCTCTCCCTGACCAACGACCCCGCCGCCGCCAGAGCCAACCTGCACGAAGGGATGAAAGAGGTAGCCAAGTGGATGATGACCAGCCGCCTGAAACTGAACTCGGACAAGACGGAGGTCCTCATCCTGGGCTCCTCACCCTCCGCCTGGGACGACTCCTGGTGGCCTCCCGCCCTGGGCACCGCACCCAAACCGACAGACCATGCACGAAACCTGGGCGTCATCCTGGACTCCTCCCTCTCCATGACCAGGCAAGTCAACAACGTCTCCTCGGCGTGCTTCAACATCCTACGCATGCTACGGAAGATCTTCTGGTGGATCCCCACCAAGACCAGGAAGACCGTCACCCAGGCCCTCGTCACCAGCCGACTGGACTACGGCAACGCCCTCTACGCCGGTACCACCGCCAAGCTCCAGAAGAGACTCCAGCGGATCCAGAACGCCTCGGCCAGACTCATCCTCGACATCCCACGAACCAGTCACATCTCCGGACATCTGAGAGACCTTCACTGGCTCCCCGTCAACAAACAAAAGAATCACCTTCCGCCTCCTCACCCACGCACACAAAGCCCTACATGACCAAGGCCCGAGCTACCTCAACAGCCGAGTCAACTTCTACGCTCCCAAACGCCACCTCCGATCAGCCGACCACGCCCTCGCCGCCGTCCCCCGCATCCGAAGAGCGACTACAGGAGGAAGGTCCTTCTCCTACCTGGCCGCCAAGACCTGGAACTCCCTCCCGACCGACCTGCGCCTGACCCAAGACCACCTCTCCTTCAGGAAGAAGCTGAAGACCTGGCTGTTCGAGCAGTAGCGGCACCCCCCCCAACCCCCCCCCCCCCCCCCCCCCCCCCCCCAGCGCCTTGAGACCCTACGGGTATGTAGCGCGCTTTATAAGTGTCAATGATTGATTGATTGATTGATTTTCTGTCTCCAGGGAGGATATTGCCTCCGCTTTGCAGGGTTGCTCTTTGGGCCGATGTCCTGCTCTTTTTCTTTCACTATCCTCTTTTTTCTTTTCTTTTTCACTGCTTTTTCGTGTGGTGCCACCCTCCCCGGCGCGCAAGGATGCTGTGGCAAAAAGTTTTCTGGATCCAGTCTCGCACCTGGAGATAATTATACGTTAAGGAATCTGCAGCTACAATAGTCTCTACCAGATACATCATTACAGAAGGTAAGTAACTTGTACTATAGTGACACCGTGATTACTTAGACCCTCCCTCTGACAGGATAAAGCTAAACAACATACTATATGTGTGCATACATTGATAATCAACTCAATATATATAGATGGATGCAGCGGCTACCAGCATATATTGTACATGCAAAACATTATTGTTTTTTACAAAAGCCAAGTGGCTAAATGCGGTAGTGCTCTGTCAGAGCATAATAACACGGAAAAAAATTTAATTAATTAAACAAGTTATCCTTAGTTTAGTGTTTATCGTATTTTTGGGAAGAAAATAGTGCATAATAGTTGAAGTGCTAGTGCATGAAAAAGTGCTTATGTCATAAGTTAAAACAGCTATTTAAATCATCATAGCTGAAAATGTAATACAAATACATGGATAGCCGTGCTATGCCTGTAACATATATTCAGTTTATAAAAGTGCTTGTGCAAATATAAATAGAACATAGTGCAAAGAATGGACATCAGCTGTCACATCTAGCTCAGAGCGTGTGGAAGTGGGCCATTCAAAGAAACATTTTTCTCATGGCGGAACACCTCCCAGGCAAGGACAATCAAATAGCGGATCCGCTCAGCAGATACAGCCAACAAGTGCACGAGTGGGAGATTCATCCCACAGTGCTACAACCATACTTCCAACAGTGGGGACACCCAGAGATAGACCTGTTCGCCACAAAAGAAAACGCAAAATGCCAGTACTTCGCTGCAAGGTTTCCACACCCGCAGACTCAGGGCAATGCAATATGGATGAACTGGTCAGGCAAATTTGCCTGCGCTTTTCCACCAGCACTGTTGATAACGCTAGTGGCACGCAAACTGCACCAGCATTCAATGACGCTAATCGTGGTTGCTCCAACATGGGCGAGGTAACCGTGGTACACCACGTTCCTAGAACTTTCCGTGGTAACTCATCAAAGACTACGACTAACACCCAGTCTCTTAACGCAGAGCCATGGCGACATTCAGCACCCAGATCCGCAGCAGTTGAACCTTGCAATCTGGCTCCTGAAGTCCTAGTTTGGCTACCTAAACTTACCTCCTGACTGCATGATTATTATCAAGGAGGCAAGAAAACCCACAACAAGAGCATGCTATGCGGCAAAGTGGAAACGTTTTGTCATTTATTGTAACAACAACGACATAAACACACTAGACTCGTCAATTCAAAATATCATATGCTATCTTTTGCACCTACACCGCTGCAATCTAGCCTATACATCCATAAGGATACACTTAGCTGCCATAGTAGCTTACCTTCAGAACAGGCAGCACCTTTCGCTATTCAGAGTGCCTGCAATTAAGGCATTCATGGAAGGGCTCAAACGAGTGATCCCCCCCAAGACACCCACCTTCACCTGGCTGGAACCTAAACGTTGTTTTAGCCAGACTAATGGGACCACCTTTGAGCCTTTACACTCGTGTGAAATACAATTTTTAACATGGAAGGTGGCTTTTCTCGTAGCGATTACTTCACTTAGAAGAGTTAGGGAGCTGCAAGCCCTAACTATTCAAGCGCCATTCATTCAAATTCACGCAAATAGAGTTGTGCTTAGGACAAAACCCTAAATTCATGCCCAAAGTGGTATCCCACTTCCACATCAATCAAACAATAGAACTGCCAGTGTTCTTCCCAAATCCACAGTCAGTACCTGAAAGGGCTCTACACACACTAGATGTTAAGAGGGCTCTCCTATATACATAGATAGGACAAAAGAATTCAGGAAGACAAACAGTTGTTTGTTGCCTTTTCACCACAGCACAAAGGCAACCCTATTTCCAAAAATGGTTTAGCTAGATGGATAGTTAAGTGCATCCAAGTATGTTACATTAAAGCTAAACACACTTTAACAGTTCCCCCAGGAGTTCATTCCACACGCAAAATGGGGGCATCCATGGCTTTCCTAGGAAACATTCCTCTAGAGGAAATATGTAGAGCAGCCACATGGACTACCATACATACATTTACCAAACACTACTGCGTAGATGTACACTCCAAGCAGCTGTAGGACAGGCTGTTCTCAAAACTCTTTTGCAGCTGGCATGGGCAACCACCGCTAGGGGAGAGACTGCTATACATTCTATGCACAGATATGAACTCAGTAGCACACATGCCTCGAACGGAATATGCTACTTTCCAGTATGCATCTGTTCTTGGCATGTAGGGCTGCTGACATTCATTCAGGTTGTTGTTGTGAACAAGCTTAAAATGTCGTGCAACAGGGTAACTGGGGTCAGAATTGACTATTGCACGTAAGTGTTGCAAAATGCGATTGAACACCTGCAGCTTAGTGCTGTCCACGTATTGTAAATGAGTGAAACGTTCAAGTATGTACACCGCAAAATCTGTTCTGCAAGTGAACATCCAATTGATCTTGGAGTGAGTATGTTCAAATGCATCTGTGTATTCCTGTCTGTTGACCCCAAATTTGCATGCTCGGCCTGTGCTACACTTATAAAAACCAGTCCTATTGGATAGCGAGTTTCTGGGAGCAAGTACCTCAGGGCTGGTCTTAACCAGTGTATCCCTCATTGAGGGTGCCCTTCTGAAAGTAATCGAGGGCAATTCTGACAAGATGGGTGATAGTTATATCTGTTCTTGCTATCGGCTAGTTTTTATAGATAATGCTCCTTACTTTTTTTTCCTGGTGACTGTAGGTGATTAATAGTCTGACTCTGTCACTGTTTTAGTGTGGGTTGACATTCGTCTCAATTCTATTGGGAGTTGTTTCTTGGACAGCATTAATTGAACATGTTTCTCTGTTGATGTTGTTAACCCTAAGTAATACTGTGTTCAAGTCTGTCATTTTATATTCCTGTGTTAGAAATGCTCTGTAATGCTTCTGCTTGGCATTGAGTAAGGGCTGTATTTGAACTGCAGATTCTTTTAATTCTTAAGAATTCTCCATACGGGATACACTTTATGGGATACACTTTATGAGATGTCTGGGGTGGGAGCTACTGGCATGTAATATTGAGTTTCCTGATGTGCTTTTTTAGTGAAGTTTCGTCGGTATGACATTGTCAATATATATCTCCACATCAAGAAACGCAACTCGCTGGTTGCTTTTGTGGGCTGTAAATTCTAGATTTAAATCATTGTTGTCAATAGCATTGACAAAATCTGGTGCAGACGCCCTTGATCCCTGCCAAATCACACAGACATCATCTATGAAACACCACCATTGGAGTACTTGGGTATCGAACAGTTCCTTGTGTGTGTGCCTGAGGATATGCTCCTCCCACCAACCTACGTGCAAGCACGCTTAGCTGGGAAAGAGGCATTCCCCATAGCCATCCCGCGCAACTGCTGGTGGACCTCTTGGTTAAACAAAAAGTAATTGTTGAATAAAAACAGTTCAATAATTTTCAGTAACCTAGTGTTGTGTTGGAAGAGTTGTATGTTCCTTTTAGCAAAAAAATATTTTACATCTTTCAAACCATTGGTATGATGTAAATTGGCATACAGGGAACATATATCCATGAATATAAAATGGTAGTCCTGATTCCAGGTAACTGACTGTAGTTTTGAGAGGAAGTGTTCTGAGGAAAGGTTTTCCACAAAGTCAATTAAATAAAAATCCTCATACTTGGACATAGCTTCAAGAAGGCTTTTCTGAGCATAGTATAAAAGGAGTTTTAGGCTGCTTTTGGATGTATATTTGCTGCCAGGAAATGTCGGTTTTGTTTGCTACTTTGAAGAATAAAAGATGTAATATCGCTGATGTGTGGAACCTCAATTTTGGGTGATAGCATATGGAATATTAAGCGGTCCTGCCTGGGTCGCGAGGTACCCTGCTGCAGAGGTGCGGCTCCTCCACGCCGTGTAAGATATCAATCGGTGTCACAAGGAACAGCGAGACCGTGCTTCAAAGATATCACTGGCAGACAAAACGGCAGTTTGCTATCCAGCAAATACACTATGTGATTTTAAATGATTAAGGAGACGAGGCGGCAGTACCTAAGACTGAACAACTACAAAGACCAGAGTGCCTATCAGCCACGCCCACTCCGGCGATTAACTTGAAAAGTGCTGCAATCTCGGCGCGAAATTATTAGGCTTCGCCTCCTGACAATACCAGTGATCAAGGACTGCCAGAGCCTGAAATGCATTTGGATGTATATTTGCTGCCAGGAAATGCCGGTTTTGTTTGCCACGTTGAAGAATAAAAGGTGTAATATCGCCGATGTGTGGAACCTCAATTTTGGGTGATAGCATATGGAATATATATATATCAGAAAAGTCGAACTCCACAACGTAGTTAAAAGACGACTGCGGACCCAAAATCAAGGTGCAATTTTGTTTGAGTGCTCAAACCCCCGCACCTAGCCATGACGCGTTTCGGGCCTCCCTGGCCCTTGATGACATGACGCGCTTTGGTGTGCTTTTTACAAATTTAAAGTGCAAATGACTATTACCATCAATAGCGTCATCATGAACATAGATGAAATACTATGTTTAAACAGTGCAAGTTCAAGGTTTAAAAGAAGATATACAGTAAAATACTGTATGACCTAACAAAATACTTGATAATCAGTTTACAAACAATAAGTTTAAAATCATTCATAAAATCAGGAGAATTAAAACCAGAAAATCATTACAGCTCAAATAGCATGTCACAACTTTGTTAATAAATTCTCAATTGATAATGACATGTCTGTCTTTGATTAATTTTCATAATTGTAAAATACAATTAAAATTTTAGAAGGCAAAAAGAAAAAATACATTTTTGTTAGTTTGTGTCTAAAACATTTGATCTGCTAGCAGCACTGTTACAATTAAAACCACAATGGAAGATGACGCCTATATATATATATATATCTCCTACATCCTACTGGCGGTCGCCAGTAGGTAGTTATAGTTAGGATTTTTTCAATGCAAAATCTCAAAACTCCTGCTTACAACAGACACGGCCGCTCCTCCACGCTGCTCCCCGACCTGCCTCCCCTAACAGCCTGGTATCGTTGCTCTTCCCAGCTGCCTGCACTCATCGCCATTATTTACTCATCTCGCTTTGCAGGATCACTTAATTGCGCACAGCGCTGCAATTTATGTAATAATCTCGCACTGTAGAAGCGCTTTATTTGGGTACACCGCTGCGAGTAATTTTAAATATCCCGCTTTGCAAGACCGCTTTACTGCATACATCGCCGCATTTTATGTAATCATCTCGCACTGCACGACCGATTTTATTGCTAAGATCGCTGTTATTCACTTGGTCTACTCACATTGCAGGATCGCTTTCTTTGTACTTGTTTATTCAGTCTGCCTTACAGCGCTGAACCACCTCGCCTGCTATGTAGCTGCTGATATCATTGTGCCATCGCTTTGTGTTGCCTTGACTGACATTTATTTGAGTGCTTTCTACACACTTTGCTTTACTTTGGTTGCTTGCTCCGTCCCACGCTGCCGGCCATTTTGCTGTTGATATTGTTGTTGTCTCGCCCTGCCCGAGTCTCCGCCTCGATCCCGCCTTCCCAGCTGACCCTCCCTCGCCCCTCCCCTTCCACTATCCACATATAACAGCTGCATTTACGCGCAGCGTCCACGCGCTGCGGCCGCGCCGAAGGTGCGCCAAAGGTAAGCCCGTCTACGCCCGTCTACGCCCGTCCGCGCCTGGACCGCGCCCAGTGCCAGACCCCCTGGCCCCCGTCCCACCCACCCCACCCGCATTACATACACCGCCTCCACCCTCCTAGCCCTTAACCCCGGCCGACTCTCCGACTGGGCTCAAGCCGCCCCCGGACACACCCATGGACCCTTCACGTGCAACTCCTGCAAGTTTGACGGCACCAAGACCAACTCCACATCCACTAACACCAAACAGAGACCTGACACCAACCACCTAAAATGCATCCTGCTCAACACCCGCTCGGTCCACAAACACGCCATTGACCTCTGGAATCTACTAGACACCATCTCTCCGGACGTCGCCTTCCTAACTGAAACATGGATGAACGCCTCCTCAGCCCCAGACATCACCATCGCCATCCCGGAAGGCTACAAGATCATCCGTAAAGACCGCAACAAGCAAACAGGAGGAGGCATCGCTATTGTTCACAAGAATTCCATCCGAATCTCAACCAGCTCAGACATCAACCTCGCTAGCGCCGAGCACCTCCACTTCCAGATCCACACAGACCCCAAGACCACACTCAGAGGCACCTTCCTCTACAGGCCACTAGGACCCTGAGCACAATTCAGTGAAGACATCACTGACTTTATCACCCCACACGCCCTCCCCTCCAAGGACTACATTCTACTGGGAGACCTCAATTATCATCTGGAAAAGTAACGACAGCAACACCACCACCCCCTTCTGGAAAATCTTGCCAACCTCGGACTCAAACAACTTGTTAATACCCCCACTCACCTCGCAGGCCACACACTCGACCCTATCTTCACCTCCAGCAAACATATCTCCTTCAGTCACACCACAGCTCTCCATTGGACGGACCACAGCTGCGTTCACTTTATCTACAAAAAGACCACAACCCACAACCATCCTCAACCTACTCGGCGAAGAAACTGGAACAAAATCACCACCGACCACATCTCCTCATCGCTTCTTCAAAACCCCCCTGCCCACTCATCGAACGCCAACCAAGCAGCCATCAACCTCACTCAATGGCTAATCAACAGCGCCAACAACCTAGCACCCCCTGAAAAAACGTCAAATCAAACAAGGCAACAAAAACGCCCCCTGGTTCAACGATGATCTTAAGAAATCCAAGAAACTCTGTCGCTCCCTTGAGAAGGCCTGGAAAAAAGTCCCAAACACCAGCACCAGAGACGCCTTCAAAAACGCCACCAGCATACACCACCAACTGATCCGGACAGCCAAGAAAACCGCATTCAAAGACCGACTTGACAACAACGCCCACAACAGCAAGGAATTATTCAACATCGTCAAAGAATTCACCAACCCCATTGCCAACTCCAACGACATCACTCCCTCTCAAGACCTCTGCGACTCCCTAGCTTCGTTCTTCCACGACAAAATCGCAGACATCCACAACAGCTTCGACAACCAACCCGGAGACCAACCCACCCAACCTTCTGCCACACCTTCACCCCCCTTGAACATCCTTAATGAATGGAACCCAATCTCCACGGATGATACCATCCGCCTGATGAACTCCATCCACTCAGGATCCCCCTCAGACCCATGCCCTCACCACATCTTCAACAAAGCAGATTCCATCATCGCACCCCACCTCCGTGATGTAATCAACTGCTCCCTCACCTCCGCCACCTTCCCAGATAGCTGGAAACACGCCGAACTCAGCGCCCTTCTGAAAAAACCCACAGCTGACCCCACCAAACTCAAAAACTACCGCCCCATATCACTCCTTCCATTCCTGGCCAAAGTCATCGAGAAAGCTGTCAACAACCAGCTCGCCGCCTTCCTCGAAACCAACAAATCCCTCGACTCCTCACAGTCCGGCTTCCGAGCCAAACACAGCACTGAGACCGCACTCATCGCAGCAACAGACGACATTCGAACTCTACTGGACAATGGTGACACCGTCGCCCTCATCCTCCTCGACCTCTCCACAGCCTTCGACACAGTCTGTCATAGCACCCTGTTACAACGCCTCAGTAACATCAGAATTCAAGGAAAAGCACTGGAGTGGATCACCTCGTTCCTTGCCGGAAGAACTCAGAGAGTCCGCCTCCCACCATTCAAATCAGAAGCCACTGAAGTCATCTGCGGCGTGCCACAAGGATCTTCACTCAGCCCCACCCTCTTCAACGTATACATGAGCCCCCTCGCGGCCATCGCACGTCAACACAACCTCAACATCATCTCCTACGCTGATGACACTCAACTGATCCTCTCACTCACCAAAGACCCCAACACCGCCAAAACCAACCTACATAAAGGAATGAGAGAAGTAGCCGAATGGATGAAGCACAGCCGTCTGAAACTGAATTCCGACAAAACAGAAGTCCTTCTCTTAGGTACCTCCCCGTCCGCCTGGGACGACTCGTGGTGGCCAGAATCCCTTGGAAAAGCACCCATCCCAACAGACCACGCACGAAACCTGGGCATCATTCTGGACTCCTCACTCTCGATGACCAAACAAATCAACGCAGTTTCATCATCTTGCTTCAACATTCTTCGCATGCTCAAAAAAACATTTCGCTGGATCCCCACTGAAACCAGAAAAACGGTCACCCACGCACTGGTTACAAGCCGCCTGGACTAGGGAAACAACCTATACGCCGGTACCACCTCAAAACTTCAGAAAAAACTCCAACGCATCCAGAACGCATCAGCCAGACTCATTCTAGACATTCCGCGTAAAGATCACATTTCTGGTCACCTGAAAAACCTCCACTGGCTCCCCATCAATAAGAGGATAACATTCCGCCTTCTAACCCACGCACACAAAGCACTTTACGAACTTGGACCCGAATGCCTCAACACACGACTTTCCTTCTACACCCCCTCCCGCTACGCTCCTCCCACCAAGCCCTTGCTGCTGTACCTCGCATCAACAAAACCACCATGGGAGGAAGATCCTTCTCCTACCTGGCGGCTAAAACCTGGAACTCACTTCCCACTCACCTTCGCCTCACTCAGAACCACCTAGCATTCAGAAAGCAACTTAAAACCTGGATATTCGACAAGTAACTCCCCACCCTTCTCCAAGCGCCTTGAGACCCTCTGGGTATGTAGCGCGCTATATACATCATTGAATTGAATAACTTTGGCGTCGGCTGCCTGAAAATTTCCTCAAATTTGCCTCGTCGAGCTCCGGTCCTTCCCTGAAAGTTTGGGGGGGATTTGTGAAGCGGGGGCCGAGATAAAAGGGGGGTCCCAAAACGTGTTTTCCCCATGTTAATTTCCATAGGGCGGTCGAACTCACTTTTAGGTCGAACTCACCAGTTCTAGTTAGCTGAACATTTTACTCATACAAAACCATTGAAATTCCCACGTTATAGTTAGTTGAACTCACTATAACTTGCGCGCCCGCAATCCACTGCTGATGATGTCACATAATACATCATTCATGACATGGTCAGTGACATCACTGATGACATCTCAAATGACATCACTGGTGACATCATCCAGTAAATGTGGTTTGCTTCGTTATTTAAATATTCATTATATATATATAGCAATTTGCATTGAAGAATGAGTGGATGTATAAGTGTCTGGATTAAGGATTTAGTTAGTGCGTGACTGACTTATGAGTGAGTGATTAAATGTGCCTTACTGAATGCATGGGTTAGTGACTAAACTGTCTGAATGTGTGCATCACTATGTCTGTTGTTGTGTAAGCTGCTGCATGTGTTGATCACTAGCTATATGAGTGGCTATATGGGTTATTGATTGGTTGCCCAAGTATTTGAATGGGAGACTGAGTGTGTGTGTGGGTGGCTGGGAGGTGTGTGACTCTGTGCATAGATGTATGAGCAGTTGATTCACTAGGTGTATGAGTTCAAGAGCGCATGAGGAAACAGCTGTATGGGCGGTTGACTGTGTGCCAAGTGTTGTTGGTGAGTGAATGGATATCTCAGTGCTACATGTCCAAGTAAGTACATATGTAAAACACAGTGCATGTGAGAGTTGGCATATATAAATGACTATACATGAGAGCCAGTGATTGTGCGAGTGGCTGTATGGATCAATGTGTACTTGTTTCAGTGATTGTATAAGAGAGTAAGTATGTGTTAGTATATGTTTGAATAATTAAGGTGTTGTCTGTATAACTGTATAGATGAGGAAATGGGAATGTGATTGATTCTTTGCATGACTGACTCGGTGTGTGAGTAACTCCATGGATGAGTGCCAGTGTGTGAGTGTCTGTATAGGTGTATGAGTGCATATGATAGTGTTGTATTGATGAGTGACTGTATGTACGAGTGATTGTATGGGTGAATGAGTGAATGTGTGTGTAGACCTAGGGATCAGTGAGTGCGTATGTGGTAACTGGTATTGGTGTGTCAATGGTTTCAAGAATGGTAGTCTGTATTTAATATTGGGTGTATCAAAGGTTATATTAGAGTTTGAGGAGGTGCATCGTATTATCACATGAATGATGTCATCAGTGTTGTGATCAGTGATGTCATTCGAGATGTCATTTGAGATGTCATCAGTGATGTCATCAGTGATGTCACTGACCATGTCATGAATGATGTAATATTTGACCTCATCAGCAGTGGATTGCGGGTGCGCGAGTTATAGTGAGTCCAACTAACTATAATGTGGGAATTTCAATGGTTTTGTATGAGTGAAATGTTCAGCTAACTATAACTGGTGTGAAACCTATGTTTTTTTCAGTGAATTTCAAAGGTTTTTTAAATGCTAATTCCGAACTATAACAAGTGTTAAACCTATGGTTTTTTTCAGTGAATTTCAAAGGTTTTTTAAAAGCTAATTCCTTACTATAACGAGTGTGTAACCTACAGTTTTTAAAGTGAATTATTACGTTATTTTAATAGCTGTTTTTTATAACTATTAATTATTATATTTTTTATAACATTATTATTTTATTTTTTTCTAAAATTAAATTTTCAATGTATTTTTCCTGTGTTTTTTTTTCATTTTAACTTGGAGAGCTCAGGGTGCGCGCACCCGTGAACTCACCCGTAAACGTAGCGAGAGCGCTATTCCCGCGTGCGAAAAAAAATATAAGTATGTATTTAAAGTAAATAACAATGCAAGACATTCAGTGGCATACTTATAAAAGTAGTATTTTTGATTTTAAATAACCGTATTTTAACTTTAAAAGCATTTCCTTGAATCTAACAAAACGTCATTCAGGCGTGCCCGGAGGCGCCTACGTACGTGCTGCGTATGCGCCCCCCGAAGCGCCTACCTATGTGCCGCGTAAGCGCCCCCGGAAGCGCTCCGTAGCGTAAGCGCGTCAAGTCATGTGACCCTAAAATAAAACTTTTCATTGGTTGTTAAGTTTTTTTTACAACTAATGAAAACCCCACCCATTTCCTTCACTACCTCTTTCACTTTGGAGAGAGCAAGACCTGTTTCCTTTTCTCCTCTTCAATTCTTTGGAAAGAATGGCTGCAAGACCATCAAGCAGCAGTGACTCTGATGAATTTCTCAACGAAGACACTCCTCAACCAAAAATTAAGGAGCACTTCATCTGGAAGTTTTTCAGCATTCCAGAAGGAGAAAAGAAAGTAAATGCTCCACAGGTGGAATGCAAGATATGCCACACTATTCTTTCTCGTGGTGAACCCAGAAAAAAATATAGTTTTGGGAACTCCACCATGATTAGGCATGTGCAAAGAAGGCACCCCCAGAACTATGCCCGGGAGAGTGTCAGGGACCTGGCACGGAATGCACCGAGGGATGGGGCCAGCACCTCGACTGGTGGTGCAACAGCTTCTGGAAGAGGTGAAGAATGATCCCGAACGTGCAGCCGGTGTTTGCACGCATAAAAATACTATGCATGGACTGTGATGAACTGCTCTGTTTTGGGGAACAGAGTATTGAACTGATTGCTCGGAGGAGACAGGATCACTGATGCCCTCCCCGTCCCTAATTTTTCACCTTTTTTTTGCTCCTGTTGAGCAGTTTTGGAATCCCTGGTTTTGTTTTTCCCATGAAAAAAATACAACAAAAATATAAAATCAACTAAGCAAATTATTCACCCAGATCCATTTAAAATCAAGCATGACTCAGTGTGATCTTAGGCACATGACCAGGATGTTACATGTAATCTACCATGTCTGTCTCTGCATATAATGTGTGTCTCTGCTCATACTATTTCACTGTCTCTACTGGCAAAAAACAGACCACATATTTATAGCTAAGAGAGGCAAACTGTCAGCAGACACAGGTGACATTATTGACAAATGTGAAAATGTAATTCCTTATTTCACACAGACACTCAGTGTAATCCTTGACCAAAATTTAAAAGCCAGAAATTTTACCAGAAAACATTTTCCATAGTAAATCGTTTTTGACACAGAGCACAGCCCATTTAAATGACCACTACAAAACAAGACAGAAACCTAACTTATTTCCAAAATACATTTCCAATATGCACCATTAAATTTTTTAGCAGCATTACAAAACGAGCATTTGCAATGCAATAGGTCTCGCTTTTGATTAAGTTAAAGCCATTTGCTTTGCTAATGGTATTTTATTCTATCTTGGCATTATGTAGTGTATATTTGTATTATGTTGTAGTTGTATGTAGTTAGAATTGTTTTGTAAATGTGTAGTAGTTTAAAGCATAGCGTTAGTAGGAAAAGAGCAGTGTTTCAGATTTGGGAGGTGAATGAGTAGAAGAATAGTATGTGTGTTAATTTCGTAAGTGGGGACTACAATAGCATGAGGCAGACGAAAGGGGCGAGGGGAGAGCAAATATTTGCAAATATATATGCACATATCCCAAACATACACTAAATAATGCAAAGCTAGAATAGAATACCATTAGCAAAGCAAATGGCTTTAACTTAATCAAAGGCGAGACTTATTGCATTTTCAATGCTTGTTTTCAATAGCAAGAAAACTAGAATACTCTTGCTTCAACAACTGGGAAAAAAGGTTTGCTTTTTTTCGAGTTTCCCTTCTTGAGATGACATCCCGGCTCCAAGGCCAAATTTTCACAATGTTCACTATTAATATCAGTAGAATGCCTGGTAGCAGTATTGATAATTACAGTGGGCATGTTAATAAAAATATTAATATTTACTACTAATGAGATGCATAGTACTATTGTGTATACGAAGAAGAAATGTAGACAAATAAACAAGGCCAGTGTGCGCGGTGAGCACCGAGGAGCTGAACCGAGACAGCCGGTAGTGCACTGAGGAAGAGACCCCAGTGTGCACAAGCGGCCGTACTATTAGTTTTATCACTGTTATTGTGCTTATCCGTATCTCGCTGCTACAACTAGCATCAGTGGTGATAATAATAATTGTGATAACAAACTGTTGTTGTTGTCATCCCTAGCGGCACAATAATGGGACGAGTTCGCTGGAGGCAGGCCCGAGCTGTACCTAGCGCTTTGAAAATTAGCCCCTAGCGAACAAGTACGTAGACAGGAGGAGAGAGTGGTGGTCGCCTAGCGGACAGTATGTGTGGGGAGTGGAAAATAATGGCACTTGCGCACCTGTGGTCCTGGGGCAGTCCGACTGGCGAGACTGTGTGTGAGGGCTCCAGGAGCCTGGATCGTGCCTAGCGCACCTCTTTGTGCTCGCGGCGCTACTCAGGACTATCATCGCACTGCGGCGAAAAAGTTGTAACTTGACGGACTATTGTAAAAAATTGATTTTAGAACCCAGCCCCCATTTTTTAGGTTGGTAAATTCAGCACCATTAAAGTGGACGATAATAACAGTGAACAATTCCAGTGCCTAAAAATGGCAGACGCATACCATGAAGCACTCCACTGTATGTATTGCTGTATTATAGTCTAAATGCTTATAAGGTCCAGAAGGCAAGACCTATTGGCTATGCCAATGCTTGTTTTTCTTTTTGATTTTTGAGATTCCCGATTTGCTCAGATACACATGTTGTGCCGAGACCTAATAAGCACTGGTAAAGTCAAAAGGTCTCGCTTTTAAGACTCTTGGCTCTGCCATTGCTTTTTGTTCATGCTGTACAGCATGGGCATTGCCAACCTTGGCAATAATTTGTAGCCATGCTGCATAGGAGTGTGGCTCAATGGTTAGAGCGGCAGACCTTGATGCAGAGTTCTGGCCAGGGACCAGGGTTCGATTCCCGCCTCGGCGGATCTCTGGCTCATAAATTCCGCTGACTGGATATTCTCGCCTCAGTGCCTATTCTAATCATGGGTCCCACGCTGCAACTCTGGGCAATAGCTTGCTTAGCCTCCACAACGGCCCCCTACAGCGCTGGGGATGCCTGGTTGCACCCCGGGGATGCCCAGGAGTGGACATTTCACAGGGAAAAGCCAGGACGGGTTCCCTAGCGGAATGAGTACAGCGCCAGGACACACTGCTTGCCGGGGTATCAGTGCGCTTTACAAATACGTCTACATTTACATTTACATAGGAGCGTGGCTGCTGTGCAGCATGCCTAAAGATAATTAAAAACGAGGTGTGTATACATATTTAAAGTTGACACCTGAAACTTACACGATTGGGTAATGATGCAAACCCCAAGAAAACATTAAAAACACGACCGTACTTATTGCCTTTGCGAGACCGATTTCACTAATAATGCTTTGCATTCTGATAATTAAATATTTTAAAATGTTTTCATTCCGTTATAGAACAATCTTGGTTCTCAAACACTTTCTGTTAGCTAGAACTGAGAGATCCCCTTGGGTTGGCCGGCTCCTCTGAAGGTTGCACGTGCAGGCTTACTGCTAACGATGACAATCCTCACATTGCTTCCATATTGTGAATAATGTCAGTTTCAGAGGCTTCCAGTGGGAATAAATGAAGGTTAAAAATATTATTATTATTGCATTTCTTATATAGGGCCAGAATCGACCCCCGAAGGGGTATCTCCGCGCTTGCCTTGGGAACCCGTCCTGGTTTTTCCCTGTGAGATAGCCCCTACAGGGCATCCCCAAGGTGAAAGCCAGGCATCCCGCCGCAGGGGGGCCGTTGTGGAGATTAAGCAAGCTTAATGCCCAGAGTTGCATAGTGTGAACCCATGATTAGGTCAGGCACCGAAGCGAGAATTATCGAGTCCGTGGACATTTGAGCTCAACACCCTGCCGCGTCGGGAATCGAACCCTGGTCCCGGGTCTGACCTCTGCTTCAGCGTCTGCCTGCTCTAACCAGTGAGCCACACTTCCTGAAGTTGCAGGTCCCACCTGGACTCAGTCTAGCGGCAGACAAGGGGGAGGGAGGTGTGAGGGTGGTGTAATGTGAGAAAGAGAGCGCCCTCTCCATCTGTCCGGTGCTAGATTTTCCAGCCGCTTTGTATAGCCCCTCCAGGACACTCCTTTCACTTCTAGCCGCCTCTTGTGCTCAGAACATCTTTACATTGCTCGGCTCGTTGAAAGAGGAGATCAGGTTTTTAAGTTAAACTTTCTCCTCCTGCCCTTGACATGTCTGTGCACGCACTGGACTTTGAGCCGTAGAAAGGCCTTCTTTCTGTCCCCAAACATCCTCAACAAAGCTTACACTCCAGGCTCTCCTCACCATCCATTAGTGGTTCCACCGACCAGTGGCAGCGTCACGGTGAAATAAAAGCGGCAGCATCTGGCGCTTACCGCCGTGTCTTGAGCATGTCAATAAAAACCAAATCAAGGAATAATAAAATATGTTTTTTTTCTTCTGACCTGTTTAATTTTTGCATGGATTCAATTTAATAACGTGTTTTTTTAAACATGATTTTACTACAGCATTGTTTGCCAGCTCTAGCATTCTAAATAGCAGTTGTTATCGTTGTCCAATTCGGTGTCTCTTAGTTTCTTGGCCCAGTCAGGGTGAAAGGCCGAGTCAGCCCTGCGCGATTACACGGAGACTAAAAACCCATAGACTGGCAGCAATAACCCGGCACCGTCACCAGCTCATTCATTTTCAGGCTGACTAGTTAGTAGTTTATATTTGTGAAAGGGAGATGTGTGTGCTTTTTTAGAATGTATGTAGGATAAACAGGAGAAAACCCATAGACCAAGTTGGGATGGGTGTACACTGTAAATAAGAACAATTCCCAACAGGTATCAATTGGAAGACATTGGTGCAGTGGGGCCGTTGCCTGGAAACGGAAGTGTCGTCGACGCCGGGCGGGAGGGGCTTTACTTTATGGGCGCCCTTCGCATCTCTTCTGAAAAAACACATCACCCTTCCTCAAAAAAACGTACTTTTCTGGTAGCCTCATAAGTTTGAAATTATCCAAATGTATTTCAAGGGAATATTAAGGCAGCAGCCGTGTGCAAAGCTCGGGGGTTCGCGTTCATCTGTGACACCATGAGAACTGAATCCTTTCAACAATTCTGTGGGGTCAGAATGTGTAGCATTGACGCACACCCTGGTCTGTTCCTGTTTCTGTGGTTGCCACCACAACCTACAGTCACACCCCCGCTCCGCCTCTGTCCAGAGAGTGCGCGCGGCTTGCTCTTCCTGTTTGTGTAGGTTGCTACCGCAACCGACAGTCACACCCCTAACTCCGCCCCTTTCCATAGTGCGCGCGCAGTGCCTCCTCGCTCACCCCGCCCCCTTCCCCTGGCTATTTTCCAAAGCGCTGCCACCGGACCGCGCTCAGCTCCCGCCTTCATTGCCAGAAGCTGCCCTTCGCGTTAGCCGACCCGACGTCCTGATTTATTCAGGTAAGCCACTCGCACACCTTGTGCGACCCCCTTTTTGACTCGGCTAGCCCTGCGGCACCCGGATTTTTAATCATCACTGCCCCTTTACCTTTTCTCAGACGCCGATCACCCCCGCTGCCTCAAGCCTTCTAAATCGCTACTCAGGTAATTATTGGTTACCCATTGGGGATATGCTTTCTCACTCCTTTGCCCCACCTTTTTCTAATTAAAGCTTCCCTCTCCGTGCAGCATTGGATCTTACACACCAGCCCCTCCATCTGCATGAAATTGCCATTGGCGGACATGTAAGTTAACTACCCTTACCAGCATGTTGTTTACCCTGGCGCCAGTTAACTGCCACACGCTCTTGCATACTTATATACAGCCCCTGCGCCTGTCCATCAGCGCCAGGCCCGGCCTGTAATTCAAGCCGTCTGCCACCTTCAAGAGACCCTAGCTAGTTTCACTTTTCATTTGCCAGTTACCTGCATGACACCTGCATTTCTAGTTGTCTGCTACTTTCAGACACCTCAGCTAGCTCTGTAGTTACTTGCCTGTTACCTGCATGCCGCCTGCGCTTACCTTACGCACAGGGTCACCCCTACTCTCCCAGCAGCTTCCCAACTGCGAGCCACTTGCGCGCCCTTAATTAAATAAGGCCACCTCCACCCCCACTGATTAGCCCTTCTCTTACCCTACAGCACTGTTCCCTCGACAACTCAGTCCTGATGACGATCCTGACTGACGGGGATCGAAACGCCGTCGACCACACAGCTTAATTTTATGGCGCCCTACTTGTTTTGTACTCCTGGAAATTGACTCATTCTTGTTTTAAGTGATTACAACTTGATCCCTGGAGCCATTACTCTTTATATTTCACCTATTGTCACTACGCGCCGACCACGCTGTTTCACCCCAGCACTTGCACTACCACCACTATTCACTGTATATATTCATGTATATATCACCCTCACCAAGAGCCACCCGGCTGTCACCCTATTTGATGTGTACAGTGCTGTTTAACTGTATAACTTTGCAACAGACCCGCCTTGCTCTTAAAGTGGTGAATAATACCCGCCTTTTTTTCAAAAACTGCAGTGACTCCTTAATTTCTTTCTTTTGTAATGCATATTGCATACACCTGTTGAAATTGTCTTCCAATTGATACCTGTTGGGAATTGTTCTTATTTGTAGAATGTAAACATCAAAGGGTCAGCAAACCTGTACGGTTGTGTGTTTATTGAGCACGCCGGTTCCTGCTACACATTCTGACCCCACAGAATTGTTGAAAGGATTCAGTTCTCATGGTGTCACAGATGAACGCGAACCCCCGAGCTTTGCACACGGCTGCTGCCTTAATATTCCCTTGAAATACATTTGGATAATTTCAAACTTATGAGGCTACCAGAAAAGTACGTTTTTTTGAGGAAGGGTGATGTGTTTTTTCAGAAGAGATGCGAAGGGCGCCCATAAAGTAAAGCCCCTCCCGCCCGGCGTCGACGACACTTCCGTTTCCAGGCAACGGCCCCACTGCACCAATCCCAGCCCGGCTCCTCGTCTGACGTCAGAGGAGCTGCGCTTGGGATTTCTGAGGCTCCCAAAGTTCCCGGGCTGCGCCGGTGTTTACGGGGAGGCAACTTTGCATTTCCCTACAATGCCGCTGTGGGAGGCGGCGGTGATTTCCGACAGCGCTCCTTCTGGCACAGAGCTCCACAGTGCCTTCCCATGCGTAAGGGGAGAGGAGCCCGGTGAGTGGGGTTGAGGGTGGGGGTGTACGCGCGTGTGTCTGTTTGAGTGTGTCTGCGTGCGTGCGTGTGTCTGTTTAAGGGGGGGTGCGTGCGTGTATGCAGCGTGTGTCTGTTTAAGGGGGGGTGCGTGTGTGTGTATGCAGTGTGTGTATGTGCACATGCGTGAGTGTGGCTTTGTTTGCGAATGGGAAACTGAGGCACGGCGACGTGCGCGCTCACGAGGTACAATCTCCGGCAGGAGACGCTCGTGACAGTCTGCTGTCCACATTCCCCCGAAAGTGATTACATAAGTTGTCTCGCCCTAGACAGCAAAAGCTTTCGCTTTTGCGCTATTGTCTAGACGAGACCTAACAACATGACACACAATGCAAGAATAAAGAAGCACAATATGCTTCTTAATCTTTCCCATAGTGCATACAGCAGTCTATCTTTATTAAAAGAATCATTACTCACCTTTAAAAATGCTTTGAACGATCTAGAACAGTGTCAGTCACAAACACCAAATTTTGTTAAGCAGAATCTCTGAAATGCACCTCAAACACTGCAGCCAGAAATGGCCCTGATTCCCTGTAATTCTTCAGACATATTCCTGGACTTAACCAATTAAAATTCTTCCCACACTATTTCAAAACCAAACTAACATTTTAATTGGTTCTACATTTCAACACTTTCAAAATCACATAATATTCAACCATCCCCCCTGTGCTTATTCACCCTGTTACCATGGTAACTACCACCTAACTCAGCACACAGTTGAAAAGTTCATCATACTATGTTGCAAAAGAATCCAGCAAGGGTGTTTGACCTCTCAATGTACTAGCTAATCATGTGCAATGTTTCTTTCAATTACTTTTTCTCAACCTTTACAATTACTTCTTTCAAAAAACAGATGCATACACCCTATTTTTCAGTGGAGAATGTTAAGAAACCACCAATCATTTCTTGTTTTTCAAGTGCACTGAATCTCAACCAATTTTTTCATAACTCCTACTTTCAAACTGCCATTTCATTTCCACAATTTATCGGAATACAAGCACATCTACCTTCAATATGCCAAAAGTCTGGTTTGTGGGTCATAGCTTTGTTCACTGGAGTGAAAAACATGGAAGTATCAGAGGTATTTGCAACCTTGATGTTCGAGGCATGAGGGCTGCTGACATTCATATCTGTGCATAGATCGCCGCCTAGTGTTGGGTCCGGATGATTGCACATTATTGTCCTGGAAGAGTCTTCGAAGTATCACGAGATAGGTGGCTCCTGACCTGGACTACAGTGCGCATGGGCATCCTCTCCATCCCCAGATTGTTTTTTCCGCCATTGGGTTCGGATGTCTAATCTCTTACTCCAGTTACTTAACTTGTACTCGTTCTGTTCCTATGGCCAAAAGGCCTTCTTAGCGTCGGTATTGTATCGTTCGGTGCCTGGCCCTTTCGGTTCTTCGATCGGCATCGAAAAAAGATTCTCTTGATGACTCAGGCCCAGACTACATCGACGATGGAACGGACCCCGTTTAAGCAGTGTCCAGTGTGTAATTCAAAATATTCGAACTTAGATGTGCACCCAGTGTGCAACACCTGTTTGTCCCCCGACAACGAGGAGTCAAAATGTTTCGCCTGCTCGAGGTTCCGATCAAAGAAGACTATTAAACTTCGACGCGCGGAGAGGCAGTCGGCCCAACAGTCGGCTCCAGCACCTGCAAACATCTTCGATACCGGGGACGAGGAACTCTTCCAAGATGAGGATGAGGCGGAAGATGACGTTCCCGAAGAAATGTCGGAACCGGCGTCTGAGCGAGACTCCAATTTCGAAGTGGACGAGCCAGACAAGGAGTTCGGCCACGACCAAGATGTCGTCGAGGTAGGAGACGCCGATCAGGCCCTTGCGGCCGTTGATGACGACTCCAGTGGTGAACCGAGTCCGCCCGCAGTTCCAGGGCCTATCATTGACATTCAGCCCCCTTTGGCTCCGGTCGAGGCATCCCCGAAAGGCCTTAGCCAAGATCCATCCTTTCGGTCTACAGCCCCGCGACATAGCCAGGCTAAGACCCTTTCAAAGGAGCCATCGGTCGATTCCGTGAAATCGAAACCGAAACAGACGGAGATGAAATCGAAACCGAAACTACTCAAAATGGTGGTCGGTTCGACGTCGACGCCCGCCTCGAAGGTTATCATCGATCCTTCGACGCCGAAGATACCCGTCGGCGCCAAGACTGGGACTTCGAAGCAGGGCTCTGCCACCAAGACCGTCGCCTCGAAGGCCTCGGCACCGGTGCCTGCGTCCGCTACCAAACATAGCGAGAAAGGCAAGGGACTTCCGTTCGGGAAAGGTCTCCAGCCACCCCTCTCGGGACTCAAGGCTGGGCTGGCGAAGAGGGTCGAAGCCATGGCCAAGGACGCCCCGAAATTATCGTCGACGCCCAAAGACGTAGGCGCACCGCGCAAGGAGGTCGATTCGACGCGCTCAAGCGAGCGGCCTTCACAGACGTCGAAGAAACACGAAGCAAACGCTTCCGGTTCGAAGCAGGCTGAATCGACGCCACTTAAGTTTGGCCTTCCGCCCACTGCACGTCCAAAGACTCAAGAGGCTTCCAAAATGGCAAAGGTGTCCTCACATGCACAGGTCGTCTATCATGAGCCTTCTTACGACAACCAGACAAAACTGTTTATTGACTCGGAGTCGGGCAGGCTTACCGTCCACAAGCGGAAGATCGCGCCTGAACATCCTTTGGAGGGTTACAAAATTCCCCTGAAAAAGAAGATGGTCTCCAGCACCTCTCCGGTTCTTGTTGAACCTCTTCAGGACTACTCGCGCCATCCTGTTCATTCTCCAATACAAAGTGAGGAAGACTTAACTGCGGACTACAGCCAAATGGGCTTCTCTTACAATACTGACACTGATCAGGATGTCTCAAATCAATGGTCAGGGGCAGCGGATCAAGGCAATGACCCTGATGACCCCCATACCGCCCCAGACTCTCAGTCCTACAATGTCAAACAATCTCCAACTGAGGACACTGCAGCATTCAATGCATTGATAGAGCGCGCAGCCCTCAATCATGACGTAGAAATGCATGCTGAGCCAGTGGATGAAGATTTCTTATTCGACACCTTCTCCACATCTGAACGCTCCACCAAGACTCTGCCCATGCTTAAGGGGGTCCTCAAACATGCCACAGCTATTTTCAAGGAGCCAACAAAGGCCAGGGTTATCAATCCACGGATCGACAAGAAATACAGGCCTGCCCCAGTGGACCCCACCTACATCAAAGGCCAGCTCCCCTTGGACTCCCTTGTGGTGGCTAACGCACGCAAAAGGGCTAACTCTCAATCAACGGGGGACGCTCCCCCTCCGGACAAAGAGTCCAAAATCTTTGAGGCGTCTGGGAAGCGGGTGGCAGCGCAGGCCGCTAACACTTGGAGAATAGCCCATACACAGGCCCTGTTGGCTAGGTACGACAGGGCGCACTACGACACCCTAGAACAGTTAATGTAGCACATGCCTGATATGTACAGAGGCGCTGCGGAAATGGTTATACAAGAGGGTAGACTGATCTCCAATGCGTCCATCAAGTGCGCACTGGACGCAGCGGACACTGCAGCAAGGGCAATCAATACTAGCGTAATGCTGCGACGCCACCCATGGCTGCGCATCTCTGGGTTTAAACCCAAGATCCAAACTACTCTTCCCAATCAGCCGGTTAATCCGGACTTCCTGTTTGGATCCGATGTTGACACAACACTCGAAAAAATGAAAACAGACACTGAGACGGCGAAGTCCATGGGGGCTCTCCAGTCATAGCAGTTTCGGAGCGGTTCCTTTCGTTGCTCCGGTAACAGGGGAGCAACAAGAGGACAAGCTCTACAGCACTCCCAGTACGCCATAGGCAACACGCAGTCTGCATACACTAAGAACACCAGAGGTGGATACCGTGGGAACAGCGCCAAAGGGAGAGGCCGCGGCAATAACAACGCCAGGTCCTCCACTCCCAGCAAACAGTGACTTCTTGTCACTGCCCCCCGACCATCTAACACCTGTCGGGGGGAGACTTCAGCAGTTCCTGCCACTCTGGGAAAACATCACAACAGACAGGTGGGTAAGACAACTTATCCGTTACGGCTATTGTCTAGAACTGACCTCCACCCCCCCCCCCCAACATACCCCCAAGAAACCGTCCTATGTCCGCAGAGCACTCGCACTTATTGCAGCAAGAAGTTCTCTCCATGCTGCAAAAAGGAGGGATAGAACTCGTGCCTGCCGAAGAAAGGGGTGCAGGGGTGAACTCCCTGTACTTCTTGATTCCAAAAAAGGACGGGTCCCTAAGGCCCATTCTAGACCTCAGACCCCTCAACCAATACATCCTCTCGGAGCACTTTCACATGCTAACTTTACAACAAGTACTGCCGCTGCTCCGTCAGGGCGACTTCCTAGCCACCGTGGACCTCAAGGATGCGTATTTCCACATTCCCATTCACCCGAGTCACAAAAAGTATCTCAGGTTCACAGTCAATGGTCAGCATTACCAATTCAAAGTCCTGCCATTTGGGGTCACTACCGCTCCCAGGGTTTTCACCAAGTGCTTGGCAACTGTGGCAGCGCACCTGCGCAGGGAAGGTGTTCACGTGTATCCCTACCTGGACGACTGGCTCGTACAGTGCGGCCACGACATGTCGCGGACCATTCACCTCCGTCACAGTCTAGGGTTCTCTCTCAACTACGCAAAGTCTCACCTGCAGCCAGCCCATGTGCAGCCAGGGTCAACAGCATGCAAGCGCTCATCCGGAGGTTCCGACCTCAGCAATCCCTCCCAGCACAGGTTTTCATGCAACTGATCGGCATGATGGCATCCTGCATATTCATAGTCCCGCACGCGAGGCTGCACATGCGACCCCTTCAGGAATGCTTAGCCCGTCAGTGGAACCAGGCTCATGGACATCTAAAAGACCTAGTGTTGGTGACCGGTCGTGCTTACAACTCTCTGCATTGGTGGAACCCACAAAACCTTTGCAGGGGACGACCGTTCCAAGAGCCTGTCCCACAAATAGTGCTGACGACGGACTCATCTCTCCAGGGTTGGGGAGCGCATGTCCTCCACTACACGGTGCAGGGGCTATGGACTGCACAACAGCAGAGGATGCATATCAATGTGTTGGAACTCATGGCGATCTTCATGGCACTAAGAGCATTCAAGCTGCACCTGTGCAACAAGGTCATGTTAGTCCGGACGGACAACATGACCGCCATGTATTACATCCAGAAGCAGGGGGGCACGCACTCCCCGCAACTGTCTCACCTAGCCCAGAGCATATGGAAGTGGGCCATTCAGAGGAACATCTTCCTCATGGCGGAGCATCTCCCAGGTGTCAACAACCAGATGGCGGACCTGCTCAGCAGGCACAGTCATCAGATGCACGAGTGGGAGATCCACCCGTCGGTTCTCCGTCCGTACTTCCAGCAGTGGGGTCATCCAGACATCGACCTGTTCGCCACAAGCGAGAACGCAAAATGCCCAAACTTCGCCGCCAGGTTCCCACACCCGCAGTCTCAGGGCAATGCGATATGGATGAACTGGTCAGGCAGATTTGCGTACGCTTTTCCGCCAGCCCCCCTCATACATCCGGTGGCGCGCAAACTGCGACAGCACTCCATGACACTCATCCTGGTTGCTCCAACGTGGGCACAGCAAGCTTGGTACACCACGTTCCTGGAACTGTCAGTGGTGCCTCACCAGCGGCTGCACCTCACTCCCAGCCTCCTCACGCAGAGCCATGGAGACATTCAGCACCCAGATCCACAACAGCTGAACCTTGCGATTTGGCTCCTGAGGTCATAGAGTTTGGATACCTGAACTTGCCTCCTGAGTGTATGGACATCATCAAGGAGGCACGGCGACCAACTACCAGGGCCTGCTATGCGGCCAAATGGAAGCGGTTTGTTATTTACTGCTCCAACAATAACGTTAACCCGTTGGACGCATCTACGCAAAACATCATATGTTAATTGTTGCATCTGTACCAATGCAACCTGGCGGTACAGTTCCATCAGGATCCATCTGGCGGCCATAGCCGCTTACCTTCAAAACAGGCAACACCTTTCCGTTTTTAGGGTACCTGCCATTAAAGCCTTTTTGGAAGGGCTTAAAAGAGTGATCCCTCCCAGACACCCCCCTTCACCAGTCTGGAACTTAAATATCGTTCTCGCCAGACTCATGGGGCCACCCTTTGAGCACTCCATTCCTGTGACATACAGTTCCTCACCTGGAAGGTGGCCTTCCTAATAGCTATTACATCCCTGCAGAGGGTCAGTGAGCTGCAAGCCCTCACGATTCAGGAACCCTACCTGCAAATCCATGCGAATAGAGTGGTGCTTCGCACCAACCCTAAATTCATGCCAAAAGTGGTTTCGCAGTTCCACTTCAATCAAAATTTAGAACTGCCCGTTTTCTTTCCTAACCCAGATTCGGTGGCAGACCGAGCACTGCACACCTTAGATGTCAAACGAGCTCTCCTGTATTACATCGACAGGACGAAAGACTTTCGAAAGACTAAACAGCTATTCGTTGCATTCTCTCCATAACATAAAGGCAACCCTATCTCCAAATCAGGTATAGCCAGGTGGATTGTTAAATGTATCCAGATCTGTTATCAGAAAGCTAAACGCACACTAACAGTTCCCCCTAGAGCGCATTCCACACGCAAATTGGGGGCCTCCATGGCTTTCCTGGGTAATATTCCTCTAGAGGACATATGTAGAGCAGCCACATGGACCACTATACATACATTTACCAAACACTACTGCGTAGATGTACACTCCAAACAGCAAGCTGCTGTAGGACAGGCTGTTCTCAGGACTCGCTTTCAGACTGCTGCAGCTGGCACAGTCACCCGCCAGTAAGGAGGAAACTGCTATTTATTCTATGCACAGATATGAATTCAGCAGCCCTCATGCCTCGAACGAAATATGCTACTTACCAGTATGCATCTGTTCTTGGCATGAAGGGCTGCTGACATTCATATCGCCCGCCCTCCTCCCCGGTGCCTGTCGCAGCTGCAGCTCTCAGAAGCATTTTCAGGCATGGTCATCACTTTCAGTATTACACTCCATCTCTGCCACAATGGCGAAAAACAATCTGGGGATGGAGAGGATGCCCATGCGCACTGTAGTCCAGGGGAGGAGCCACCTATCTCGTGATACTTCGAAGACTCTTCCAGGACAACAATGTGCAATCATCCGGACCCAACACTAGGCGGCGATCTATGCACAGATATGAATGTCAGCAGCCCTTCATGCCAAGAACAGATGCATACTGGTAAGTAGCATATTCCTTACCAAATGTGGACATTATGTGGATTGGACAGAGAGGATTGAGAAGTCACCAATTGATACCTTTGGTAAAATCCTTTATGCATCCACCACACCCTGACATCTTAATTGTGCACTGTGGTGGCAATGACCTGGGCACTTTGACTGGGGTAGGTCTGGAAATGCTTTTAAAGGACATCTTTGGGCAATTGATGTCACTTTTTCCAAAAACTGCCTTGGTATTTTCTAATATAAGCCAAAGGCAAAAATGGAACTGGTCCAACCAATTTTGTCCACAGATTTAGAAAGCAAGGAAACATGTGAATAAATCTGTTGCTGCTTTCCTCAGAAACTATGGTATGGGTTCAAAATACCACAACAACTTGCGTTACAACATGCAAGGCATCTATAGGAGAGATGGTGTACATTTTACAGATAAGGGGAATAGAGTCTTCCTCTTGAATTTGAGACTCTGCATTGGTACCTACTTGGTACAAAAAACACCCACATAACACAACAGCTCTTTTCAGAGCTACCCTACCTCTAAGTACTCTAAATTATTTTTTTACTCTAATTTTTTACAGTGCTTTTCCCCGTGGTGCGCTCAGGGTGCGCGTACCGGGAAGCGTACACGGAACGCACCCAGCGCCTACCCCACGAATTTACCAAAAAAAAAGTTTTTGGGTCCTTCTAGGTCCCCCTCAGAAAACCTAGGGGGGTCAGGGGGTGTCTACCCTGTCCCCTTTCAATCATTTCCCCTTATTTTTTTTCACCTCCGTTGTCTCGATTTTACGGAGACACAAGATGGCGGACTCTCCGGACTGTTTGGAATGTTGTCAGACACCCGAGAGCCAATCAGCTTTCCGCTCGCGCACTTCTGTGGCGCGCCGGGTGCGCTCCCCGGTACGCGTACCAGTGAGCGCTCGGAGCGCGCCTATAGATATATATGTGTTTTTGAAGTTGCTTTTCATAAAAACCACTGGAGCAATTTTAAACAAATATGGAAAAGGCCGTACTACGTACCAGTCCCTACCATTTTGCCAAGTTTTGTGTAATTCCATTCAGCCGTTCGGGCTGTAGCCGTGTCTAAATGTCCTATGGAAAATTGCATGGGGAAAACACATTTGAAAGTATTGATATTTAGAACCAATCAAAATGTTACTTTCGTTTTGAATTTGTGTGTGATGAAGTATGATTGGTTATGTATATATCTTAAATGAGAGGAAAACATGGCCATTTTGTGATACTCCTGTCGGAGGTACTTTTGAGAGGAGAATTTTGGGTGCTCAATTTCTGGAGTTTGAATTACACGTACTAACTCTTCTCCTACTTTCAAAAAGGTGAGTTGTTAATTTGCAAGGGGAACTATGTTGTACACTTTAAGATAATTTGGAAAATGTTTTCTGTTAGCTATTTACAGTCATTCTGTTATAATTATGGATTAAGATAGGCTTCGTCACATGCAGTGCTTTATATTTCTAGTTCCTGCCTGATACTATACACTACCAATTAATTTTAAAGAACTAAATACTTGATTAAGCTACTTTTATATTATGTATTACTAAAAACGATAAATGAAAGTGATTACTTTTTTCTGCAATTTACAGCAAGAAATTTGAAATAAAAATGGATCAGAATGAGGAGACCAAGGAAATTTCTTTTGAAATTTCAACTACATTTATTGAAATTCAAAATGTCATGGCTATTGACAGCACCAATAATGACATTTTATCTCAAGGAGGAGATGACCTAAATGATTTTTTTGATGAATCTCTTGACGAAGAATTTATCGAATGTTTGGATACAATAGAATTCCAACAATCATCATTGCACACTTTTCATGAGGAGATACTGATCATATGATTGAAGAGGAAATTCCAGATGAGGACATGCTACAAGGTCTATTAAATTATGAAAATTCTGAACAATAAATTAATATTTACAAATTAAAAATTAGTTGACATATTCTTTTTTCTTTCTAATTTATGAGGTAGTAGGGAAATGATTGTAGTATAATGTGATACTTATAGTATAGAGTGCAACATTTTTATGTTACATAGTAAGTTTACTCATATTTACTTCACTTCTCCCACTATATTTTCTCCAATGTGTATTTGACATCTCTTCTTCATCTCCTGCCTCCTTTCTCTCACTGTCGGTCTCTGATGCACCCTATCGCCGCCATTTTGTGTAGTTACAGAAGAGAGTGAAATATAATAGTTCAAAACGTGAAAAGGGAGCAGGGTAGAGTGCCCCTCACCCCCTAGACCTTCTCAGGGGGTTCCAAAAGGATCTGTTTCTGCTTTCCTGAGAGACTATGGTATGAGCTCCATATACCACAATAAATTGCATTACAACATGCAAGATATCTACAGAGGAGACGGTGTACATTTCTCAGATGAGGGGAACAGAGTCTTTCTCTTGAATTTTAGACTCTGCATCGGTACCTACTTGTAGGTACTTAAATCACCCACATAACACAACGGCTATTTTTAGAGCTACCCTACCTCTAAGCAATCCAAATTCTTATTTTACACTATTTTCTTTCACTGTTTTTCCCTGTGGTACGCTCTGGGTACGCGTACCGGGAAGCGTACATGGGAACACACCCAGCACTTACCCCGCAAATTTTTTTTTTAAAAATCCTTCTAGGCCCCCCTCAGAAAACCTAGGGGGTCAGGGAGGGTCTACCCTGCTCCCTTATAATCATTTCCCCCTTTTTATTTTCACCTCTTGTGTCTTGATTCTACAGAGACCCAAGATGGCGGACTCTCCGGACTGTTTAGAATGATGACAGACACCCGAGAGCCAATCACCTTTCCGCTCGCGCACTCCCGTAGCTCGCCGGTTGCGCTCCCCGGTACGCGTACAGGTGAGCGCTTGGAGCGCGCCTATATATATATATGTGTTTTCGAAGTTAATTTAAAAAAAAAAACACTGGAGCAATTTTTACCAAATATAGTAAAGGCACATCTGCGTAGCAGTCCCTACATTTTGCAAAGTTTGGTGTAATTCCATACAGCGGTTCGGGCTGTAGCCTTGTCAATTCGTGGGGAAAACACGTTTTGGGACCCCTCTTTTTTCTCGGCCACCAGTTCACGATTCCCCCCGAAACATTCAGGGAAGGAGCGGGCCTAAATTTTGGAAAATTACACGCAGATTCCTCAACCGGCGCCAAAGTTATTCCCAATAGAAAGTTGCGGATTTCCTATGGTAGCTAGATCTTAACTATAAATACCTACTGGCGACTGCCAGTAGGTATTTATAGTTATATGTATATGTATATATATATATATATATATATGTGTATATATATATATATATATATATATATATATATATATATATATATATATATATATATATATATATTAGTAGTATTTTAGATGTGCTCCGGGGTCCCCGTGCATGGGTGGGAATACAGGTAAGTAACTTATCCTTTCTCACATTCATTATAGTTCATTTCTCTGTCGCAATAAAATGTTTGTCATTGAAATTAATGTATTTTGGTGATTTATTTGTTTTGTAAATTACATTGTGTAGTTTTGAAATACCTGCACAGGCGTTTTGGCCTTTTTGTTTCACCTTTTTTCTGTAGTTGTATCTGAATACCGCATCTTTTTATTCTACTTCAAGTTTACAGGCAAGCAATAAACAGCAAGATGTTTGAGATGGACATGAAAATTGCTGCAATGCATGTAAAAAGAAAGCAACTGCACCAGCTGCTACCCAATCATGTACTGCAAAGAAAGAAAAGGGTAATTCTTTTTTTGTAATTTTTGCAACCACACATTTTCAAGAATGCTGCAGAGAATGAAACCGAATAACAGATGTATGCAGTAAAGAGTAAAGTTGATCTTGCACGTTTTTCAAGAGTACAATTTAAGTTTTTGGAGTTAATATTTTTACCTTGTGTAGTGAATAAAATAAGGCAGTTCATATATACTATCTCTTTCAATTCATTCCTTCTGATATTGAATTAGAAGTGATTATTTGAGCTTCTAGTTGACTAGGTCTTGAATAAAAGTCCTAATTGACTCCTGAATCTACATGCTTAGGTTTCTCTTAGTCATTACTAATGAATTGAATTTGCCTGATGGCCTTAGGAAAGTGAAACTGTAGAATCTTGCAGTTTAGGATTAGCTTAATATTCTGTCTTTGAACCAAAAAGGCTTAATGTTAGTAATCAAACATTCACAGAACTTCAACATTTGAGATTTGTTTTCATAGAACATAAAAGAAATTGCAACCAGTTACCTTGCACACTTGCTGCCGTGATAAATGTCCACACTGCACTTCCTTTCTGTCCTATTTATTCTCATTTTGAAGTCTGCCAAGAGTTTAGAAAAGCCAAGAGGAAATGTTTTGATATGTCGATTCTTGGTAATTGGTTACAACCTGTTATGTTTTGGAGAAATGCTTATGGCTGTGCCAGAACTGCAATTCATTCAGGAAGAGTAATCTATTACTATAGATTATTTCCTCATGAGCTTATGACCGAATGGTCCATTGTAGTTGACATTTAAAGGACACCGGTTTTTTATGTATCTAGGCAGCTGGTTGAGTTTCTAGGGGCTGCTGTGTATTGTAATGAAGTTTGTTTTTTGTATTTTTTGCAATCTGAGACAACTGCAAAACTTTGCCTTTGAAGGGCTTTAGGGTGTGGTTGTCTGCACTTCTGACGATCCTCCATGCTTCACACAGATTCCAGTAACGTCAACCCTCATACAGACTCCTTTAATTGCAGAGGCCGAGGCGCAACCTATTGTGCCCTCTGACTTAACGCCACACTGAATTCGACTTGTACTTGGTGCCTACAGAGCCGCAGCCTTTGACTGGCTCACCTGAGCTGCTTAACATCCAGGTTCCACAAGACAGGCCTCAGACGCTACATTCTTGATTTGGGACAGACTCTGTTAATGAGTATTTTGTCGGAAACTAGCTTGGGCAACCCTACCATGAAGTAAACTGTTTTGAGGATCTCTAGCATACCAGAGAACCTTGACACCAACCTAGTCTCACCTCTGAGCCCTGCTACTGAGAAAAGTGCCTCCTTCGAGCTGGATATGCTGATGGTGGACGAGGTTCTCGACCTGCAGCTTCACACCTGGGACATCAAAACTAATGTTCTAACTAAAGTGCTCTAATTTGCAGATCAATAATATACCCCTTTTACACTTTAATGAGGCCCTCAATGACATCCTCGTAGGGACCTGGTCAAATCCGTGCTGTGGTACCCCAGTGAATCACCAAATTTCTCTGCACCATTGTCCTTCCCCAGGCAGCCCTGCTTTTTTACAAAAAAGAAAGCACAGAGAGGCAGCACAAAAGTAGAAAAGCACAAATGCTAAACAAAACAAGATCTATCCGGACTCTTCAATGAGGTTTGTCAAGTTTTTTAATAGTTGCTTGAATCATAAAAGCGAAGTGCCGATGCAGCCAAAACGTTTCACCCTGAATAGGGCTTCCTCAAGGCAATAATGCTTTTTGTAGTAGTTTCTCAATAGTACGCAGATGGTGAAGAGATCCGTGATATCTCAAATTGATGAAGTTAATTCACAGATTATATATCCTAGTCATCCAATCCGAATCAGCGATATAAATGTTTACTATGGTAAGTTGAACATTCATAAGTTCATTTTCTTAGTTCAAAATGCGCCGTGAGCACATTTCGTGGGACGCAGTGTCTCACTCTCCCACCCCCAAAGTTATGGTTAGAAAAAAAATTATCTCTTGCTTCCATTTTTCTCCTTTTTTCAACCCTGCTTTTTTAATGCAGCACTCTTTATAGGAAAGGGCCCCTTTTTGCATGGTTACCCCCACTTTTTGCCTGATTTCTGAAGCACTTTGACTGAATGTGCACTGGTTCCCTGCTAATCAGGTTCCCAGTGTTCTTTACTAAAACCGAACCTTTATTTCCACAATTGGTACTGTTAGAAGGTGGTTCTGACCATCTGAGCCGCCCTGATTGTTCGCTTTTTGAGCACCTAATTGTGGAGCTTTTTCTGTGGGAAAGCCTCATAAGTTGGGACTCACCCACAGTGAACTCATGATTAAAGAGACTGCATGTGGATTTTACTGGTGTCCCCCAAGCTTGACAAGGCTGCTGTGCAGCAGCTGGAGTAAGGGGCACCAGACTGGTTACATGCAGACACATGTGTAGATGCGTGCGCACACATGTAGGGGCTGCGCAGGGGGGGATTCCTGTCGTGCTCAACCAAGGAGCAGGTGCAGATAGAACGGTGTGGCAGGAATTATGCAGAGCTGGGTGTGACATGGAATCGGCTTGATACAGTGGGCAGAAACATGCCAGGGAAAGTCAGTGTGTTTTACTGTTTTTCACTCCATTATTTTCCTATGGGGATATGTATATATATATCTCCTTGCAGCTTGTGCAAACAGCGTTTTTGGACCACAGAATAACGGACCAACAAGCAGCAGGTAAGTATTCAGGAAGATTTATTATCTCTTCACACGGTTCTTTCTGGCATGGCGCGTTTCGGTTAGCAAGTAACCTTGATCACATAGCGACAATGCAGTATACTTCCACATTAAACACTCGTTTTTTTCAACCATTCTCACTACGTGATTCTAGAAAGTGAAGACATACTATTCATGACAATGTGTCCATCCACTTGAGTATGCAGTATAACTTATACATCAGGTTATTGTGCATTCTTTATCGGTTTCACTATTCGGCAATCCTCATTTATTTCCGCATTAATGCATTATTTATAACAACATTATGCCATAAATAGTAGATAAATAATAAATATGTGTAAAATCATTTCATTTACATCATTTTATAAACGATTAAAAACTCTAAAATTCATCACATTCTAGAATTTATATATACCTGCATAAACGCTTTAAAATCGAACTGCATTTGTGCAACATTACTCATTGATTGTGCAAAACTCCTAAAGAAATGAAACTTTTGAGTTAAAACAGATATCGGCATAAATGCCTATAAAACCAATTTTGTGCAAAATTACGCAATAGCAATGCAAAAAAAAATATATAACTATATATATATATTCACTGAAAAAACCATAGGTTTTAGCCCATATATAGTTAGGGATTAGCATTTACAAAACCTTAATTTACTCGCACAAAACCATAGAAATTCGCATATATAGTTAGATGCAATAACTATATATCGCGCACCCGCAACCCACTGCTGATGTCACATATTACATCATTCATGACATGGTCAGTGACATCACTGATGACATCACTGATGACATCTCAAATGACATCACTGATGACATCTCAAATGACAACATCCAGTGACTGTATGTTTCTGTAAAGTTAAAATATGTCTTACATATTGAAGAATGAGTGGATGTTTAAGTGTTTGGATGAAGGATTTAGTAGGTGCATGACTGACTGTATGAGAGAATGATTAAATGTGTCTCACTGAGTGTATGGGTTAGTGACTAAACTGTCTTAATTTGTGCATCATTATTACTGTAGTTCTGTAAACTGCTGCATGTGTTGATCAGTAGCTATATGAGTAACTATATGGGTTATTGATTGGTTGCCCAAATATTTGTATGGGAGACTGAGTGTGTGTGTGGGGGTGGCTGAGAGGTGTGTGACTCTGTGCATAGATGTGTGAGCAGTTGATTCAGTAGATGTATGGGTTCAAAAGTGCATGTGAAAACAGCTGTATGGGCGGTTGACTGTGTGCATGAGTGTATTGGTGAGTGATTGGATATCTCAGTGCTACATGTCAAAGTAACTACATATGTAAAACACAGTACATGTAAGAGTTGACATATATAAATAACTGTGCATAAGAGCCAGTGAATGTGTGAGTGGCTGTATGGATCATTGTGAAATTGTATCAGGGATTGTATAAGAGAGTAAATATGTGTTAGTATATGTTTGATTAAGTAAGGTGTGTATGACTGTATAGTTGAGGAAATGGAGGTGTGATTGATTCTTTGCATGACTGACTAGGTGTGTGAGTAACTCCATGGATGAGTGACAGTCTGTGAGAGTCTGTTTACATTGATTGTATCTAAGGTTATATTAGAGTCTGAAGAGGTTGATCGTATTATCACATGAATGATATCAGTGATGTGATCAGTAATGACAAATGAAATGTTATCAGTGATTTTACAGGTGATGTCATTTGAAATATCATCAGTGATGTCATCAGTGATGTCACTGACCATGTCATGAATGATGTCATTTGAGATGTCATCAGTGATGTCATCAGTGATGTCACTGACCATGTCATGAATGATGTAATATGTGGCATCATCAGCAGTGGGTTGCGGGTGCGCGATATATAGTTATTGCATCTAACTATATATGCGAATTTCTATGGTTTTGTGCGAGTAAATTAAGGTTTTGTAAATGCTAATCCCTAACTATATATGGGCTAAAACCTATGGTTTTTTCAGTGAATTTCAATGGTTTTTTAATAGCAAATATCAAAAGCTGTCAAATGTCAAGTACGTGATAGGTAAAAACTTTTTCGTGTTTATGCACGCTGATGTGCTTTGAACGCTGCCCCCCCCCCTCTTTTCTCTTAGTAGTACTCTCTCTTTGCAGATAGTGAAGGGTAGTTAACGCAGGCCTTTGCCCCCGTTGTAATCCGTCGTGCCTGCTTGTCTCTCCATTTGATTGATTGTTATCCAAGCATTTACTGTTTTAGAATTGATTCTCTTTGGTTCATTCTCTATTTACAAACAAGCACAAAGTCGCAATACTCTGTTTAGTCTTTGCAGATAGTGAAAAATCATGTAAAAAAACAAAAGTAATCGAGCAAAATCAGTAGGCCACTAATGGGATCTCTTTTTGACCTCGCTAAAATAGAAACATTAGGAACAACCCTTCATGAGAAATACGAAAATAGTGAGATGAACTGAGCTCCACACCATGAGGGCTGCAAGACAGCTCGGCTCCGCCACCCACCCCGCCCAAAATAACGATAAACTCTATGCAAATATTATAAATATATACAACACACCAGCAAAGTAACAGGGTAAAACATTTTATTAAATAACTATTTACATAACTATTTTATACTTTTTGTTGCCTGATCCGGCTAGCTCAATCGATCGAGCATAAAACTCAAAAAACTCTGATAGCAAGCGTTGCTGCTGATGCTATGCAGACAAAAACTGGTTTTCAGTTTGTACATTCATCAAGATTTTTCCATCCAAGGCTGGTTGAGAGTTTGTAGAACGATGGCTTCAGATTTTCAACATTCGGTGTGGTGGCGCGGACTGGGAGGGGGCGCTTGGCTCCTGCCCCCTCCCCAAGTCGTGTTGCCCTGGTGTGGCCTAAGATCGCCCCCGACATAGGCGGCCGGCTCCCGGGGTCCGGCGGAACTTTTTGCCTTTTGATGACTCTTCCATTCTGGACCTTGTCCCACAATCCGTTTGACCTGAAGACACGCTGTAGTGGCGCGCCCCTTTACCGTTTCAGTTGCCATTCCGCCCGCTTTTGCTACACTGTGCCTCTTCCGCCATTCAGCTGTTTACCGCCCGCTCTTGCGACTACAGCGTCTCGCTCACCATGTAGTTGAGTTGCTCCCGCTCTTGCGATGCAGCGATAGGCGGCTGCCACAAGACTCTCAAAATGGCAGCCGGCTCTTCAGATTTGGGCGTGATCCACTAAAATGGCCCTGGGACACCTTGGAACTCGGACGCTTGTCTGCTAGGGCTTGGGCCCCATTCTCGAAAGCGTCCCCTGAGCCTTGAAGATTCTACAAAAGTCTTGGGGGGCCCCCGACTCTCGCAGGCTTCTGGTGGGGAGCGGCTGCCATGATTGCTCGTGGAATGGCCACGACTGAGCTACGAGATGGTGGTGCTCTCATGCTGACGCCAGCTTCAGTCTGAAACATCCAGAAACACTGTAGACTACCAATTCGATCAGTTCCGGTAGCGCCCCAACGTGACCCGGTAGGGAAGAACTTGCCCTCCCCGCTTTGACTGATGGTTCTTGTTGCCTGTCCCTTCTGTTGTCATTTAACAGAACTTTTTAGACTACTGAAAGGGGTTGTGTTCCGACCGCTGGTTGGTGGAGACATTTTGACTATATTCTGGACCTACGTTGTCGCGTAATGCGTTATATGACACGCCGCGTTAGCGCACCCAGAAGTGCTCCGGTGCGCGAAGCGCAGCTTCCTGGAAGCGATCCGGGGCGCGGCGCGTAACGTAAGCATAACAGGTCATGTGACTTGTTTATAAAACTTTTCATTGGTTCATTTTACTTTTGTTATTCTAATGATGAAAGGCTTGGTCATATGACCTAAAAATTACGCTTTTTATTGCTTTCAAACATTATTTTTTCTTAAACATATATGTTATAATGTTCCAGGCTAATGTACTTTCCCGGAAAATTTACAACTGTCCTGCAAGTGAAATATATTCCTTTTTCTAGCAAAAGGGCGTTTCTTCGTCCCATGACGGAGCCGTTGAGCAAAAGATGCTCGGCCTGCTGTCTTAGTCGCCAATACGCCTGAATATCAGATTCTTATCGATCACTTTATGTTGCAGGAGTAAAAAACACAACAGCCCTTGACCATTTATCTTAACTGCGTTCCTGCGTATTATACCTTTTATCCGTCATGTAATTGGACTGCTTTATTTCACTTGCCTTTTACTGATTCGAAAACAGTGACTAAAATTAAAAACTTTACCAATGTAAATACTACTACCATGTTTTGTTTTAAAAACCTTTATTGTGAAAATGTCAGTATACAAATACGGGCCTATAACCACGTGGGCCGGCCACGGAGCAAACTGGAATCGTATATGATGAGGAAACATTTACACTGTAGAGGAACGTAACGAGCGGGCCATTAGGTTGCAAGAACTAAGGTGTCTAACAGTTGCGGAATCGGTGGACGTACATTTTGTAATTAAAATACGACAGGGCCACTTACAATAAAATTTTCTAGATATACATTTGCGGGCAAGTACCATGGGTGACGTTAATTCGAACTTACAATAGTACAGTAATCAATAACACATCAGAACTTAATATCAATAAGGATGTCGAAATATTCTATCAATTCTCGTCCCCGCCCGCCATGTGCTTCAAAACTGCATACGTATCTCGTGATATCAAGGTTGTTCAACCAGTACACAACAAGGAGTTACGAGTCCCATTTATACCGGCGCCATTTTGGGCGAGGCCGGGCAGGTCCAGGATATAGTCAAAATGTCTCCACCAACCAGCGGTCGGACCAGAACCCCTTTCGGCAGTCAAAAAAGGTTCAGTTAAATGACAACAGAAGAGATAGGCAACAAGAACCAACAGTCAAAAGAGGGGAGGGCAAGATCTAAAGCCATTGTTCGACAAACTCTCAACCAGCCTTGGATGGAAAAATCCTGAAGAATGTACAAACTGAAAACCAGTTTTTGTCTGTATAGCATCACCAGCAACGCTTGAGTCAGCTTTGTGTGAAGCCGCCATTTTGATTCAATCAATAGCGTCCCCCTGCACATATTCAGGGACCTGGTCGTGTCTTCAGGTCAAACGGATTGTGGGACAAGATGCAGAAAGGAAAAGGAAAAAAGTTCAGCCGGACCTCGGGAGCCGGCCGCCTATGTCATGGGCGATCTTTGGCCACACCAGGGCAATAGTGAAGCTGCAGCAGTTGCAAATAAGCTTCAGACAGTGTTACAAGCACTGCTCAGAACTCTCAACTATGGCACCCAACATCCAGGACTTGCCATCCGGATCTTGGCGCCTTGTGCTGGTTCCGACCTATTCACACATCGGTCCGCTACTGACACCACCTCATAAGCCAACGGGGCACCCCACGCCGACTTTCGGCGCAGCATTGTAGGATGGCCACACCAGTGCGGCAACTTGCTGGACACCACCTCGGTGCCATCCAGATCTCGACGCGTTGTGCTGCCTTCGGCCTACTGTAGCCGCAAGTGCGGACGCAACTCAGCTGGATAGCGAGTGAAACACCAAGGGGCGCCCCACTGCAGCCGAGGAGCCTTCATCTTGGGGGCGACGCACAGCATCACATTGCTTTCTCAAACAGCTCCCACTGACTGACGCGACCTCACAGGCCAACGGGGCGCCCCACGCCGACTTTCGGCGCAGCATTGTAGGATGGCCACACCAGTGCGGCAACTTGCTGAACACCACCTCGGTGCCATCCGAATCTTGGCGCGTTGTGCTGCCTTCGGCCTATTCGCACATCGGTCCGCTACTGACGCCGCCTCACATGCCAACGGATTTTCTACGCTTTTTATACCAGTGCGTAACGTAAGCATAACAGGTCATGTGACTTGTTTATAAAACTTTTCATTGGTTCATTTTACTTTTGGTTTCCTAATGATAGAAGGCTTGATCATATGACCTAAAAATAACACTTTTCTTTGGATTAAAACATTTTTTTTTTCCCAAACGATGAAAGCCCCACCTTGTTTCTGGATGTTTCAGACTGAAGCTGGCGTCAGCATGAGAGCACCACCATCTCGTGGCTCCGTCGTGGTAATTCCGCGAGCAATCATGGCAGCCGCTCCCCACCGGAAGCCTGCAGGAGTCGGGGGCCCTCAAGACTTTTGTAAAATCTTCAAGGCTCAGGGGACATCCGAGTTCCAAGGTGTCCCAGGGCCATTTTAGTGGACCAGGCCCAAATCCGAAGAGCCGTCCGCCATTTTAAGAGTCCTGTAGCAGCCGCCTATCGCTGCACCGCAAGAGTGGGCGCAACTCAACTACATGGTGAGCGAGACGCTGTAGCCGCAAGAGCGGGCGATAAACAGCTGAATGGAGGATGAGGCACAGTGTAGCAAAAGCGGGCGGAATGGCAACTGAAACGGTAAAGGGGCGCCCCAGTGCAGCAGACGAGCCTCCACCTGGGGAGGGCCGTTCACGACCCCCTCGGGGGCGCCCCCACGCCGTTTTTCGGAGCAGCATTGTAGGATGCCAAAACCAGTGCGGCAACTTACTGGACATCACCTGGTTGCCATCCACATCTCAGCGCGTTCTGCTGCCTTGGGACTATTCGCACAACAGACCGCTACTGACGAGGCCTCCCCCTGCACCACCCGGGACGCCCCACGCCGTTTTTCAGAGCTGCATTGTAGGATACCAAAAACCAGTGCGGCACCCAGGTAACATCACCTGGGTGCCGTCCAGAACTCAGCACGTTGTGCTGCCTTGGGACTATTCGCACAAAACACAGCTACTGACCATTGTTGCTTCTTTTTTAAAAAAATGTTTAAATGTATTTACTGTTTTTGTTGCGTTGTATATATTTATAAGTTATTAAAATGTTATAATCCTACTACTTTGTTGGAGTGCTATATATTTTTAATGTGACACATAATTGTAAAAACTTTGATGTACAAAGAGGCATCCCTGGAATCTTCCGCTTCAGGCTCGGACCCACACACCCTCACAGTGAGAATCCCCTCCCCAAGCACAATACAGGATGGTTATCAGATAGTAGGAACGCGTGTGGTGTGACGGATCTCATCGGGTGGGGGCCTTGATCTACTGTAACTCCTTTGAAGAGGGGTGATTCTCTACAGCTGGGGCCATAAACTACACCTGCAGGGCTAGGTGATAGCCTGGGACCGGCCTGGACAATCGGACACAGAGGAAGAGGAGTGTCAGAGGGTGCGGTAGTGAATAGGGTGAAAGGGAGGTGTCGGGCGGGCACAGGGTGTGATTCTCAGAGAAGAACAGCGCAGATGGGAGGAGGTTTCTGGCCCATGCATGAGAGAGAGAGCGGGGGTGACCAGTGCGTGGGGGAGATGCTTGCGAGGGTGGGAAGCCATGCTGAGGATCAGCGGCGTGCAGAGAGTGGGTCTGGTCAAGGCATGTATAATGGCTGCCGTGCTCAACAAAAGTGTGGCATTGCAAAAAAGGCAAGATGGCGCAGACAATGTTTATCAATAAGGATTAATTTATAACAATTATTTTTAACAAAATATTTAATCGCAGTGACAAAATGGCGGTCAACAGTTCCTGATTTCCATCGAATCGAACGTTAACAGACGTCACGCAGCAAAAAAAAAAAAACGCTCACGCACAGCCGCTGGAAGACATGTATCAACATATATGAGCCTCCTCAGCCACCCTCAGAAAACATAAGGGGTCAGGATACGTCTCCCGTACCCCCTTATACCTAGTAATTTAATTAAATCGAAACACAAAATGGCGAATTCACATTTCGCTACCAGTTTGCGACCCGGTTCGCGAACCGAGAAGCGCTTCTACCGCGAAAAATCTAATTTTTATTATTTGCCCCACGGGACCCTTTAATAACCCCAACATCATTCCTAGGGGGTCAAGAAGGATCTACCTTGCCCTCTTTCATTAAATTCCCCCTTCGTTTTTCTCCTCCTCTTGTCTCTCGATCCTACCGAGAGACAAGATGGCGGCCGCACCGGACTGTTTAGAATATTGACAGACACCGGAGAGCCAATCAGCTTCGCTACGCAAAGCTCCGTTACGCGAAAAGTACGCGATCTGGTGCGCTATCTGGGACGCTGTCACAGATATATCTGTTTTTTTAAACGTTAATTTCTCAAAATCCACTGGAGCAGATATATTGAGACCAAGCAAAGGCACATCGGGCTAACAGTCCCTATAATTTTGCCAAGTTTCGTGTAAATCCATTCAGCCGTTCGAGCTAAAAGTGAGGCCAAAGGCCCTATGGAAAAATGAATGGGAAAAACGCGTTTTGGGACCCCCCTTTTTTCTCGGCCCCCCCTTGACGGAACCCCCCCAAATTTTCAGGGGCTGCTCAGAAACTAAATGTGCCATTTTCCTGAAAATTTCAGCCGATTCCGTCCACAAACGCCAAAGTTATTAGACATAGAATTTTCAAAAGTTCCATAGAGAAAAAATCCTAACTATATATACCTACTGGCGACCGCCAGTAGGTAATATATATATATATACACACATTTTCACTTTCCTAAGGCCTACAAATTCCACACATACACTAGAGTCCACTGAAACTGGTGTGAGAAGAAGTATTCTGCAGAGTCCAAAGTCATATTTGTACTGCTTTTGGGTCATGTAGAACTGTCCTATTGCTCTGACTCCGCCCATAGCCTGGGCCTGGTTGGGCTGACCCTGCTAGGCTGGATTAATGACCTTCCTTCCAAGGATGAAGGCCTCCTCTCCAAGAAGAGAAGATGGGTGGAGCTACATGGTAATCCATCAGCAGCTGTCACCTGGTGCTAGGCACCAAGCTGCACAAGGGAGAAGGCAGCACGGAGGGGGAAGGGGCTCTGAGACCATGTGGCATGAAACCCCTGGACGACGCCATTTTTAACAAACCCAGAGGCCTGGACAGGAAGGAGGGAGCAGGGGCAGAGAGGTAGTGTCGCTGTGTGATGGGGCAAACAGAGACCTCCTGCCAGCCTCCTTCTCAATTCTTAAAAAGAACTTAACAGGAATAGGAGCTCTCTCTGGGGTGCGGTCTGCTGAGGCAGAGGGTCCTGGAGCGAGGCGTCATTGGCAGTTGGAAGGAGGAACCCCCTGACTGTCCCAGGATCCTGAATAGCGCCAGGAGAGGAGTCCAAGACCAGTGAGCAGAAGCCTGGGCTTCTGCGCAGGAAGAAGAGAGGCCCAGGAGGAGAGCCAGTTGAAAGGCTGGTGCAGGGAGTAGGTGAAGACCGCTTCCTGCCGAGTGCACCCTCTTGGAGACCAGAAGGGCGAAGGAAAGTACTCCCAGTGGCTGGGTAGCGTCACCAGGAGCAAGAAGAGGCGAAAAGGGTGCAGATCAGTACCCTGGGGGCTGACATACGCCCCCAGAAGGTAGGCGACCTTTGACCTCTGCCAGGACTGACGACGAAGCGCGTTGGGCTCCGCCGCCGGTACAGAACATGTCCCCAGGTTGGGTCAGGTCCCGGGGGCTCCCCCCCAGCAGAAGTGAAGCCCACCCTGGCCCCCAGTGATGTTGGGGGGAGGGGGAGCGCCTTAGCGCTCCCGCAAAGAATTCCTCAGGGGGCCCGGGAACCCCAACTCCGGGCCCTGATGACGGCGAAAGAGAGGAGGGGGGCGCGCTGTCGTGCAACCCCCCTCGCGGGAGAAGTCCGAGCCGGGGAGCGCATCGCGCTCCCCGTGAAGAACTCAGAAGGGGGAGTGGCTCGGGATCTCAACTCTGGGTCCCGGTATGCCCTGTGCCGACGGGAAGAACCAACGTAAGTTGGGGGTGATGTTGTGCTTCCCGTGAACATGCCCCTAGGGGACCCGGCACCCCAAACCCAGGCCCCTGTGTCATAAAGATGAGCTCTGGGGGCCTGGGACCCCATCTCCGGGCCCTGACTGGCAGGAGGAGGAGGGGGGAGTGCTGCTGCACTCCCTCGAGGTCCAGAGCTGGTCGCGAATCTGCTGGACGGAGCGGGCAGACCAGAAGAGAAGGGCCAGCTCCTGCGGCAGCACGCAAGGGTGCTGGCCGGGCAGGGTGCCGGCGGGGGCAACCAGGGGTGGGCTCCCGGGCTGCCCTTCAATCTGATGGGGGGGGGGGGGTTCTAGGTGGGACCTTGACCCTGAAAGGAAGTGGTGTGGCTCACTGGTTAGAGGCGGCAGACCCAGAAGCAGAGGACGGCCCGGGACCAGGGTTCAATTCCCGACGAGGCAGGGTTGTGAATCAGGGTCAGCGGACTCGATAATTCTCGCCTCGGTGCCTACTCTAACCAGGGATCACACTAGACAACTCTGGGCATTAGCTTGCCTCATCTCCACAACGGCCTCCCACAAACGCCGGGGATGCCTGGTTTCATCTTGGAGATATCCAGGAGGGAGCATCTCACAGGGAAAGCCAGGACGGGTTCCCCAGCGGTCTATAGCGCCAGGACGCCTCCGGGTAGCAGTGCCGTTTACAAGACACACACATATGCCTCGAACGGAATATGCTACTTACCAGTATGCATCTGTTCTTGGCATGTAGAGCTGCAGAATGTACATGCCCTCCCGCCTCCCCGGGACTTGTATCCGTTCCAGTTTATTCATCTTACTTAGATGCACACGCATGGACGTCCTTATCTTACTGTATCTCTACTAACTCCATCATTTCCCATCATGGCGAAAAACAATCTAAGAATGGAGTCGATGCCCATGCGCACTGTTGTCCAAGGGAGGAGTCACCTATCTCAGGACTGCAAAGACTTCTTCCAAGACAACAACAACCTGCAATCATCCGGTTGCAACACCAGGTGGCGGACTAATGCTAAGGTGTACATTCTGCAGCTCTACATGCCAAGAACAGATGCATACTGGTAAGTAGCATATTCCTTAGTACATGGGCTGGTAGTTTGTCATTCCGAACTGCAAAGCTCCATGGTGGCTTTTTTGAACACTAAGAAGTTTGATATCCACTCCAGCATAATAAACCCACACTGGTGCCAGTGTTGGATTTATTGGAAAATGCACTCATAGGGCATCTTAGAGATGTCCCTTGAAAAATAACCAATTCGCTGGTGTGCAGCTGACTGGTCTGCATGAGCCTGCCACTTTCAGACATGTTTAGGTCCCCCCTGAGGTGGGAGCCTTGTGCTCTCGTGGGTCAAAAACAAAGCCTGCTTCGGGTGGCGGTGCTTCTAACCTAACCCCAAGCAGTAACAGCATTCACAGGAAGTGAGACTCAGACTTCCTGCCCTTTGTTATGCTAGTAAGGGACTCTCCAGCTAGTGGAGATGCCTGCCCCCTTGACCAAGCCCCATTTGGTGGCAAGTTCATCTGGATAATAAGCCGTAGATGTGTGTCTCCTCTCAGTCAGGACCACCCCTAAGGTGTCCCAAGCTAAAGTGATCCCCTCCTTAGAAAATCTTTCATGTTGGATCGAAGGATTTTAGCCAGTAGTATTAGGAGATGTCCTCCCCCAAAGAGAGGGGACATACAAAGGATGTAGTCATCCTAAAGGTAAGTAGCCCATTGGCTACTACTTGCCAGTACCTGTACTGCCCTCTAAATTTCACGACTGACTGCTGAAGGCTGGCTCTCCCCAGACAGTCATTACTGACCAACAGTCTGATGGAACCTTCTGATATCCTACGGGGTTCACTATAAACGTACCAAAGTCACACCTGGCTCCTTCTCAGAAGCTTCCTTTCATGCAAGCTATTTTGCATTTGGTCTGGTTTCAGGCATTTCCGCAGACAAGAGAGTACAGGAAATTCAGGCTATTATCCTAGTTTTTCAGCCTGTCCTGGATTTCCGTGAGGTCGACTGAGGATGCTAGGACTGATGGTCTCCTGCTAGTCAAGCACGTTAGGTGGCATATGCGGGCTGTGCAGTGGGATCTGAAGTCTCAGTGGCCGATCATCATGGGAATCTCTTCGACAATGTCCAGATCCCATAACGAACAGTGGTGACCCATGCATTGCTTCTGTGTTGGTGCGGCCATCTGGGAAAGATGGAGATCAGATGCCTCTGTTCTCATGAGACGGCCCAACTGCACAACAAATTCTAGAGCTGAGAAATATCAGCTTGGTGTTGAAAGTCTTCCTACCCTTCTTCAAGGGAAATCTGGTGCAAGTGCTCACAGACAATACCACCACCGTGTGGTATTTCAACAAAGAGAGCCGGGTAGGGGTCATGACCTTTTTGCCAGGAGATGCTGCGCTCTTGGAAATGGCTGGACCATCATGCAATCTTACTAGTAGTAAACCACAGAATGGAATCTTAAAAGCCAGCACAGTCAAACTCTTGTGGATGCCTAGTGGATCACGAATGCCAGTTACACCCAGAGGTGTATCATAGACTCTTCTATGCTTGGGAAGAACCATGGACGGATCTCTTCGCCACCACTGTGAACTCGTAATTTCAACACTACTGTGTTTTGGGTTTACCACTGCCTTGCTCTCTGGAAGGCGCTTTCTACCTACGGTGGGAGTCTGGGCTCCTATATGACTTTCGCTTATACCTCTCCTGCCCCAAGTTCTGAAGATCATCAGAATGGACTGGGCCCATGTCACTCTAGTGGCTCTGGATTGGCCTAGAGGATTATGGTATCCAGAGCTCCTGGACATGAGGATCTGTCTACCAATCAAGCCGCCCCACCAGGAGGATCTGCTGCCCTACACCCGGCCCTCTGCAATCTCCACCATCATGGTTGGAGTTTGAGCAGTGACGGCTGAACACCTTCTATCTTCCTCCAGAGGTGATTAATGTTGTCTTGGCAGCCATGCATTCCTCCGCAAAACTGTATATGTTTATGACTGTTGTTGCGATAAATTTGTTTGGTGTGGTACAAAACAGTTCCCCTCCAGACAGGTTATCTGATATTTTGATGTTTGTTCTGTCTCTCGCCCGAAAAGGCTTTGCTTTGGGTACAGTTAAATGGTATCTCATGCCTCTTTCTGCATTCTTGGTGTTGCCGGACGAGCCCACATTTCTCAAGTCACCTTTTGTGGTGTGTTTTTAAAAGATATTCCAACATTTGTTTCCTCCTTCTCCATTTGTTATGCTATAGTGGGATCTTAACTTGGTCTTCACATATTTAATGCATTCCCTTTAAACTGCTGCACAGCTGTCCTTGGCAGCTTCTTACGCTCAAGACCTTGTTTCTTGTTGCAATTACATCGGCACGGCTGATGTGTGAGCTTCAAGCTTTTTCTGTCAACCTGCTGTGTACCAATTAGCACGAACTACAAACTAGTTCTGGAAATGCTGGCATCCTTTCTTTCAAAAGTAGTGATAGTGTTCCCTGATGGCCAAGCCATCACCTTACCAGCATTCTATGCTAACCCCTTTGAGAAGGAGAGACTGCATTGCCTAGACCCCAAAAGTGCGCTGATCTTTTACATCAATCGTACCTGATAACACCCAACTGGATGATCAGCTCTTTGTGGGCCTTGCGGAAGCAAAGAAGGGCGACATGGTGCATCTTGTACTGGATTGTGCTCTGAATCAAAAGTAGCTACTCATTGGCCAAGAAGCAGTCCCTGAATGGGTTAAGCGCGTATTCTGCCAAGTGCCAAGGCTGCAGCCACTGCATTGGTATGCAGAGTTCATGTCCTGGAAATTTGTCTGCCAGCTACGTGGGTCTCTCTCAATACATTCACAAACCACTAATGTATGGACAGCAATGTTCGCCGAAAGGGACCGTTCGCCCACTCGGTCCTACATGACTTTTTGGTTTGAGATAATTCACAGACCCACCTCCTAATATGTATTGATTTGGAATCTATTCAGAAGGTGAGGAAACTGCGGTTAAAAGTCTCTATCAAAAGTACAAGTTACTTAACCTTTCACGATCCTCTCATCATCCCTGTTCTGTGAATTGGGCTCTGTCCAATAAAAAAGTTCCCAAATCTAGGAATCCTCACACTGGTCAGCACACATGAGTGGCACCTGTATTGACTCTGCCCTATATGCTAGCTGTGCCAAGGGCAACCCAAAAACTTGGTCTGAGTCAGTAATCATCCCTATATTTAAAAAAGGAGAACGTGATAACCCGGCATGCTATCGCCCGATATCACTACTAGACTTCCTAATGAAGGTCATGGGTAGAGTGGCTCTGAATAAACTTCAATCTTGGGCCGAAGAATATAACATAATCAGTGATGTACAATACGGCCTCAGACAGGGGTTGGGGACAAATGAGCAAGTCCTGAACCTAAACATCCTGATAGGAAAATACACTCAGGCTAAGGGCGGGAAACTTCACGTAGCGTTTGCAGATTTAACTGCTGCTGTCGACTGCGTAATACATAATAAATTATGGAGTATACTACAAAACATGAAGATTGACCCGGTCATAATTCAGTACCTAAAGTAATTATATTATGGGGCCTCAGCTAAGGTGCGTTACGGTACAAACGGCGAATGCACCCTGCAGTTTGCCGTAGACAGGGGGGTGAAACAGGGGTGTGTCCTAGCGCCATTCCTTGTTATCCTATATACCAACGCTTTAGAGCTGGAGCTTGAAGGAGCGGCGCGGGATGCCCCCTATGTTGGTAAATGCCCGTTAGTTGTGCTCATTTATGAGGACGACGCAGTCCTGATGGCGCGCACAAAGCCGGGTTTGCATAAAGCCCTCAAAACGTATTCTTGCTTTATGGGTAACTTAGTACTTAAACTAAATGCTAAAAAAAACATTCCTTATGACATGTGGGAAGGGGAAAAACAAATGTAATAGCATTCCTATGGGGGACAATAGGGTAGACTCAAAAACATTTTTACATATTTGGGTATTTTGTTTGCAAATTCAGGCTCATGGGGACCAGCGGTGAGGAGTAAGAGTCTGCTATTCATGAAGTCAACCGCTGCTGTAGCTAATCCCTCTAAGAAAATGGGAAATAGGCCCCCCACAATACTTCTTAAGATTTACTTGGCTAAATGTATTTGCATTGTGATTTTTGGGTCGGAGTGTGGTGTTATCATCATGTCTCTTTGATCCAACGAGCTGTTCCGGTTTTTAACTGTCATAGTGAGCTGGGTATCTCGTATGTCTCTGATATTATAAAAATACAACCTGTATTATTATGGCACGTGTATGGTCCACTAGTAGTGCAAGCTTAAACAGAGAAATAATCAGGGACGCAATGAATCTGGACCACGCGTGTAAAATTACGTGGCTGAACTATGTTAAAAAATTTCTTTGCGACATAGGGCATCCTGACTATTATTCTTCACAGAGAAGGAGCTTAAAAGAATCTGTTTATCCCACCTAGAGTCTCCTAGAGCTGCCTTGAAAATGAATAAAGGGATGGTAGTTCAACATCAAATGATCCTGATTACGTTCAACATTCAACCCTATCTTGTATGCTGTATTAAGGGATACGATAGATATCTCCTGACTCGATTCAGGTTTAATAGCTTTCACCGACTTGTTAGTTATCCAAAAGTCAATGATTGGTCCAGAGAACTGAGCCCTTGCCCTTGCGATAAAGTGTCACCTCAATCTACCATTCACGTGATACTGTTCTGTAAATTTTACGCAAGGGAAAGAATTAGATGAATCATTCCATTACTAAAACAAGCAGGTTTGAGGCAATGCAGACTAGCTTTTTTATATTTACAATTTTTAGATAGCTTTTTAACAATTTTTGCTATGTCTGGTTTTCTGAAAAATATTTTTAGATTAAGAAAAAGTTCAAATGAATTAAAAGGTTGTGATTATTGATCGGCCACTGTTAACATGCAAACTAATTGAATGCACAATACGCACTTTGCACTAGATACTGTATAAAGAACATAACAAATGTTTTTAAATGTTTTTATGCTTGTTTATGCTTTTGTGATTTTAAATGTCTAAAATCGAATAAAGCTAAATTTGAATTGAATTTGACTCTGCCCTTCACTTCTGGAGCGGAAGTGCATCAGCCCAGAGCAGCACTTCACCACCTCGTGGCGTGCAAAGGTACTGCAAAAACTTTTTCAGATGCAGTCTGACATCTGGGGAAGTACTCAAAAGGTGATGAATCTGTGGTTCGATTGAGTCTCTACCAGAAAGAGCATTACCAAGGGTAAGTAACTTATTCATTTTGTTGTTTCTCCAGCATTGGATCGTCATTAAATCATTCATAGATGCATATACTCAAGACATTCTCGGTCGTCAGGTAGTCAGTCTTCTGTAACTTTAGAGTAGTAGTAAACGGTGAAATGAAGGTAAGCAGAGTAAGTGTTTGCTTAGTAGCATATTCTCCTAATTTGAAATAAACTTCAGCCAGTGAGGTCAGTGTGCTAACAATGCCACTCTTAATAGTCTCCATAGTGCAGATTTCTATGGCACATAGTGTGAGGGAGTATCTGAGAAGAACTCTGTTCTTTTTCTTTTCGACTCCAAATTTTACCTGGATTTTGCCACTTGTTTGTCTTCTCTAGACTGTCATGGCTTTGCACCTGCTGAACACAACTGTGAGTTGTAATGGAGTTTTGGCATTTTTCTCCCCGGAGAACTTCCAGCTGACATGACAGATGAGGAAAAGAGATCATTCTTCAAGGTTTGTCTTGTCATGCTGAGGACCCTCATGTGCAGTGCTCAGTGTGGCCTGCCCAGCCATAAAGTTTCCACTGTGATAATCTGCAAGATGTTCTCTATAAATTCCCTCAAAGATCAAGCGAGGTGGCTAGCCCTATCCCTTCTTGAGAGAAATAAGGCTGCACCTTCGTCAGAGGAGGATTCTGTGTTCAGTGTCCCTCTGAGTACTTCCACAATGGTGGTGCAACAAAGAAAGGACTTGGAACTTCAAAGGCTGGTATTATTTAAAGATGTGCCCATTTTCTCCTCCAAGAATGAAAAAAATGCAATTTCCTGTGACAACACTTAGATCATTCTGGGCACAAGTTGGTGAAAAAAATCGAGTTCTGCTGGTGCTCGATCAGTGTTCCTGCCTAAACCTTTGTCAACAGGAGGCCTCCTGCCATCCTTAAAGATGCTGGCATCATTGAACATCTGTGGTATCCTGTCTTCTGGTCTGTCCTAGTGTCGAATGTTGTCATGTGGAATGTGTGACGTCCGTGTGAGTGTTCTCTACCTGTCAGTTTGACCTTCTGTCTAAAGTTGGGGGCTAGGCTTGTTACTCCCTAGCTCCTGGCAAGGTTGCGTTACAAGTAACTTTTTCCTTAATAAAATTCCCCTTCTTATACTGAACTGTCGCCTAGGTCTTCCTACTAGTCTTCGTCTTCAAAATGCAACTCCATCTCATACTGTCATCTGACAACACTACGATGATACCCTTGTCAGTGACATTGCCAAGTAAGACCCAGGTTCCACCTTTGTATACTATCCCTCCATTAACCATACTTTTGAGGAGTAAGAAGAATGTGTTGATGTAAACGAATCCATGATCAGTCAAATTGAACCTTCAGCAATGAGTAGCAACTCCATCTCAGGACATCAACATTCTAACCTGGAGGCTTCTATCTTATTTTTGTGGCTTCGTACATCACCACTGAATATATCCACACATTTACCATTCCATATACTGCGCTTTGAATTAAAAGTGGTCATCGGTGGTCTCAATCAGCCTTCTGAAATAGTGTGTCATAAATAAACTTGATGTATAGTACATGCCAGGCTTGGAACCTGCAGGTAAGTAAATCCAGGATCCTTACTTGCTAAATGGGATTTTGAAAAAAATAGTATGAAGGCTTCACCACATCGACATATCAGCCTCTTAAATTTTGAATATAGGACAGTGGACACCCCTAAAATACCGTAGATTGTCATCCGATAAATCCCTGATGCAAATTCATGTTAATGTCTACACTGTTTTGCAGCAAGTGATGGATACCTTCCAGATGCTGGTTCCTCAACTGAAACACTATTTTGCAGCCTCCCTCCTTCCTCTTAGGCGGTACTACCAATGCTGCCACAGCAACATTCTCCATTGCCACCATCTCGTCAGCCTCTGTCTTCATCTGTGAGTCTCCACCATCTCCAACACTCCACGTACCTCCAACAATTCTGGACATGTGTGAAGATGAACTGCTGGAGAATGCCCAAGAGGAGGATGGGGAGGTCCATGCAGGTGGCCATGACAATGAAGACAATCATCAGGAAAATGAGGAGGGGAGATCCTTCATTCTACTGCAGGAAGAAGACAAAACATTCCCACAACCCGGGTCATCTATGTGCATTATGACTCTGTTTCCACAAAGAAATGTGGTTCACTGAAGATAGCTAAGAACAGCAGTTCTTCCAGTGTCTTCAGGTTAACACCTAAGCAGGTCCGTGATGTAATTGAAGGTCCGAGCCTCGAATATATATGGTAGGAAGGACTGAAACTAATAAAGATGCTGAATGCAGTCGTGCACATCTTTGAAAAGAAATTTAGTGATGCAACATTTAACACCAGCATGCCTCACTGACATTTCTGTTCCACCAGCTGGGTACAGCTGGAAGGTACAAATGCAATCTGGGATTTAGAGTAAATTCCATGGAAAACATCTCAATAGAAGCAGCAAACCGTCAGGTCATGTTCGAGGCATGTGGGCTGCTGAATTCATATCTGTGCATAGATCGCCGCCTAGTGTTGGGTCCGGATGATTGCACATTGTTGTCCTGGAAGAGTCTTCGAAGTATCACGAGATAGGTGGCTCCTCCCCTGGACTACAGTGCGCATGGGCATCGACTCCATCCTCAGATTGTTTTTTTCCGCCATTGGGTTTGGATGTCTTTAATTCCCTCTTGTCGGAATCGATAAAAAACTTTCTTGAGACCAAAATGTCTTTAGCCTATACGTCGGTATTGTCTTGCGTTCGGCTTTACTTCTTCTAGCTCGGCTCCGAGCCGGATTCTATACTTCCGCTTGCTCTCGGCGCGGAAGGCCTAGTCGACGCTCCTGACCTATCGACCGTCCATCATGGACCGAAGTCCATTCAAGAGATGTCCGGTCTGTTACTCGAAGTACCCCCACATCGACGTCCACCCGGTGTGCAACAAGTGTCTGTCGCCGGACCACGACTAGGACAAGTGTATGGCTTGTTCCCGCTTCAGGTCTAAGAAGACGCTTAAGCTTCGACGAGCTGCGCGCCTGGAGGCCCAGCAATCTGCTCCGGCGCCTTTGGACATCTTCGATGCAGGGGATGTCGAGGACGAATCTATCCAGGACTTTTCTGAATCAAACCCAGTGTCAGACGTCCAAGAAGACTACGACGCGGATGCTGAGGTCTTCGAGGGAGTAGAAGTCGTCGAGGAGTTAGGAGACGACGACGGAGCCCTCGGGGCCATGGAGGATAGCTCGGATGAGGAGCTTCCTCAAACTGACTCTGGGGCCGTGCCGATTTATATGGCCCAGGTCGAGGGATCGCCTTCAGGCCTTACCCAAGATCTCGCTATGGGTTCCACGGCCCCGCCTTCGGGCCCGGCCACGGACATTGTTGCCGAGCCACTCCCTGGCAAAACGAAACCGAAACTGAAACCTACGGTCTCGACGCCAGATACTGCGCAGGTGCCAGCATCGAAGCCGAAAGTGCGCATCACTTTGGACGGCTCCAAGGCTTCGGAGGCTTTGGCGCCGAAAAAGCTGAAGGTGGCTGTCGAGCCGAAAAGTCAAGTCAAGGGCGTCGAGACAAAGTCTACTGCGCCGACGGCTAAAGTGAAGGTGGTCGAGACGGGCGCGTCGGCGCCGAAGCCGGTCGACACCGGCAAAAGCCTTGCCGACCCGAAGAAGGCTGTCGGCGAGCCGAAGAAGACTCTCGGTGACCCGAAGAAGCGACTCGATGACCCGAAGGTCCTCACTACCCCGCGTCCGCACGACAAGGCTAAGGGCGCTGCGCCCCGAGAGCCGACTCCTAAAGTGGCCTCGAAGGATTCCATTGAACCGGCGCGCCCATCCGCCGCGTTCACCAAGAAGGTGACGGACTCCCTGCAGCGCATCCGTGAGGGCACCGCGTCGGTCGACCCGAAGGAACCTCCGCCTGCGAAACCTGTGGAGAAACCACTTAAGGCGTCCACGCCGATCCACTTCACGTTGCTGCCTAAGACGGCGCCGAAGGCTTTCACTCCTAAGGCAGTGGCCGGCGTGCCCGGAAATGTCTCCTCGGCGCCAAAGGCGTAATTGGTGGTTCACGGCCCGCGACCTCGACGACCTTCGGGGGATTAGCGTCAGGAACACTTCATCGACGCCGAGACGGGCAGGCTTTCCCTCCTGAAGCGGAAAATCACCCCTGAACCCCAAATGGAGTCTTACAAGATCCCTCTCAAGAAAAAGAAGGCCTCTGCTTGCTCTCCCGTCTTGGTGGAACCCCTTTCCCCACAGACTCATGATGTCGCCCACTTACTCAGATGTGGACGCTGGTGAGGGAGATGATGAGGATGAATACAGTTATCCAGTCTATACAGACCCTGAGAATACAAATGAACCCTGGGCAGCTGGTGGTGACCCTGGGGATCCTCATTCAGGTCAAGACCCTCAACTTTTTTCTGCAAAGACTTCACCTACCGAAGACTCTGCTGCTTTCAATGCCCTCATTGAACGGGCTGCTAACAATCACAACGTCCAGCTGCATGCTGACCCTGTGGATGTGGCTTTCCTCTTTGACACTTTTTCAGTATCAGAAAAAACTGTTAAAACTCTGCCTATGCTGAAAGGTGTTTTAAAGCATGCTGCTGATATCTTTAAAGAACCCACCAGGGCAAGTGTGATAAACCCTAGGATTGACAAAAAATACAAGTCGGCGCCTACTGATCCTACATACATTAAAGGACAGTTGCCTCTGGACTCCCTTGTCGTCTCAAATGCCCGGAAGAGGGCTAATTCTCAGACTACGGGTGATGCTCCTCCCCCAGACAAAGAATCCAAGGTCTTTGATGCTTCTGGGAAGAGGGTGGCAGCACAGGCAGCCAACATCTGGCGCATTTCTAACACACAGGCGCTTCTAGCGCGCTATGACAGGGCACACTATAATACATTAGAGACCCTGTTGCAACACCTGCCTGATCAATACAAGGAAGGGGCTGAGATGCTGATTCAGGAAGGGAAGCTAATCTCGAACGCTTCCATTAAGTGCGCTCTGGACGCAGCTGATACCGCTGCCAGAGCTATAAACACCAGTGTTATGCTTCGGAGACATGCCTGGCTGAGAATCTCTGGGTTTAAGCCAGAAATCCAAACCACCATCCTGAACCAAACGGTTAACCCAGATCACCTGTTTTGCCCAGAGGTTGACACCACCCTAGAAAAAATAAAGGACACTGACACTGCAAAATCCATGGGTGCCTTACAGTCCCAGCAATTTCGGGGTGGGTCCTTTCGTCGCTCCAGCACTAGAGGCGTCTCCAGGGGCCAGCTCTCCCAGTCCATGCAATACTACAAGGGCAACACTCAGACTACTTACACCAACAAGAGTCGAGGTGGATATCGTGGCAACAGCGCCAAGGGCAGAGGACGTGGAAACAACAGCTCCAGATCCTCTGCCACCAGCAAACAGGGACGCCTTGTCACTGCCCCCCGACATACAACACCGGTCGGGGGGAGACTCCAGCAGTTCCTGCCCGTCTGGAAGTCCATCACCACGGACAGGTGGGTCAGAAAACTTATCCAATATGGTTATTGTCTGGAGTTAACGTCCACTCCACCCAACATGCCCCCAAGACACCGTCCTATGTCGGACAAACACTTGCACTTATTGCAGCAGGAGGTCACTGTCATGCTGCAAAAAGGGGCAATAGAGCTCGTGCCGGTGCAGGAAAGAGGCACAGGGGTATACTCCCTGTACTTCTTGATACCAAAAAAGGACGGGTCCCTCAGGCCCATCCTGGACCTCAGGCCACTCAACTATTACATCCTGTCAGAGCACTTCCATATGCTGACTCTGCAACAAGTGCTCCCGTTGCTCAGGCAGGGGGATTTTCTCGCAACTTTAGACCTAAAGGATGCGTACTTTCACATTCCACTGCACCCTTCACACAGGAAATACCTCCGTTTCACCATACAAAAGCAGCACTACCAGTTCAAGGTTTTGCCTTTCGGTGTCACCACGACACCCAGGGTGTTCACAAAGTGCCTGGCGACAGTGGCGGCGCATCTCAGGAGACGGAACATCCACGTCTACCCTTATCTGGACGACTGGCTCATCCAAGCAAAGTCAGCCCAGCAGTGTGCCGCCCACATGTCCCACACCATTCACCTCCTGCACGATCTGGAATTCTCACTGAATTACCCAAAATCCCATCTCCAGCCCGCCCACGTACGGCAGTATCTGGGCGCAACCATAAACACTCTGGCAGCCACAGCGCAGCCGAATTCAGTGAGAGTCAGCAGCATTCAATCGCTGATACAAAAATTCAGACCTCAACACTCCCTTCCAGCGAGAGTGTTCATGCAGTTGATAGGCATGATGGCCTCCTGCATCTCCATAGTCCCGCACACGAGACTACATATGCGCCCGCTTCAGGAGTGCTTAGCACGTCAGTGGACTCAGGCTCACGGGCAGTTGAAAGACCTAGTGTTGGTGAGCGGTCGGGCATACACCTCTCTGCATTGGTGGAATCCACGAAACCTTTGCAAGGGCCGACCGTTCCAAGAGCCTGTGCCACAGATCATCCTGACGACGGACGCCTCTCTCCAGGGATGGGGAGCCCATGTACTCCATTACACTGTGCAGGGACTATGGACGCAACAGCAACGGAAGATGCACATCAATGTTCTCGAACTGATGGCAGTCTTCATGGCACTCAAAGCCTTTAAAGTACATCTGTGCAACAAGGTTGTGTTGATCCGGACGGACAACATGACGGCCATGTACTACATTCAAAAGCAGGGAGGAACACACTCTCCGCAGCTGTTTCATCTGGCTCAGAGCATGTGGAAGTGGGCCATTCAGAGGAACGTCTTCCTCATGGCAGAACACCTCCCGGGCAAGGACAATCAGATGGCGGACCTGCTCAGCAGGCACAGCCACCAAATGCACGAGTGGGAGTTACATCCATCAGTACTCCAGCCGTACTTCCGAAGGTGGGGTCATCCAGAGATAGACCTGTTCGCCACAAGGGAGAACGCAAAATGCCAAAGCTTCGCCGCCAGGTTCCCACACCCACAGTCGCAGGGCAATGCGATATGGATGAACTGGTCAGGCAAATTTGCGTACGCTTTTCCCCCAGCACCTGGTGCTGGTGGCACGCAAGCTCAGGCAGCACTCGATGACTCTCATCCTGGTTGCTACAACGTGGGCTCGCCAACCGTGGTACACCACATTTCTGGAACTGTCCGTGGTACCGCATCAGAGGCTACGTCTCACGCCCAGCCTTCTGACGCAGAGCCATGGCGACATTCAGCATCCAGATCCGCAACAGCTCAACCTGGCGATCTGGCTCCTGAAGTCTTAGAGTTTGGCTACCTGCACTTACCTTCTGACTGTATGGACATCATTCGGGAGGCAAGAAAGCCCACCACCAGAGTATGCTACGCGGCGAAATGGAAGCGGTTTGTCATTTATTGTGCAGACCACAACATTAACCCGCTAGATGCTTCTATTCAGAATATCATTTGTTACCTTTTCCATCTGTACAAATGTAAACTGGCCTATGCTTCCATTCGCATACATCTATCTGCAAATGCCGCTTATCTCCAGAATAGGCAGCACCTCTCACTCTTCAGAGTGCCTGCCATTAAGGCCTTTCTGGAAGGACTCAAACGAGTCATTCCTCCGCGGACTCCACCAGCTCCGGAGTGGAACCTCAATGTGGTCCTCACCCGGCTGATGGGTCCTCCCTTTGAACCACTGCATTCCTGCGAGATTCAGTTCTTGACGTGGAAAGTGGCTTTCCTCGTAGCGATTACATCGCTACGGCGAGTTAGTGAACTGCAAGCCCTCACTATCCAAGAGCCATTTATTCAAATTCATTCTAACAGGGTGGTGCTGCGCACTAACCCTAAATTCCTTCCTAAGGTCGTGTCGCAATTCCATATCAACCAAACTATTGAATTGCCTGTTTTCTTCCAAAATTGGCGGAGAGGATGCTCCACACCCTTGACGTCAAAAGGGCCCTGATGTATTACATCGATAGAACCAAGGATTTTAGGAAGACTAAGCAACTCTTTGTTGCCTTTGCACCACAGCACAAAGGTAACCCTATTTCCAAGGCTGGTATTGCTAGGTGGATCGTTAAATGTATCCAGATCTGCTATCTAAAAGCCAAGCGTACTCTCACCATTCCACCGAGGGCCCACTCCACCAGAAAGTTGGGGGCCTCTATGGCATTCCTTGGAAACATTCCTTGGGAAGACATATGTAGAGCAGCCACATGGTCTACCACACAAACATTTACAAAGCATTATTGTGTTGATGTGCACTCCAAACAGCAGGCAGCTGTAGGGCAGGCTGTTCTCAAAACACTTTTCCAAACTGCTGCAGCTGGCATGGGCGGCCGCCGTTAATGGAGGGACTGCTATGTATTCTATGCACAGATATGAATTCAGCAGCCCACATGCCTCGAACGGAATATGCTACTTACCAGTATGCATCTGTTCTTGGCATGTAGGGCTGCTAACATTCATATCGCCCGCCCTCCTCCCTGGCGCCCGTAGCAGCTGCAGAATTCACACATACTTCTAGCATGGTCATCATTCACTTAGTTTCACTCCATCTTGGCCACAATGGCTAAAAACAATCTGAGAATGGAGTCGATGCCCATGCGCACTGTAGTCCAGGGGAGGAGCCACCTATCTCGTGATACATCGAAGACACTTCCAGGACAACAATGTGCAATCATCCGGACCCAACACTAGGCGGCGATCTATGCACAGATATGAATGTCAGCAGCCCTACATGCCACGAACAGATACATACTGGTAAGTAGCATATTCGTTTTGGACTATATGACCAACACGTGCAGTGACCTCTCAACCCTGCTAGAGCCCACTCCTTAGGACAGACAGAACTAAGCAAAGATCATCATCACTGGACGAGTTATCAACATGGCAACCAGAATTGACGCTGCCATTAATGTTTCCTATTTAAAAATGATGCAAGAACTGCTCCGTATGTCGAACGTGAACCCCCCAGAAATGCAAGAAAAGATTCTCAACAAGGGAGCGAACAAAGAAGTTTCCAAGGCTCAAAGAAATCTCCTCTTTCATTCAGGATTCATAATGGTGAGTATGAATATAGAGGGATGGAAAACTGGTTCTGAAACTTGTGGAGCTCAGCAACAGTCTTTTCGAATGGTAACCCTTCAAAAAATACTTTTGTAGGAAGGAGTGTTCCTTTTCTCGCTGGATCCATGCAAGAAGAGCCCTGTTTTTTCATGCTTGCCCCCACTTTTTGCCAAACTGCTGATGTACTTCGACAAGTGTGCCTGGGGTTCCTGCCAAACAGGTACCCAAGGCCTATTTTCTTTCCCTAAACTGCATTAAGACAAAACCCAGTTGGCACTCTTCGGCCGCATGTCAGTCCCTTGTAAATGTTTTCATAGGTATCAGGGGCACTGTGGCCAGGGAAGACCTTTAAGTGCTGCAGCATGTATTGTGCCACCCTTAAATGCCATGTGTCTTTATACACACACACTGCCATTGCAGGCTGTGCGTTTTGGTGCATAACAAAGTGAAGTCGACATGGCACACATCCCTTGTTCCATGCCTACAACCCACTGCCCTGGTATAGGCCAGCCACCCCTCTAGCTATATGCACTGTACCACTTATGAGGGTACAGGTGCATGAGCCCTGTACACCTACAGTGTCTAAACCAGTTCTTAGACATTGTAAGTGCAGTAATACCATTAAGAGTATATTGTACTGGGAGTTTGTCATTACGAACTCCACAGCACCATAATGGCTTTACTGAAAACTGGGAAGTTTGGTATCAAACTTCTCAGCACATTAAACCCACACTGATGCCAGTGTAGGATTGAATGAAAAATGCACTCAGAGGGCATCTAGGCAATGCCCTTGAAAAATGACCTAACTCTAGTGTCCTGGCTGAGTGGCTGCTCGCCAGCTGTCACCACCAGACATGTTTCTGGACCCCTGGGTCGAGAGCCTGCTGCTCTTCAGGGTCTGGCACAATGCACATCCTGGGATGAGGTGCCAAGCCTCCTCCCCCAGGATGGGAAGAGTCAACAAAGGGGAAGTTTCAAAGGCTTTCCGCCTTTGTAAGCTACCCCAGCCATTTGCTGCTTCCAGCAGCTGGCCACCACTGGTTCTGACCCCCCTACATTGGGCGTGGTAATCTGCAGGAAAACCATGTGAGGAAGGGAGGTGTGCCCCCCTTTGCTATCCCCACCCCTCAGTTGGGGATGGCGAGTTGAAGCACAACGCTAAGTTCCCGCCATCTTGCAGATGGGGGACCCAGCCTACCAGAGAGAGGCATATGCACCTCTCCCACTGGAGGGTGGTATAATAGGAGGTGTACCCACCACAAGGAAGGTACCCATCGGTCTCGACCTTTACTTACCTGTAACGCCCCTACATCTAGTATTTAGGGGCAACCCTGAACCGTGCCTCCTCAGAAAAGAATGTTCAAGAAGAAGGACCGAAGAATCACCTTTGAAATCAACAGGACACCTGATGCCAAAACAGCACCCTGCACCCAGCTGACCCTGGCCCGCTGCGGGTGTACTTTTGGGGGCTAACTCAGATCACCCTTTGCCCTGTAACACCAGTAGCTTTGCTCCCACAACCTTGTGACCTGCACATGAGCAGTCACCAACCGGAGGTCCCCTATCCCCCCATTGGATAACATTGGGCCTAAACACTCTGCACCCAGCTGCCCTAGTGCCCCTGAGGGTCCTTTCAGAGGGCATCCTTGACCCAGGAGGAACTCTGCTCTAACCCCGGAAAACGAACTCCTAAACCCAAATACTTACCTTGAAACCGATCACCTCATTTCCTCCCATAGGACTGCTTTCTTGTGAAAATTGTTTTAAGTGTGGAGTTGGTTTTGAATGAGAACTTGAAAAACTGCAAATATCTAACAACTGCTTCACTTACCTTTTCTCTAGGAATTGTCCCAGTGTGACATCTAGGCATATCACACGGAGTAGAAAAAGTAATCCATAAAGTAATCTCTAAAGTAATCTAACCTTAATTTCCTCTGTATTCAAAGTATTTACAAATCTGTAACAAAGTCCTTTTCATTCAGCTTGCTTGTATTGTTCAACCGGCCTTGAAAAGTACCATTTACGCTTACCTGTGCCAAACTTGCTTGGTTCTAGGAAATTTAACCAAATAATATTTGTATACAATCAAGTTGGTCTGAGTTCAGTCTTTGAGTGTGTGACGTCATTTCTTGCCTGAGTGTGTTCAACAAATGCTTAACACTACCCTCTGATGAAGCCTTACTGCTTGCCCACACTACCACAAATAGAGAGTAAGGTGCGATCTACTTTTCCCTCTGCCAACTTTTGGGGTTCTACTGTACTCTGTGCACACTATTGCTCATTTTGGTATGGTACATACAAAGCCTGCTTCCTACAATCCATATACTCAGACTAACTTCTCTATGCTGAGGCTGCAAAATCCAATCAAAGGAATTAATTTCAGCCTGTAATTTGCTCCTTGGATTTTAACCACGTTATGTCAATCCAGTAATATACTTTTTTTTTTTAGCAGGGTATCCAGGTATCAAGGCAACTGTCTAGTGAATGCATCCTCTGCGCAGAAAAGCCATACCTCCACAATTGCCCGCATTGACCTATTCCACCAGCAGAGCTTGGTGTTCAGCATAGGAAATTCTTCCATCCACCCTGCTACATATCTCCAGTTTCTGGAAGTAATCCTAGATGCACAGATTAGTCAGTATTTTCATTAAGACTATATCTCAAAATCTCTGGTAATGAGCACAAGTTTTTGAAGTGTAGCTCAGTCATTGCTGCTGGGTCTCATGGTGGCCTGAATAGCACGAATACCACTCTACACTGCCTCTTATGGATGAGATCACTTCAGCAGGAGCTGTTTCTGCAATGGCAACGATCATTGGAGACACTTTCAAAGTCACTTAGTACCTTAAACAAGTTTTGCTGTAGTAGAGATGCCTAAAAAATCTAAAAGCATGTCTTACATTTCAGCCAGCATAAGCCAGACATAGTATGACAAACATCTTGACGTAGGATTTTGGGCCTTACATGCTTTACCCTTCCACAAGAAGCCTTTGGTCGCTGGAAGAGAAATCTCTTCTCAATGTTATGGAGATGCAAGTCGTCCATATGGGTCTGCTACCATTTCTGCCACTACTGTCAAACCAGATCTTTCACGAGACCGCTATGGTGAGGACCGTTAAGTCCATCTTCCAGGGACCCAGAATGCACATGCGAATGCCCTCAGCCTTTTTCTTTCAGATTGCCAAGAAGGGGAATTTCACCAAGATCAACCAGTAAACCTTTATGAAGTGGGCCCCTGAACTTAATCGATTTACCATTCTTAAGAAGAAAAAATGCCAGTCCTATGCATGCTGATAGTGGCAACTAAGCTCAGTGGGCAGTCCAGTCTTGATGACATGGTCATTAGTTTGTCTTTCTGCTGTTTCCGTTCATCCCCCATGTTCTGCAGCAGGCAGAGTTATTCCCTGCTGCTTATTATCGTAGCAAGACCAAACCAGTCATCGTATCCCATCTTCTCCACCTATCCCCCCATTTGTGCTGAGAAACTATCTCAACCTTTTATCCAGGCACAACGGAAAGGGCTTATGCCACAACTTGAACTCTGATGCTTACAGCCTGGATGTTAACCACCTAGAATTTGATCAGTTAGACATTTTTGAGGTCTTCATATCAATACTAGCTGAGGTGGCCAACTCTTCTATGACAAAGACCTATCATGCCAGGTGGAAGCATTTCTGAATACGGTGCAAGAGTAAAGGTCTAAATCCCATTTCCAGACAGTTGCATCAAAGTCTGCTGTACCTTCTTCACCTTGCCTGAGAAGGCCTGAAGTACGCCTCTGTCAAAATTCAGCTGTTGGTGATATTCAGGACCATTACCTGTGTCATTCTTCCAGATTATCATTAATTAGTTCATGAAAGGTCTCTTCCTAGCCTTCCCTTCAATAGATATCAAAGTCCCATAGTAGCTGAACTCAGTACCATATGTTATCTCCTTTTGAGCCCATGGATAAGATGGAATTAAAGTACTCTCTTGTGGAAGACAGCCTTCCATTTGGCTCGGACATCTGCAAGAAGAGTGCGAGAGCCCCAGCCCAAAGATTACCTTACGACTTTTATTTGAACTAGTTTGTTATACTTCATTCTTTCCAAATCCTTAGGCTTCACCTAAAAAAGCACTGCATTCACTTGATGTTCGCAGGAGCATAAAATATGGACAGAGCCAAAAACTTGTATTTGATCGGCTCTTTATCTTGTTTGGTTGCCAAGGCAGGTGGGCAACCAAAGGGGCTGCCCTATCTCAGAACATGGCTTTGCCCTCTGCCCCTCAGCCTGTGTCATTTTCTGCCATAAAAAGAGCTAAGAACCACCTTATAAAGGGAAGGAGTCCACAAGACTTATGTTGGTGACAGTGATTCTCTATGTGGGAGTGCTTCTCTTGGACATCTAGTACGTGGCAAGGCAGAGAAACATACACACATTCAAGCATTACAGCTTGGAATCTATTGCAACAGATTTGTCTCTGGATCAAGCTACCAAGCAGTATGGCTTTCAATTATGGCAAGCCTCCTTCCACCTTTTTACATAGCTTAGATATTAGTTGCTATTCTGATTCAAGCATGTGAACCTCTTAAAGATCCAGTGCTGGAAAAGAAATTAGTGACCCTTAATTCCAGTTCACAAACATTGGTGTGATTCATAGATTCACTTGAAACTCTTCCTCTTCCCCCCGCCCACCCCGGGCAAAGGCACCCTACTCATTTTAGTAGGTCTTTCACAATTGTGCCATGAGCAGCTATTATTTGTGAGTAATGTGCTCGCCACTGTCCCCTCATTTCAAACATTGTTTTATTATCAATTTCATATAGATAAGCTATCAGTGCATTACAGTAAGGGCAGTTATCATTACTGGTGCAGATATATAGCTGGATCTTGTATTCAACAGATAATGACAAGTTACTGTTTATCTATATTTCTATTGGATCGGTTGTACTGCATTGCTATAGTCCTATGAAAGCAACAGCAAACAGTAAAATTTTAGATATACCTCCTTCTCCCCCGAGTCCCCGATCTGCCCAGTGTTTATTGTAATGCATCCTTCCAGCTGTGGTGATGCCATGCATTGCTGGTGGTCATGTATTTGTCTACAGTTCAGTTGTAGTATTAAGTAAGTGGGGGAAGCGCCAGTAACTGTCACCTCTAAAGCTGAAATTTCAATTGTTTAAAATTAGGTGACTGTGCTAATATGTACTGGTAGGAATATGGCCATTTTAACACTGCGTCTTGCTAGTTAAGAAGTGCACAGGATTTCCAGATTGATGATGGGGGAATGTTTCTGATTTGTGCATATATGAAAGATACCAATGCTGGAGAACTGGACTTACAGGTGAGTAACCAATTCCTTTGATTGGCCGGCTGATCAAAGCGCCACCTTTTCAAAGGCTATTTTGCGATAATCAGATGACTATAGACTACCTTTGTGAGCTCAGTCTTCATCTTTGTTGCAAAATTCAAACTACAAGCAACAGTGTATTCAGTACTTTACTCAAACACTAGTCCGGTGTCTCACTCAATCAAGTGTCTCTACTTGTGGAAACTATGGTCTCATGTATCTTTCTGGTGTGGGATGCAGTGCTGCATAGAGATTTCCATAGAAATGACTAACAACCAGTGATGTCAGAGTTTAGGGAACTAGGACAGTACTGTTGGTGTCAGAAGAAGAATGTACTAGCTGAAGTTTTCCCACCACTTCTTCCCAAACAGTGGTAACAGATGCTTGGGGAATGTGGAGAAGAAATGCCACTAAGATATGTTGTAGTTGGCAGCATTTCATGTTGCATCAAAATATTTCCTTCCTGCTATCATCACTGGACATTTTCTACAAACAGATACATGTCCACCATGTAGTGACAAACCGGGCATGATAACATCCAGGGTTCTGGCTCAGGAAGCTAAGTCCATTTGCCATTAGATGCTGGTGAATGAATGGCAGTCCGTCCACGACGATAAATCTACCAGGTCTTGTAAAAAAACAATAAGAAAAGTTGTTCTCGTTTAAGAAAACACAAGAGGATCTTAAATGCCATCTCTGTGCAAAAAAAGAAAAATATGTGCCCACATGTGCCCTCTGGGTTTTGAATATACAGTTAATGGAAAATGCTTTATTTGGTTGAGAGCATTTGTCTGTTTTATGCTCTGATGTCTCTCCTTCCCTAAGTGATCACCAAGTAAAGATTAAGCCACTCAGATGATCCTCATTGCTACAGAATGGTCAATTCAGTGGATGTCTGCTGATCGTCTGCAGCTTACCTCTATCCTATAGAACAGCCTTCTTAACAGGCAAAATCTGCTTTCGAAAAATGTGAGACAGAATCCTAGAATGTAATTGCTGAGCTGAACTGCATGGCTAATAAGTGCTTGCGATATAGACACTTGAACCCTCTAGGTGATTGTCTGGCCATCTTGAAATGAAACGCTCTTCAATGAGAACATCATGTACTTTAAATGAAACCTGTTCTGCCTTTTGTGTGTCGGCAAGTAGAAAGACCCAAGAACATGCCATCAGGAAACGGTACTAGCTTATCATCTTTACTTGACAGAATCTGAAAGAAACACGTTAGTTAGATACCTAACCTTAAAATATCCCCAGGCGTCAGGCTGGATCCGGAAAGTTTTGCGTAGCAGTACCCCTGCGCGTCAGTAGGTGTCATATGCGGCTCCCCGTCCGTCGTCGGGATGACGTCAGTTCTTCTTTTTTCCACGCCAGCAGCGCAGGTCCGGAAAAAAAAGCAGTACCTTAGTCATTTTTTGACTAAACTTTTTCGATCCTTTTTGATCACTACTAGAGTCTTTACGACTCTCGGTGCCGGTAGGAATGCCCGGGTTCAAGCCCTCTACCGACTGCAACCGACTTATGTCAGTTACCGATCCCCACCGCCGGTGCCTCTATTGCCTTGGGGCCCACCACGACGACCGGTCGTGCCCTGACTGTTGGGCCTGGACGTTGAAGGCTCGGCGGGAGCGTTCTCGTAAGCGCCTCGAGTTCCGGCATTCGGCCCCGTGCCCCTCCAGGTCCCGGTCCAGGAGACGGTCGAGGGACCAGTCGCAGGGCCACAGTCATCGAAGCTCGGCGAGTCGTCACCATTCGTCGGGCTCCAAGTCCTCAGGTAAGAGGCACAAGAAGTCGAAGAGACGACATCACTCTTCCGACTCCCCCCGCCGCTCGCACGATGTGGCCGGGGGTTTGGGCGACTCCGCGGCCAGCTCCATAACCGCCGGTCCCTGGGCTGAAGGCGGAGGTGATCGAGGCCTTCCTCATGGCCATGAGGTCCCTCTCTCCTCCGTTGGGGGGACCCACGGCCCCGACTGGGAGTCCATGCGGGCCGGGTGCTTCGGCCCCGGCGCCGTCGGCGACTTCGGTCCCGGCACCGCAGGCCCCCGCTGGATCCGGTTCCGGATCAGGGTCGCTGCTGGTCGACCTTACAGCCCCGCCGGCGTCGACCCCCAGGGTGTCGCACCCGGCACCGTCCCCTCGCGGTGCCGTCCCTGATCCCTCCCTCAGTCCCGATACGGCGTCGACGCCGCATTTGACGCCGGCTGAGGAGCAATTCTTCTTTGATCCGGCTCCATCCTTTGACCCTGAATTTCAGGAGTTGGAGGACAAGGGAAATTAGGAGGGGTCTGAGGACCCTCTGACACGGGAGTGTCAGTCATTTCAGGACTGGACAGACGAGCTAGGGGAAGCTAGTGGTCTTGACACTTCACCTGACACTGGCTTTGTCTCCCCTCCTACCATGGCTACGAAGCAGGGGGCTGCTTATAGTGTGGTGCTGACGAGTAGGCCAAGGCCTTGGCGCTTACGCTCCCCGTCGCAACTGTGAGGTCTAACATCCTCACTGAGGTTCTTAAACCGCAGACATGCTCTCCGGAGCCTCTACTGCCGTTTAATTTGGCTCTCATGGACGTCCTGTTGGGAACCTGGTCCAGGCCTGCTACAGGTCCCCCTGTAGATAGGAACGTCGCCAGGCGCCACCGCCCAGCTCCGGGCGACTCTAGCTTCCTGTCCACCCACCCCACCCCCGAGAGCCTGGTTATCCAGGCCTCTACTTCCCAATCCGCATTCCCGACTGCACCCCCAGATCGGGAATCCAAAAGGTATGAACAGTTTGGCAAGAAACTGTTCTCCTCCCTCAGTTGTGGGTTGCGGTCAGTCAACACCGCTTGAATTTTCGGCTGTTATTCCCACTCACATTGAGTTGCTGTGGCTGCTTGTCAGCCTCTTTCTTGGGCACCATTCTCTCTTCTTAAGTTGATTAGTCATTTCCTAGAACGATTCATCAAAGAGTTCCCTCCAGTCAGGAAACTATCCAGTCCTTAATCTTATGCTTTTTAAACTGATGAAATCCACTTTTGGCCGATCCACAACACTGATTTACAACACTTTTTACAAGGTTGTTTTTTTAATATATTACTTCAGCCAGCAGAGTGAATTGGCTTCATGCTCTTAATACAGTGGAATTGTTCACTTTGTTCCTTTGAAATACAATGTACCTAAGTACAACTCCTTCCTTACCTAAAGTTATTTCTGATTTCTAAATGAATAAGCCAATAACCTTTTGTACAAACTATACCTCTCTGAGATAGAGGTTGTTGCATACCCTAAATATTAAGAAGTCTGCGTTGCTGTTTATAAAAGATCCAAGAAATTAAGCAGGACAAACTGCTCTTTGTAATCTATGGAGCTGTTCATATGTCCATGCATTCTTCTTAACTGACTTGGACAGTCTTCTGCATTAACACTCTTTAAGAATGCTAATAGACATTTAATCTGGTAATGCGTAATCCCATTCAGCAAGAGGAAAACAAATTCTGCTGTTGTGATGAGAAATGTTCCTATTGACGATATTTGAAACATTGCCACCTAGTCCATATTTTTTTAAGCAATAAGTTTGGACTCCAGACTGTAAGAGATCGATTGGTTGGTCAGGCTTTGCCACATGGTTTATTTGCTTAAGAATTTTGTTTTGTGGTCCTGTGCATTCTCTTAAAGTTGGGTTAACTTGCTACTGTAATTTAAAAACATTTTAGTGGGAATCCGATTGTGACGGAGAAAAGGTTACTTTGTTGTAAGCGTAGTTCTTCACAGTGGGCATTCTCTTTAAGATTATGAAAGCCCCGCCTGCCACTATACTAGAACATGCATTTATGACTTTTGTGTCTTCCACTGTGTATTTGACTTCATTCTTTTAATAGTGTAATCTTGCAAGGTTATAAAAGGAGGCTGGGCTAGTATTCACTGTTTTACAGTGATATGCACTATGGTCACGTTTTCAGTTTTTATTTTTATTCTGAAAGGTATTTTTTGGTTGTTTGCAGCCATAGGTTTGATTTTTGGCAGATTAACAACAATTAATATATCCTAATTGGGCATATTTTAATTTGGAAAATATGAATTTATTAGTGAAAATGTGTTCAAGGAGTCTCATACATTCTCAGTTACATTCTTACACCTTTAATGAATTTTGAGAGATTACACTTGGTGAAGAACTAGGAATAGTAGTAAGCTGTGGTTCTCCATTGTGGGGGTCTTGGAATTCATGAACAAAATACCCTCTCCCTCATTCAGCCAGGGGTATAGTTAGAAATTGCTGTGGCAGTGGAGCACTGAGATTCCTTAAATGAGTTGTGTTAGACATCTTTCATTCAAAGGGTAATACTAGTTAACATTTCCGTATTTTTTGTTTTTAAACTTTTTGGAGGGTCAATTAAAGCCTATTTTTAGCCAAATATATTATAGTCTGCCAGTTCCCTTTGCTGTTACTTTTGGTGTGGGTGGGACAGTGTTAAGGGTGTAGCACTGGCTATTATCGGAGCTACTAGGAGTTGCGTCATAATCTAGGAAGTGTAAAGAAAAACTGTGTGGATGCATGTTTATCTTAGCTTCTCCCCCAAGATGGTTGACTTGGAGAATATCCCACACAACATAATGGTTTTTAACAAAACCCGTAAAATGACAAAACTGGGGCAGTTTAAATGCAAGCATATAGGGTAAAACAGTGTTTATGATGTCAATCCTTGTTCTTCAGATTCTTAAAAACATTTACTGTCACTTTCAGCATTCTACCGAAAGCGTCAAACTGGCGGGTTTAAATGACAGCCTTGACTTCTCCCTGGACAGTGATAATAGCATGTCAGCACCATCTCCTACCAATACATCGAAGACTAGTCCATTGAATACATCAAGCTGCTCTCAAGGGTAAGGTACCTTAAGTATATAGAATGTTACATATCAATCCCCTAATCTCTTTTTTTTTCTGGTGAATTTATAAGTGGATGGATATTGTTGTTTTTTTTTGTGAAAAACTTTATTGTGCAAAAATATAATTACAAGTATGGGCCTACAACCACAGGGGCCGGCCGCTAGAATCTGCGAAGCAATTGTAGAAACTCAAACAGCAGCGACCGCTCTCCAGTGGTCAGACATAGTCCAGGATACCTTTCCGGCAACACAGGATGTACGTGTTTTAATTTTTTTAAAACAAAACAGAAAGAAAACAAAAGAAAGAAACTCTAGGTGAGAGGCGTTCTAGACGATGTCGAGCTCCGATGGGGGGGGGGGCCTACAATACCAAATAAGGAATCAGGAGGACATGAAAGATGAGCAGGGGGGGGGGGGTAGTGGGGAGGTCAGACAATAGGAGAAAGGAATAAATCGTTCCGGGAACCTCAGTATCGGGGGGGAAAGTGGGATCTCCAAAGTGTCTTCGAAGGGGGGTGTGCAGATTTTCCCTCGGTAGGCGTTCCATTGACCCCAAATTTTACTCCACGCCCTAGGCTTGCCCCTAGCCAAATATACCGTCTTCTCTCTAAACATGCACCAGTCCATATTCTCCTTCCATACCGAGACGGTGGGAGGCCGTGGGGAACCCCATAGCTGCGCAATATCTCTTTTTGCGATCATGTTCCCCAGTGCCGCCCACCGGGCCTGAGCTACGTTGTAATCATTCGGCTCCCACACATTCAACAGACATCTACGAGCCTCAGTCAGCAGAGCGACCCCAGTTACACATTCCATGACCGCATGCACCAGTTGGCAATACGCCGCCACCTCCCGACACTCCCAGAGGATGTGGAGAAAGGTGGCACTCATTCCACATCCACGCTTACACAAACCATCAAGTTTTACCGGGCCGTGCACTCTCGACGCCTGCAGGATCGCATCTCGGTCTCTAAAGTGGAAAAGTTTTGCGATGATAGGCCGCGGAGGAGCGCCCGGCTTGGGCTTACCACCCGGAACACGATGTGTACGCTCCACCGCGTAAAACTTGATGAGTCCAGAGGGGGAAAGATGGTTCAGGACGAGATCCTCGACCAGGAGATCCACCGAGAGAGGCTCGGGATTTTCTGCAATACCTATGACGCGAATGTTGTTACGTTGCGCCCTGTTCTCAAAATTCTCCAGCCGGTGGGACAACAGGTCATTGACCGATTTCAGATTGCCAACTTCTGTCTGGAGTTCCGACACATCGACCGTGAGGCTGGAAGTCTTCAGGTCCAATAACTTCACTTTCTCATTGGTCTAGGACAGGTCGGCCCCGATTAAGGTGACATCAATAGCGACCGTGTCGATCTTACGAGCCAGTGCCTCACATTGCTGGCCGATGGTCTCCTTCATATTGGAGATGGCGCCCATAATGTCCTGCAGGGACAGGTCAACAGGCGCGGTCGGGTCCTCTCTGGCATCCTCTGGGGTACGACTGGAGAGGCCCGGGGATCCTTTGGGCTGAGTGAATCGGTCCATAACATTTGTCTGGACCAGTCCCCCACGAAGAGGTGTCTTTGTCTTCCGCTTCTCAGCATCACCCCTGCCAGACATGTTGGAAGATGCGCCCCGGAGGGGCCCGCGAGACCTGGTGAAAATGGCCGCCGGCAGGCCGGGCACCAACAGCGCACAAAAGCTGGCTCGTACAGCGAAAACAAAGTCACAAAGTGATCCAAAAGGCTGTGATGTTGAAGCGGTGCTTGCATTAAATAGAGGCTGGACTGGCCCCCAGCCGAGCGAAACGGTCTCTCAATCAAACCGTGCCGGGGTCCAGGAACGAAACAGAAAGTAGTGATGGGGCTCCCAAGGAGACCCCACTGCCGTTGTTGTTCAACTTCGTCCCGGATCCACCAGTTGCCCAGTCCCTGGCTTGCCTCCAGGTGGGCCCAGAAAGTTCTGATCGATGTAGTTTTGGTTGCCCAAGTCCGATTTAAGTCCTGAAAAGAGTTATGGACTCAGCCGAGGTTCATCTCAAAGAATCCGTCCAAGAAAGCAGGATATCAGGATAAATTGCAAAGGGTGGCGAGGGTCCGGGGAGCCCTGTGCTCACGCGACCATCTTGCATGCGAGCTAAGCTCCTCCCCAATCCCCTAATCTCTTGGTTGATAAAAAAAATGTTGACCAGGCTGTTAGTCTCATTGCTTCACCCCATCACATTCAAGACACTACACAACTTGGGCACCACCTATCTGAACAGTCTCATCCCCTTCCACCAACCACCGAGACACCTCAGCTCTTCAGGACTCCTACTTGCACACATCCCATACATACACCCTACCAGATAAGGAGGATGTCTGTTCTCTTACATCCATCGTAAAGTATGGAATGGCTTCCCTTTCCACATCTGAGCCACCTCCAGTTTTCAATTCCACAAGAAGCTGATGACCTGGCTTTTCAATTAATCACTGTACCATAAGCAGTGCTAGGTCCACAAACATGCGCAATGCCAAGATAGCCTTATGGGTGATAGTGCATTTTACAAATACACGTAACATAGCAACACCATAGTGTATTTTGCAAATACACATAAAAGGAACATCAGAAAACCTCATAAGTTCGTTCTGCACAAAATGTTCAACAGATAGCATTGCTGACTGCACAAAGTTAACATGAAGTTTTGAGAGATGATTTATATTTACATTGTTACTTTGCAAGAGAATTGAATGTGGGTTTTCAGAGTGAGTTGGCATGTGCTGATTACACAGTTATTTTTGGTGAGCACAAATAGAAAACCACTTGCAGGAAAGTTCATTTTAATTCATGTTCATATTAGTATTTTAGCGGAGAGTAGGAAGTTGAGGGATTTCACCCTCTGCTTAAGTAAACATTACAAATTGTGTCAGAGTGGTAAAAGGGAATTTCTGTACAATGTTATAATGTTCAAAGGTTGTTGATGAGAGCTCATTGATTTACCTAAAACTTTAACATTTCCACTGCAACCATAAGCCTCACTTGCACACAGCAGCAGATACATTGATGTGCTAATGAAAGACATGGTTCTCCCTATTAAAGCCAAGTTACTTGTTCTCTCACCCTCTCTCCCTCTTTGTCCTCCTTCTGAATGAGTTATATGGTCCCATGAAGGGGTGCCTAATGTCTATTAAGGCCTCTTTAGGGACCCTAAATTAGGACCCCCATCAGCAACTCAGGAAAATTACTATAGTCCTCACTAAACGTTGTTTCCCTGAACAGCAAAGTAGTTGAGACAAAAAATCCTAGGCTATTGTAAGGAGCTAGCAGGCGACATAGTACTCCTCCAAAAAACGAAGAAAGGCTGGGTGTTAGAAGTGACTTGCTCTGAGGCCTGCGGTAAAACAAAATGGGGTTCTTAATCTACTCTTCAAAAACTCTAGTCAAACAGTAATCGCATCTGAACATGACACCAAAGTCAGATGGCTACTTAATAGACTGAACTACAGGGCACGTCATCTTTACATCATAAATATATATGACCCCAAAGTATATGATCCAACAGTCTAGCCTACATGTAATAAGATATTAGCAGACATACCACGAAACTTGAAAAGGATAGTGGATGGGGATTTAAACCTCCCAATTGACCCCGTTCTAGATCACCACTCAGCGTTAAAATTCAGAACCCCGGGGAACATTAATATCTGCTCAACCTATGCTGTGTCTGGAGATTCCACTACCCAAAAGGTAATGCCTTTATATTTTAATCCCTGCCACACTCTAGTTTTTCCCCCATTGACTATCTCCTTGAAGATGCTTCACTGGTAAAGGACACTGCCAATGCAAATATCCACCCTATCCTCATCTCAGGCCACGCTGCAAACTCAATGTTCATTCTTAACCATCCCGATAAAGGAGATAATCAAAGGTTTGCGCTTAAACACTGAAATACTAGAAAGTGAACCAGACATTGCGTTTCTACAGAATGAAATAGAACACTTTAGAGAAAATGAATACTCAGTCAAATCAGTGGTAATTCTGTGGGATGCATTTAAGTGCTCCATAAGAGGGCAAATCATTAAACGAATGTCCAAAAAAAACCTGCGAAATTAAGACATTACAATCTCAAGGCACTAAAATAAAAAATTAGGAAGCATTTAGACACTTTAACTGCAAGTCCCTACTTGAGGATATCCAGCAATTAATGTATACCTCGATGTACACGTAAATTAATCCAAACAACTTCTATTTCGTAACAGAGCAGGCAAAATGATATTTGAAGTTTTTAAAGATGTTTTTACCAAAAACTTTACACCCCACAAATGTCATGGGACAAATCAAAGTTCCTAGAGTGCCTCAGCTCCCTCCCTGCTGCTTTAGTCTCCAACATGGATAGAGTGCGCATTAATCAGCCAATAGAAATGGCGGAGATTGGTAAAGCAATAAGTTCAATTCATTCTGGGAAGGCACCTGGCCCTGACGGCTTCCCTACCATTTTGTGTAAAATATTCACTACCGCAATACTGGTCATTCCCAAAAAGGGCAAGGATCATTCGGATCCCAAGAATTTTCGACCCATTTCACGTCTAAATATGGAAGTCAAAATGTTTGCCAAAATCTTAGCCAACACATCCTTTTAGATGATATACGGAATGGGCAATGAACTCCTCCTACACAGTGCTTATTTTGAACCTGCGGTTTCTGGTGCTCAGCAGCACCGACGGTATGGTAGTCTGTAATATGGTAGCGTTGTTAGCCTAATTTGGAGAGAGCACGATAAGTTATGTTGGAGGCATGTGAGCTGTAGATCACATGCAGTTAGCTTGCGTTTGGTCCGGAAGTTTGCAATTTTTTTTTTTGTTCGAGGAAGTCTTTCCAGTCACGAGGTAGGTGACTCCTCCTTTGGTTGATCGTGTGCATGGGCATTGGCTCCATCGTTAGATAATTTTTTTCCGCCATCAGGTCCGAATGTGTATTGCTGCGCTCCGGTTCGGCACAGTTTCTTGGACCCCTTCAACACACAATCCACTACCCTCAACAGTATTGTTATCAATCGCGGCTTCCCATTCTTCGGGTATCGTCTCAACTCAAAACAACTTCTATCGGAAAACACGTGGCGGCTTTTCTGGGCTACCCACGCCGACAACCCCAGTATTCGAAGGAACGGACTCCTTTCAAGTTCTGTTCAGGATATCGTGCTAAGTTTCCACACACCGACTTGCACAAAGTGTGCAACCTCTGCCTGTCCCTAGAACACCACAAGAAAGACTGCGGCGTGTGCTGATCGTTTAGATTGAAGAAGAGGCTTCGTGCCCGCCTGGCTCGACGTCTCGAGATGAAACACCAAAGCGGCTCCGCACCGTACATCTTCGGCGAAGATTCTGACACAGAACATCACGCTCAAGGAGCTGAGGAAGAACAACAACATATCTGTGTCCGAAGCAGACTCCGACATGGAAGAGGAGGAGCAGGTTACTCCGGATCAGCCTACTGTGAGTAAAGATACCCCCTTGCCCCCTCAACAAACAAAGAAAAAGGCTCCAGTCTTTCCTCTGCCTTCGGGCCTAGGTTGTCACTGATAAAAAGTTTCCGACGCCCCGCCCCCGTGCCCCGCTCCGAAACACAAAGACTAGCCTTCCGACTCTGGCTCGAGCCGGCCCCATATCAGTGCCGAACAGACACCTTCGGCACCAAAATCGAAACATCTCCTGGTAACAATTCCACTGTTACTGAAGAATCCACCTTCCGCACCGAAAGGCTCGGAGTCGAAACCTTAGATGCCGAAACCGGCGAGTAAGGAGAAAGAGACTCCGTCTAAAGAGCCGAGGCCTGATACTCTGCCTTCGGATCCGAAGCAGAGAAAACTAGTTATAAACCCTGATACAGGACATATCCATGCCACCCTTCCAAAGAAACATAAAATAGACCAGCCAGAGGATTACCACATTCCTCTCAAAAAGAAAAGTGTGGGTACTAACCCTTCGCCCCCTTACATTCCACCTCTTTCTCCCATTGATCTCAATTTACTTATTACACCCTCAAATTCACCACCACTATCACCTGACCCACAGGATGGCGTGGATGGGGGAGGAGGATCAGGATAGGCCACATGACACCGACCCTTGGGAGGATTATCATACTGACCCCAATACAGATAATGACCCTGATCTGTATCCGTCCAGACCCTCCCCACCTGATAACATTTATATGTTGAGCTTCTTAACAGCAAACAAAACAGGTGATGGACAGAATGTGGATCAATGTCACACATTCACCCCAGTCCAAAGATCTGGGCCCAAATCCATCGTTTTTTTGCACTCCACACCACCCTGGGTTAGACAATGGCGATATGCAAATCAGCTCTGACCCTGTGCCCCATGGGAACAGTCCAGTCCGAACTACAAAAGCCATGTCCTTCCCAGAACGAAATCAAGCATCCGAGGACCGGACCGGTTTCGAGGTAACAACTCTCACCAGCCCGGCTAGCTTGACTCCAGTGGTGTGGAGTGCCTGGGACCCACGTCTGAGCATCCCCAACGCACTTATGGCGGTAATTGCAAACAAAACAGGTGATGGACAGAATGTGGATCAATGTCACACATTCACCCCAGTCCAAAGATCTGGGCCCAAATCCATCGTTCATGAGCTTCTTAACAGGGCTGCTCAATATCTCAGGGTGGAGCTCCATAAAGAGACGTTAGAAGGGGATTTCCTCTTTGAGAACCTTCTTCCTCTCAAGGAGCCGCTCATACATTGCCAATGCTTAAAGGCGTATTACCTACACAGATGACATATTTAAAGGTCCTGTGAGGGCAAGAATTATTACACCTAGGGCGGAGAAAAAAATATAAGCCTGCCCCTACTGACCCCCAGGCATGCTTAGTTGAGAAACTCAGGATTCAAGCCTGAGGTGCAAACCTCCATTCTAAACCAACCATTTAATAAAACTGAACATCTCTTTGGCCCAGTGGTTGATACCTTGCTGGAAAAAAATGAAGGACATGTAGGTCGCAAAGTTCAAGGGGGCTTTGCAGTCACCTACCAATAGGGGTTCCTTTCGCTGCTCCTATTACAGGGGTGGTTCCAAAAATGCATCCACCAAAAATCCCTCCTCCTCTTACAAGGGCAACAACCAATCCCCCTCATCAAGATGTTATTTCAGACGAGGTTTTAGAGGAAACAACGGTAATGGATGAGGCAGAGGCAACTCCACCCGCACTTCCCCCGCAAACAAACAGTGACTTCCTTCCGTTACCGCCCGATCATTCCACTCCTGTCGGGGTACATCTCTCCCAATTCCTACCTGTCTGGAATTCAATCACCTCATACAAGTGGGTACTACAAAGTATGTAGTATGGTTATTGCCTGGAGCTTACAGACACTCCCCCAAATAATCTTGCAAGATCACATGCAATGTCACAAGAGCATCTTTCCCTTCTAAGGCAAGAAGTTCTCTCGCTGCTTGAAAAACACGCTACAGAGCCAGTACCATTACAATACCAGGGGGCTGGAGTATACTCCCTGTACTTCTTAATTCCCAAAAAGGACAGCTCTCTCAGGCCTATAATAGACCTCAGGGAACTAAACCTATACATTCAGTCGGACCACTTTCACGTGGTCCCACCCCAACAAGTACTCTCACTCCTTCAGCAAGGCGACTTTCTGTCCACCCTTGACTTAAAGGACGCCTATTTCCATATTATCCAGTATTGGGGAATCTTTCATAGATTCACATGCCTGAATCATTCCCCGTCGCGGAGGCGGGAGTCCCACGGTAATAATACATACAAAAGCAGTGCCTTAGAAGAAATTTGTAGTAGGCTGACAAGACTATAGGCCCAAAAGGCCCAAAACTTAGCAGCCTATCTACCTCATTATATGAAAAGAACTGAAAGTAGTTCCAACCAATCAGCTGTCAGCACCCTCTAGAACCTTCCCAGCAGAGGCAGTTCTCCTCAGATTTTCACCGCACGTCGTGTGGAAGGGAGTCTCCCTGAGTGCCTACTCAGTTTTTTCTACTTTTAACATCAGGATGTCTGAGAAGAAAGCCCTTTTCAAGGCCTGCAGGACCTGTGATAAAAAGAGGGTCCATGTAGATGATCAGCATAAGGACTGCATCTACTGCCTGCATCCAAATCACATTATGAAGGATTGTAGGATTTGTCGCACCTTCCCTGCCAAAACCATCATGGACAGGGAAGCGAGGGTTCTTCTATGGCTCAAATCATCTTATACGGATGATGAGGACAGAGCTTCAACTTCCAGCAAAAGAGCCAGATCCAGAGACAGCTCTTCTCCTGAGAGGAAACAACATCACAAATCCTCTCATAGAGCTTCAGAACCCAGAAGGAGGTCATCTTCCCCTCCTCTTGACTCTCCATCTTCTCCGCCTTCAGGATCTTCAGCGTCTAAAACGATGAGTAAAGCCCAGGCTAAAACTGTTTCACTGGTGTCTTCTCACACAGTCTCTGACTTCTACCACCTCAAGCTCTTCTGCTACGGTGTCTACTTCTGCTATACCATCACCTATTGTCAGCCAAGGTTTCTTCAAAGAAATCTTCTGGGGCTAAGGACATTTCTTCAGCTTTACCCAAATTGTCGACGACCGTTCCATCGTCAACGAAGTAATCGTCGACAAAAGCCCCGTCGACGTCGAAGTCATCGTCGACTAAGAGCCCGTCGACGTCTAAGATCTCGTCGACGAAGAGCCTGTCAACGACTGGATCATCAAAGAAGAGCCCATCGACGACTGTCCCGTCGACGACTGTCCCGTCGACGACTGTCCCGTCGACGACAGCCCCGTCGACGGCGGTCTCGTCGACGAGAAGTACATCAACAGTAACACCATCGACGACGAGTCCATCGACGACGAGCCCGTCGACGGCAATTACATCAACGATCAGCCGCCTTCAGCACATCTGATTAAGACGCCTAAATCGACAAAGAGTCTTGTCATTTCCAATACTCCACCTGCAAGAGTCTGGCCTGCTTTACCTCAAGTGTTTCATGCTTCACCTGTGGCATACACTCATTTTTAGTTGTAAACCTATCATAGGCAGGACTATGCTAATATTTATCCGCTACATTTTGGAAACATATGTTTAAGAGGAGGAATCTGATGAGGAGGATAGAGACGAAGAAGGTCCCTTTGGGATTGCTCGCCATCCATCAGAATTACTGATAAAATGTCAGGAAGAGGATGAAGAAGAGGATATTCAGGAGCATTTCTATCAAGAGGATTTGTCTACACCTTTTTATAGACAACCATATAGAGCTCCACGTTCGGAGGAGACAAGTCATCTCCCTCCTTCTTTGATTCAGGACTTACAGGACATGTTGGCGGACTATCGCCAGAGGGTCCCGCCTACACCGTCCACTCCAACCGTACCTTCTGTACTGGCGGATGTACCTATGCCTCCACCACCGCAGATTCCAGTGTCGCCAAGACACACTGTAGACCCCACACCACAAGAGGATCACAATACTTCCTCTTCGGATGAAGATGGAAGAGAGGAAGGCGAGCTGCCTCATGACGACGAAACTGGTGATCCGCGGGATGAATACATAATCCCCATGCCTTCGCCTCCTTTGCCGCAACCCTCTGACTCTCCACCTGACGACATTGGCGGCTTTCACAATATCATGCAAATGGCTGCTGCAAGATTTGAACTGCCATTTACTATTGAGCACTCGGACTGTTTTTTGCACGACTTTAAAGAGGAGTATAGGAAAATCACCAGGGCTATACTTATCATAGATTTCATTTGGAAGGAAGGTTTTAAGATTATGAAGACGCCGGCTTCTATTCCTGCAGTCTTTCCTCATATTGAAAAGAAGTATAGAGCACCGCCAGAAACTCCATCTTGTCTGGTGGGCCACCCGCGTCCGGACTCTGTAATCTTGCAAGCTGCACGACAGAGGTCCAAGAATCCATCCACTCCAATCTCTACGCCACCAGATAAAGAGGGCAGAAGATTGGATTTAATAGGGAAGACGTTCTCCACCAATGCTGCATCTTCCATCAAGGCAGCGAGTTCTCTTGCAATTCTTGCCCGCTATGACCGACAGATGTGGTCAGATTTGTCGGAGTTCATAGATTCGATACCAGAAGACCGTCAACAGGAAGCACGTAAGATAGTGCTTGAAGGAGAGAGGGCTGCATCAGAGATAATAGATTGCGCCCTGGACATTGCAAATACTAACTTTAGACAGTTAGTGTGCTGCTGTCCTCTGACGCCCGGGTTGGCTCAGAGCAACCTCCTTCAGACCGGAAGTGCAAACAAAAATCCTTGATATGGCTTACGATGGGGACTCGCTCTTCGGTAAGCACATAGATGACGCCCTACTTACCATTAAGACGGATACCGACGCCGCGAAATCACTTGGTACCCTGCAATATAAGAGAGGCTCTTTTAGAGAAGCAGGGGGTTGTGGTTTTTCTTCTAGGGGAAATTACCACAATCAGCAAAACAGGCAATACCATTCTCAGTATAAACAGCCGTATTACCAATCTTCATACAGGCAATCTACTTCCAGTAATTTCTCTTGTCAGGCTGGAAGACTAAGATCAAATAATCAAGGCAGAGATTCCAACAAACGTCAATGAGCTCTGCCGGACGCCAGTCCAACATTCTCCCCTCCCTGTGGGCGCGAAGATATCTGCCTTTTCCCAACAACGGCGGAACATCACATCAGATCAGTGGGTCCTCGATCTGGTGGAAAAAGGACACACTCTGGAATTCTTAAAGAAACCACCTACGACCCAGCCCAAGGGCCCCCCTCCCCCTCGTCTTCACTTACTGTTCAAAGAAGCCTTAAACATGTTTTGCAAGAATGCGATAGAGAAGGTTCCAATCTCGCAAAAAGGAAAAGGAGTCTACTCTCGCTTCTTCCTCATAAAGAAAAAGTCGGGAGTGTGGCACCCGATTGTGGATTTGCGCAGACTCAACAAATTCTTGAAGAAGCAGAGTTTTCGCATGGTGATGTTAGCAGATGTGCTCAGTTGCCTCAACGAAGGGGACTTTATGGCTTCTCTGGACTTGGAAGACGCTTACTTCCATATCCCTATACACCCCAAACATCGCAAATACTTACGGTTCACGGTGGCTGGCGTCCACTTTCAATTGAAGGTGCTCCCATTCGGGCTGAAATCGGCACCAAGAATATTCACTAAATGTTTAGCCCCAGTTTCTGCAGCACTGAGGTCTCTGGGAATAAAAGTCTTCCCATACCTCGACGACTGGTTGCTCAAAGGACCATCAAAACAGACTACAAGACAAGCTGTCAAAAGTTGCCTTCGTCTATTCTCAAATCTATGGCTCACTCTCAATGCACAGAAGTCACAGTTGCAACCACTCCAAGTATTAACCTTTCTGGGAGCTTCACTGGACACCCAACAGTGCAAGGCGTTCTTGTCTCAGGAACGGCAGAACATACTTCAAAGACTGGCAAGACTAATCTCAACAAAAAAGTCACTTTCTGTCCGAATGTTTGCTTCTCTTATGGGATGTGCACTTCAGCGATTAGCTTAGTCCCATTTGCAAGACTCCGGATGAGGCCGCTGCAAGAAGAGTTGCACCGACAATGGCAACAAATGGGAGGGTCTTTTGACGATTACATCAAGGTAACATCCAGAATCCGGCATGCTCTCCAATGGTGGTCAAAAGGAAGCAACCTGTCTCCAGGTCTCACGTTCCTTCCAACCCTTCTGGAGTGTATCTTGATCACGGACGCATCTATGGAAGGATGGGGAGGTCACCTCCAGGACCTTCAAATTCAAGGCCAATGGTCTCATCAATATCGGCAGAAACACATCAACAGTCTAGAATTAAGAGCCATTTTCCTTTCTCTGCAAGCATTCCTTCAGAGAATTGCAAATTCCTCAGTGCTGGTGCGTAGGGACAATACCACTAGCATGTTTTACATCAACAAGCAAGGGGAGACGAGGTCTCTCTCCATATCGCCGAAAGCTCAAGAGATGTGGGAGTGGGTTATACAACATGGCATACCCCTCAGAGCGGAGCATGTCAAGGGGGTTCAAAACTCTCTAGCCGACAACCTCAGCAGATCTCTCGCAGGTTGCCACGAATGGGAGCTGGAACAAGAACAGGTGAACAAGGTCTTTCGAAGTTGGGGCACGCCAACTCAGAACAGCAAATGCCTTTATTACGCCAGCGGATTTCCTCGACGGCGATCAAGAGGGAATGCCCTGTCCATGAGATGGTCAGGAATCTATGCATACGCTTTCCCCAGATACCGTTAATACCGAGGATTCTGCAAAAGATGAAGAGAGAACACTGCACTCTTCTCCTCATTGCTCCTCGCTGGCCGAGGCAGTACTGGTTCCAAGAACTGCTCCTGCTGTCTCAGCAGCCTCCAATTAGTCTCAAACCGAAACTTTCAATGTTGACAAGAGAAAGAGGTCAGATTCTACACCCGGATCCACAATCGCTTCACTTGCACGCCTGGCTCCTGACTTCTTAGAGTTTAAGGATCTCAAGACAGCAGAGAAATTCTGTCTCAATCCCGTGCTCAGAGCAATATCAGAACGTACCGTTTTAAATGGAGATGTTTCTGTTGTTGGTGTGAAGCAAATAATATTCATCCGCTCCAGGCTCCACCGGAGGATATCCTTCCTTACTTGCTATCACTAGCCAAGGCAGGTCTAGTGTTCTCTTCTATCAATGTGCATCTTGCCGCTATATCCAGATTCAGAAAAACTTTGAACAAGCCATCACTATGTTCTTCCTCACTGATAAAGCAATTTCAGAACGGATTGTTTCGAGCCTTTCCTCCAATTCGACCTCCACCGCCTGAATGGGATCTCAATGTCGTTTTGTCTCAGTTAATGAGGAGGTCTTTCGAGCCTATTCACAGAACTGAACGGAAGTTTTTAACCTGGAAAGTGGCTATTTTACTAGCTCTCACTTCAGCCCGGAGGGTTCGTGAAATTCAGGCTTTCACGATTTCAGAACTAATCCTTCATTTCTCTAAAGACTATGTCACTTTGAGAACAAATCCAAAATTCATTCCCAAAGTGCCGTCTCAATTTTATTTAAACCAGCCGGTAAAGATAAAGACTTTTTTCCCGGATCCAGTCACACCGGCAGAGAAGCCCCTGCACTCTCTTGATGTGAAACGTTGTCTAAAGTTCTATCTTCAGAAACCTAAAGAGATCAGAAAATCTAACCAAATATTTTCTTATGGTCAGTCACATTGGGGCAAGCCTTGACGAAAGCAACGATAGCCAGATGGTTATCTTCAGTAATACAATTCTGTCACGAAAAAGCTAATAAGCCTTTAGTCAGAAAGGTGAAAGCACATTCCACCAGAATGATGTCGACATCGACAGCCCTATTTGCTGGGGTCACGCTGGAGAACATTTACTGAGCTGCTACATGGAAGAGTGTCCATACATTTACAAAGCATTACTGCTTGCAATCGGCATCACAGGACGATACAGCAGTGGGTCAAGCTGTGCTGCAGCATCTTCTTCATTAAGGTTAGACTTTCAAGTTCTCTCATATTGCATTTATGACATACGAGTATAACATAATCCACTGTAATGTTTTGTTTGTCAAATGCTGTTTTTAATATGAAGTATGTTTTCTGAATATAATTTATTAATTTCAAAGGTTTTGGCATTTAAGTATATTTACTTTTCTAGTGCTCTATAACCTTCCGGATGAGTGGAGGATATGTAGAATTACGATTTGTCTCCCACCTTCCGCAAACATGTATAGGTTTACTGCTTGCTATTCTGATTCAGGCATGTGAATCTATGAAAGATACCCCAATACTGGATAAGAAAACAAGTTACTGTATCCATGGTTATCCAGTATTGGTATATTTAATAGATTCACATGCACCCACCCTCCTCCCCGGCAGAACAGTTCTCTATTAGGGATATGTACTTCTCACTTGTGCAGGGAAAATCTGAGGAGAACTGCCTCTGCTGGGAAAGTTCTAGAGGGTGCTGACAGCTTATTGGTTGGAACTACTTTCAGTTCTTTTCATATAATGAGGTAGATAGGCTGCTAAGTTTTGGGCCTTTTGGGGGCTGTAGTCTTGTCAGCCTACTACAAATTTCTTCTAAGGCACTGCTTTTGTATGTATTCTTACCGTGGGACTCCCGCCTCGGCGACGGGGAATGATTCAGGCATGTGAATCTATGAAAGATACCAATACTGGATAACCGTAGTTACAGGTAAGTAACTTGTTTTCTTCCCATTCATCCTGCTCACCGCAAATACCTCAGATTTTTTGGTAGACTGACAACATTATCAATTAAAGTTTCTCCTGTTTGTAGTAACTAGTGGACCCAGGGTTTTCACAAAATGCCTGGCAGTAGTCGTGGCTCATCTAAGAAGACAGCACATCCACATCTTGCCTTACCTAGATGACTAGCTCATAAAAGCCAGCATGCAGCAAAGCTGCCTATGCCACACTTGAAAAGCAGTGCAACTACTTCACGACCTTGGGTTCACTGTAAACCTTGCCAAGTCTTATCTCCAACCGTCCAACATACAACTGTATTTAGGAGCCATAATGATCTAGTGTTGGTGGACATCCGAACCCATCGCCCTCTGCAGTGGTGGAATACACAAAACCTTTCAAAGGGGCGGCCCTTCATCGACCCAGTTCCATTGATGGTGCTAATAGCTCACGCATCGCTCACTGGTTGGGGAGCTCATCTCCAAAAGCATACTATTCAGGGCACGTGGACTCTGCAACAAAAGCAATTCCACATAAACCATCTCGAGCTGCTAGCAATTTTTCTAGCGCTCAAAGCGTTTGAACTTCATCTGGTAGGCAAAGCTGTCCTAATTCACACAGACATGACAGCAATGTACTACATACAAAAACAGGGGGACACACTCTTCAGCTGTCGCAATTAGCTCAGAACATCTGGAGATGGGCCATAATTCACAAAATATATCTCCCTGCAGAAAACCTTCCAGGAGTTAACAACTAGTTTGTTGATCTGCTCAGTCGTCAACGACAACATATCCACAAATGGGAACCCCACCCTCAAGTTCTCCTCCCATTCTTTCAAATATGGGGCTTCCCAGAGATAGAGCTGTATGACACACATCTAAACGCAAAATGCCCAAGCTTCGTGTCCAGCTATCCATACCCGTTGTTCAAAGGCAATGCACTATGGATGAACTGGTCAGGGATATTTGCTTATGCTTTTCCGCCTCTCCCACTCATTCCATTATTGGTTCGGAAGGTCAGACAGCAGTCCCTGACATTAATCCTAGTTGCTCCCACACGGGGCCATCAACCCTGGGTCACAACCCTGTTGGAGTTATCAGTAGTTCCTCACCAAAAATGGCACCTTACTCCCAGTCTCCTCACTCAGAACCGTGGTGGGATAAGGCATCCAGATCCCAGTCATCTCAAGCTTGCGACCTGGCACCTGAAATCTTAGTTTGGCTACCTCAATCTTTCCCCAGACTGCATGAATATCATCAAAGAGGCTAAACGCCCTACTACATGAGCTTGCTATGCAGCACAATGGAAGCGGTTTGTGATATACTGTAATAACAATCAAATTAATCTGCTGGACGCTTCAATCCAAAACATAATTTGCTATCTGTTACATCTACAGCGTTCCAATTTAGCGAACACATCCATACGCTTACATCTTGGGGTACTAGCCGCATATCTGCAGAACAGACAACTTCTGTCTCTTTTCAGAGTGTCTGCTATTAAAGCATCTATTGAAGGACTTGAGTCATTCCCCCAACACTTCCACCTGATCCACTGTGGAACCTCAACATCGTCCTTACCGGACTCATGGGTCCAACATTTGAACCATTGCACAGATGTGAACTACAATTTCTCACTTGGAAGGTAGCTTTCCTCATAGCCATCACATCTCTGAGGAGAGTGGGTGAGCTTGTGGCACTAACTATAGAAGAACCGTTTTTACAAATACACCAAAACAAAGTGGTTTTTAGGACTAACCCCAAATGCCTACCTAAAGTCATTTCTGCCTTTCATATCAACCAATCTGTTGAGTTGCCTGTGTTTTTTCCTCAACCAGATTCCGTGGCAGAACGCGCTCTTCACACCCTAGATGTGAAAAGAACATTACTATACTACATTGAAAGGACAAAACATTTCCATAAGACCAAGCAACTCCTTGTTGCTTTTGCTCCACCACATAAAGGCAATCCTATATCAAAATCGGGTATTGCACAGTGGATAGTCAAGTGCATTCAAACATTTTACATTAAAGCAGAAGGCACATTGGCAATTCCCCCAGGAGAGCCTTCCACTCGCAAACTAGGGGCCTTCATGGCATTTTTAGGAAACATACCCATCAATGACATCTGCAAAGCTGCTACATGATCTACAACACATACATTCACAAAACAATATTGTGTAGATGTGTTAGCTAGACAGCAGGTTAGTCTGGGCCATGCAGTTTTTCGTACACTATTTCAGACAGCTGCAACAGCTACAGGTTAGACATCGCTTTGAGAATTACTGCTATATAGTTTATGCACAGCATGTGATCTACAGCTCGCATGCCTCGAACAGAAAATGCTCCTTACCACAGGAAGCATCTGTTCTTGGCATGTAGAGCTGTAGATTCACATGAGCCACCCACCTCCCCGGGTACCTGTACCTGTTGCAGTAAAATATTACTTAGATACAATGTATGTGGACATCTCTCTTTACTACTCTTACTCCATTATCACCCTCTACGGCAAACAATCCAACAATGGAGCCAATGCCCATGCGCACTATCACCGAAAGGAGGAGTCACCTACCTCGTGAATGGAAAGACTTCTTCAAACAAAAACAAAGTGCAAACATCATGGCCCAACACTAGATGGCGAGCTTGGTACAGCATGTGAATCTACAGCTCTACATGCCAAGAACAGATGCATACTGTGGTAAGTATCATTTTCCTTATTAATTCTTTACACCAGCTAAACCATTCTTATGGGAGTGTGGTGATTAGTAGTTGTGTTGACATTGTCTCTGGCCTCGCAGAGGCAATGTTAAGTGCAACCTGCAGTGACCTCCTGACGAGGGCCCTGACATTTATTTACAGATTAAACACTATATAGATGGGGTCTAGGCAACAAGGCGTTCCTTCAACCAACGGTCCCTCTCTATTACAGATGTTTATCTCACGGTATATATATATATATATATATATATATACACAACATCTACCTTGCAGAAAGGGATCAGCCGCACACCAACAACGGAGCTTGCATCCTTTAATGATAAACAACAACGGCAATCCTGACATGTTTCGTTCTGACTCAAACTTTTTCAAAGGTGCGCCGTAACTTCTGTGTAAGTCATAGTGAAACCACAGAAAATGTACTCTGTTTATAAGTTCGTCCCCCAGTGGAACGCCTCTAGTGGCTTGAGTGACTTATGGTATTTGTGGTTCACTATTGTTTTTTAATTTCCAGCCCTCCATTGCGAAATAATTAGAAGTTAGTTTTGTCTTGGTTATTAAAATGCAAGGTTCGTTGTGCCCCAAATAACCCATTTTCGAGGCTTTTCGAGGTCCATGCCAAAGTCGGTCTTTGGCGTCACCTGCCTTCCCTATTCGCTTCTGCGGAACACAATAAAAGGTTCAACTGCGGGAAGGCAATGGCGCGCTTTCTGGAGGTGCATCGTTGCGGCGGAACCACACCGTTAGATTTTGCCACAACATCTTCCTTGCAGAAAGGGATCAGCCGCACACCAACAACGGAGCTTGCATCCTTTAATGATAAACACCAACGGTAATCCTGACATCTTTCGTTCTGACTCGAACTTTTTCAAAGGTGCGCCGTAACTTCTGTGTAAGTAATATATATATATATATATATGTGTGTGTGTGTATATGAATATGTGAACTAATACACTATATCTTGGCATATCATGTTATCTAATGTTTACACAAATGTCCTAAATACCAAAGGACGTGAGCTCTAGCCTTTACAAAGAAATCTACTACCATTATTCCTTTGTAGAAAGCATTCCAAGTATGCTTCACAACTGTCCAAGATTTTCTATGAGCCAAATAGCCCACTGCAGCTAGGCTCAGCAGTTGTTTCCCCACCCAACATCCCACCACTCTGAACCTTTGGGTGTGTGACCCCAATTGGGATTGTTGCAGTTTTCAGGCATGACACTATTTCAGCAGCAAAAACATAAAGCTTATATTTGTAACTGTTCATCTTACACAGAAAAGACAATGTCACTAACACCTTCATGGACAAAACTTCTAAGAGTTTCATCCACTTCCTATCAAGGGACTGGTTGTGTCTTAGATGACTATTGAGACCAAACGTGATATTCTGCCTATGCTTTCCCATATTACAATATATTGTGTGAGAAGGGTTTAAAAATAGCCTGGAACACATCCACAGTGATAGCGCTATTGCCGCGAATACATGATCATGTCGACCCCAGTTAATTCACCGGAAGCTTTATTGGGTCATCGTATCCTGAACATCTTCTTACCCAAGCGGGTGAACAGAGATTCTTAGCAACCTCGCCTATTTCTTACTAAATTCGGTCACGATCACCAACAAATATGGTCTACCATAACTGCACGTACAAATCTCGTGCCACAGTTCACCATATGGACAGGATTCCATCAGCGGGCAGGCTCAGCAGTTCGTGCAACAGGCAGGGCTAAAAGAAACATACTTTAACCTTCAACTGTACTCCAGTATCCCCGAACCCTATTCGGTACTAAGACAAGGCTAAATACCTTCACACCTGTTACTTCAAAGGTTGTCTTTATCCATAGGCTGGACCTTGCCCATTCCCAGTGATTAGGTCAAGTATCTGCTACCCTTACAGTTCTTACACTTGCAGTACAAGTCCTCTTACTTGCGATAATAATATCGTCAAACATAGGTAAAGCCGACAGCTCACAAATAGTTCCTCAGTCAGCTGCAGCTTACCTCCTATCCCCACTCTTCCAGTGTCCCCCATTGTCATGAATTGTTCAACTAGAACTGAGAATGGGGCACATCCTAGGCCCCTCAAATAGTTACTATCTCCCTCATTCTTTATTGTCTAAGCAGTGCAGTCTATATGATATCTGCACTTACAGGACGTGCAGCTCCACATCCTCTCACGCTCCAAACACCGCAAGTATCTTCAATTTTCTGACATGCAACACCAATTCAGTCTATTCGTCCTCGCAGATTGTTCGACATCCTTACATCACCATAAAGATGATTATAATGCTAGGAGTGGTCTCTGGTCTCTCTAAAGGATGGGGGCAACCCTCTTCAACACTCACAAAATCATTGTAGATAGTATGGAAAGCAGTAATCTATACACATTAATAACTTGACAGTTAGCATAACCTTCCTCGCCCAGCAAATTTTTTCTTTTTACATTGACACACTGTCTCCACTGTCAAGGAAAGAAATGTTATATCTTCCTGAATATTCATCTTTCACTGTACTTTACCTTATTTAATAATGACTGTAACCAACCTATACCAAACTGTTGCTAGCTCTTCACAGCATTCATTCCATTCTGGTGTTGCGCCTGAGACTTTAGTCCATCTACACTGGTTGTAGGGTCTGCCATGCTATAAGCCATGAATGTTTTATGTGAAAATAAGATTGTAGGTCCCTATGATGGGTAGCAAGACTTTAGCCATCTTAGAGGCAGTTATTCAACCAGGGCTGTTCCGTGAAAAATGTTCCTTTAGAGCTTTTGTGGATTCCACCTTCTGCATTTGATTTTTGACCTCTTTCCAGTAGCTTGTCCCGAGGTTGACATTTGGATTATTGTTAATGAATTCTTGTGAGTCTGACATTGGCTTTTCAGGGAGTTGGGTGTATTATTGCTCGATTTGTATAGCTTGGTCAGCACGTTGCTGGAGAGAGAAATGAAAGAGTTCTGTGAAGTCTGGCCCAAGTGTGGTAAGTAATTTTCCTAGGCAAGCCACTGGGGAGTGATCCAACAAAACCTTTTAGAATTTGTTTCACTGGCTGCTTCCACAGCTTGAACTAGTTAATGGGTTGGTGTGGTTGCATTCTAATGCTTATTGACTTCAATTGTTCAGAATATACAGCAGGCAAGGTTATTTTCGTTCTCTACTTTTGTTTTAGTGGAAACAGTCCCGTGCCTGTTGTAATCACAGCATCCATGACCAATGTACAGGCTCCTGAAGTAACTTCAATCATCAATTCCAATGAAAACTCAGGGGGTAAGGAAACTAGCCTGGAATAATTAATATTTACGTATTGTTTAAAATACAAAATATTCCAAATATCTAGCTAGAAACCTGTGGTAATCATGTCTATGCATTGTAATGATAGTGCTTCTAATTTCAGAGTATTAAATATGACCATAATTATTGAAGCAATATAGAGAGAATCAGAATTGTCTCTCTGAAAGTTTCCAAGTTAGTGTAGTTTGGTAAAATACTGCATCCTATGTATATCCAGTTGGATCTGAAGCTAATTAACACATTTATGTGCACTGACCTGCCTTGTACTTCCCAAACTTTGCACTAGCCTTGTCTCATTTTTGCTTGGATTTTTTTTTAGCTGACTGGGAGATCTAGCATCTCTGATCAATTTCCAAGATTGTCTTCATGATTTTGGGATTACATACTTAATTTTCTTCTTTCTTTACATTTATTTCTTATGGGATGTCTGACTCTGCACATATTTTGCCTTTTCTTGAAAGTGTGGAATAACCTCTGTACTAATAATTGTTACTGAACTGGCTTCTGAAATGTATATAATGTTCACTTAGCTGCTTCTTTTGTAACATTGTTGTAACAAATGCATGCAAATGGCTACTGAAAAACAATTTTATATAGGAAGTACTCAGGGTTGCCTTGGCTAACAGTAGTGTGAAAATGTCCCTGTTGTTCTCTGATTTCTAAATGGTGTACATATCTTCTGTTCAATGCAACCCTCATCTGTTTTTTGTTTTTTTGGCTACCTAGAAACCTTATCTTCCTCTGCCTGGACATGTAGTTAGAGAACCTAGATCGGCTCCTTCATATTTCTTACTGCATTCCCAAAATCCAACAGGCCATTTATAATGCGTATACGCTAGTCTGAGGAATGTGTTTACTTTTGGAAACATTGCACTATGAACCTTAACCATTTCTTATCCAGGAGCAATATATAGCCAATCTGATAAACATCTAGCCACAGATTCCTTAACTTAGAATATCCCCCAGGTGTCAGTCTGGATCCGGAAAATCTTCAGCAGTACCTTTGCGTGCCGGGGGACAGCTCTGCATGGCTCCGCTCTGATGTCGTCCACGGATATGACGTCAATGGAGCCATAGAAGGCCCTTCTGGCGTGTTGAAGTCTGTTTCCTCTTTTTCCGCGTCTCAAGGCAGATCCTGGAGAAGCGGTTCCTCTGGCCTGTTTTTCTTTTCAGGCCTTCTCAACATCTTTTAGCGTCCAGGAACATTGTGCGATTGCTTCGGGCTTCAAGTTGTGCGAGACCTGTACGGGGCAGATGTCGGCGACGGATCCGCACGTGATTTGTTTGTGGTGTTTGGGCAAATATCACGACTCCTTCTGGCAGCTGAGGCCGAAGTCCCTGCGGAAATGTCTGATGAAGTTGTCCGCCCGGAGGTCCCGTTTGGAGTCCACGCATCACCAGCTCTTCATCTCGAGGTTGGGCTCCTGTTCGGGACAAGTCACGGGGTCGTTCCCTCGGACGTCGCTCGCCTGACGCAGGTAAGCACAAGAAAGTCACGGAGGTCTTTATCCTCACATAGACGTTGGGCCCTCAGAAGTCAGACCCAACCTATCCACCATTTCCAGGTGTTGGGGCAACTAGGACCCAGATGGAAGCCTATTTTGGAAGCAAATTTTCGGGCTTTGCAAGCCATCTTTGGGTCACCCCCTCGCATACCTTCGGGCCCCACAGAGGGGGGTTGGAACTCAAATTGGGTATTCTCCGGAAGGTTCGCCCTAGGCGCCAATCGAGTGCCCTGACTCCGGTTCCAGAGCTGTTGCAATTCTGGGACATGACCCAGAGGAGCATCCCAGTCAGACGTCAGGCCGCAGCCCTACTACTGCGTCACTGCACAGCCCTCTGGTGCTCCCTGCGCTGACGTCAGATGCGGCTGCAGCGGGGGGATTGACTCAGAGTTGACGCTGTTCCACACAGCAGTCTCCTATCTCGGTGGATGTCGAGTCTACAAAGGCCCAACACCGGCAGTGGAGTCGCCTTTGGCATTTGTCGCCGTCGATGCGACACCATCACTGTCGTTCGACGCCTGTGACGTCCTCTGTTGTTCCTTTGCTACTGGAATAAGCAGCCCCTGGCCATGGAGGCTAGTGCGGCGTTTGCGGAAGCTGTTCGCAAAGCTGCTGACATCCTACAGTTGTGCCCTCCATCAGTCTCTCTGCCTTCTGATTGCTTGTTTGATTTACTCCACCTTTGCGCCATGGATGTGGAGCCCTTCCTGCCTTTTGACGGGTCATCGTATGGCATTCTTCTTGGGACTTAGGTGAGGGCCTGCTGGATACCCTGTGTTTTTGTCCCCCCACCATAGGGCTCAAGGGCTGGTAGTCCAGGCAGCATCAGCCTCGCTGCCTTCCTCCCCATCTGTTACTTCCTCCCACTAGGGAATCTCGATGGTTGGAGTTGTGTGGCCGACATGTCTTTGCGTCCACAAGCTCGGGACTTTGGTCCTTGAACACCTCTTGCATGTTTGCACGTTCTACTTTTGCCCTCTGGGACTCAGTTGAACACCTCTTTCTGTCTCCTTCGGGCTGCCCTCGCGAAATTGGTGGAAGGATTTCCTCTTTCCTACCTAAATACAATAACAACAGACAGATGGGTTTTAGATATAGTTTCCAATGGCCACACGCCCGAAGTCCTCCGCCCTTTTATCCAACGGAATTGTTATCTCAAATAAAAGTAATGTTGTACAAAGAAGGGTTCGAAGTGGTACCAACTGCACATCGAGGAACAGGATTCTTTCAAGATTCTTCGTCATAAGGTAGAAATCGGGAGAATGGCGCACATCTTGGACCTTCGTTGCTTCAACAAATTCCTGGAAAAAAAACTTTTTGTATGTTATCTCTTTAGGAGTTGTTTGATTAGTGAATCGAGAAGATTACCTGACGGCCTTAGACCTTCAAGACACCTATTTTCATATCCCCATTCTCCCCAAGCACAGGAAATTCTCACGCTTCAGAGTGGCTGGAATGGACTGTCAGTTCCGGGTTCTCCCATTTGGCCTTCGTTCGGCGCCTCAAGTATTTACCAAGGTCCTAGCACCTGTGGCGGCCCATCTAAGACAGGCAGGAATTAAAATCTTCCCTTACCTGGACAATTGTCTCATAAAAGCGAAATCCTTTGCAGTGGCAAACAGTCATACTCCGTGATGCCTCTCCTTTTTCCAGTCCTTGGCCTGTCCATCAATGTTCCAAAGTCTCAGCTAATTTCCTCAAGGGTCAGAAAGTTTCTAAGAGCAACCTTGGACACTCACCAGGCGAAGGCCTTTGCTTCGCAGGAAAGGCAAGAAAAGATTCGCAAGCTGACAGCTCTACTCGTAAAAAAGTCAATTTCAGTACGAAAGACAAATCGCTACTAGAGACGTTTTCCGCCTGTATTCACTTTATTCCCAACTGCCGCTTGTGGATGAGGCCCTTGAAAGAACTAGACAGTTAGTGGTTACAAATCAGAGGATCCTTCGAGGCAATTATAACATCACCGATGAAGGAGGTGCTTCAATGGTGGATTCACATCCCGAACCTAGCCACAGGCCAGTCGTTCTTAATAGATCCTCCGTAATACATAGTTATGACCGATGCGTCCCTCGAGGGTTGGGGAGCACATCTGGAGGGGCGGTCAGTCAAGGGCAAATGGGACAGCCAGCAGCAGTCCCTACACATCAATCTATTGGAACTAAAGTCAATCTTCCTGGCCCTGAAATCCTATCTTTAAAAAAAGTTGCAGGAGCATTGGTCATAATTCGGACAGACAATACAAGTATGCACTATCTACACAAGCAAGGAGGGAGAAGATAGACTACGCTGTCCCTGCAAGCTCAACAAATGTGGAATTGGGAAATTCAGCACCAAATAATATTATCAGCAGAACATGTTCCAGGAGTGGCTAATATCCTGGCAGATTACTTGAGCAGGTCAATATCGGCCAACCACAAGTGGGAACTCCACCAACCGACGTTGAATCGTCTTTTTCGATCATGGGGCGAGCCGCACGTAAACCTATTAGCGACAAGTCAAAAGCGTAAATGCCGATTCTTCGCCAGCTGGCTACCCCAGTGCGTGCAGGAATGCGTTTCCAATAAATTGGTTGATGATTCATGCTTACGCTTTTCCTTTAATTCCCAAGGTGCTTCAAAACATGAGGGAGGAACCTTGCTGAATGCTACTCATAGCACCCAGGTGGCCTCAAAGAGCTCCTCCTTCTGTTGGAGTGAAGACCCATTCTGTTATGTCCATTACCAAACTTGCTAACGACGAATCACGGCCAAGTCTGCCATCCGAACCCAACATCTCTTCGCTTGTCGGCTTGGCTCCTGAACATATGAGTTTGCCGATCTAGCCATCCCTGCTGATTGTTGGGAGGTTCTACAATACTAGAGCTCCTTCCACTATCAAAACTTACAAGCATAAATGGAAGAGATTCTGCCATTGGTGTGCAAGTTCAGAGGTTCATCCTATCCAATTTCTGCCAGAACCGTTGCTACCTTTCTTCCTACAGCTGGCTAAATCCTGGTCTATCCCATTCTTCCATTAAGGTTTTCCTCGCTGCAATATCCAGAATTCGGCGGCACAATGAGTCACAGTCGCTTTGGTCATCAAGAATTATGAAACAATTTCTAAAAGGCTTGTTTAGAATGTTCCCACCAATAAGGCGCCCACCTCCGCCTTGGCATTTCAACATTGTGTTGGCACAACTTATGAATTGGCCATTTGAGCCATTCATAGAGCGGACCTCAAATATATCGCAGGGAAAACCTCTCTTCTGCTGGCTCTTAAGTCAGCTAGACGAGTACGCAACATACAAGCTTTCACTACTAGTCATCCTTTCCTTCAATTCACAAGTGACTGTTCTTCTTCGTACCAATCCTACCTTCATCCCTAAGGTCCCATTGGATTTTCATTAGAATGAGCCAATCGTATTAAAAACGTTCTTCCCAAATCCGCAAACACCATCGAAAAGATCTTTACACTCCTTGGATCTACAGAGGTGTGTAAAATTCTACTTGCAGAAGACCACCAGCCTACAAAAAACTGATCAGCTGTTTGTGGCATATGGGAACATCAGGAAGGGATATCCTGTTTCTAAACAAATTATAGCATGTCGGATCTCATCAGCTATACAGTTCTGCCAGCAGGCAAACCTCTATCTTCAACAGTGAAAGCTCGCAATACGAGGGCTGTTTCCTCTTCCTCTTGTCAGTGTGCCTATATAACAAATTTGCAAAGCAGCAACCTGGGCCAGCAGGCACACATTTACAAGACATTACTGTCGGGAGCCACAAGCAATGCTGACACAACTGTGGGACAAGAGGTTCTCCGTTATCTCTCACATTAAGGTGAGCCTCTCTACTTCCCACCTTCCTATATGTTTTGACTTTTGCTTTCATTTAATTGATAATCAAATTAAGTTTGTTGCACAATGTATACATCGTTATGTACACGTATATACATTTAAATACAAATATGCAGACTGTCATATATATATATATATATAATGTGTGTTTGGGTGTGTATATTTGTGATGCAGCTTACTACGTACATGTAGGAAGCTAGCTCTGTATATGCTGTACCAAAGTGAGGTATAGTGTGCACAGAGTCCAGTGAAACCCAAAAGGTAAGCAGGGGTAAAGTAGATAGCACCTCACTCTCTATTTGTGGTAGTGTGGTCGAGCTGTAAGGCTTAATCAGAGGACAGTGTTAAGCATTTGTTGTACACACTCAGCAAATAAATTCACACACTCGAAGACTGAACTTCAGACCAATTGTTTTTGTATAAAAATATTCTTTTAGTTTTTTTATTTCCTAGAACCAAGCAAGCCTGGCACATATACGTGATAAATACTTTGTAGTAAATATGCAGTTGTAACAGAGTTTGGATTGTAAATGTAGTGTTTTTCAGAATACAGTACATATACTTTGTATAGTATTTTTAGTAAAATTACAGGTAAGTTACTTTTAGGATTACTTTTCTTACACAGTGTAGTATACCTAGATACTACACTGGGACATTTACTGTAAACCGTTGTTAATACAATTTTAAATAATTTCTTAAGGTTTTCCAACTCAATCCTTAAAAACTTTTCATAGAAAAACAGTCAGTGTTATCCTATTAAGGAAAATAGTGTTATTGGTTTAAAGGTAAGTACTTTTTTGTTGAAGTTGGTCCTCTGAGGTTAGACTCAGGGCGGCCCTAGGGCTGCGGGGTGCAGAGTGCTGAGGCCCAATGTTATCCAGTCGGGGAAAGGGGGCCTCCAGTTGGTGGCTGCTTATGAGCAGGCCACTGGGTTGTGGGAGTAAAGCTCCTGGTGTTAGGTTAAGGGCAAAGGGGGATCCGGTTTAGCACACAAAGTGCACCCTCAGTGGCGCAGGGGCGGCTGGGTGCAGGTTGCAGTTTTGGCGTTGTGTGCCCTGTTGTTTTCAATGGGGATTTTCGGTTTTCGTTTACAGCTGCAGGCTCTGTCCTGGAAGACTTCCGGGAGGAACCAACAGCTGGGCAAGTAAGTTGGAGGGCTCGGGGATGTAGGTACACCACAGGTTCTCTTCTCCAGAGTGCAGGGCAGCTAGGTGCAGGGATGGTTTTGAGGTCGGCTTTCACTTTACCGGGCCATTCGCGGGTGGGGGCGGGGGGGGGGGGGGGGGGTCTACGTGCAGCGGCTGCAGGCGACGTCTGGGAGTCCTGGAGGGGTCAACCCACAGTGGACTCTGTGCAGTGGTGGTTCCAGGCTTCTGGTTTCTTTGTCCTCAGCAGGCTCAGATTCTGCCTTGGGAGTTTTCTTTTGAACAGAGCTGCTGTTCACAGGAGATCCAGCCTTTTGCTGAAGGCAGTCCATACTCCCAGGGTTCTGGAGGTCTCTGGCTGCAGGACAAGGCGACCTTTGGCGCAGGATCTCTGGAAACTGCAAATGGGCCGGTAGTGCTGGGGCCAAGTCAGTTCTCGGCAGTCTCCTCTGCAGGGCGTCTTCTTCGTCCCTTTTCTTCTTAGGTTGTGGGAATCTGCCTTCTTGGTACAGGGATGCCCCCTAAATAATGTATTCAGGGGCGTTTTAGGTGCCTCGTCAGTAGCCAATTGGCTACTGACTTTAGGGTGACTACACCCTTGGTGTGCTCACCCCACGTGGGAGAGTGAGCACAATCCTTAATCCTGTTTGGGGAGAGCCTGCCATCTGCAAGATGGCGGGCACTGAAGTGTGGGCTTCACCTCGCCTCCCCCAACTTTGTGGAGGGGTTGGCAGAGGTGGCCACACCTTCTGGGCTGGCTAATTTTTCCCGCCTATCTTACCATGGAAAAGGAGGGGAGACAGGAAGGGGGCCTGCTCCCGATAGCTGGAGAGGCTGGGGGTCGCATTACAAAGGCTGCAAGGCCTTTGAAGCTCCCCTGCCTATGATGGCTCTAACTGGCTTGGGGGAGGTGTGAACACCTCCATGCAGGAAAGGCCTTGTTTCTGGGCTAGGGGAGCGAAGGCTCCCACCCCAGGTGTCCAGAAACATGTCTTGTGGTGGCAGGCTGGTGTGTACCAGTCAGGGAACCCACCAGAGGCTGGTCGAATTACAGGGGGCATCACTAAGAGGGAATTTTTCATTAAATCCTGCACTGGCATCAGTGTGGATTTAATGTGCTGAGAAGTTTTGATACCAAACGTCTCAGTTTTCAGTGTAGCCACTATGGTGCTGTGGAGGTCGTAATGACAACCTCCCAGCATCAAATACTTTTAATGGCAGCGCTGCACTTAGTGTCTAAGAATGGACTTAGGGGGTACAGGGCTCATGCACCCTCACCACTGGTATAGTACACCCAGCTGATGAGGTGTCTGATCTATGCTAAGGCAGTAGGTTGTAGGCATGGCACGTCGACTCTTCACTTTGTTCTGCACCTTAACATGCAGCCTTCAAAGGCAGAGTGTGAGTGTAAAGGTACAGGGGCTCTAAGGGTGGCACAATAAGTGCTTCCTCCATTAGAGGACTTCTCTGGTCACAGTGCCCAGGGTACTTGGGGTACCATTTACCAGGGGTGGACCTGTGGACAGGGTGCCAATTGGGTTTGGAACAGTTTTGGGGAAGGCAAGCAGGCCCTGGGAACCTGATTGGCAGGAACCCAGGGCACATCAAGTCAAAAGTGTGTGTGTGGTTACTGCAACAGAAACCCAGCTTCTCACAGTACAGGATTTTCCACTTCATACCCTATATCAGCAGACATTCCTATAATACTACTGCTATCTATTCGGATTTAAGCATGTGAATCTAGGAAAGATACCTCAATACTGGAGAAGAAAAGAAGTTACTTATCTGTAAACTGTGGTCTTGCAGCATGAGTCCTTTTCTGGATTCACATGCTGTGCTGCATTATTCCGCCGTCTAGTGGTTGGGTGTCGTCGACCACCATTTGGTGCCAGGTACGTCCCCTGTGTGACGTCACACTGCACCCTGGAGGTTGTTGTGTGTGGTAGCCATCTTCAGATTCTTTTTTCCGTTGTTGGGTCTGGAAGCAGGATTTCAGGAAAATCCTTGAAAAAGAGTTGAGATTTCGAGTACAAATCCAGCATTGGCATCGCAACCGGAGAGCACAACTTCACTCCGAGAACGACACCTTTAATACTGAAGACATCAAGGTTCGACATATGGCGAGGTAGGGACCATGGAAAATACCCCTTTTAAATTCTGCCCCGAGTGCCACCACAAATTTGCATAATGCGCCCCACACGACGTGTGCAACCACTGCCTACCCAAGGACCATAAGGACAAGGACTGTGAGGCCTGCGCGCTGTTCCTGCCAAAAACCTTCAGAACACACCGAAAGCCGAGGCCCACTGCGCAACAGTGGCCCAGGCACCGAAAAAATCTTCCATGAAGGACCGAGGCATTTCCAGTTACGATGAGGATCAAGGAGTTCCAGCAGAATCGACGCACGAGGGAACAGACGTCAAAGTTATAGAGGGAGACTCCGAAAAGACCCACGCCCACAAAAAGATGGTGAAAGATACAGAGAAAAATACGGATAAGACAAGACACCATACACATCTGTCGGAACTGAAGGGCCACAATAATAAGGCACAGCATAAGGCAGCCCCAAAGCCAAAGAAAAAGGCGATCAAAGGCCAGCCGCGATCCAAGGAACCCCAGGCAACCCTACCAAGGGACGCCGATGAGGGAAAATCGCAGAAGACGCAGAAAACAAGAGTCGAACACAAACCCAGAAGAAACTGCGACACCATCAAAGCCAGATGCAAGCACGGGCAAGAAAAGAAAATCTCCAGTCTCCGACACCGAGGGAGCTCTCGAGGTTGAGAAGAAAAGGAAATGGCTTGAAACCGAAATGGCGACGCTCCTCCAGAAAGAGAGGGAGTTCGACGCTTTACTCAAGGAATACCGTATTCCTAAGATGCTGGTTGCAGGGGAAGAAGATGAGACCCACAAATCACCTCCAACTCCCGAACCGTGTGATGAAGTCCCCGATTATACATCGACGCACTTGAAGAGGAGGAACACTCTGAAACCTTCGAGGATACAGAATGACCTTGACACAGACAGTCCAGAGGAGGAGATATGCTGTTATCCCTCGAAGGCTTCACCACCAGATGACATAGCCTTCTACAATTGCCTAGTAAAGAGAGCAGCAGGCGCTTTCGGAGTCTCCCTCAAAGAAGGAAAAGGGGACACATGCTTCCTCTTAGAAACACTAACCCCAGCCAACAAGGGGACACAATACCTACCAATGCTACCAAGCATCTTGGACCAGGGCAAAGAAGCCTTTAAGGAACCAGCCTCAAGCAAGGGGGTAATACCAAGGGTCAAAAAGAAGTACAAACCCTCTTCCAAGGACCCAAAATAGATGCAGACAAACTCAGTACCTGACTCCATCATTGTTCCCACGGCCAGCAGAGCAAATGCACTCTCTAACAGTTGACCTCCTCAAGAGAAGGAGAGCAAACGGATGGATATGGTAGGCAGAAATATGGAAATGGAGGCAGCGACGCAATGGCGTATCACAAATTCTAATGACCTGCTGAACAGGTACAGACACCAACAATGGAATGACATTGAGGAGCTCATCAACAAGCTCCCGGAAGAAGACAAGAAGAGGGCAAAATCTATTGTCCAAGAAGGCAAAGACATCGCAAACACATGCCTCAAATCAGCACTCGCAACAGTAGACGCTGCCGGCAGACAGATGTGCACAGGCACCACACTGAGAAGGCATAGCTGGCTCAGAATATCAGGTTTTAAACAGGAGGTTCAAACCTCCATTATTAACAGATCATTTACAGGAGAGGCACTATTTGTGAAATCTCTCCAACAAATTTAAAAGGACAGCAAAACTGCTAGAGCCATGGGAGCCCTGAAACAAAGAGGTACCTTCCAAAGGGGATGTTGTAACTGAAGAAACCCCACGGGAAGAGGAACCTTTGTTCAAGGACCGCAATTGTCACATCAACAACAGGGCCAAGGTAATGGTCAACAAACAAACCAGCTAGCAAGATACCAAGTTTGGCAACAACAACCAATGCAGTCTTTTCGAGGAAGAGGCAGAGGCCAACCCTCTAGACGAAGAGGAAATGGCTCTGATTGACTCCTGCACTGGGTAGGACCCACACACAACACCAGTGGGAGGCAGAGTATCGCAGTACCTACAACAGTGGTGAAACATCACCGCAAACAATTGGATATTAAATTTGGTAAAATACGGGTATTGCGTAGAACCCACAAAAATACCATCAAAAAACCTCGCAAGGTTAGAGGTTCCTCAAATCAGAGCTCGTACAGTTAAATTTGGAAATCAAGGAGCTTCTTCAAAAACAAGTAATAGAACTTGTACCAAGACAAGAATTTTTCAAAGGAAACTACTCGCCGTATTTCCTAGTCCCCCAAACAGGACCTCTTACTAAGGCCAATACTGGACCTAAAGTTCATAAACAAATTCATTCTGACACAGCACTTCAAAATGGCTACTCTACAAGACATAATCCCACAAATTCAAAAAGGAGAATACATGGCAACAAGAGATCTCAAGGACGCCTATTTACACATCCCCATGAACAAGAAACAGAAAATATCTCCGGTTCCTACACAAGGGAACACATTACCAGTTCAAAGTATTCCCGTTCAGAATAAAATCAGCACAACAGGTCTTCACCAAGTGCCTAGCTGCAGTTGCGGCGCATCTGCGAAAGGATGGAATACATGTCTACCCTTACCTAGATGACTGGCTTATAAGGGCAGACCCAAAACAAAAAGGTCTCAGACATATTCAAACAGCAATCCACACGCTACAAACATTAGAATTCTCAATGAATCACAATAAATCCTCCACAAAGCTAGAAAGGGAAAAAACATTCTTGGGAACAAGACTTCACTCGAGACTCGCATGGGCATACCCTACACAAAAAAGGATACAAGCCATCAAACAGGAAACTTCCCTCTACTGGAGGGGTCAATCTCTGACAGTGAGGAGAGTCATGAAACTCATGAGCATGATGTCCTAATGCATCCCACTCATTCCCCATGCCAACCTACATATGCGCCCCTTCCAGGAATGGCTTTCCAACAACTGGTCACAAGCCACAGGCAGTTGGGAGGATCTAGTGGTTGGTACACACAAGCTGAAAGCAGAAATACAGTGGTAGGCATCCAAAAAAGTAACATAAGGCAGGCCTTTCAAGAATCCAACTTCTTCTGTGACAATCATTACAGACGCATCCCTCAACAGATGCGGAGTGCACTGCAAACAACTGAAAGTACAAGGCCAATGGAAATACCTCGAATCCATCGTACACATCAATTACTTGGAAATGAAAACAGTATTCCTAGCATTGAAGGCATTCCAGAAACACATTCACAAAAGAACTGTCTTTATTCAAACGGACACCACCACAATGTTTTACCTCCACAAACAGGGAGGTACAAAATCATTCCCGCTAAGCAAGCTAGCACAACAGATCTGGCAATGGGCGATTTCTCAAAAAAGCAACATACAAACAATACATATACCAGGAATATACAATACAACAGCAGATCTTCTGAGCTGGCAGAACAACTGCTCCCATGAGTGGGAAAGTGAACCCAACACAATACAATACAATACTATACAATACATCTTCAAACTCTGGGGGACCCCAGAGAAAGTCCTGTTTGCAACAATACAGAGCAAAAAAGGCCAGTTTGTTGCCTTGAGGTTTCTTCACCACCTGGCAAGGAGGAATGCCCTGTGACTAAATTGGTCAGGGACATTTGCCTACGCTTTCCCACCAATACCTCTAATCCAAAGAGTTCTGGAAAAAGCAAGACAACCAGGGACAAACCTAATTCTCCTTGCGCTACAAAAATGGTATTCAAGTCTGCTAGAACTGTCCAAGGGACAAATAATCAAAATCAGTGCGGACAAGGACCTACTAACAATGCAGCAGGGGCAAATCTTTCACCCGAAGCCAGCAACCCTGCGCCTGGCACCTGAATACTTAGTTTGGTCACCTAATCTTACCTCAGTGTACAATGGAATTTCTAAAAGCAAAAAAATAAACTACAAGACAATGCTATGCCGCAAAATGGAAGCGGTACACCACTTGGTGCACAGCTAACCGAATGGACTCAATAAACAAGACACAGTGATCATATATCTGACACACCTCCTAGACCGTCACATCATCTATTCAAGCATAAAGGTACACCTTGCAGACGTAGCTTACACCAGGGGAAAATCATGCAAAAGTTTTTTCAGAAGACCTGTCATAAAGAGGTTCCTAGAGGGGTCTAAAAGAATTGCTCCTCCAATAACAGCTCCAGTCCCCATGCGGACTTTAAATACAGTGCTCACACAACTTATGACAAAATCATTTGAACCCATGCATACAGCAGACCTCAAACCCATCACTTTAAAGATAGCTTTTCTGATTGCTATTGTATCCTTACGGCGAGTAAATGAGTTACAAGCTTTAACCATACAGGAGCCATACATGCAAATCCATAAAGAAAAGGTGATTTTAAAAATGAACCCATAATTCTTACCAATGGTGATATCTAAGTATCACTTGAATCAAAGCATTCTCGTTCTGATGGATACATCTGCCAGTGGATTCCTCACCTTGTGAATATCCCCTGCTCCAGCAGCATTCGGAAATTTTTCGTAGCTCTCCACGCCGACGAGGACGACGTGACAGATGCATGACTCCGCTCGCGTCTCCGCTGACGTCACCGGAGCCATAAGAGAGCCTCGACGGCGTGATGACATCAATTCCCTTTTTTCCGCGCCGTCGACTCTAACTGTTTTCTGGGATTCTCCGTAGCTTGTGTAGTTACTTTGTATTTCTGGATTGGGTTTCTGGTCTTTTCTTGTTTCTTTCCTGAAGATGTTGTCGAGGAAATCAGGGTTCAAACCCTGGAAGGAGTGCGGAGGACATATGTCCATCACGGATCCTCACGAAGATTGTGTCTGGTGCCTGTCATCTGATCATGATGCCCAGGGTTGCGCTTGCTGTCGCAAGATGAACCCGAAGACTTTAAAGGAGAGAGAGGCCAAGCTGTTAATGGTGTAGATGAGGAAGAAGAGAGGTCGAAGAAGATAAAGGTCGAGATCCAGGTCGAGGTCGGGTTCGAAGTCGACGTCCGGTCATGCTTCAAAATCAAAGAAGCTTAAGAAGAAGAAGATGCACGGCTCTCGACGCTGTTCCGATAAGGACGTGACTCCGAAACAGACTTCTCTAGCTCATCTGCATTGTAAGGACTATGTCTCTCCTTCTCATTCTTGCTCGAATCAGGGTTCTCCTGCTCGCTCGGCACGAAGCTTCACCGGTACATTCTCCTACGCCAGCTCCATCTCCGACTCCTGTGGAAGAGGCTCCAGTGCCTGATGAGTCGTCGACTCCATTTTCTTAACTGTCCGCGCGGATTGGCCCGAATCCGGTAATGCCTTAGCTAGAGCCTATATCTGGTGCTTATCTACCTTTCCCTGGCCCGGGTCAAGATCCATCACATTACTTAAATGCAATGTATGGAGTCTTTGCAAGAGCCATGTACCCCTCTGGAGCACCTTTGTGTCCCATGGTTCCTATGGCCTTTAATCTGGGGGGTTCCTCAGGCTTATGCTCAGGCTCCCTTTATGCCATTTCTTCCAGCGGCGCCATCATGGCATTTCCCGGCGCCGAGGACGTAGACGTCGTTCCCTTCATCTCTGGCGCCGTCAGCCCGGCCTCGTTCGGCTCAGGCTGTGCTTCCGGATCCGTGTTCGACGCCGGCTTCAGGAGTCTGAGGACTTATTTGAAGATTTGAGGGTGTCAAGTGGCCTTCATATGTCCCCAGAATGGGAGCTTTCTCCTCCTTCAGATACTCCATCTAAGGATGTGGCTCCTTACCACGCTGTTATAAGGAAGGCAGCAGAGCTTTTAGACTTGGCAGCTTCCAACAGCTGAATTCATGTCCAATATTTTAACGGAGGTTCTTCTTTCTCCCTCCACTGTAATAGAGCCTTTACTGCCTTTTAATGATGCCATCACTGAGCCAGTTATGGAGGTTTGGCGTAAGCCCTTTTCGGCTCCAGCAGTATCAAAATCTGTTGCTAGGAGGTACAGGGTGGCTCCAGGAGATCCAGACTACCTAACATCTCATCCTTCTCCTGAGAGCCTGGTGGTTCAAGCTAACTGTTCGAAGAAATCTTCTGGGGCCTTTCCTCAAGTCCCTGGTGATAGAGACTCGAAAAAGCTTGACCATTCAGCTAAAAAGGTGTTCTCCTCAGCAAGTATGGCATTGAAGTCCACAAATGCCACCTGTCTTTTGAGCCGTTACATTCACGCTCTAATGGACTCTGCAAAACAACTTGCTCCTAAATTGTCTGAGGAGGACAGGCAGAATTTTAATGAGGTTTTATCGGACACTCAAGCAGCTGCACGTCAAGTTATTCAGAGTGGCTTGGACACTGCGGACTCTGTTGCCAGGATTATGCGTTCTTCAGTAGCCACAAGGAGAAGTGCTTGGCTCAAGTCGTCTGAGTTCTCTCCGGATGTGCAGACAACGCTTCTTGACCTCCCTTTCGATTGTTCTGGGCTGATTGGGGAAAAAAGCAGACACAGCCTTAGAAAGATTCAAGGACAGCAAAGCTACAGCTCAATCTCTGGGCCTACAGGCGCAGCCTAGAGGTTCCTCTTAGAAGGTACAGAGGTTTTGGAAGGTCGTCCTTGCGGGTCTAGAGGCAGCCTCAGCAACAGCAAAATACCCTGTATAAGCCCTACAGGGGCAAGAACAGAGGTCGTCCACGAGGTAGTCAGCCCTTCTCCTCTACCTCCCTCCCTCTTGCCACAGCAAAGCAGCCCTAGATTCACCATTCTGGATCATGTGGGTCCTGTAGGGGGTCGGCTTACCCATTTTCTACAATCGGTCACTACGGACCTTTGGGTTCTAAATCTTGTGGAAAATGGGTATGCTCTTCCCTTTCGGGAATTCACTCCGAATTACCCTCCTTGCCAAGGGGCATGTTCGGAGGACCACCTTCTTCTCCTGCAGGAGGAAGTCCTCACATTACTGAAAAAAGGTGCGATAGAGGAGGTTCCAGAGCAGGAAAGGGGTCAGGGATGCTACTCCGGGTATTTCCTGATTCCCAAAAAGGATGGCAGGTTATGTCCAATCCTGGATCTTGAATCTTTTTCTCAAGCAGGAGAAGTTCAAGATGCTCACCCTAGCGCAGGTTCTTCAGGCGCTGCAACAGGAAGACTGGAAGGTGTCGATCGACTTGCAGGATGCGTATTTTCATATCCCGATCCTGAAGTCGCACAGGAAGTATCTCCATTTTACGGTAGGGTCGCAGCATTATCAGTTTGCGGTTCTCCCGTTTGGTCTTACTACTGCACCTCAAGTCTTCACCAAGGTGATCGCAGTGGTGGCAGCCCATCTCAGGAGGTTGGGGATTCCAGTTTTCCCCTATCTGGACAACTGGCTGATCAAAGCAAAGTCGCCAGAGAAGGTGCTTCATCATCTGCCGGTTACAACTCAGTTGTTGTACAAATTGAGTTTCTCGATAAACATGCCAAAGTCTCACCTGGTGCCCTCTCAGCGCAACCTGTTTTTAGGGGCGGTACTGGACACTACTGTGCGTCGAGCATTCCCACCTCCACAAAGGATTCTCGACATTCAGGAAATGATTCCCTTGTTTTACAATGGAGCGGTCGTTCCAATCCTGAAGGTCCTTCACCTGCTCGGTCTGTTTGCTTCCAGCATTCTGTTGGTCAACCATGCACGCTGGCACATGAGGGCGCTCCAGTGGTGCCTCCGCAGGCAGTGGTATCAGTACAACGGAGATATCAGGGAGTCTGTGAGGATCTCCAGAGAAGCTGCAGCGGATCTGTCTTGGTGGAGCATGGAGGGCAATCTGACTCGAGGAAAGCCCTTCCATCTTCCTCCATCGGTGGCCACAGTGATAACGGATGCATCCACTTTAGGGTGGGGTGCTCATCTGGGGGACCTGGAGATCAAGGGTCTTTGGTCTCCAGAGGAAAGGTTGCTTCACATCAATCTAGAGTTACGTGCGATTTGTTTGCCGCTCAAGGCCTTCCTCCCTTCCCTTCGCGGTCAGTCGGTTCAAGTCCTGACAGACAACACTACCGCGATGTGGTATGTCAACAAGCAGGAAGGAGTGGGGTTGCATTGTCTCTGCAGAGAGGCTCTGCGTCTGTGGTCCTGGGTTCAGGACCATCAGATTTGCCTGATGGCAAATCATATGGCCGGAGTTCTGAACGTACGTGCAGACAGTCTCAGTCTGCAGTTCTCTGCCGACCACGAGTGGAGGCTTTATCCGGAGGTGGTTTGTCACATCTTTCGGACGTGGGGAACTCCTCGGGTGTACCTGTTTGCCACTCACGAAAACGCTCACTGCCCATCATTCTACAGTCTTCAGTATCCGATGCAGGGAGCTTTGGGGGACGCGTTTCAGTTGAGATGCAACTCTCAACTCCTTTACGCGTTCCCTCCCATACTCTTGATTCCTCAGGTTCTGAGGAAGATTCACCAAGACTGGGCCCAAGTCATATTGATAGCCCTGGATTGGCCAAGATGGGTGTGGTATACAGATCTTCTCCACCTCTCCTCGTGCCCGCCGCTCCGTCTCCCTCTCAGGGCAGACCTCCTCTCGCAGTTGGAGGGGCAAGTTCTACACCCCCACCTCCAGAGCTTACACCTTCATGCCTGGAGATTGAACGGGGCAACCTGAATTCTTTCGCTCTTCCGCCTGACGAATACCATCGGCCAGGCGACACTCCACCAAGTCTATCTATTCCTACAGGTGGTCCATGAGTGCTCGTTTATCCAACATCCTTCAGTTTGCTCTCTCTAGCTCAGCAAGGCTTTGATGTGGCTACTGTGAAGGACTATTTATCGGCTTTGTCGGCATTCCTTTGCTTGCCGGATCAGCCGTCCTTGTTTAAATCACCTATTGTGTTACGATTCATTAAGAGCCTTACCAACAAATTTTCGCCCAGTCCATTTATTGTGCCTCAATGGGACTTAAATCTTGTCTTAACTTACTTGATCGGTTCTTCCTCTGAGCCCTTGCACAAGTGTCCCTTGAGACTGTTGTCTTTAAAAACAGTATTTCTAGTTGCCATTACCTCTGCAAGGAGGGTAAGTGAGCTTCAAGCTCTGAGTTCGAAACCCCCGTTCTTGACCATTCATGCTGAAAGAATGGTACTCCGGACAAGGGCTGCTTTTCTGCCTAAGGTGGTAACTCCCTTCCATCTGGGGCAGTCCATCACCCTTCCTACCTTCTATCCTCCCCCTCACCCTTCCAAGGAGGAGGAGCGGCTTCACCGTTTGGACTCTAAAAGGGCGGTGAGTTTTTACCTTGATGGGACTAAAGACTTTCGTGTGAATGACCAGCTCTTCGTGGGCTTCATTGGTGGCAGGAAAGGCAAAGCGGTGCACAAGCGCACCCTTTCCAGATGGATTATCTTGTACATCAAGATCTGTTACTCTTTGGCCGGTAAGGAACCTCCAGATGGTATAAGAGCTCACTCTACCAGGACAAAGTTTTCTTCTATGGAGGACATTTGTAGAGCGGCAACTTGGGCCTCCCTCCACACTTTCGCAAGCATTACTGCTTAGATTCCGAAGTGAGGAGGGACGGTCACTGGGGCTGCTGTGGGACTCTATTCACAAGGTGAGAAATCCACTGGCAGATGTATCCATCAGAAGAACAAGTTACTTACCTTCGGTAGCGCTTTTTCTGGTGGATACAGCATCTGCCTGTGGATTCCTCACTGACCCAACCGCCTCCCCGTTGTCCACCCTTGTATACCTGCAATGGAGATAATTTCTATCTGTCTCTTTTAATGGAATTATATTATTCTTTTTGCTTTAATGCATTGATTTCACACTGTGTGTGTTGGTTTGAATACTATGTACTATGTATGCTGTATATATTTGTGTCGGTCCCTCCGTGTGCCTCGAAGGCACGGAAAAAAAGGGCGGAACTGACGTCTTGCCCCAGTATTGGAACTTTCATAGATTCCCATGCTTTGTATCATTCCCCATCCTCGGAATGGGAGCCTCGGTTAATAGAAAACACCTTAGTAGTAAGCACAAAGTGAAAAAATAGGCCTAGGCCTCATCTCATTTTGTAGCTTATCCACCTCTTTTTGTAAAAGAGACCAAATTCTTGCAGTAGCCAATCAGAGCAGCCTCACCCCATAGAACCTTCCTGAGAGAGCCTCAGAGCCTCAGATTTTCTACCGCACGTTGTGCAAGGGAGTCTCCATTGAGCTCTGCTAATTTTTCTTCAATTCTTAGTATATTTTCTTCTACTTGTGTCTATTTTTTCGTCATGTCTGACAAGGAGAAGAAAGCACTTTTCATTGCCTGTGCTACTTGCTCAAAAAGAGGTTGTTTGTAGAGGACAAACATGAAGACTACATATACTGCTTATATCCGGATCATAAAGCCACGGACTGCAAGATTTGCAGAACCTTCTCCACCAAGACCTTGAGGGACAGAGAGGGACGTCTCCTCACTTGGCTACAGAAAATGAAAGACCGCAAACAACTTATGTCTTCTGACAGTGAGGGCTCCTCGTCGATGGTGTCATCAAGAAGGTCGAAAGAGGGGTAGGTCTCCCCCTTCTACTTCTGACGAGCCCCTTGTCAAGGCCTTGCCAGGGACCTCTGATAGGCCTGCTTCCCAAAAATCTCCTCACCACGGTGAAAAGGAGAGGCAGGGAAAGCTTGAGGAGTCGCAACCCTCAAAAAAGGCGAAGAAGGTTGTCCCTGTGACTTCACCACCCTCTGACGGGGATAGAGGGGTGAAAAAGCCTTCTACTACGACTCAGGAGGTAGTGTCGGACAAGAAACAGCGTTCGTCGGCGGTGAAAACCACAGGTACGCCGACGATTTCTATTAAAAAAGACTTGTCTGTGAAATTAGCCTCGTCGACGGGCTCGTCGACGACTGCTGCGACGACGGCACCTGCGCCGTCGACGATGTTTAAGATGCCTGATGCCTGTTCGTCGTCGACAAAAATGACTTTTTCCACGTCGACGATGACGACGAGAGTCGCTTCGACGGCGACGACGACACCTGTGACCTTGCTGCTGACGACGAGTTCGTCGACGGTCCCGTTGACGATCCAACCATCGACGCCGATGACCTTCTCCCCGTCGACGACGCAATCCTCGACGACGAGCGCAGTTTCTTCGTCGGCGCCTCCGTCGACGAAACAGTCTATGAAGGCACTACCTACGACGACTGAAAAAATTGTTTTTTCACGCAGAAGAAGGCAAATAACACCGGAAATGACATCTCCACGGCAAGTCCAAAAGTTTCCTCCTAACCTATTGCAGGATGAGGATTCTGAAGAGGAGGTTTATAGCGATTTTGGCCAGGCTTATAGCCCTTCTGACTTACAAGTAAAAATTCAGGACATCAGTTCTGAGGAAGGGGAAATGGAACAACAACAATATGTTCCACAAGATTATTATGAACAACTGGAAATGCCAAGCATGCAAGTTCCTTTGCAGAAACCTTCACGTCAATCTCTGCAGGAGATGGTGGCGATGCCATCAACTCTCATCTCGGATCAACAGCTAATGTTGCCGGACTATCGGAGGCGATTTCCTACTCCTCAAGAGGTTCAACATGTGCGCCCTCCTACACCTCCGCCTCAGTTATCACAGCCAGTGGCAGGACACTCTTTGCCTTCAAGAGGGCGTGACACAGAGCCCGTAGAGCATCCACAAGAGGTAGTGCCCATTCAGGACGATACAGATGATGATAATGCATCATCAGATGTGGATCAACAAGTGGACCCTGACCAAGACCAGAATGTAGACTGGAATCAGGCTAACGCAATCTCTCCTCCAGCGGATGTCGGAGGCTTTCACAACTTGATGGAACGAGCTTCCACGAGATTTGGTCTTCCGGTTACCACAGTTCAGTCCGAATGTTTTTTGTACGATTTCAAAGAACCATTCCGGAAATCCGTACGTTCAATCCCAATCATTGAACATGTTTGGTCTGAAGGCCTAAAGGCTATGCAGAATCCGGCCACAGTCCTCCCGGTGCTCCCCAGACTGGAGAAAAAATATAAGGTGCCAGATGGCAGCCCGGCATGTCTACTAGGTCAACCAAAACCGATCTCGGTCATTTCCCAGGCCGCACAGAGCAAATCTAAAAACCCATCCACGCCGCTAACGACGCCTCCGGATAAAGAGGGCAGGCGTTTGGACAATGTTGGAAAAAGATTCTCCGCAATGGCCAGCCTCCTCGTTAGGGCGGCTAATGCTTTGGCGATTCTGGGGAGATACGATGGCCAGATGTGGTGTGACCTCTCTCCGTTCATGGAAGAACTTCAGGATACATTTAAGGCCGAGGTAAAAAAGATCTTACTGGAGGGAGAGCGAGCCTCTTCGGAGGTAATCGACTGCGCTATGGATATAGCAACCACGGCATTCCGAGCGCTAGCCGGCTCGGCGGTTCTGAGACACCAGGGATGGTTGAGAGCCACGTGGTTCAGGCAGGAGGTACAAAATAAAATTCTAGATCTGCCATACGACGGAGAGATGTTATTTGGCAAACACGTGGATGACGCCCTACAGGGCATAAAGAAAGATACGGATACGGCCAAGTCCTTAGGAACTTTACAATGTCGCAAAGTGCCCTTCAGAGGAGCAAGAGGAAGAGGATTCTCCTCCTATAGAGGCGGCAATCAGCACTGCTACTCTTCCAGCTGACAACCTGGCCAAACATACAAACCCCAGTATTCTCAGAGGGGTTCTTCTCTCGCCAGCCGCCGAGAGGACGACAAGGGCAGCAGAGGAGGGACAATACCAAGAGACCATAGCGGCCAGGTCGCTCTTTCTACTGTTCCTGTGCCCTCATTAACACCAGTGGGGGGCAGGATTGCCCATTGCCTCAACAACTGGATGGTCATAACAGGCCAGTGGGTCCTAAACATCATCAAGAAAGGACACACGTTGGAGTTCCAAGATCTTCCTCCGAGCGCTCCAGACGCCTTTACGCCCAAACATCTGAAACTCCTTCATCTCGAGGCCCACCAACTCTTCACCAAGGGAGCAATAGAACTTGTACCTCTCTCCCAAAAGGGGAAAGGGTTCTATTCCAGGTTCTTCCTGGTTCGGAGGACGAAGGACAAATGGCGTCTGATCTTAGATCTACGGCAGCTCAACACTTATCTCATCAAGTTATCCTTCAGGATGATCACTCTTCAGGACATCCTCCGCCTTCTCAATCCAGGGGACTACATGGCGACCCTAGATTTGGAAGACGCTTACTTCCATGTACCCATTCATCCAGCTCACAGGCAATATCTTCGATTTACAGTAGGCAAGAGCCATTTTCAATTCAAAGTACTACCTTTTGGTCTCCGGTCCGCTCCGCGGATCTTTACAAAGGTACTGGCTCCGGTGGCAGCCTTTCTCAGAAAGCAGTCTTTCGAAGTCTTCCCATATCTGGACGATTGGCTGCTAAAGGCTCCTTCGTTCCAAGAGACGTCCAGGGCAGTCAGGAGCTGCAGACAGCTGTTCGAGCAACTGGGCCTTCAGCTCAACAGAGAAAACCCGATTTTGCGCCCCTCCAAAACAGCGAAGTTTTTGGGTGTGATCCTAGACACGGAGTGCTGCCGGGCTTTTCCTTCGGAAGAGCGCCAGTCCAAGCTAATTCTTTCGGCTCGCCTTCTACAGACACGGAAGTTTCTGTCAGTTCGCAAATACAAATCGCTTCTCGGATCGATATCATCCTGCATACCATTGGTACCACACTGCAGGCTGCGAATGCGTCCACTGCAGGAACAGTTGGACTAACAATGGCGTCAGGTGACAGGCTCCTTCGACGACAGGATTGTCATCACTCCGGAAATGAGGAAGGCAAGCAGCTGGTGGTTGCTAAAAGACAATCTTTCCATGGGTTTACCATTCTAACTTCCACCATCTCCCATGGTATTGACTACAGATGCTTCCATGGAAGGATGGGGAGTGGTCCTCCAAGAACTAAAGTTCAGTGGTCATTAGAGCCCAGTCCAAGTCAAGTTCCACATCAATCTACTGGAGCTTATGGCCATTCGTCTAGCCTTACAGGCTTTCCTTCCGAGGATCCGCAACCGTTCAGTGCTGGTTCGTACAGACAACACCACAGCCATGCACTACATAAACAAGCAAGGCGGAACGAGATCTTGCACCCTTTCGAAGGAAGCACAGAGGCTTTGGAATTGGGTGATCCAACACAATATCACCCTTTCAGCGGAACATCTGGCGGGAACACTCAATGCCACAGCGGACGCTTTGAGTCACCAAAAAACTATCAGCCACGAATGGGAACTGGATCAGACCATTCTAGAGGAACTGTTTGCACGTTGGGGGACCCCAACCATCGATCTGTTTGCAACTCCCCAGAACGCCAAATGCCAGTCCTACGCAAGCAGGGTTCACCTTCGGGAATCCTTGGGGAATGCGCTTTTGATTGCCTGGTACGGCGCATTTGTTTACGCCTTTCCTCCCATTCCGCTGATCCCGAGATTGATCCGCAAGCTCAAAGCTGAACCGTGCAGTATGATTCTGATCGCACCAGCATGGCCCAGGCAGTTTTGGTACACAGAACAACTTCTCCTCTCCCAAGATCAACCAATTCTCTTGCGTCCTGTTCCGTCACTGTTGACAATGGCTCACAGGCAGGTTCTGCATCTAGACCTGAAGTCCCTACGATTGACAGCGTGGCTCCTGAGTTCAGAGAGTTCCAGGGTTTAAATCTTTCAGGAGAATGTAAAGATATTTTGGCCCAGGCCCGAGTGCCTAGTACGAACAAAACCTATCGGGCTAAGTGGAAAAGATTCTGTCTTTGGTGTCGGAGGGAAGGTCTACATCCATATACTTCTGCACCGCACCAACTCTTGCCTTACATCCTTTCTCTTGGAAATCTGGATTGGCTCCTTTTTTTCTGTAAAGGTACATCTAGCGGCCATTTCTAGATGTAGACGTTCATCATCAGGTCCTTCCCTTTGGTCTGCAAGGATCATTAAACAATTCCTGAAGGGTTTATTCAGGGTTTTTCCACCAGCCCGGCCTCCACCACCAGCCTGGCATCTTAATTTGGTACTGTCACATCTAATGAAGGCCCCATTTGAACCTATTCATAGGGCCGACCTTAAGTTTCTCTCATGGAAACTGGCTCTTCTCTTGGCCCTGACATCGGCTAGAAGAGTTAGTGAGCTCCAGGCTTTCACAATTGAGGAACCTTTTCTACAATTCAAAAATGATGTTCTCATCCTAAGGACAAATCCTAAATTTATTCCGAAAGTACCCTCAGAATTTCATCTGAATGAGCCGGTGGTCTTAAAATCCTTCTTCCCGCGGCCCTCCACGCCAGCTGAAAGGGCTTTGCACTCTTTGGACATTCACAGATGTCTTAAGTTCTACTTGGAGCGAACAAGACTATTCAGACAATCTTCCCAGCTTTTTGTTTCATTCAGCGCTCCTCAAAAGGGGTGTCCAGTTTCTAAACCCTGCATTTCCCGCTGGATATCCAGTGCAATACACTTTTGCCATCAAGCAGCGTGGAAACCACTTCATCGAGCAGTTCGTGCTCATTCTACAAGATCAATGGCTTCATCGGTGGCTCTATTCTCAGGTGTCCCGATCAAGGACATATGTAGAGCGGCGACATGGAGCAGTGTCCACACCTTCACTCGCCACTACTGCTTGGATTCTTCTGTGAAAGAGGATGCAGCAGTGGGCCAGGCGGTTTTGAGGAACCTTTTGCAATAAGTCGGTGAGCTTTCCTTACTATCCCGCCTTCCTGTTTGCATATTTTGTATTACTTGTTATTATTTTGCTTTGTGATGCTAATGTGTATCTGGTTTTCTTATCTGAATTATGTATGACATTTTCAGGTACACATATTAAAAAATATGCTTTTATCTTTACTGCTAGCTATTCTGATACAAAGCATGGGAATCTATGAAAGTTCCAATACTGGGGCAAGAAAACAAGTTACTTACCTGTAACTTTGGTTCCCCAGTATTGGTAACTTTCATAGATTCCCATGCGCCCACCCTCCTCCCCTGGGAAATCTCAGCCTTATTGTCCTATGATGTTGCTGTTCACAATGGCTACGAAAATCTGAGGCTCTGAGGCTCTCTCAGGAAGGTTCTATGGGGTGAGGCTGTTCTGATTGGCTACTGCAAGAATTTGGTCTATTTTACAAAAAGAGGTGGATAAGCTACAAAATGAGATGAGGCCTAGGCCTATTTTTTCACTTTGTGCTTACTACTAAGGTATTTTCTATTTACAGAGGCTCCCATTCCGACGACGGGGAATGATACAAAGCATGGGAATCTATGAAAGTTACCAATACTGGGGAACCAAAGTTACAGGTAAGTAACTTGTTTTCATCACGCTGACGGGGCTCTCTTATGGCTCTGGTGACTTCAGCGGAGCCGCGACCGGAGCCATGCTTCTGTGACGTCGTCCTCGTCAGCGTGGAGAGCTACGAAAAATTTCCGGATGCGGCTGGCGCAGGAGATATTCACAAGGTGAGGAATCCACAGGCAGATACTGTATCCACCCAAAAAAGTGTTACCGAAGGTAAGCAACTTGTTCTTCCGGTCTTCTTCAAAGACCTGCAAACAAGAGGGCAAAAAAGCCTCCATACCCTAGACGTACGGAGGGCTCTAGTGTACTATCTACAGAAAACCGAACAAACTTGCAAGGGTAAACTGCTGGTTTTTGCCTACTCACATAAGAAAACACGGACGCCTGTCACAAAGGCAACAATTTCACGATGAATAGTCCAAACCATCCAACTATGCTATACCAACGCAAATAAAGAACTAGCGGTACAACCAACAGCTCACTCAACTAGAAAGAAAGGAGCAACTCTTGCATTTATAGCCAATGTGCCCTTAGACACTATATGTGCAGTAGCTACATGGGAATCACCACACACCTTCACCAAACATTATGGTGTGGACATACAAATAAATAAGGAAGCGCAAGTAGGAGAAAGGGTACTTCAACACTAGTTTGCAAAGTCTTCCTCTTACTACAGCCTCCACAAGAAGGGAGAAACTGCTACGTAATCTGATGCACAGCAGGTGAATACAGAAAAGGATTCCCGCAGCAAAACAAAATGGTTAGTTACCAGTAAGAACTTCCTTAAGCTGAATGGGGAGAAAACGGAGGTCCTCATTTTTGGGGGCAAAAGTGAGACCTGGTCCATGGACTGGTGGCCGTCTGTCCTTGGTGCCTGTCCCATGCCGACCTTTTCTGCCCGCAACCTTGGTCATATTGGACACCACCCTCTCCCTAGACAAGCAGGTCAGTAGGACTGTGTCCACCTGTTGCAATGCTCTGAGGATTTTAAGAAAAATCACTCATTATCTTTCCCCTGAGGCACGCAAACAGGTAGCAATGGCGGTCATTACCTCCAGACTGGACTATTGCAATGCTCTATATTTTGGCATTAGCAGTGGTCTGGTCCAGCGCCTCCAGACTGTGCAGAATGCGGCTGCCCGGTTTGTTGTGGCTGCCCCTAAACGCTCCTCGGGCACCACCTTCAGAAAAGACCTGCATTGGCTCCCCATGCAGGCAAGGATTAATTTCAAGGCCTTATGCCTTACACACCGTGCCCTCAATGAGTCTGGACCGGAGGCTATTCGCGCTCTGGTGGCCTATTCCATCCCTGGTAGAACACTCCGCTCTTCCAGTAAAAGCTTGATTGCTGTCCCCCGTGTAGCCAAGGCCAGATGGGGCGGAAGGTCCTTTCGCTTTCTTGCACCCAGACTTTGGAATACGCTCCCTAATGACCTCAAAGTGATCTCTTCCCACACTTTGTTCCGTAAGGCACTCAAGACCTGGTTATTCCAAGAAGCCTATCTCTAATTCCCCCTCTGGCGATATTTGAGCTCTCTGTTACCCATCTTCAGCGCCTTGATGCCTACGGGTTTAGTTGCGCTCTCTATATGAATTTACATTAATAATAATAATACCAGTAGGAGTAGTTCTGCAGCTTGAAGAGTTTTCTGGATTCACATGTGACCCACCAGGCCTCTTCTACAACAAATACAAACAGGTGGGAAATCATATTTCAAACATTTCTCGAAATACCATCTAAAGGATTAAAGCACAGAAAAAAGAATCTGAAGATGACTACCACGCACAACAATCTCTTGGGCACGGTCTGACGTCACACAGGGGACGTACCTGGCACCAAATGGTGGTCAACGACCCCCTCCCCCACCCAAAAAAAAGACTGCAAAATAAAATGGTTACTTACCAGTAGGAGTAGTTTTGGAGTTTGAAGAGTTTTCTGGATTCTTATGCGACCCACCTGGCCTCCCCTATATAAAATACAAACAGTTGGGATATCATATTTCAAAAATTTCTCTAAAATACCATCTAAAGGACTAGAGACTAAAGCACAGAAAAAAGAATCCGAAGGGGACTACCACGCACAACAACCTCCAAGACGCGGTCTGATGTCACACAGGGGGGACGTGCCTGACACCAAATGGTGGTCAGTGACGAACTCCCCCTCCCCCCTCTCTAAAAAACTATTCTGTACCCAACCACTAGATGGCGGAATAATGCACAGCATGTGAATCCAATCCAGAATACTCTTCAAGCTGCAAAACTACTCCTACTGGTAAGTAACCATTTTGTTCTCCAGTACTGGTATCTTTCATAGATTCACATGCGACCTACCCTCCTCCCCATAGAGGCTTCTCTCGTTATTTATATTGGCTTAACTGCACTTGTGTTTGAAAATCTGAGAGCCTGGAGCCTCTGTGGAGAGGGTTCTAGAGGGTGCTCACGCCTGATTGGTTGGAGTTTAGACCATCCTAATGACTAGGACGAGATATTAAAGTAAATGTTTTTTCTCTATTAACTTTAATGTTAAAGTCATTACTTACTGCTTTTAATATACAGTGGGACTCCCACTTCGACAATGGGGAATGGTTCTCGCATGTGAATCTATAAAAGATACCAATACTGGAGAAACCCAGTTTACAGGTAAGCAACTTATTTTCGTTCCCTTAGAGCTTGAAGTTGTAGCATGTTGCGCTTCTATTGAATCTGATCGTAGCTCTGCAAATATTCACCAAGTTTATGGCTGCAATTATTTCTATCCCTGCAGATAAGATGCGGGTCTTGCCTGTTGACCATTGGCTAATAAAAGCACTTTCTCAGGAAATTCTGTGACCACAACTGCTTCAGATTACCTTTCAGTTTTTCAATGAGTTTATGGAATTTTTAATTTTGGACCAACTCAAATGCAGGATAGTCTCTCAATTGGCTTTTCTTATTCAGCAAAGTTTGGTTGAAAGCATATTTGAAGTTTGAGAGTGTCATTATTTCTAAGATTGCGAAGTTTTATGGCATCATCTTTATTCTTTTGCCATAGGCGAGGCTTCCAATGAGACGTTTGTAGTGAAACTAATTGCACAAAAACCTTATTGACTGACTGGCACTATCCCCAAAAACTGTACATTGATCTTGTGTTTTTATTATCATTGGAACCACATTGTGGGACATACGCCTTGACCTGCAAGCCACAAGGGAACTCGTCAGATTACTCTCTAGATAAACAAAACATTTGGAGGAAGTGATCAGTTGAACCCCTACCACATCTTTTGGGAGCCACAAGCGCTATATCATTAAATTGTACATTGCACATTATGCATCTGTGTGGTAAATATCACCAACGTGCTTACTGTTACTTAAATGTTTGCACAGGATAAACCCAACAGTAGATTGTGGACAGTGTGTTGCAGTGCAGAGCCTAGAGTTAAGATGTGAGCTGGGAGTGTTTGGGGGGTTAGCTAAATTCTTCATGGACGTGCTTCAAGATAGCGGCATACTTGGCTCAGGTGAAAGTTATGTAGTGGTCTGTGCTGTTGGGACTAATTGTTTTATTGCACATACTGGAATAATTGGGACTAGATGCAACAAAGTGTTATCAAAAAATTAATTATTAATTGCAAGAAGTACATTGCCTAGTGTAAGAAATTGGGTTACTTGCGAGAGATTAGAGTCTTTCACAAGTAATAAGCTGCAACTGTCTTTGTATGGGAACTGAGTACCCCCTTGTAACACTTGCCTATCTCTTGGTAGCAAAGGAGAGTAGTCACAGATCTACTCAGGGGCAGTACTGTGTGCTAATATCCTACTCCATTGATGCACAGCAAACAACATCTAATAAGTCATTGTCCAGTTAGTGCATTCCATATGAAAAGAAAAAGTACTTATTACACACGCACAAACACACCATCTGCTAATTACTAGGCCTTAAATTACAAATATGTACAGTTAAATAAAAATACCTTTCATGACACTCACAATACAGGTTACACATGTAGTGGGTCCTGGACCCCATAATCTCAGTACGCCCACCTATACCAGACACAATATAATGGGATGTCATTATCAAAAAGACAAGCCTACTGGCTTTGTCAGGTTGTCGCCACGTAAATAAAGCAAGAAGATATAATCAGCCAACTTAACACCATGAAAATCAGTAGGGATAGTCCCACCTTTCAACGTTGAGAATCTAGCAAAACCTCACCCAGGAACATACATATAACCCAGTGTGAGACTTACGGCAACTTTTAGAGGCAATCTGGGGGAGTACCGCACCTCCTGCAGCTTCCACAACACACTTATGAAAATATTGATAGTTCCCCTGCTCATTTTGGCACACCTCATACGCAAGCAGGTATGCAAATTAGCCCCCTCACTGGGTTTATGGGGTGCTCCTTCGCCATAAAGCTTGAATCTGAATTGAACCCTTTTTCTTTAGGCGGCCTCAAACAGTATTATTTTTCAATTGGCCTTTGTTTTAAATTATTTGAAGGCCCAGGGTGAAAGCTCATTCCTGCACTTTCTGGCTAGCTTTCTGACCGGCCGACACTTTCCAGTGCTGGTGCGTGAGCCAACAGCTGTTTTTTTCTACTTCTGTGTTCACATGGGCAGGATGATAGTGCAATCCCCCCATCTCCTTGCTTCCTCATAGCCAACGCACAATATACTCACCAGGCCGCACTCGCCATAACCCACATCCTTTTGCTAGTTTCAGGGCCTCTGAGTGTCAGCGGAGTCGAAGGCCAATCCACAAAATTTCCTTTGGGAACTATCCAAGATCACCCAACAGATCTATTCACGCAACTTTCTCAGGTGGCATAAATGTACCAGCATCTGTTCTTGGGGTGGTAAACTATATTCACTGGTATAGTCTGGTGCGTAGCTGTTCCTAAGGTTTCAAGAGAGTAGCAACCAGTCTGTGGTTGATAGAGAGGAATAGTAACGAGTGGTCAATCTCAAGAGGATGGGTTATAAATAGTGATGTGGGGGAATCCCTCCTTTTGGATATAGTTCCCTCACACACCCTTGCCAGTGTCATGCTTCATCATCGGGCATTGCTCCTCGTGGGGGTGGCGCTGCTGTCCCCCACGGGCCCCGCCATAGGGTTCTTTGTCGGAGATCTTTTAACGGGACGCCACGGTTGTGCATGTGGGTGTGTGGGCCTAGGGAAGTAAGTGCGTGAGTGAATTAAAATTTCCAGGCGGTACCTGGAAGCATTGTTTATTCGGGGGTCCGAATGGTAAGGTTAAAATAAATGTGAATAATGGAGCCCCTCTCAGGAACAAATATAGAGGGTGGATGTGTAACTGGCCGCTGCTCTCAGAATCGGTGCAAGAGTGAGTTTATAAAAAAACGAATTGGTCAACCTATTTCGTGCTTCTTATCATTCCTTAAGGGATCCATAGGCGCTTCGTCAGGACCGAGAAAGTAAGTGAAATGGAAGAAAAAAGAAAAGGACTCAGGGAAAGGAGGCCCTGTATACATGTAGTACCTAGATTTTGAGGTGTATGTGCATCCTTAGGCTGATAGGAACTCTCAGTGCAGGTTCCAACCTGATAATACAACTCTTTTATTGTGTTAAAACTATATTCACTCCCAGTTCCAGTGACTTATCAGCTGACGCTACCCTGTGCAGGTAAGGATGAAAAGTTCTAGAAGACCGGCTCCCCTGGCCAGTCCTAGGGTGCCACATCATTTTACTCCTGTCCCAACCTTCCTGCAGCACATTCTGAGACTGTCCAATATGTCAACTAAAAGTTGTCTGTGAAAAGAGCTCACCTGAGGGTATTGGCTCTGCCCCTACCTGAGACATCCCTGCTCACGAACAATCCTTCTGCGTAAGGCTACTTATGCGCGGATATCAGGATGAGCAAACCAGTAGTCTCACTCACAGCCCGCACATGTGCATAAATGTATGCAGTGGCAGCTTTATCTTAAAAGGTGGACACTGGCAGTGGGCACTTTCATCCCAATTAGTGTGAGTGAGACTCCGGTTCTGAGGCGTGCTCTCAGTAAATGTCCAAAAACCAGGTTAAAAACCCTTGCAGCAACCAGCGCTTGTTTTAAATCCAATCTGGACCAAAACACCGCATAGACCGACCAGCCGAGGAGAGACGTCCGCATCACAGAGGCCAGCACTGAGAGTGGCCCAGCTGTCCTATTTTGTTCTCCTCTGCAGGGCTGACTGAGAACTGTGAGTGCCTTTGATGCATGGGCCCAGCCGACCAAAACCATGCTCCCTGGCCTGGGTCCACGAATACCAACTGTGCCCCCTCCTGCTCCCAGGACCCTCCCAGACTTAGCCACCCGTTGGGATTTCCCAGACTTGTCCACGAGTCCCCCTCTGCAGCCTGTTTGTAGGTGGCCCCCTTCTTTACCTACGGTGTAGCGCGCAAGGCTACCATCCTGTCCAAAACCTATGCACCCTGACACTCCAGGGCAGATAAACCTGAACTGCTGGTGGATCTTGTGACCTTGATACCCTAGTGCTAAACGGAACCCCCAAAATATGTTTGCAAATGCTTGTATGCTGTACCACATAAAAACACATTTGTATGACATTTTTGCTTAACTGTAAAAATTGAAAATTCGACAAGTACGTACCCAATTACTAAGTTATAAAAATACTTTTTATTTTTCTAAATTGGTCTTGAGTTTCATCTTGTGTGTGTCAAATTTACTTTCTGTGCAACAAATGCTTAACACTACCATCTGAAATGCTAAACTCCTTGCCCACACTAACACAAAATATAGCATTTGGCATTACGCCTTGTAAACCAATAAGGGTTGTCTGGACTTTCTACACAGTGTATTTTTTAACAATGAAAAGTTTTTTCTTTTTCTTGAAGAAAATAACTGAAGTGTAAATAAGATAGCTAGATGATCAATTATGATAAATTGAAAAGCACCATGCAAACATTTCATCCTTTAAAACAAGTTTGTTTCGTCCACACCTCTTTTTTCTGCTTCTCCTCTCCCAGAAGGGAAAGTGTCTTAATCCAGCTACTTTTCTTTTGAGGCAGTTAAAACCCATTCCTGGATTGGAAACAGTAATTAAGGGGTAAAGATAGAGGATTAGAATTAATTGTGCTTCACCTGCAGCAAAGGAGCTGCACGAGCTCCACAGACCTTCAAGTTACATATTTTCTCATCCCAATAGCCACAAGCATTTGCAATGCAATAGGTCTCGCATTAGGAAAGTGTGAGCTATTGGTATTGTAAATGACACATTTTTTAATATGTGTTGGCTTTGAAAATATATGAATTATTTGGCATTGTTATTCACAAAGCCAATAGCTTACACTTTCCTAATGCGAGTCCTATTGGCTATGGCAATGCTTGTTGGTAGCAAGCAAGGACAGTGCTGTTGTGGTGCTGAGTGATGATGTGGTTGGTGCCCCTGAGTGGTGCCCCTGGGTGATGTGGTGGTGTCCCGGAGTGATGTGGTGGCGTCCCTGAGTGATGTGGTGGCGCCCCTGAGTGATGTGGTGGCGCCCCTGAGTGATGTGGTGGTGCCCCTGAGTGATGTGGTGGTGCCCCTGAGTGATGTGGTGGTGCCCCTGAGTGATGTGGTGGTGTCCCTGAGTGATGTGGTGGAGTCCCTGAGTGATGTGGTGGCGTCCCTGAGTGATGTGGTGGCGGCCCTGAGTGGTGCCCCTGAGTGATGTGGTGGTGTCCCTGAGTGATGTGGTGGTGTCCCCGAGTGATGTGGTGGTGTCCCCGAGTGATGTGGTGGTGTCCCCGAGTGATGTGGTGGTGGCCCTGAATGGTGTCCCCGAGTGATGTGGTGGTGTCCCCGAGTGATGTGGTGGTGTCCCCGAGTGATGTGGTGGTGCCCCCGAGTGATGTGGTGGTGCCCCTGAGTGATGTGGTGGTGTCCCCGAGTGATGTGGTGGTGTCCCCGAGTGATGTGGTGGCGTCCCTGAGTGATGTGGTGGCGTCCCTGAGTGATGTGGTGGCGTCCCTGAGTGATGTGGTGGCGTCCCTGAGTGATGTGGTGGCGTCCCTGAGTGATGTGGTGGCGTCCCTGAGTGATGTGGTGGTGTCCCTGAGTGATGTGGTGGCGTCCCTGAGTGATGTGGTGGTGTCCCTGAGTGATGTGGTGGCGTCCCTGAGTGATGCGGTGGTGCCCCCGAGTGATGCGGTGGTGCCCCCGAGTGATGCGGTGGTGCCCCCGAGTGATGTGGTGGTGCCCCCGAGTGATGTGGTGGTGCCCCCGAGTGATGTGGTGGTGTCCCCGAGTGATGCCCCTGAGTGATGTGGTGGTGCCCCTGAGTGATGTGGTGGTGCCCCTGAGTGATGTGGTGGTGCCCCTGAGTGATGTGGTGGTGCCCCCGAGTGATGTGGTGGTGCCCCCGAGTGATGTGGTGGTGCCCCCGAGTGATGTGGTGGAGTCGCCGAGTGATGTGGTGGAGTCCCCGAGTGATGTGGTGGAGTCCCCGAGTGATGTAATGAAATAGATTTGAATTGAAGCTCACTTCCAATGCTCCCACCTGGGACTATGGGTGTGAACTCCATCGTTGGGGTGTCTGGCACGTGTAGACCCTGTAACTGAGTCTAAGGTTTTAGTGGGCCCACCATCATAACTACCATGTGTGGTACTTAAAAGAGCTAGGAGGGGGCCCTGGGTCCTGTGCTAGGAGACCCCAGGTCTCTGGAGGTAGCTTGACCAGCGTAAGATCTTTTTTGTAGCCAACGACCTGGCTGGTTTCCTCAATGGCAGACCAGACATCCGCTGGCAGACCACAAGTGGTGTCTCCATCCTGAGGTGGTACTTGACATCTTCGATCAGTAGGGTGTTCCCTGGCTAATTTGCTTGCCACTGTTGTTCGCTCTTTGTCACAGCTTCTGCACACTGGGTTTCCCTAAATTAAGGGTCTCTGGGAAAAAGATTCTGTCTTCAGTGGGACGCATGTCTCCTGTACATGTTCCCCTCACTACCTCTCCTTCCTCGAATTCTGAGGAAATTCGGGACAGACAATACCCATATCTTCTTAATAGCCCTACACTGGGCCAAAAGGTTGTTCTACCCAGAGCTCGAGAGCTTGTCCGCTTTTCGGGGTACCACTTCAGGAGGACCTCTCGTCTTAGCAGCAGGAAAGGGTCCTACACCCGAATCTCGGCACCCAACTCCGTTGTGCATGAGAATTGAGCAGAAGCAGTTGAATTCTTTTGAATTGCCACTGAAGTTTTAAATGATATGCTTGCAGCAAGATACCCATGCACAAAACCCAGCTACGTTAGGCACTTTAAAGAATTTGTAGCCTGATGTGGAGCCATTCATCCATAACTTCTGCATGCCAGTCTTTCTGATGTGGTGTTCCTTTTGATTGAACAACCTTCGGTTTAAATCCCTAGTTGTGATGCGTTTTCTGAAGGGCCTGACAGACAAGTTCCCTCCAAAACCATTTGCCTTGCCTCAGTGGGGCCTAAAATGAGTACTGACGCCATTTGAGACTGTTGCTGGCTATTGCTCCTGATACTTAAAGTCTGGTTTATCATCAACTCTGTGGGCCACCTTAGTTAAATACTGACCCTCTCTAGACATTCTACCTTCACCACTTTCTTAGTAGACAGATTGGTGCTGAGGACTCTGCTGCCTTCCACCCAAGGTATTATTGTCTTGCCATGTCAGTCATTCGATCACCCTGTTAACATTTTCCTCCCCTCCACACCCCTCAAAAGAGCAAGGCAGGCTCCAACAACTTAACCCTAAGAGATCTTTGAGTTTCTACAATGGCTGTATGAGAGACCACTGTGTGGATGATGCGGTCTGTGGGTTTCAATGGGACCAAGAAAGGCAAGGCACTGCAAAAGAGAATGCCCTTGAGGTTGATAGTCCTCTGTATTGAGATCTGCTTCCTGCTGGCTTGGAATTAACCCCTCAATGCCTTTGGGCTCATTCCACCATGGCCAAGGGTCCTTTGACAGCACTGGCAATAGGGGGTGCTGGTTCTGGACGTATGCCAGGCTGTGACATGGACATCTATGCATACGTTAAAAAAATACTACTGACTTAACAATCTGGCCTGATGGAATGTCATTTTGCCTGCTGAGTCGTGCAAGACTTTATCATTGGAGTTCAACCCTCACGCCCTCCACTTTTGAGAGGTATCTCCAGGAGTGGCCGTTATAAAGATGAGGAATCTGTGGTTAAATGTATCTGTCAGAACAGCGAGTTACTTACCTTTGGTTATACTCGTTCTGGTGAGTACTCTATTTAACCACAGATTTACTATCCTCTCACCTCCCTGTTCAGTGGGGTGGCCTCCTGTACATTGCAATAAATTTCCAACTCCAAGTTAGATCTGTGCTCGATTTCACCTACAGTTTGTTTGAAGTGCTCCTTGTCTGATGATGTGAAAGGAGGAAGATTAAGAAACTGATGTCAACGTGCAATTGTGACACTTATTTGTGGCTCCACTCCATCACTTCTATGGCAGTATGAAGTCACTGCGGAGCATACATTGCCATCTACCAGCACAGGGAGCATTGCTGAAAATCTGTTGATCTAGTCTTGTGCCTTGGAATAGTCTAAAGGTAACTAGTCGTTGTGAGAAGTTGGCCTGATATATAGTGTTCACTATTCTAGTGAGCACTTTGCATCAGTCCAAACAACCCTTATGATGATTGGTTGTAAGTCAACCTTATAGACCCGCTATCCTAGTAGCGTGGATACGAGCAGTCTTCGGGCTAAACTCTAGAGGGCGTGTTAAGCCAGCTGTTATACCATCACATATACCCCTTGAACACCAAGTGAAAGGACACCACACAAGTGTTATGAAAATAAACAGTGTATTTATTAGAATCACAACAGCCCTGTACTCTTTATGAGGACAGGGTACTAAGCACACAACAAAACTCTTACGAAAATACTTCAAGTTGCACAATTTACACAAATGCCCGAGGGGCACGACAAACCATATACTATGGAAGTGGAATGCGAAATTACTAGCAGGTAAGTACTGTACTAATAGGCTTTGGAATCGCTAGGAATACGTTACTGAACCTTCAGATTACTAGTAGGAGGCCTAGGGGACTCGGGTGCAGAGTGTGCACTCTCACGCGGGATGCGGGACAAAGTCTATGGGAGCTAGTAAAAGCAAAGTTAGTGTTCTTGGGCGAACCCGATAAGGTAGGTCGAAAACGACAGTGACTCTGGACCCTTAGATAGTGAAGCTATGCTGGGCACCGAAATGCCGAAGTTACCTAGCCCAGGGGCTGCGGCTGCATAGGTCTTTACAGACGTCGGGAATCCTCGCTGACGAACCAGGAGCCTGAAGAAAGGAGTGGCTGGCAGGTGACCAGTGAAGATAGTTCGAGTGATCCAAGCCTGGATCGAAGATGGATGACACCTGAAAGCAGAGGGGACCAAGTTCGTGACTACTAGCCAGTAGTCAAGTGGCACCAGGAGGGCACCGGATGGTAGTCACCTCGACTAGGTGAGTGGGCGACGCTGTGCTCTGCAGATCTCACGGACCAGGAGGCGTTGTCGGCGACCAGGATGGAGGTGCGAGCTGTCCCACGATGGATGATGCTGTCGACGTCGCTGGACCCAGGATTGGGCAACAAAGCCTTGGCAAATTCAAGCCCACGCGGTGGACTCAAAATGGCGTCTGGAGTGGACCAGGAGGGTCCGGGGTGCTCCTCTTTTGGAAGGGAGCAAGGGCCAGTCTGGAGCAACCAGACCAGCAGCAGTGATGTCGTCGGGCGTCGTTAGGAAGGCCACAAGCCAGCGGGCTAGTAGCCAAACAACGCGGTGAGCAGCAAAAAGCAGAAGGGCCCCACGCAGATCGTGGAGATGCTGGGAGGCTGGTCTTCTGTGCTGGAGCTGCTCAGGGTCGGGGCTTCTCGGACCCCAAAGCACTCACCAGAGGATCCCTCGGCGGTCGTGCTGGATAGAAGTCGTGCAGTTCTGATGATGGCCGGTCCCTCGAGGTCTCGTCGCACCCACGGTTCTCAGCTTAGCTGTAGAGGTAGGTAGAGGTCAGAGGTGCCAGGGAAGCCGGGTCTCGTCGTGCTGGTCGGTCGGATTCCTGAGGAAGGACGTGCAGCAAACCGCAGAGTTCTTAGATGGTGCCTGCGGATGCAGGGTGACTACTCCTTAGCCACAAGGGAGAAATCTTGAGAAGAGTCTTGAGTTTCCTTTCGTAGAAAGTAGTTCTTGATTCAAAGATGATCTAATTTGGAAGGGTCCCCGCTCCTGCCTTTATCCTAAAGAAAGGGGTGGGTACGCGACTAGGTCCTGCCCTAGGGGTGGGACCAGGAAGGGGGGTGGTTACACCCCTCTCCCATGCCGGACTTTCCCCAGGCCAGGGGCTGGGGTGCCCCTGGAACTGGTTCTAGCCGGCAGATGCGTAGTGAGCACCGGGGTGCCACTCAGCAGTCACCTTCCTGTAAAGCCCTGCCTACCCAGGGTACACAAAACCCTGTCTGGGATGGTGCTAGCACCGCCCCTGACAGGAAACCCTTTGTCCAAGCTCTCCCCGCTGGAAGTACTCCCAGCAGCATGAGGTCAGACTCGTGTCTGTGGTGGCAGCATCCATTTTGTGGAGCTGAGGCTTCGTTTAACTTTAACCGGGGTTCACAGTTACATACATGTCGTGTCCCTCTAGAAGGGTGGAATGCTAACCCCGTCGCCAGAATTGGCGAGGGGTTAGTATTCCAATTCGTTTGACACCTTACTCAAGTCAAGTTAAGAGATTTATATAGCGCGCTACATACCCAGAGGGTCTCAAGGCGCTTGAGGAAGGGTGGGGAATTACTTGTCGAATATCCAGGTTTTAAGTTGTTTTCTGAATGTAAGGTGGTTCTGAGTGAGGCAAAGGTGAGTGGGAAGTGAGTTCCGGGTTTTAGCTGCCAGGTAGGAGAAGGATCTGCCTCCCATGGTGGTTTTGTTGATGCGGGGTACAGTTGCAAGGGCTTGGTTGGAGGATCGTAGGTGGCGGGAGGGGGTGTAGAAGGAAAGTCGTGAGTTGAGGCATTCGGGTCCAAGTTCGTAGAGTGCTTTGTGTGCTTGGGTTAGGAGGCGGAAGTAATCCTCTTGTTAACGGGGAGCCAGTGGAGGTTTTTCAGGTGTCCAGAGATGTGGTCTTTACGCGGGATGTCTAGTATGAGTCTGGCTGATGCGTTCTGGATGCGTTGGAGTTTTTTCTGGAGTTTTGCGGTGGTACCGGCGTATAGGGTGTTGCCGTAGTCCAGGCGGCTCGTGACCAGTGCGTGGGTGACCGTTTTTCTAGTTTCGGTGGGGATCCAGCGAAATGTTTTTTTGAGCATGCGAAGAATATTGAAGCAAGAAGATGAGACGGCGTTGACTTGTCTGTTCATAGAGAGTGAGGAGTCCAGGATGACACCTAAGTTCCGTGCGTGGTCCGTCGGGATGGGTGCTTTTCCAAGGGACTCTGGCCACCAAGAGTCATCCCAGGCGGAGGGGGAGGTGCCTAGGATAAGGACTTCAGTTTTGTCTGAGTTCAGTTTCAGACGGCTGTGCTTCATCCACTCGGCTACTTCTTTCATTCCTTCATGTAGGTTGGTTTTGGCAGTGTTAGGGTCTCTGGTGAGTGATAGGATCAGTTGAGTGTCATCAGCGTAGGAGATGATGTTGAGGTTGTGTTGGCGAGCGATGGCCGCAAGGGGGCTCATGTATACGTTGAAGAGGGTGGGGCTGAGTGAAGATCCCTGTGGCACGCCGCAGATGACTTCGGTGGCTTCTGATTTGAATGGAGGAAGGCGGACTCTCTGAGTTCTTCCGGCAAGGAACGAGGTGGTCCATTCCAGTGCTTTTCCTTGGATTCCGATGTTTCTGAGGCGTTGTATTAAGGTGCTATGACAAACTGTGTCAAAGGCTGCGGAGAGGTCGAGGAGGATGAGGGCGACTGTGTCTCCGTTGTCTAGCAGATTTCGGATGTCGTCTGTTGCTGCGATGAGTGCGGTCTCAGTGCTGTGTTTGGCTCGGAAGCCGGACTGAGAGGAGTCGAGGGATTTGTTGGTTTAGAGGAAGGCGGCAAGCTGGTTGTTGACAGCTTTCTCAATGACTTTGGCCGGGAATGGGAGGAGCGAGATGGGGCGGTAGTTTTTGAGTTCGGTGGGGTCAGCTGTGGGATTATAATGCACTTAAGAGTATATGGTATGCGTTATCATGGAACAGCTATTAGGACTTGGTTCCGCAAGTTGCAAACGGGCTCAGCTCATGCCAGAGCACCATTTCACACGATTCCAAGCACTCTGCCTTCAGGATTGTCAAGGCCTGCCATAGGAGTGACTGATAGGAATCTGTGTGTCCATTTTTAGGGTTAGATATAGGTATACTATATCTACAGCAAAGCGTGATTACACCGCCTTGCCCCAGCTGTCGTGCAGCCAGTTGTGTCAGATTTAGATGGCCATCCAGGGGTGGCATAATACATGCTTCAGCCCCTGGTAGGCCCTGGGTACACCTATGCCCTGAGTTACAGGGTCTGATAAGGTGGCCCAGTACCAATTGGATAATGCACCTAAGGTACACATGTCAATTTAGTGAGAGAACAGCTAGGCTGTGGGTCTGATTGGCAGGCCCACAGCCAGAGAAAGTCGTAAACCAGTGAAACAAAAGCAAAAAATCTGGGTGATCATAGGATTGCAGACCCTACTCTCCTACATGACCCCCCCCCCCCCCCAAACTTTGGGACAATAAACTAACCTTGACCAGGTGAGTCTTCTTGCTCTAAGTGGAAATACCTGGAGAGCCCATCTGCATTGCCATGATCAGTGCCAGGTCTATGCTCCACTGTAAAATCCATCCCCTGTAGGGAAATGGACCACCTAAGCAGTTTGGGGTTTTCACCCTTCATCTGATTTAGCCACAAGAGGGGCTTATGGTTGGTCTGAATCTTGAAATGGGTGCCAAACAAGTATGGCCTCAGTTTCTTCAGGGCCCAAACCACAGCAAAGGCCTCCCTCTCAATAGCTGACCAATTTTTCTCTCTGGAGGTCAGCCTTCTGCTTATAAAAGCAATGGGCTGGTCTTGACCATCAAAATTCAGTTGAGATAGAACAGCTCCCACACCCAACTCAGAAGCATCTGTTTGGACAATGAATGGTTTGGAGTAGTCTGGACTCTTGAGGATGGGTGCTGTGCACATGGCCTGCTTTAGGTCATCGAATGCTTTTTGACAGCCTGCTGTCCACTGAACCTTTTTTGGCATTTTCTTACTTGTCAGTTCATTAAGTGGAGTCACAATTGATCCATAATTTCTGACAAACTTTCTGTAGTAACCAGTCAGGCCCAAGAAAGCTCGAACCTGAGTCTGGGTGGTTGGAGGAGCCCAGTCCCTGATTGACTGTATTTTGCTCTCCAGTGGTTGAACTTGGCCTCCACCTACAAGGTGGCCCAAGTATACAACCTGTGTCTGCCCTATCTGGCACTTGGTGGCCTTGATAGTGAGACCTGCTGCTTGCAGAGCCTCTAACACTTTCCTCAGGTGGACCAGGTGATCCTCCCAGGTGGAGCTAAAGACAGCAATATCATCAAGATATGCTGCACAGAAGTCATCCAGCCCAGTGAGAACATGATTCACCAACCTTTGGAAGGTGGCAGGTGCATTTTTCAGACCAAAGGGCATTACCACAAATTGATAATGCCCACCAGGGGTTGAAAATGTTGTCTTGGGCTTGGCATCCTCAGCTAACCTGATTTGCCAATACCCATCTGTCAGGTCAAATGTACTTAAGTAGTTGGCAGAAGCCAATCTATCTATAAGTTCATCTGCCCTTGGTATTGGGTGGGCATCAGTCTTAGTAACTGCATTGAGACCCCTGTAGTCTACGCAAAACCTCATCTCTTTCTTACCGCCCTGGGTGTGAGGCTTTGGCACTAGAACTACTGGACTAGCCCAAGGGCTATCTGAGGGTTCAATGACTCCCAACTCCAACATTTTCTGCACTTCTGTTTTGATGCAGTCTCTAACATGATCAGGCTGCCTGTAGATTTTACTCTTGACTGGCAAGCTGTCACCAGTGTCAACCTCATGGGTACACCAATTGGTCTGACTGGGTGTTAGAGAGAACATATGCCTGAAGGATTGAAGAACCTGTTTGCAATCCTTCTGTTGATGTTCAGAGAGGCTGCCACAAAAGACAACACCATCTACTGACCCATCATCAGGATTCTGAGTGAGCAGGTCTGGGAGAGGGTCACTCTCTTCCTCCTGTCCCTCATCGATGGCCATGAGCAAGCTCATGTCCTTCCTGTCGACATATCCTTTGAGCCTGTTGACATGGAGCACCCTGTGGGGGCTCCTGGGAGTTCCAAGGTCCACCAGGTAGGTGACCTCTCCCTTTTGCTCAAGTATTGTGTGGGGCCCAGACCATTTGTCTTTGAGTGCTGCTGGGGCCACTGGCTCCAACACCCACACCTTCTGTCCAGGCTGGTAAACAGTCAGGACAGCCTTTTGGTCATGCCAAGCTTTTTGGAGTTCTTGGCTGGCCTTAAGGTTTTCAGATGCCTTTTCCATGTACTCAGCCATCCTGGAGCGGAGACCAAGTACATAGTCCACTATGCTGGTTGCAGGCTTTTTGAGAGGTCTCTCCCATCCTTCCTTCACCAAACACAATGGTCCTCTTACAGGATGTCCATACAAAAGTTCAAAAGGGCTGAAGCCAACCCCCTTCTGTGGGACCTCTCTATAAGCAAATAAAAAGGCAGGGAATCAGGACATCCCATCTAGGCCTGAGCTTTTCAGGTAGTCCATGAATCATCCCTTTTAGGGTCCTGTTGAACCTTTCAACAAGCCCATTGCATTGTGGATGATAGGGTGTAGTGAACTTGTAGTTGACACCACATTCCTTCCACATAGCAGTTAAGTAGCTTGACATGAAGTTTGCACCTCTGTCAGAGACAACCTCCTTAGGGAAGCCCACTCTGGAGAACACTCCAGCTAGGGCTCTTGCCACAACAGGTGCTGTAGTGGTCCTAAGGGGAATAGCTTCAGGATACCTGGTGGCATGATCCACTACCACCAGTATAAACTTGTGCCCTGATGCTGTCTGGGGTTCCATTGGACCAACAATGTCAATCCCCACTCTTTCAAAGGGCACCCCCACCACAGGCATTGGTATAAGGGGGGCCTTTGTTGTGCCACCTGACTTACCACCAGCTTGGCAAGTGACACAGGAGCGACACAACTCCTTGGTATCCTCATTCATGTGAGGCCAGTGAAAGTGTGAGACAAGCCTGTCCCAAGTCTTTGTCTGGACTAAGTGTCCTGCTAAGGGAATCTCGTGGGCCAAGGTAAGAAGGAAACCTCTCTGAGACAAGGGGATAACCAGCCTCCTGGCCATGCCAGGCTTGGGGTCTCTTGCCTCAGTGTACAGGAGTCCATCATCCCAGTATACCTTGTGGGTACCTGTGGCGTTCCCAGCAGCCTCAGCAGCAGCCTGCTGTCTGAGGGGTTCAAGGGAAGGGCAGTCTAATTGGTCCTTCCCCAGGTCTTCTCTTGAGGGTCCCCCTGAGCCCAGAAATTCAACTTGATCAAGCTCGAATTCTTTAGGCTCAGTTTCCCTCAATTCCTGTAGGTCAGCCTCCTCTGAGACTTGATCCTCAACCTGGGGCAAGGGGGAAGGCAATGCTTTAACCCTACTGCTCTTCTTCTTGGAAGGTGTCTGGTACATTGTTCCAGGATCCAGCACCTGTTCAGTGGGGCATCTTCTGGCCTGTGACCTAGTCACAGCAAGCACATGTGCTGGCAAGCCTAACATCTCCATGTGAGTCCTATGCTCCACTTCTGACCATTGTGATGACTCCAAATCATTGCCCAACAAACAATCCACTGGGAGGTCTGAACTAACTACAACCTTCTTTTGGCCAATTACCCCTCCCCAGGAGAAAGAAACAATTGCCATACTGTGACTGGTAGTGACATTGCTTGCATTGGTCACCAGGAAATCTGTACCTGGCATGATCTGTCCAGGGTCCACAAAGTTAGGTGTCACCATTGTGACACTGGTACAAGTGTCCCTATAGGCCTGAGCCATTTTTCCATTGATAAAAGGTGTCAGTCTGTATTTGCCCAAAGTATTGGGACTGACATCAGGGGATATATCCATATCCCCTGTACAGACAAGGACAGCCTGAGTGAGTGTGCCAACTAAGTTGTCATACCCCTCAGAACCCAAGGTTAACCCAACTAAACCCTTAGGAGGTGCACTACTACTGCTGGCTGTACTAGGGGGCACAGGTGCCTTAGGGGCTGCAGTAGCAGGAGTCTGCCCTCCTTTCTTGGTGCACTCACTAAACCAGTGAGTTTTACTTTTACAGTACTGGCACCACCTTTTTGACTGGCCTTCTTGATTCTTCTTTTTCTGGGAAGCCTGACCCCCACCCTCTTTGGGTTGTTGGGGACCTGTTGAAAACTTCTGGTCATTTTGTTCACCTTTAGAATCTTTACCCTTCTGGTCTGCTTTCTTCTGACCACCTTGATTCTGGCCCTGGTTCTGCTTAACTCTTGTTCTGACCCATCTGTCTGCCTTCTGTCCCAATTCTTGGGGAGAGGTCAGATCTGAGTCAACAAGATGCTGATGCAACAACTGGTTCTGACAATTGTTTAAAATTTGTTCTCTCATGATCAAATTATACAATCCTGTGTAATCAGTAACCTTACTGCCCAGCAACCAGCCCTCCAAAGCCTTAGTGGCACAATCTACAAAGTCAGACCAATCCTGAGACTGAGTTTTCTGGGTATCCCTGAACAGCAACCTGTACTGCTCAGTGGTTAGGCCAAACCCATCAATCAGTGTATTTTTCAGGACTTGGTAATCATTAGCATCCTCGGCTCTAGTAGTGAGGAGCTTGTCTCTACCTTTACCTTCAAAGGAGAGCCACAAGATAGCTGCCCACTGACTCTGGGGGACACACTGTACAGTGCAAGCCCTCTCCAAAGCAGTTATCCATTTGTGGATATCATCCCCTTGCTTAAAGGGGGGCACTATCTTACTCGGGTGTCTAGTGTCTAAACTCCTGTTTTCCCTTGGGGGAATGCTGCCACCAGTGGGATTTGTCCCACTCAATTCTTGCTCTCTAGCAAAGGCAAGTCTCTCTTTGGCCAGGGCAAGTTCTTCCCTTTCAATCCTCAGATTGACTTCCCTTTCTTTGGCTTCATATACTCTCCTCTGAGGGGATGTCATCCTCCTCTGAGCAGAGGCCTGAGAGCCATTGGTTCGAATGGATCTGCTAGAGCCTCTTGATAGAGACCTAACTCGTCCATTCCCAATGTTAAGCTGGCCTGAAAGGGGCCCCAGGGGTCTCCTAGTACCATTCTCATGCCTGCTTAAGTTGTACCTAGTTAGCTGGCTAACTACTTCTGGACCTTTGTCTGCCTCGTCCCAGATGGCTCTAGATCCTCATCCTCCTCTTCACCTTCTGCAGAGAGATGGATAAGGTCAGGGTCACCTGAGGTTCCCTCAAGGGGGGGAATGTTCCCATCTGGATGAGAAGGTTCTGTGTTACCAGCCCTCCTAGCATCATAAGTCTCTAAGAGACCAATCAGAAAAGGAATTGTGGGGTTAGACCCCTGTCTTAGTTTCCTGGAGGTACACACTTGTCTCATCTCCTGGAAGCTAAGAGCAGCATATCTGGAAGTGACCTGTGGAGGGTCTACTGACACAAGGGGAGACTCAGTGTTTCCTCCTTTGTCTGACATGCTGATTCTAGTGTGGTGTAAGTGATGCACCTACCTACCTACACTATATGTTTGCCTACTGATCCCTTGCTAAGAGTTGCAGCCAAGGTGTGCTAAGCCTTGAGGAGCTACAACAGCTGGTTCAGTAGAACTCAGAGTATTCTAAGCCAAGTTATATGTACCTGAAGTACTTATGTGATCTTTCACAAGATATTCTTAGGATACGTGTGGTAAAACAGCAAGCTCAAATCCCAACCGCTGCTCACCAATGTGAGAAGTTGGCCTGATATATAGTGTTCACTATTCTGGTGAGCACTTTGCATCAGTCCAAACAACCCTTATGATGATTGGTTGTAAGTCAACCTTATAGACCAGCTATCCTAGTAGCGTGGATACGAGCAGTCTTCGGGCTAAACGCTAGAGGGCGTGTTAAGCCATCTGTTATACCATCACATATACCCCTTGAACACCATGTGAAAGGACACCACACAAGTGTTATGAAAATAAACAGTGTATTTATTAGAATCACAACAGCCCTGTACTCTTCATGAGGACAGGGTACTAAGCACACAACAAAACTCTTACGAAAATACTTCAAGTTGCACAATTTACACAAATGCCCGAGGGGCACGACAAACCATATACTACGGAAGTGGAATGCGAAATTACTAGCAGGTAAGTACTGTACTAATAGGCTTTGGAATCGCTAGGACTACGTTACTGAACCTTCAGATTACTAGTAGGAGGCCTAGGGGACTTGGGTGCAGAGTGTGCACTCTCACGCGGGATGCGGGACAAAGTCTATGGGAGCTAGTAAAAGCAAAGTTAGTGTTCTCGGGCGAACCCGATAAGGTAGGTCAAAAACGACAGTGACTCTGGACCCTTAGATAGTGAGGCTATGCTGGGGCACCGAAATGCCGAAGTTACCTAGCCCAGGGGCTGCGGCTGCATAGGTCTTTACAGACGTCGGGAATCCTCGCTGACGAACCAGGAGCCTGAAGAAAGGAGTTGCTGGCAGGCGACCAGTGAAGATAGTTCGAGTGATCCAAGCCTGGATCGAAGATGGATGACACCTGAAAGCAGAGGAGACCAAGTTCGTGACTACTAGCCAGTAGTCAGGTGGCACCAGGAGGGCACCGGATGGTAGTCACCTCGACTAGGTGAGTGGGCGACGCTGTGCTCTGCAGATCTCATGGACCAGGAGGCGTTGTCGGCGACCAGGATGGAGGTGCGAGCTGTCCCACGATGGATGATGCTGTCGACGTCGCTGGACCCAGGATTGGGCAACAAAGCCTTGGCAAATTCAAGCCCACGCGGTGGACTCAAAATAGCGTCTGGAGTGGACCAGGAGGGTCCGGGGTGCTCCTCTTTTGGAAGGGAGCAAGGGCCAGTCTGGAGCAACCAGACCAGCAGCAGTGATGTCGTCGGGCGTCATTAAGAAGGCCACAAGCCAGCGGGCTAGTAGCCAAACAACGCGGTGAGCAGCAAAAAGCAGAAGGGCCCCACGCAGATCGTGGAGATGCTGGGAGGCTGGTCTTCTGTGCTGGAGCTGCTCAGGGTCGGGGCTTCTCGGACCCCAAAGCACTCACCAGAGGATCCCTCGGCGGTCGTGCTGGATAGAAGTCGTGCAGTTCTGATGATGGCCGGTCCCTCGAGGTCTCGTCGCACCCACGGTTCTCAGCTTAGCTGTAGAGGTAGGTAGAGGTCAGAGGTGCCAGGGAAGCCGGGTCTCGTCGTGCTGGTCGGTCGGATTCCTGAGGAAGGACGTGCAGCAAACCGCAGAGTTCTTAGATGGTGCCTGCGGATGCAGGGTGACTACTCCTTAGCCACAAGGGAGAAATCTTGAGAAGAGTCTTGAGTTTCCTTTCGTAGAAAGTAGTTCTTGATTCAAAGATGATCTGATTTGGAAGGGTCCCCGCTCCTGCCTTTATCCTAAAGAAAGGGGTGGGTACGCGACTAGGTCCTGCCCTAGGGGTGGGACCAGGAAGGGGGGTGGTTACACCCCTCTCCCATGCCGGACTTTCCCCAGGCCAGGGGCTGGGGTGCCCCTGGAACTGGTTCTAGCCGGCAGATGCGTAGTGAGCACCGGGGTGCCACTCAGCAGTCACCTTCCTGTAAAGCCCTGCCTACCCAGGATACACAAAACCCTGTCTGGGATGGTGCTAGCACCGCCCCTGACAGGAAACCCTTTGTCCAAGCTCTCCTCGCTGGAAGGACTCCCAGCAGCAGGAGGTCAGACTCGTGTCTGTGGTGGCAGCATCCATTTTGTGGAGCTGAGGCTTCGTTTAACTTAAACCGGGGTTCACAGTTACATACATGTCGTGTCCCTCTAGAAGGGTGGAATGCTAACCCCGTCGCCAGAATTGTCGAGGGGTTAGTATTCCAATTCGTATGACACCTTACTCGACATGTTTTGATAAAGCAATACCAAAGATAGCATTTAACCGCGAGGATTATAATGCACTTAAGAGTATATGGTATGCGTTATCATGGAACAGCTATTAGGACTTGGTTCCGCAAGCTGCAAACGGGCTCAGCTCATGCCAGAGCACCATTTCACACGATTCCAAGCACTCTGCCTTCAGGATTGTCAAGGCCTGCCATAGGAGTGACTGATAGGAATCTGTGTGTCCATTTTTAGGGTTAGATATAGGTATACTATATCTACAGCAAAGGGTGATTACACCGCCTTGCCCCAGCTGTCGTGCAGCCAGTTGTGTCAGATTTAGATGGCCATCCAGGGGTGGCATAATACATGCTTCAGCCCCTGGTAGGCCCTGGGTACACCTATGCCCTGAGTTACAGGGTCTGATAAGGTGGCCCAGTACCAATTGGATAATGCACCTAAGGTACACATGTCAATTTAGTGAGAGAACAGCTAGGCTGTGGGTCTGATTGGCAGGCCCACAGCCAGAGAAAGTCGTAAACCAGTGAAACAAAAGCAAAAAATCTGGGTGATCATAGGATTGCAGACCCTACTCTCCTACAGTCGTCATGATTGTATTTGCATAAGTGTAGCAAATTTAAAACCATCCATTATCACTTTGAATATTTCATATATCCGCATATGTTATCCGAGTGCCAACAGACTTGTTCCAGGCCTAAAGTAGGAACAAGTAGGGGAAGAAATAAAACAACCACTGTATTTTTTTCAGAAGTAACCTTTTGCAGAGTGGCGACAAGAAGAGTGATGCAGAATTTAGCTAGATTCCACCGTCCTGTGGATCTGTGTAGTTGACATTTCCTTACCTTACTCACTTGACTTCTGTTGCTGCTTCTCACTTTCCTTTGTTTTCAGTCCAGCTTGTTATTTTATACCAGTGTTAAGGAATATTATTTAAAATTCCATTTATTTTCCTTCAAAAGATCTTGCTTTAATTTTGCAACACTTTGAACCACTGAAATGGTGTTCCATCTCTGCTGACTATTATGAAAGAGTTTGTACTGAGTCAGCTGTTGATTAAACAGTGTGGTCTTACATTGTTGCTGGTATTGCCAGTGGTAGGAGACTTGACGAAGGATGCCTCAAAGTCTGCTCCATAAATTTCTGATCTTTATTGATTGAATTATCCGGTATTGGTATGAAACAGGGCATGAAGAAAGTTGTGATAATTGCCTGTTAAATTGTTAATACCATTTTGAATATAAACACATTTGGAGGATACTGTGGTTCAACGCCGAGATATGGACCGTTTTCCTTCAGCTAATTAGTATTGATTTATTTAATTGAATTTTATTGCCTATTGGACCTTGCGGACCTTGTGCCTGTCATAACCTTGCTGTTCAATGATTTCCAGGTACTTCAAGCGAAAGCATTCCTGAAACTGTCACAACACCCACTATTTCTCCATCACAAAAGCCTATTTCTCGAGTTGTGTCTGCTACACGTCTTGTAAATCAGCCTCCAAGGGTTGCAGGAAGCACAGTTCCAAAGTTACCTAGTCCACTAGTCGGTGTTAAGCGGACATCATCTCCACAGAATGATGAAAGTCCTAAGAAGACTAAAACGGAAGAGGTAAATGTTCAGAAAATGTATAATAAATATGCATGATTTCGTTTGTACTGCTTACCTAAGAAGATATTGTCAAATATTGATCCATGGGATCTAGTTCACGGTTCACAGTATATTGATTATACATACATTAGAATGGAGTATCATTCTTCCTTTTTAAAGAATAATTTTTAAATTAGAACTACATGAACAACAACTCTTCCTTGAAGTGAAAGTTGCTCACCATCAAAACTGATGGATACTTCTACCTTCATATTCCTCCCCTGTTGAATATTCCCTGGCTCCAGACTGGATTTGGAAATTTTCTATGGATTTGCTATGCTGGTAGGGGGTGCTGACTCCATATTGGTGCTGCAAGCATTGATGGAGTGAAGTCACTAAAGCCATGTAGCATCCTCACTGGTGATCTGACCTCTATTCCGTGTAATCCATGCCCTTCATGAACCCAAAGCTACATTCTGTTTACTTTTCACATTTTTCTTTAGAGTTTCAAAGATGGCTGCTAAAGTTCTTTAGTATAGTGCTTGGGGATGTCTTCTCCAAAAAGTCACAATTCAAGCCCTGTTGTTCCTGCAGTGAACAGATGTCCATTTCCAACCCACAAGAAATGTTCCTTTGGTGCTTGGGTCTGAAGCACAATTCCCAGTAGTTACCTCAGTCACTATAAGGCCATCAAACACAAAACCAAGCTCTTTATGGCCTGCGTGACGAACATCTGGGTCAACGCTGGTCGAGATTGTCCTCTATTTGTATTCCACCTCCTTCTCCAAGTCCTAACACTAGAAGAGCAGGAGATAAGACTGAGACCTCTCTGTGTTTAAGGTCTCTAGGCAGGATGCCTCAGAGCACTCAAAAGGCTTGTACTTCAACCAGTGCCACCCTTTCCAAGCATTTGTACCACCTGCTTCACCAGTATAGAGTCAGAGACAAGGGAGTGGGTCGTCTAGCCCAGCAACCCCCCTTCTTATAAACCTCCCACCATCTGGGCTCCCTGCACCACCGGGAAAGCTATTTTAGCTTCCCCTTGGACGAGCATATTCGACCAGTTGCAGAACTGGTATCTTCCTTTCTACAGGTGTGGACGGCTAGAACATCAGACCAATGGGTTTATAATCTAAAGGGGGTGTGCCATACCTATCCTAAAACCTTATCACGAGGCGGTTCAGAGTCACATCCTTGATATTTCGTGTATTGTTCTAGAATCATTAAGTTTTCTAGTATTTAGGACCGTGAAACTATTTGTGATGTGTTCAAAAGACCCTTTTTAAGAGTAGAGCTCAAGTATGTGTGAGGCAAGATAGTCTGTGCTTTAAAAATTGTTACCTAGATTTCCCTCCGAAGCAGGCCAAATGGGCAGCTACAGAAGAAGTCAAAACCTCCTATTAAAAAAGTTAAACCTCCACTCAGTCTCCACTGTGTGGTTTCTTTTATTCCAATAAAGTTTGCTTCTATGACTATAATATGTTGATTTGGGCTTGACAATAAATCCTTAGTTGTTAAACACACTATTCAAATCTGTTGTCTCTTTTTCTCCTTACACATGCCTCTCTACTCTCAAGCTAGTCAATAATCCTATTCATTTCATAAATAAGCATGCTAATTTATATGGATTTATGATCTGAATTTACCATTCATCACCAAACCTAGAACTATGAAGGTTATAAAAAAGCAAATGATTCATGTCCGTGTTTGTGCATAGGTTAAAAATAAAATCGTCCTTGCAGACCCTTACACTTGGTCTCTAATACGATTATTCAGAGTTGGTCACTTTTGTTTCTACAAGCTGTTCTCAGGCGAGTTACTAAGCAATGTTTTAGCCGTTTCATTGGCGTGTCAGTCCTTCTTAGTTGTCACATCCAAGGTTTTGTGATATGTGCTCTTTGTGACTTTTTTCATCTCACATTTGTTCAGCAGTTCAATTCAGACCTTTCTCAGAAAATTGTTTCAGACCTCTTTCCAACTTCAAACTGCCTGTGGATCCCAGGAACCTTTCCTCCTCTCAGTGAACACGCTGGCTTGCTGAGCATGGAGAACACAGGATATAAATATGCTTTGCTGTTCCTTCTCTCCAGTCTCAAGTCAGGGGAGCATATTGTCGGCATCTGCGTTCAGTGCACCACCCTCAATGATGTCTTGTACTACACCTCATACCTTTTTGCAATGTCTGCATGAGCATCATTAGATAAATGCTCAATCCCTCACAGGGGCACCAGGTAGCATCAGTCATTCACAGTCAGTCTTGGTGCACCATAGCCTCACACAGCAAGCAACATGGAACTCTGTGCTTCTCCACCCACAGCTGTCTTGTCTCAGATTGTCTGGTGCAGTCACTGCTGGACCCTCGGTTCCATCCTTAGGTTGCCATTAGGAAAAGGGGAGCGCATCCCATGCTCCTTGCTGGGAGTTTGTGACCTGCTTCTTCCCAGTTGAGGTCACAGCCGCCAACTTCCCTCCAACTTAGGCTCTAATTTCTGACAAGGTATCTGTGGCTCATCTTCCCCCATTAGGGCGTCCTGGGGTTTTCTCTTTCTGTGAAAGGCTTATTCATTCTCTTTTTGCGATGTTATTTTGGTCTTGTGTATTAGCATAGCCTGGGATTCTTAATACCTCCGTAAATTGGTCTCTTCCTGGTATTTGACACACATTTAGTTCAAGGGTCATGAATTTACCTCTTGCTAAGCTTATGCTAGATCTGAGATGCTAGCCAAAGGGTTGCACCTGGAATGTGGGTTTTTCTTACCATTTTGTTTTGAATTGGGGTCTTTGAGAAGTGGTGTTCCTTTGTCTGCCACCTTTGTGGTTAAAGAGTAATATCTCCTGATACTAGCCAGTACCTTCAGTACTGATAACCTTATTTCTGGCTGGCACTTTTTTATTTTCTGTCAAAGTATGACTTTTTGTGAAATGTCCATCTTGAGGGAAAAAGAAGGCTCAGACTGATCCGGACTCTCTATTATCTGCCTTCTAGAGTCCCATCATTCTGACACCTGTCCTCACTGCCAGAAGTTATCCAGGTGCACCCTCAAGGAGAGGGAGAAGATCAGGCTTCATGAACTTTGAGATGATAAGCTGGATCATGAAGAGGCTTTGGGGAACACCAGTCTTCCTCCAAAGAGGCCTCCTCTTGTCCCAAAGGTAAATTGTGTGACAAACATCAAAAAACATATTCCCGGTTAATGTCGAGCGGTATGGCGTAGAGAAAAATATTGGTATAGTCACCATCGAAGAAACCATAGATTCAATCGCTCAATGTCTCATCACACTCGGTGGAGAGTCGCATCACCGAAAAGGAGACACCATCAGTTGATGTCGAGACACTCCTTGGCGCAGAGACAACCATCGCTGTGAAGGTCGACTGCAGTCATCACTGTCAAAGTTCTACCACGCGATGCTGAGGCAAGCATCACCATCGAGGCAGCCATCAATGGCTATGAGACATCCATCTACATCAAGGCCTGCAGATATTCACACAGAGTCGAGAGAAGCATCCATCAACATCAAGAGACAGACGGTCACTTTGCCATGTTGTGGAAATGCCGCATTCGACGTCAACAGTGGTCCAAATTGTCTCAGTGGACTTGCCCTGGTTAGAGGTGCGCCAAAATTAAGTTAGCTCATTTTAACCACTGCATACAGTTCATCTGCGAGCTTCAAAATGTTTCATCATAGAACAGCTTCAAGACCAATTTGCCATTGGTACCTGCACTCTTAGAGCCTGCAATGAAATTATTTTTAACTCCAGCATCATTAAGATCAGATCCTTAAAAACTACAAGGTTCTTGATCAGGACCCTTTGTTCCTAATAGCAGATCCTCTTACTGATTCTGTGATAGTGGCTGCCGCACGAAAATGCCATTCTACAGTTTCTTCGTCGTCTTTCATTCTACCTCGCAAAGAAAGTAAGCAGATCAATGCCATTGGTAAGATTTGTGCACATCGGCATCTTATATGCGAGTTCCTCTGCTTTGTTTGAGAGATAAGACAGATCCCTATGGGATTCGCTAACCAGGTTCACGAAGAAGCTGCCTAAGGAGGATAAGCAGGATTTTCCAGAAGTACTGAATGAAGGCTGCCTGTTGTCTAATCAAATTAGAAGTGCAGCTGCAGTTACTTCGGATCTAGTAGCAATACAGTCATGCACACAGCATCTGTGCAAGAAGGTCAACTTGGCTGTGTCCTACTGGCTTGACCCCAGAGCCACCACACAAATCATGAACCTGCCATTCTGTGGTAACACCCTCTTTGTTACCCATGCTGATGAGATGTCCAGAATGAAGACCAAATTAGACACTTTCAAGGCTTTTGGTCCGGAAAAGAAGAAGGAATTTCGCAGAAGATACCGACCTATGACAGATGCTTGTTCCCTCGGTGGGTTCAAACCCCTCCTCACTGACAACATCAGCAGCAGGAAAGGTAACACTTCCATTCTCGCAGACTATCTAGAGAAAGAGGGTCATAACAACAGCCTGCAGCTGTAGGAAAGCCTCCTGCCCTGGAAAAAAACATCACAGCAACAGCTAGACCTCTTACAGTCCGAAGTCAACGTTCTAATGTAGAGAGAGGCTATAGAGGAGGTTACATTTCATCAAAAGGAATTTGGAATCTATTCCTGTTACTTTCTAGTAAAAAAGAAAGGACCAAAGCAAGAGTTCAGACCCATCTTAGACATGAGTGCTAAACAAATACATATGTGTCAAAAGGTTCAGAATGCTGGCCCTTCACCAAATCTATCCACAACTGCATCAAGGAGATTGGATGTGTATGATCGACCTTCAAGATGCATATTTCCACATTCCAATTTCGTTAAAGCATCGGAAATTTCCATGTACTACCATTCGGCCTCAAAGCAGCCCAGAAGCCTTTCCAAAATGTATGGCTGTTCTTAAGGAAACAGAAAATATTTGTGTATTACCTGGACGACTGGCTGATAATTACTCACCAGTCTGGGTCTTCGTATCAAAAGTCTACAGCCTGACCAGTACACAAATTCAACTACCTGAGGGCCACACTGTACACACAGTCCATAAGAGCTTATCCTTTGGAGGAGAGACTATCATCATTCAATCTTCTACAGGTTCACCATCCATCTGTGAGGCAGATTGCTTCTCTACTAGGGTCGATGGCCTTTTGCGTCTTCATGGTACCACATGCAATTTTGCACATGTGATTTCTGCAGCAATGCCTGGAAGACCAGTGGAAACAACTCACCAACCGCTGGGAAGACAAGTTGACACTATTGCCGGCTGTACACCAGTCTCCCCCATAGTGGTCTCAGCTTAAGAATCTGATGGTGATGGAAAAAGACTTTAGGGGACATTTGGGTGCATTGCGGAGAGATGCAGTGCAGAGAAATGAAAGAAACACACAACATCTTTGAACATCAAGAGGTCGAACAGGGAGGGCTTCAGGAGGCCTCTGCGGCTGAGAAGGAGGCGGCTTGCTCCATGCATGGTACCGACCTTGACATCGGTCTCCAGATACAGGACGTTCCTTCGGGCCAGTGTGCCGCGAGTACTCATGCCCCTGTTCCATCTGCCAAAAAACACCATTTCCACCGGATATAACGCTCCCATGCTACCACTGCCAGCAGGCCATGGTAGTTACTGACCATCTGCTATGGCTGCCCTACAACCTCAGATCATACTTACAGTGGCTTCATCCCTTACAGGATGGAGTGCTCACCTACAGGATCTCACAATTCAGGGTCACTGGTATCCCAAACACCAGGGTCTCCATATAAACTACCTCAAGCTGTTCACCTAGGGTTGAAAGCATTTCTAACTCTCCTGGCAGGCAAGGTTTTCGTGGTCCAGACCCAGAACATGACAATTATGTACTATTTACAAAAAAAGGTGGGGTAGCACACTTTCTACAGCTATCAAGGCTATGTCAGACGATTTGGAGTTGGGCAATACGTCAAAACATCCACCTACTAGCCGAACACCTCCCAGGCATGGACATCCACTTTTCTGACCTCCTCAGCAGGACCCGGCAACCAGCCCAAGAGTGGGAACTCACCCCCAATTCCTCCTTCCATACTTTCACAAGCGGGGGTTCCCACACATTGAACTGTTCACATCTGCGGACAACGCAAAAATGCCAACGCTTCCTCTCTGGGTTCCCACACCCACTATCAAAGGGCAATGCTCTATGGATGAATTGGTCAGGAATATTTGCCTATGCTTTTCCACCTCTCACGCTTCTTCTGTTTGTGGTTCGGAGGCTCAGGCAAATATCTCTGACCCTCATTTTAGTAGCTCTCATTTGGGCTCCTCAACCAAGGTACACCACACTAGTCTAACTCTCTGTAGTTCCTCACCGGAAGCTTCCTCTCAATCCCGACCTTCTCACTCAGAAATCAGGCACCCAAATCCAAAAAGACCTCAACCTTCCAATTTGACTCCTGAATACAATTTGGTTACCTTACTCTCCCACCTGAATGTATGAACATTCTTAAAGAAGGTTTTAGACCTACAACAAGAGCCTGTTACGCAGCGAAATGGAAGAGGTTTGTCTTCTACTGTCGCAGTAAACAAATTGATCCAGTGGATGCAACTGTGCAAAATGTTATTTACTTCCTTCTGCACTTACAGACCTCAGGCCTAGCTTACACTTCCTTACGTCTACACTTAGCTGCAGTCGCTGCCTATCTACAAAACATGAAACAACAAAGAGTTTGGCTAAAGCTCAGTAAGGCCGCCCCGTATTTTGTTCTCAACAAAGCAAGTTGCCAATACTGCTGATCTGATTTAGATCAATTTAAATGCACAATGACTGAAACAATTCTAGCATTATGACAGGACAAATTATGGCTGGATTAGTCTTTTTTTATTTTTTAGAATGTTTTCAGTTATTCAAAACAACAATAATTCAAAAGATTCTAGAGTAATTCCAAAGAGGGAGAGGGAATATAAAAGTTTTTAATCTATTTAATTATGAAAAAATGATTTTTTTAGCAAGAATAGACACACAAAAAGGAGAATTATGCTAAGAAGTGTTTGGCTCTGCAATCACACATCTCATTCGTCAGCTGTCGTTCAGTCTACACACTTGTCCTACCCATTCATCTCGCATTCAAACAGTGTGTGAGTAAAAAAAGGAAAAAAGAAGAAAGGAAACCTTAAGTAGCCTCACCAGGGTTCAAAGCTAACCTTTTATTAATGTATATGGTGGGGTGCTATTTTTAGTTTCTAATTGTTTTCTAATGGTAGCATCATAATTGAAAATATCAGGCCATCAACATTTTTTACAATCTCGTTATTTTACAGCAATGTTATCATAAGATTAGCCTGAAAAAGAAGGGAGGTCTACAAAACAAGCACTGCTTATCTTTATTCAAAGTATCAATTTTAGGCATTTATGGAAGGCCTTAAAAGAGTAATTCCACCTAGAGTTTCACTTTATGGAATCCCAATATTATACTTACCCGATGTATGGGTCCACCATTTGAATATTGCATTATTTCCGACTCCAGTTCTTATCTTGGAAGGTTGCCTTTTTGGTGGGAATTACCTCAATTAGACGAGTCATTGAGCTCCAGGCACTATCATTAGAAGAACCTTTCTTCCAGCTACACAGAGATAGTGGTTCTAGAACCAACCCAAAATTCCTTCCAAAAGTGGCATCATCTTTCCACCTTGATCAGTCATTTGAATTACCTGTTTACTTTCCGCAATCTGATTTAGTTGCAGAAAGAGCTCTTCCTATGTTAGATGTCAGAAGAGCTCTAATGCATTATACTGACAGAACTAAAGCCTTTCGTAAAACCAAACAAATCTTTGTTGCTTTTTTGCAACCTCACAAAGGAAAGCTTATATGTAAGTCAGGCATTTCTAGATGTATTCATACATGTTATGCCGAAGTTAAAAGAACTTTGTTTGCACCACCTAGAACACACACTGCTCGTAAAATAGGGGCTTCCATGGCTTTTCTTGATAATATCCCAATAGCTGACATTTGTAAAGCAGCTACATGGTCAACACCACACACTTTCACCAAACATTATTGTGTGGATGTTTTTAACACACCAACAAGATAATGTAGGTCAGGCATTGCTACATACTCTCTTGCAAACAACTGCCTTACCCCCAGGTTAGCTACAGCTTTTGGGAAGGAATAGCATTACTGTCTATGTACAGCCTGTGTATCTACAGCCACACATGCCTCGAACAGCGTAAGTTACTTATCCTGTAAGCATCTATTCATGCCATGTAGTGCTGTAGATTGACATGGGCCCACCCTCCTCCAAAGAGACCTATAGCATTTGTAGTTTCTTTACACTACTTTATTTGTATGGTAATCTCTTTACTGGTATTCCCACTCCATTCTCACGTGTGTGTGTGTGTGTGTGTATATGTGTGTGTGTATATATATATATATATATATATATATATATATATATATATCACTGAAAAAACCATAGGTTTCACACCAGTTATAGTTAGCTGGAAATTTTACTGACATAAAAACATTAAAATTCCCACATTATAGTTAGTTGGACTCACTATAACTTGCGCGCCTGCAATGCACTGCTGATGACGTCACATATTACATCACTCATGACATGGTCAGTGACATCACTCATGACATCACTGATGACACCATCCAGTGAATGTGTGTCTTTCTGAAAAATAAATATGTTTTATATATGTATATGTAAAGGTTGATGGAAGAATAAATGTTTAAATACGTGTCTAAATGGATGTTTAAAAAAAAATGATTGGTTAACTGGCTTAGGTGTATCTTAGTGAATACATATATTAGCGAGTAACTTTTAAATATTGAAATATATGTATCAGTGTTTCACTTTGTGTATAAGTGGCTGCATGGGTTGGTGACTGACTCACTGTTTGTATGTGTTTTGAAGACAGCATATGTGCAGGACTGTATGGGTGGATGAGTGTGTATGTGTGTATTAGTGAGTGAATGACTGTCTCACTATTGTGTTTATTAGTAACGACATATATTTTAATCTATTATATGTGAGTATTGATGTATATAAGTGAGTATATGTGAGAGTGAGAGATTGTAAGAGTTCCTGTTTAAATAAGTATGTGTTTCTATAAGTGATTGTTTAAGAGAGTAAGTATGTGTAAGTTTCCTTAGAAGTAAGCTGGTAGTGTGTGTTTAGTTGTATATGCAAAAAAATGGATGTTCAATAGTTTATTTGCATGTGTGAGTATGTGTGTGAGTAACTTTTGGATGACTGTCGGTATGTAACAGGATGTATAGGTGTATCACTACATATGATGAGTGAGTATATGTATGAGTGACTATATAGAACTGTTGGTGAATGAGTGGATGTGTATATAGATGGTGGAATTACTGAATTGGTTGTTGTAACTGGTATGGGTATCTCCATTTTTTTGAAAATGTTAGTTTCTATTTTTGAATATGTGTTTCAAGGGTTACATTACACTGAAAGGAGGTCTGTCACTATGTCACAAGGATGGTGTCATCAGTGATGTCATGAGTGGTGTCACTGACCATGTCATAAGTGATGTAATATGTGACGTCATCAGCAGTGCATTGCAGGCGCGCAGGTTATAGTGAGTCCAACTAACTATAAAGTGGGAATTTCAATGGTTTTATGTCAGTAAAATTTCCAGCTAACTATAACTGGTGTGAAACCTATGGTTTTTTCAGTGAATTTAATAGGTTTTTTAAATGCTAATTCCTAACTATAACTGGTGTGAAACCTATGTTTTTTTCAGTGAATATATATATAATATAGGATTGCGGGCAAGCAATTTATCCTTTCTTCAATTCTTGAAGGGGAAATGAATCCCCAGTAGCGTAGATACTTGTCGTAGTGGTTTACTTCCTGCTATCTACCCAGTACTAATCTCGGCTCATCCTCTGGAATTAGAATGAGGACTGTATGTAGAAAGATAATCAGTTTGCTAGGGAGTCAGGGGCTGAGTGCAATTTGGCCAGGTTTATGCCTGGTCTTCAAGTATTTAAAGGGATTTTGTGCTATGCAGAAATGTGTCAGTAGCTTCCTGTCCATCCTCCAAGTCTGTAGGAAGCACTGCTTTATGTAACTGTGTGGGAATGCCTCTTTTTGTACGGTCACCTCCAAGTTTTTTAACTCTTCTGGTTTTTCAAACCAGACCTCAGTGTCTGTGCCATTATCCTTAAACTGGTATGTCAAATTGGCTTTTACCCGATTGGTTAAGCTAACTTGCTTGTAAGTCCCTGTAAAAGGTACCCACTGTATCCAGGGCATGTAAGCTGGAGGGTCCCACCAGGGATTGCAGCACTGATTGTGCCACCCTGGGTGTGACACAAGTGAAATGAGACTCTCGGCCTACCATTTCCAGACTGGAAGAGCAGTTTGTTTTTTCTCATATAAATCTTTTTATTAACTAGAACTTGACAGCAGGGTAGCATATATCAAATTTCACATGATGTACATGATAGGCAACAAAAAGCGGTCACAGTTACATAGTATGAGTTGAGCTGACCTGCAATAGAACCTGAAACATTACAATTGTGGCGAGGGCAGGTCTTCAATAGGATAGTTACGTGGTGGACTACAAATCTCTCCCCGGTATGCGTTCCATGCCCCCCATATCAGTGACCATTTCTCCGGACAGCCCCTAGCTAGGTACACTGTTTTTTCACGGAACATGCACCAGTCCATATGTTTCTTCCATTCTGTTACAGTTGGCAGGGTTGTAGCTCCCTACAATTGGACTATGTTCCTCTTTGCCACAATAAGGCCTAGAGGGACCCAGATCTTACCCATACTGCTCAGGTCCGTGGGTTCCCAAACGTTCAAAAGGCACCTTTCCGCCTCAGGCCGGATAGTCATTTCTAGAACTTCAGCGAGGACAGCATCTATTTTCTGCCAGTACTCCTGATGAGCTCACATTCCCTTAGAATATGCATACACATGCCTTCGTTGCCACATTGTCTTCTACACTCCCCTCCCTGTGCCCTCCCCTTGCGAACTAGGCAGGGTCCAGTGACATACACTCTGTGCAGTATTTTCAGGTGAACCAGAGGCAGTCTGGCAGAAATCGCCACCTCCCATGGAGAGACGAGCGCCTCCCACCATTCCTCATCGTGTAGTTCGAGACAGTCTTCCTCCCACCTCGCCCTTGTGATCCGAAGGGAAGTCCGGGTGTTGTTTATATATTTCATATATGTGAGAGAGATCGTCCTCTCTGGCAGGTAGCCATCGAGTAATCTATCCTCCAGGGGTGTGTACTGCAGGGGAGCGGACCTTTTTGTGAAATGGGACTGCAATGTATGGCGGACCTGCAGATACAGAAAGTACTCAGTATGTGCGAGTTCGTGTTCCTGTTGCAAAGGAGCAAATGAAACTACATTCCCCTTTGCCCACAAATCTCCGACCTTCGAAATCCCGACAAGGGGAGGGGATGTGGTGCGTCGGTATAAACGCCCGATGCTGGTGCTGGAAACTGGGGTTCGAGCCTCAAGGTCGCGTCCACATCCTGTGATTCTGGGCAAATCACTTCATCTCCCTGTGCCTGAATGTGTAATGTAAATACGGTGCTCATGTAAAGTGCTCCAATACCTTCGGGTCGAGTTCGCGCTATATAAAATATGCAAAAGTCCCACTTATCGAAACCCTTTGATCTCCACAGGTCCCCAAGCGTTTCTGAATCCCAGAGAGGTGTTGCCAGTGTCCGTTTTCGCTCCCATCCCAGGCTTTTGTTTGCAGCGTGCCATACCTGTACAGAATGCTTGGTCGGTCCTGTGAAAGGGAACCGTCGCAGTCTAGAGTAAAGGGCTCTATTGTAATTTCCCCTTGGGCGAATTCAACGGTCCATAGCATAGCCTGGATCATTTGCATGTCTACAGGTGCCGTGATTAATGGCTGCAAGGTCGGAAGCCCAATAATATTTCTTGATATCAGGAAGACTGACCCCCCCAAATGGACCCCCCAACAAACCAGCCAAGGGCGAGTTTGGTTAGTGCGATTCAGGGCTTTCCCCTCCCACAGTAAGTCTCTCTGTAATCCCTCTATTTCTCTACAGTATCTTGTAGGTATTGGATCAGGGTAGTTCTGTAGTGCATAGAGAAATCGAGGCAGGGACATCATTTTAAATAGCGCTGCCCTACTCAACAATGAGAGCGGGAGTGCCTTCCACGCCAAGATGTCGTTTCAGCTTTTGCAGAGGTGGAAATAGATTGTGAACGTATCGGAGATGTTGGTTCGATGTCACAAAAACCCCTAAGTATTTAAAGCCTGTCATAGTGACTTTTATGGGGATGTCCCTTGGTACAATTGGGGGTTCACCATAGAGGATGCTAAGGGTGGACTTACCCCAGTTTATGGTATATCCAGAGAATCTACCAAAACTAGCGAATATGTCAAACATATCCGCTATCAGCGATGTTCTAGGAGAGGCGAGAAACAGATGGATATCATCTGAATATAATGAGATGCGGTCCTCCCATGTTTCGGCCCAGCGTAGTCCGCGCACCACTGGATCTCTCCGAATCCAAGCAGCAAGGGGCTCTAAGGCAAGTGTGTGAGAAAGTACCATCTTTCTTGCCTTGGTATGCCCCCACTTTTTTCTGAATTGCTGATGTGCTTTGACTGAGTGTGCCCTGGGCTCCTGCCAACCAGGTCCCCAGGGCCTGTGTTCCTTCCCTAAAACTGTACTGAAACAAAACCCAATTAGCATCTATGGCCACCTGTCAGCCCCTAGTAGTTGGTACCCTAGGTACCCAGTGCATGGTGACCAGAGAAGACCCCTGAGGGCTGCAGTATTATTGTGCCACCCTCAGGGGCCCTGTACCCTGGCACCCACACACTGCCTTTGCAGGCTGAGTGCCTAAGTCCAAAACTAAAACCAGAGTCGACATGGCACACATCACTGTGTGCCATGCCCACAGAACCCACTGCCCTGGCATACTTCAGTCACCCCTCTAGCTGGGTGCCCTATGCCAGAGGTGTGGGCACAGGTGCATGAGCCGTGCGCCCCTACAGTACCCAGGGCCATTCCTGGGCACTGTAAGTGCAGTGATGCCATTAAGAGTATATGGTGCTGGGAGGTTGTCATTACGAACTCCACAGCACCATAATGGCTACACTGAAGACTGACAAGTTTGGTATCAAACTTCTCAGCACATTAAACCCACACTGATGCCAGTGTGGGATTTAATGTAAAATGCACCAGAGGGCATCTTAGAGATGCCCTCTGAAACCCTAACCTACAATCCACGTCTGGGCTGAGTGGCTGCAGAGGCTGCCACACAGCAGACATGTTGCTGGACCCCTGGGTGGAGAGCCCCCCACTCTCCTGGGCCTGCAACAATGCACATCCTGGGCGAGGTGCTAGGTCTCCTCCCCCAAGATGGGCAGGGGGAAGCTTCAAAGGCTTGCCGCCTCTGAGAGCTTCTCCAGACCATTTGCTGTACCCAGCAACTGGCCCCCACCAGTCCTAACCCCCACTCTGGCGGGAAGACTGGCGGGAAAAACTGTCAGGAAGGGGCGTGTGCCAGCCTGTGCCAACCCCACCCCTCAGGTGGGGGAGACGAGGTGAAGCACGACCCCGGGCCCCGGCCATCTTGTAGATGGGAGGCCTGCCCATTCCCAACTAGGCTCCTGCCCCCCTCCCACAGGAGAGGAGCAGGCTAGGGGGTGTACTCACCCCAGGACAGGGACCCATTGGTCCCTGTCCTTGCCCTACCTGGAACGCCCCTAAATTTAGTATTTAGGGGTTCCCTGAACCTTCCTTCCTCAGATCCCGATACGAAAAGAAGATTAAGAAGATGACCCGCCGTGCAGCTGCTAACAGGACGACAACAACTGACTTGGCCCCAGCCCTACCGGCCTGTCGATCTTGGAACCTGCTCATGCCTAATCCCGGCGACTCCCGCGGACAGCAACCTTGGGACACCCAGAGGACCTGCCTGCCTTGATCCTCTTAAAGACTGGGACTCCCTTCAGCAGAGGCTCTGCCGCAAGAACCCACCTGGTGCCAGCCAGGAAGCTCCGGACCAGCCCACTCTGCACCCGCCGAGCCCGGGCCGGGCCCAACCGAACCAAGACCACGAGGACGTCCCCCGGCGACTGGGACCCGAAGTCCAGTGCCCAAAGACCCTCCTTGAGGAACCAGCCGACGCCTGCAGACTCAGAACCAGGGGCCACCAAACAGTGACCAGCCGAGGGTAAGCTTTTCCGACACCCCTGCACCCGGCGCCCTACAGCCCCCTGTGCCTCCCTTTGGGGTACCTACCTGTGCTCCAAGATCCCAACTTACCTCTCGAAGTCCTGGTCGCCCCTGGAGAGTCTCCGTCCCGAGCCTGCAGCCTTTATTCCTTTTTGACCTTTCCCATTGGATATCATTGAGCCCCCGACGGCTCAAAAGCACCCTGCACCCAGTCGCCCGAGTGCCGCTGGCCGTGCCACCTTTGTCCTATCCTACTCCCCCCCCCTTGCCCGGAGCAAGTGACCAGGAACCCAGCTCCCACAGCCGCTTGGCCTGCTAGCCAGCAGCCACCAACTGAAGGCCCCCTTTCCCTCATTGCATATCATTGGGCCTAACTACCTCTGCACCCGTCCGGCCCTTTGCTGCTGGGACTGAACCTACTGTACTTACCTGACCGCGGGGGACCCCTGAGTCTATGCCCAGAACCATAACTTCACCATCCAAGTACTCACCTGGAAACCGGTAACTCACTTACCTGCCGTTAGATAACATTGACCAATTTTGACTCGAACATTTTCTAAGTGTGGAGTTTTGGAAACTGAAAATATTCATATAAAATCAGCCGAATTACAAATTCCGAAGTACTCACCTGTGATCAGGGGAGAAGCCAGTACTGTACCTTTCAGCCCAGTACTGAACCGCAAAAGTAATCTTTACCGGGTTTACTAGTAATCTGTATTTTCTCCATAGTAACCCGTTGTCTGCTTTTCTATTAAATTTCTTCTGTCTACTTTTGAAAACTTGATTTTGGAAAAGGGGGTGGTGATGGACAGAGTTTCTGAATGATGCAGAATACTCCTACCCAGTCAAGAGATCAGGGCTTGATCCATCACCGTTTTTTAGCTCACTGCACCATCCCAGCTCAGAACCTGGCTACATGCAAATTAGTCTGTTCCTGTCCCAGTGCATGATGGGAACAGGGCAAACCAAACTACCAAGCCAATTCTTATACTGGGAAGGAGACAAGCTCCCGGGGACCGGTTTCTGGCATTTCAGCCGTCGTCGGCCCGGCTTGCTTGAATCCTGATGGTGCAATGAGCAAGGGACTCACGTCTGAGTATAGCCTCCCACACTTAGTGTGGACAAAATCGATCTTGGAAAAGGGGGTGGTGATGGACAGAGTTTCTGAATGATGCAGAATACTCCTACCCAGTCAAGAGATCAGGGCTTGATCCATCACCGTTTTTTAGCTCACTGCACCATCCCAGCTCAGAACCTGGCTACATGCAAATTAGTCTGTTCCTGTCCCAGTGCATGATGGGAACAGGGCAAACCAAACTACCAAGCCAATTCTTATACTGGGAAGGAGACAAGCTCCCGGGGACCGGTTTCTGGCATTTCAGCCGTCGTCGGCCTGGCTTGCTTGAATCCTGATGGTGCAATGAGCAAGGGACTCACGTCTGAGTATAGCCTCCCACACTTAGTGTGGACAAAATCGATTTTGGAAAAGGGGGTGGTGATGGACAGAGTTTCTGAATGATGCAGAATACTCCTACCCAGTCAAGAGATCAGGGCTTGATCCATCACCGTTTTTTGAAAACTTGAAATATTCTTTAAAAATCACAACAAATACTGAAACGCAATTACCTACCTGTTTTGAGTTAAGACCCCAAAGCTGGCCCTAGGAGACCAGTGCTGGATTACAAAAGTAACGCGATCGTACTTTACCTGCAACCTGATTTTTCTCCCATTGAATAACATTGTCAGATTTACCTTGAAAAGTTTCTAAGTTTGAACTTTGAAAACAGCTTTATATTCATGAAAATTCACTACAGCAACTAAAACGTTTTTGCTAATCTGGTTTCAGCTTAGACTCCAGGACTGAATCTAGGATTTAGTCCTGGAACTACTAAAGTAATCTACACTGTAATTAACTGTACTTTTCTGATAATAATCCATTGAGCTCAATGCTAAAGTGTCTAGACTTGTGTTGCCTTCACCTGTGCGCCTGTACCTAGCATGTTTACATACCTTATTGCTTCCTTGCAAAGTAATTACATGAAAGCCTTCTTACCTAACAAGGTATATTTTTATGCTTGTTGGTGCTAAAAATAAAACAACTATATCTTTGGATATAACAACCATTGGCCTGGTGTTCAGTCTTTGAGTGTGTGAAATATTTTGCTGCCTGAGTGTGTACAACAAATGCTTTGCACCGCCCTCTGGTACTGCCTTACTGCTCGACCAAGCTACCACTTTGGGGAGTAAGGTCAGTCCTGACTTTAACCTCTGTTATACCCTTGGGGTTTGTGGACTCTATACACACTGTACTTCCTTATTATCCAGTATATATAGAGCCACTTTCTCCCAAAGTGCAAACAAGAGGGGGGACAATGGGCACCCCAGGTATGTTCCCCCACCCAGTACAAACTTCTCAGATTTCTTGTTGTTTACCATGACCTGCGCCAAGGGTTCTGAGTAAAGAAGTCTTATCCATTCAATGAACTCAGGTCCGAAACCTAGCTTCACCAAGACTAGGAAAAGGTATGGCCAGTATTGAATGCCATATAGGCGTCGCCGGTTCCTTTATTGTTGCCAATCTTCCCATTACTCCATGTACCCTCCGGAGATTCATTGCTGTATTACGTTGAGGCATAAAGCCCGACTGGTCTGGGTGAACAAGACCACTGATCACATTGACCAGGTGACTGGCCAGGAGTTTAGCAAGAATTTTAGGTTCTGCGCTACGGAGAGAGATAGGCCTATAAGAGGCGCAGTCTGTCTTGGGCTTTCCCTCCTTGTGAATGGTGATGAGAGTGGCCACCCTCTGGTCCAGCGGAAGTGTCCACTGCATTTTGCATTCTGTGAACATAGTTCGTTGGTATGGGGCTAGTTTGTCCGGAGCTAGTTTGTAAAGCTAGATTGGTAAGCTATTCGGACCCAGTGCCTTGCCTGATCGGAGGCACCTAACCACCTGCGCTATTTCATCATTGGTAAAATCACTATCTAGGAAGTCTCGGTCAGGATCTGACAGGACAGGAAGGGCGATGTCTCTCAGTAGGGATTGCGAGTCTGTTTCCGTATAGTTAGTGTGCGAATGGTAGATGTCACTGAAGTGTGTTGCAAAAGTGTTAACAATAGCTTGGGCATCCGTTACAGATTGTCCTTCTCTATCAGCTCTGGCACCAACCAGGATGCTAATTCTTTTTTGTCTAGCCTTGCTATGAGTTTTCCTGCCTTATCTCCTGGATTGTACACCCTCCTCGCTGTCTCTCTCCCCATGGATTTGTCCCTTTCTGCGGATATAGCCTTATATTCATCCCTTTTAAGTTATAAGGTATTGAGTTGTTCTTGTGTGGTCACCCCTCCTAGTTCCTCTTCCATCTTGAGAATGGCACCCTCCACTTCGACTAGATCTTTAATTCTCTCTTTCTGAGTGCCAGCAGTCAGGGAGCGTGCCTGTCCTCGTATAACGGGTTTAAGGGCTTCCGTTAGGGTTTGGGGGGAGTCTACTGTGCCCTCATTTTCTTGAAAGTAGTGTTCTATAGCCTGGAGCAGGGCCTTAAGCACTTTCGGGTCGCAGAGATATCAGGGATTAATGGGGGCCACCGTGCACGTCCCCCCTCGTCCCAATGCCAGGTGAGCCCATATCGGAGAATGATCAGAAATGACCCTCACCCTGAGTCTAATTTTGTTTACATGCGTGATCTGGGATGCTGGAACAATCGGGTAGTCTATGCGAGAAAGGCTATTGTGTGCTCCAGAATAGAACCTATGCTGGATGGTGTCTGGGTGGTATGCCCTCCATGCATCTGAGACCCAGGGCCTCTAGGAAGTCCGGCAACCATCTGGCCGATGTTGCCGTATTTTGGGGGGATGTCGGTCTAGCGTCCCCGAGACCACTGAGTTAAAATCTCCTCCCATTAACAGCACTCCCTCTAGAAGAGAAAGTAGTATGGCACCCAAATCCTTTAATGTACATGTCTGAAGATCCGGTGGCACATAGAAGGACGTGTGTCCCGCTCACTGTCCCACGACGCCAACTTACCTACCGAGGTTATCTGACCACGTGGAGTTAGCCAGAAAGGGAAAGGAGTTTTGTGTCATGATTCTCACCCCGCGTAAGCCAGTGGTGAATTCTGTGTGAGCTATCAATCTGATAGACATCTAGCCGCAGATTCCTTAACGTAGAATATCCCCAGGCGTCAGACTGGACCCAGAAATTCTTGCGCAGTAGGACCTCTGCGGCCCGGTGGGTGGCACCGTATGGCTCCGCCCTGATGTCCTCCATGGACGTGACGTCAGCGGAGCCATATATGCCCCGCCCCAGCGCCCACAATATTTTGTTTCTTCTCCGCGTCACAACACGGATCCTGGAAACCAGCAGTTCCTGGCCGAAGTTGTGGGCGTTCTCGGCACTGTTGGTGTCATACCGGAACAGTGTGCAATGCCCTTCGGGTTCAAAGCCTGTGAGGCCTGTGCACGTCAGATGTCTGACACTGACCCGCACCCTTATTTGCATGTGGTGCCTTGGTGTACACCACAACTCCAAACAATGCGGCGACTGTCAACAGATGAAGCCGAAGTCCCTACGGGAACGCCGCATGAAGCTGTTGACCTCTCGGCTGTCCGTCCCTGCCTCTTCTCGTCGCCGCTCTCCCTCTCTAGAGGCGGGTCTGGGGCCTTAAAAGAGGTAAGCTGAGCAGCCACAAGCGTCCACTGAGGTTCACCTCCCGTAGGCGTGCCGCTGGCGCCTACTCCTCTCGTAAGGGGTCATTTAAGGGCACCCGGAGGTCACTGCCTCCATACCCTCCTTTTCCAGGAGTTGGAGAGACGTGCGCCCAAATGGAGGCCTACTCCGGGCTCTTCAGGCCTACTTAGATTCCCTCTCTCTCCCTGGCGTGCCTTCGGTGCCCACAGAAACAGAGGGTACTCAGACCGGGCCCTCATCGGCGGATCCTTCTCCGACCAAGGCTGTATGCACCGACTCCGGAGCCGAGGCGACAACGTTGCGTCGTGGCTCTGACCATTCTGGTTGCTCTAGCACACACCGCCAGTCAACCCATAGCCCTGTGTGGCTTCCTGCGCGGATGGCGGAAGCGGCGTCAGTGACGCCGGCCTCGATGGCGGCGACGCCAAGCTCCACGTCGGACCGAAAGCCGTGCTCGACGTCCAAAGCTTCAACTGGCCCTAAGTCTGATCTCACATCTGGGGCAACGCTTGATCCGACACCGGTCGACGACGAAGTAGCGCCTCCAGTGGAGGCCATCGACGTCCAGTCGACCCTGACACGGCGCCCACCGACGCATGGCCTTCGGGTCGTTTCCCGGCCCCACCCTTTATGGCAACTGGGAGGATTAGTCTTCAACCGTCTCCTACGGATGGCCTCTTGTCCCCTCCTAGGGTGATTACTGATTTAGGGGCCGCCTATGCGCAAACTATCACCATGGCAGCTGTTATCCTCGGCTTTCAGCCTCTTGTGCTACCCCTCATTTCCGATCCATTAATGGATCTGCTTCATCTCGAGCCCATTACTGTGGAGCCCTTGCTAAACCTTGGGGATGCTTTATTGGAAGTCCTGCGTGGCACGTTCTGCCCTAGGGGATCCACTTTCTGTCCCTCCATCCTACTGCTCAGGGCCTGGTAATTCAGTTGGCTTTTGGGTTACAAGATTCCTCCACTTTGCCTTTGTTTCCACCCACCCGGGAATCCCGGTGGCTGGATGCATGTGGAAGACAGCTTTTTGTTGCTTCTTCTGACACGGCCATCCACGCTTTAAACACTAAATGCGTGTTTGCATGTGCATCCTCCGCATTTTGGGATCCGTGGCTGAACTTCTTCCCTCCCTTCCGGAGGAATTGTGCCTAGAGTTACTTTGTCTTGTCCTTCACGGCAAGGAAATGGCTCATTTTTCAATACGCTCCTACCTGGATACCACAGACTCTGTGGCTTTGTTCTTGCATGGTCGGTGGCTTTGCGCCGCCATGCCTGGATGCGTGACATTCGCTTCCCTGATAATATTCGGGAGGGCCTGCAAGACATGCCATTTAACGGAATAGACCTTTTTGGGTCCCATGCTAACTCTGTGATCTCAAGGTTTCTGTCAGGGCTACCGAAATTCTGCTTTGCCACTGACAAGACTGACTTTTCTTCTTAGTTGCGGTCTTCCTTTACGGACCAATTTTATCAGCGACAGGTTGGTGTCTCTGTATTGTCTGTATAGCCGTATGGCTGCGTTGTTTTTGTTTTCAGTCCTCTGCCTGTCTGTTTTGCCAAGAGAACCCCCTTCTTGCCAGGGGTTGACCCTTGCCCTATGTGAGGTTTTGGCCAGTGGCAGGTGTCAGCCTTTGCTTTTGCACGCTCCTGTGGAGTTTTTATTGTGTGTAGCCCTCTGGGACTCATGCACCCTTGTCTGTAGTGCTTAGACCCCCTGGTCTAGGTCTAAGCTGTGTGGTATCTACCTCGCATTTCCTGGCATCCTGCATTGTCATATGGTCTGTCTTTAGGTGCCAGCCCTTTCGGGGTTGTTCTCCCCAGTAGGGAGTTGTCGTGGACCTCTCTGTTGTAGGTTGTTATGGCCTTATGGCTTATTTCCCAGCAGTTTTCTCCACATCCCTGCTGCTTTTGAGCAGGAATTTCTACGTTACACTGGCATTGTTATTGTGACGGACCCGTGGAGCCGGTCCCTCTTCCTGGCATCTAGGACCCGTGAGTTGGTCCTAAGTACTCCCTTGTTAGGCTAGTCTTTTTTTCTAATTATCCTGCGAAGGGCCTGTTCTCTCGTCCGGACAGAAGGCAGACTCTGCTTCTAGCCTGGACTGGTTCCACTTTCTGTATAACTGCGGGTATCTTTGAGGGTATCCTAGTGCCTGGGTTTGGCTGGGTTTCAGCATCTTCTTGAGGCTGTTTATGCACCATGTTCTTCCTAATGACTTGTGCGGGCTTTCTGCCTCAATATTGTCCCTGGCACCTTACATCACCAGATCTTTTCTGGTGTTTGTAGCCCGTTGCCTTCTTGCTACTGGGCGCATCTCAGCTGTTCCTGCTGTCTTGCCTCTTGGTGTTCCTTCTGGCCGCGTATAAGCGTCTTTCCGGCTGTGTACGGGCATCCTTTCAATGCTCTCCACATGTCTGACTGGCAAGGGTCTCCGCAGTATCCTTTCTCTGTGGTACATGTGGGGGCACTATGTGTTCTCTTCACCATACCACTTAACCAGTCCTTTGGGTTGGCTTTGTCTTCCGCCGCATCCTGCAGTTCCTTCCCGTCATAGGTTCAGTTCAGCACCTTGCAGGAAGTAGAACTCCCTTTTCACGCCAGTTTGTTTACGAGGCGTGTTTTTGTTCCATGTCAGCCCGTGCTGGGCAGGGGGTCTGAATCCTTCTGCATTCCTATCTTTACAGGAGCAGGTTCAACAGTGTTTTACGCTGTTCGAGTTATTTAGCTGGGGCTAGCTCTGGCCTCTTGTCGACACCTTGGATCAAGTGGATCCTTCATGCCTTTTTGTCTTCTTTCGAAGTTCGGCATTTTTTCAATCCGGCACAAGCATTCTGACTTGGTGTTTTCCTTCTCTCATCCCCTCTACATATGGGGGTTTCTGATAGATACATCTGCCAGTGGATTCTTCACCTTGTGAATATCCCCTGCGTCAGCAACATTCAGAAATTCTTTCGTAGCTCCTCACGCCGACGTGGACGACGTCACAGAAGCACGGCATCGCGAGCGGCTCCGCTGACGTCACTGAATCCATAAAACAACCCCGTCGGTGTGATATCAGCTGCCTTTTTTCCTCGTAGACGCTAACGTTTTTTCTTGGGATCCTCAGTAAATCGTTTAGTAACTTTGGTGCCTATATTTATTTCGTGTTAAATCTAGTTTCCTGTCGATGTGTCATCGAGGAAATCTGAGTTCAAGCCCTGTGGAGCATGTGGAAAGTTAATGTCGATAACGGATCCGCATGAGGACTGCGTTTGGTGCTTGTCATCTGACCACGATGTCCAAGGATGCTCCAGCTGTAATAAGATGAACCCGAAGGCGCTGCAAGAGAGAGCGGCAAAGCTGCTCTTTGCGAAATTTAAGGCGAAGAGAGGTAGGAGACGTTTGAGGTCCTGCTCGAAGTAGAGGTCGGCTTCGAGGTCGTCTTCAGGTCATGCTTCTCGATCTAAGAAGACGCATGGGTCGCGGCGTCACTCTGGAAAGTCGAAGTCTCCAAAACATCGACATCGGAAGGACTATGTCTCTCCTTCGCCTGTTGCATCGAATCAGGAGTCGCAAGGTGAGCCTTCTCCTGTAGCTTCTCCGGAGCATTCCTAGACTTGGGCTTCGAATCCTTCCCCGGCACCGACACACTCTCCATCTCGGGAGGAGGCTCCACTTCCTGAAGGGTCTTCGACTCTGATGGATCCTCCCTCTGGTCCGGTTGCCTCACTCCGATTGTGCCACAACAGGGTCAGTGTCTGGGACCATACCCACCCTTTCCGGGCCCGTGGCAAGACCCGACGCATTATTCAAATGCGATGTACGGGGTCTTTTCAAGAGCCATGAACCCCTCTGGAGCACCATCTGGTCCCATGGGTCCAATGGCCTATACTCTGGGTGGGTAGTCTCCACTTGGTCATGTCTTTACTTCTCCAACAGCCCTCATCATCCAATTTTCCATTCTTAGACCATTGCTCAAGTTCTTCTGTAGAAGCAGATCTCTGCATGTCTAGCACTACCTGCCTGGCATCATGCCAACGTTCAGCCTTTGACTTCACTAAGTACATAGATGTTGTACTTCGTTGCAGTCAGTCTCACGGGCTGTGTGTTCTGCGAAGGCATTACCCTGTCCTACTTTATCAGTAACTTTCTTGTGTACGCTACACTTAACAATCGCTATTCTCTCTGGGTATGTCAAGGCAATCAGAAGATTGTGTACCAATTCTCCATGCATTATTTGCATCCCATGCGATGTAAGAAAGCCTCTTTCCTTCGAGAGTAACCCAAAATCGTGAGCCACTCCAAAAGCATAGCGGCTATCAGTATAGATGTTCACAGACAAGTCGGTACTAAGTTCACACGCTCTTGTCAAGGCTATTAGCTCAGCTGCCTGAGCTGACTTCTGTGGAATACGAGCTGTTTCAACTACCGTCTGAAGTGTTGTGATTGCATATGCAGCTGATGTTGTGCCATCTGGTAATTTAAAGCAGGACCCATCAACCCACAGTTCTCCATCAACATTTGAGATGGGATTATCTTGCAAGTCGACACAACCCTTTGTCTGTTCCTCAGTAAGGAATATACAATCATGAGGCTCTTGTAACTGGGACTGAGTCGCTGGATGTGGCAACAGAGTAGCCGGAGTTGAGCAATCTATGTGACAAGGCAATCCCTTCACTCTGACGTATGGACACAGCTGCTGCTGCAATAGCACGGTAACACCCAGGCAACGCACAAGCGACTGGATCAAGGACAGCCGAAAAATATACACAAGGACGCTGCTTATCACTGTGTGTCTGTACTAAAACTGAAAGCGCACAACCATCCCTCTCGTATACATAGAGTGTGAAAGCCTTAGTGTAGTCTGGGGTGCTAATACTGGTACAGAACTGAGAGCTTGTCGCAACTGTTGAAAGGCATTCTGGCGTCTATGGAAGGGGCATTGGAGTGTCTTTAGTCAGAAGAGCCAACAAAGGTTTAACAATGTATGAGAAGCTTGGTATCCATTGCCTACAAAAAGAAGTAAGACCAATGAATGCATGAAGAACTTTCTGAGTACGGGACACTGGCATGTCTAAAATAGCTTGAGTGTGGTGTAAGTGCACGTCCCTCCAAAACTTTGTGATGATGTGATGCAAGAAATGAAAGCAATGACAGTGTTCCTACTTCACACTGTTCAGGCGTATCAGCTGCCAACAAGATGTCATCGACATATTGTATGAGAGCCACCCCAGTTGGCACAGGGAAGGAATGAAGCTGTGTTTTAACGCTTGGCTGACAATACTAGGACTCTCTGTATACCCTTGGGGAACTCTACAGAATCTAAAGGGTCGGTTATTCAAAGTGAAGCCGAACAAATATGGGCTGTCAGGATGAATTGGGATTGAGAAGAAAGAGTTTTTCAAATCAATCACAGTGAATGTAGTAGCAATTGGAGGAACCAAGGTAAGGAGTGTTGTGATGTCAGAGACTACCGGGATTTGGTGCACCACAATCTTGTTAACCTCTTGCAAATCAATAATCAACCTGTATATTTTAGAATCAGTGTCTTTCTTCAGAATGGGAAGGATAGGGCTATTGCAAATATTGTAGGGAACTTCTTCCACAACCCCCACTTCAATCAGGTCATGAACAATACGTACAAGTGCCTCTTCACCTTCTCAATAAATTTTATGCTGAGGCAATCGAGGCAATGAAGCACCCTCCTTCACTTGAATATGTACTGGTTAAATAACCATGTGCCCCACATCAGTGTCTGATGTAGCCCACAGAGTACTAGGGAGTGAAGACAAAGCAATTTCCTCTCTAATGAGACAGGACTTCTCAACCACGGGATAGTTATCATTCAAAATTACATGCACACCTTCTGGGGAACAACGTATCGTAGCCCTAAAATAGTTGAGCATATCAAGACCCACAATATTGTCCGGTGTGTGAGGGGAATGCAAAAATGGACATGGAGCGGTAAATTTATCAACATGAAATGCAAGTTGTTGTGACTGCGCTAAGGGAAGGTGTCCCATCGAAACCTATTGACGTAATGGTGAAGCCAGACAGGGGAGCCTTGGAACCAATTGTTTAGACAGTGCACTACGTGTAGCTCCTGTGTCGACCAGAAACTGATCAGTAGAACCCAAAACATGTGGTGTAACATAGGGACCCTTCTGATTTACTGGGACTTCAACTGATTTCTTACCCCATCCTAGGTATTCCTATGCATAAGCAGAATCCTTCAAGTCAGTAGATAAATAATCAGACATTTGATATTGGTTTCATCTACCAAAAGTATTAGAGGAATTCTGAGTATGCGCAACAGTTTCAAACCTGACGCGATTATCCATGCCTCCCCTATGTCCTAAATACCCCAATCAGCTTCTCATTTGCCATGTCCATTCTGATACTGCTGAGCACGCAATTCTTGACAGTCAACAGCCCAATGTCTAATCTTACAATAAGCGCACTTATCAGAAGACAGAATAGGCCGAACATAAGAGGGTGCGCTCGGGAAATATGATGCACGTCCGCCGCTGCACCACTTCTATAGGATGGATCATAATCCTGAGCTAACATAACATTCGTTTTCAACTCCTTAGTCTTTTTATCCTCATTGCCCTTGGCTTCCAATTCCTGACGTTCATAATACTGAGCCATAGTCAAAAGAGAGACTGGGGAAGACGTAGTCCATGAACTTTCGCTGGCCTTTAGGCGGCTAGCTATTCCTGGCAACATGTTGGCGACAAATTTATCGACAAACAGATGCCTGCCCGTGTCATCTGTCAATGACTGCCGACTAAAGTCGTGGAATGCCTCCTCAAAACGTGTAAAGAATTCAGAGACCAATTTGTCTGCCTTTTGCTTACAGGATGCTAACACCGTCCAATCTATCTTTTTAGAAGGGATAAGAGTTTTCAATTTAACTAGTATTACCTTTGGAAGGTCCAAAATCTCTTGTTGTGGTTTCTGTGCAGGTTCCCTCTCTGCATCTATCCTCTCTAGTACCTTCCAAACAACCCCAAAAGTTGCATGATCATCAACTTTACGAATAGACCTCCACATATCAGGGGGCAAAATAAGCCCAAAGAACATATCAATATCAGACAAATTCATGGTACAGGAATTAATAGCTCCCCCAATTTCATCATAAAAGGCAGCCGGATATTTTCGTGGGTCAGGCAAAGCTGCTTTAAGAGCCATGACTTCCGCTCTACTCCAAGGAGTATAAACCCAATTGTAAATAAAATAACCCTTTGCATCAGTGGAATCTTTATTATCATCTGTTCCCGCACCCCTAGGAGAGACATACAAAGGTGCAGCTTTCCGCATGGGTTTCACATGAACCACAATATTCTTATCTGTCACTGAAGCGTCATCCCGCGGCACGGTGGTCTGAATAGTTTGTTCATCTGCCTTTTTCTCCTCTCGCAAACGGAGTGCATCAGCTCGTAGTTTAACCACGCATCTAATATAGTCAGCCACCTGGGAAGGGAGAAAAAGACCGTCACGCAAATGTTTACAATCGTCTGCTATATCCCAGGCTCTAAGTCTGTGGAATTCCTTCTAAATCATGCAATTACTTCTGTGGTAAACATTTCTACAAAATATAACTGCTCTCTATCCTGCCATTGTTGTACATCGGCTACAAGATCTGAAGCAGATATGTGATTACAAGCTGCTATACGAGCAGCAGATCTAAGAGTGGCTGCACGATCGACCGTCAGAAAAGAACGAGTCTCTCGCTGAGCATTTAATCCTAACTTCTCGTGATCCGAAGGAGAAGTATCATCATCAGAATCAACTTCAGGGGCAAAGGGAAAAGTATATAGAGGCGGGGAACGATCTAACAAAATTGAATCATCCTGAGGTTGATTTAGTAGAGGGTAAGGGGGGCATCGGATAGGGTATTGGCCATTTACCTGTAAACTACGCTCCCTATCCTCTTTTATTTCCTTCATTTCTTTATTTTTTAGTTCCAGCGCTTTCGCATGGATATGTTTGCTCTTGGTCTTTTTCTATCAAAGCTTGCTCTCTTCTCACTTGTTCACACGCTTCTTTCTCCCACATTCGTACACAGTCAAACATATCTTGTCTACTTTTACGTTTAAACATACATTGCTCCACATACTGAATCTTTCTAAGATCAAATGACCCATTTATAGGCCATCGCAACTCAGGATCCTTGCTAGTATATTTATTCCATAATGTGCTGTACATTATAGATGAAATACCATTTTTTTTTTGTAAAAGTTGGCTTTATTGACTTTTTGAAAATATGGAACCACAACAAGCGACATTCCCGCTTAACTTCCCTCGCAGGGGGCATCGTATCGGGCATACGGATTCCTTACTAGCGATTAAGCAATAAACTCTGGCCCAAGGATCACGGTTCGCTTCTAGCAGAAGGGCATAGTTCAGATCCGACTCAGAGGCCAGGGTCCGCTGCGGGCTTCAGTTCGAAGCGGGGTATCGTTAGATCGCCAAGTAGTTAGCTTGAAGCTATAGCTGCATCCCGTACCCGTCCGCCATTACACTGTGCTGGCGTCGCCAAAACTTCCCCCCAACACCCCTGCCCGGCCCCCCCCTTTACCCACCCCGCTCCCCAGTGGTGGTAACGTACATTCATTCATAATTCAGTCATCCAAAGTAATTCAGGTCTGGAAGAGATGCAGGTCTCGTATGGAGGGAGGGCAGACCGCAGACAGCAAGCCGCTAGATTGAAAGCGGACCAGAGGTCCCCAGCGGAAGGAGACTTTCTTGAAATCGTTCCGGAAAATGTCTGCCATCCTTTCCATACTATGTAGCCTCCAAAGCCTCGCATGCCATAGCGCGAGCGCCGGGGCCTCCTTCTATTTCCAGGCCGCGGCCAGTGTCAACTTGGCCGCCCCCGTGCACAATCATAGAATCTTTTTATCAGCCTGTGTCTGGTGTTCGAGATCCGGGTCCCGAAGGCCTAGCAGAACATGATCCAGTGTATCTTTGACAGGGTAACCCAAGATTTCTTTAATGTGGGAGAGGATTTCCTCCCAGTAGGGGCGAATGATCGGGCAGTCCCACCATATGTGGCGGAAATCGCCCAACACTCTTCAATTTGGCTGGGTACATATACCAGTCCAGTGTGGTTTTAAGGTGGGCCTCTCGGAGATCTAGTGAGTGGTTGTGCTTCGCGATGTCATGCCACAGATGGAACCACTCGGCATCCTCAATGGGGCGGCCCAGGAGATCCTCCCATAGGCTCATATAGCGTGGTCTTGGAGATATCGTGGTGGAGAGCAGGAGGCCGTACAGGAAGGAGATAGTCCCCCCGCATGCTTGAAGTCTTTGCGAGAAATGCCTCAAAGACAGTGGGCGGCCTGATGGCTGCGTCTCTAACTAATGGCGAAAGTGCCCAATGCAGCATCTGGGCGTGGCGGAATCGTTCCAGCGGAGGGACCGAGTAGTCTCGCATGCAATTAGCAAACGTGAGAGGTGCATCTCCATGGAAGAGGTGAGTAAGGGCGTAACAGCCCCCGGCCCTCCAAGCATCGAAGGGGCCTTCGCGCTCCGCAGGAGGAAAGGCGGGATTAAAATGGATCGGGTATATGGGGACTGGAAGGACGTCCATCGCTCGTCATGTGAGACCGAGTCCCAGACTTTTAGAGTGGTACTTGTAGGGGTGCTGGCATATGCATTCTTAGGTCTATCCTTCTTTGGCTTCCACACTAGGTCCCAAATTGTCCTCCCTGCCACTGATCGGTCCATGTGGAGCCAGTGCTTCTCAGACTCGGGCTGTGACCATTCTACCAGTACTCGGAGATGTGCCGCCTTGTAATACAGGTGCATATCTGGAAGACCCACTCCTCCCTTCTTCTGAGGGCGTTGGAGAGTAGTGAAGGAGAATCGGGCACGACCCCCTTGCCAGATATACCGGAGCATTATGGTTCGGAGGCGGCCAAAGAAATCACCTTCGGGGGCAATGGGAAGAGCCTGGTAAAGGTACAGCAGTTTAGGTAATAGGGACATTTTGATCGCGTGCACCCGCCCCAACCACGAGATGAACATGGGTTTCCAACGGCCCAGGTCACTCTGAATCTTCGTCAGAAGTGGTGGAAAGTTAGCGGCATATAGCTTCCCGATAGTGGGGGTCAGGTGGACCCCTAAATACACTAAAGAAGTGAGGGACCATGGAAGCGGCGTTAAGAGTCGAAGGCGGTCGGCTTCCGCTGCGGGAAGCGTAAGGTTGAGAATGTATGATTTATGCAGGTTGACTTTAAATCCCGCAACCTTCTCAAAACCTTCCAGGGCTTCCTGGACACTAGGAAGGGAGTGGGCGGGGTCCGCCAGGGACAGCAGGACATCATCCGGGAAGAGAGAGATCTTATGCTGCTCCCCCGTGAAGGGTATGCCCCGGATGCCCGGGTTCTCCCTAACCGCCACCGCGAAGGGCTCGATGCTCAGGGCAAAGAGCAGAGGGGAGAGGGGGCGGGGCATCCCTGCCTAGTGCCGCGAGAGTGCGGGAAGAAGGTGGAGCAGTGACCGTTCACCGCGACTCTCGAGCGGGGGCTGTTGTAGTTTGCCCTAAGCATCCTGAGAAACGTGGGAGAAAATCCAAACGCCTCCAGGGTCCAGAATAGAAAGTTCCAGTCCACACGATCGAAGGCCTTCTCGGCGTCAAGGCCTACTAAGACCGCCGGGATCTTAAAGCGGGTGGCCTTCTCTATGAGGTGGACCACCCTCCTGGTGTTGTCATGCGTCTGGCGGCCTTTGATAAAGCCGGACTGATCTGGGTGGATCAGGGCTGGCATTAAGTCCTGCAGTCTACGCGCTAAGATGGTAGAGTACAATTTGGCATCAATGTTAATCAGGGCGATGGATCATTCAAATAGGGATGACAGGGGGAAGAAAGGCAATATAGGGCAGCCCCCCACTCAACAAATATGAAACAGAAAGCCCTAATCAGCCTGCATGGTTTAATTTCTCAAAGCCCTGTAACTACTGGGGCCACACCTCTTATTGGCTCACCGAGATGAGTTTAGTCACTTTTATGTTACAGGTCCGACCATACCTTAAAAAGTTAAGAATGACTGTGTACAGATACACCCACATAGAGAAAATATGTGAGAAAGCAAGGAAAGTACCTCACGGACGTAACACCCGAGGGGGCTCCCGGTTTGTTAATCACCGGTATACCCACTTCTCATCATCGGTTACTTTCCTTGCTGGGAGGATGAAACGTGTGCAAAGAAGATGTGCACAAGTGAGAATAGATAGAGACAGACAAGGAGTGTACAGATACACTACCTAGTAGGAAAGAAAAAAGTGCTTAGAAAAGAATAACAAGTACCTACACCCAAAAACCAACAAATATAAAACAAGTGAGGTTTGGCTGGCTGAGTCGATTTTATTCTGATGCTTCCAAACTCCACCATTAAAAAATGGTTAGATTAATACTATTAATTTGTTATAACTGGACCGACATGTTTCATTGCCTTGTCATTGGCAACTTTGTCAGGGCACGTAGTTGGGTCTCTATTCTCAATCCTACGTATTTTAGTGAGGACCTTATGCTCGACTGTGGTAGTCGTACCATCGAGCATCAAAAGACGACGTGTCAAAGATCACGTGTCCGTCGTGGAAACTCCTTGAAGTGAGTAACCGCTGCCGAGTCCCTCCGGCGCTTCCGACGTCTTACAGTCTGTGAGACGTCAGAAGACGTCGGAAGACTACCACAGTCGAGCATAAGGTCCTCACTAAAATACGGAGGATTGAGAAAATCTAGGAGGCCCATATCGATCCACATTCGTCCTTCCCATTTACGGCGGATCAGCCACACATCCCTCTGTCGTAGACCATACCTAACATCACCTAACCCCTCGCTGGAGGCCGCTGGGGGAGGCCCTCGCACCACAGTCAGAGTCCCCCCCCCCCCCCGCTCCCCAATCCCAACAACCTCCCCAACCAACCCCGGGCAACCAGGCGAGCCCCCCATCATCCCTCCTCCCACCTCCCATCACCCCATGAACCAAGGGGCCCGTAGTCGTCAGTGGAGGGGACTTTCCGTTGAAGCACATCGTATAGTCATAATCCCACCTCGTGACCCGCCCCAACCAACCATCACACATCAAGTCGAATCGCAGACACATGCTCTTCCCCCTGTTACCACCACTCCCTCCCCTTTCCCCCCCCTGCCCCCACCCCAACCTCCAAGTCCCCAGAAACCAAACAACCCCAACCAGAAAGAAAAAGATTGTAAAGGATACCAAGTAGTGTGGCACCGTTGTCAGATGCGAACCTAACAAGACTAGTCCGCAGTCCTCGGTGCTCCTGGGCCCTTTCCCGCGGTGCAGTTCCACAAAGAACAAATTGTCCATAGTACCGGATAGGGGGGGGGGTTCCGGCGCCCAGCGCCCAGTCGAGATCACTCTCGGGATCAGGCTGCTGAAGAGCTGTGCAGTGAGGAATTCACTGTCGCCCTAGCCACCGTCGCCACTGCTGCCCCTCTCTCCTGCAGGCCCGATGCGCGGTCCAGTCTCATCACCGCTGTTGGTCCCCCTACTCTCTGCCAAGAGGAAGATCGTCGTCGCTGCCTCCGTCGGGGGCTCCCGTCTCTCGAGGTGGGAGCAGTATCATCCAGGCCAAGGAGGTCCTTGGCATCTTGTAAGGACCTGATCTGGACCAGTCTGTTCTGCTATCTGAAGACGATTCTGAACGGGTGACCCCAGGAATAAGACACATTTTGCTCACGCAGAAAGGAAGTCACCGGTCGAAACTCAAGTCATTTCTGGAGCGTAGAGGCCGCCAGGTCCTGGAAAAGCTGGGGTCGATGGTCTCGAAATTGTAGAGAGGTGATCCCCCTGGCCTTTCGCAATATTCTCTCCTTGAGCTGGAAATCATGGACACATACCAAGATGTCCGGTGGCGGCGCCCCAGCTCCTCTCGGTAGGCCCACTCTGTGAACCCTATCCATGCGGATTTCACTTAAGTCTGCCTCAGCTAGGATCTGCAGGAAAAGGGCCTCTACGTAGCCCCATAGGTCTCCGGACTCTCCTCCGCATGGCACCGCCCGGATACGGATGTTATTCCGGCGGGAGCGGTTTTCCAAATCTTCAGCGTGAGATTGGAGATCCAGGTTCTGCTCTGTAAGCCTGAGGACGTCTTGCTGCAACTGATGGACATCACCTGCTAGGCCCAGGTCATGCTCCTCAAGCATCGCCACCCTTTCACCTATGCCATCTACATCCCTCCGGACTTCGCGGAGATCCGAGGCTAGCTGGGTGCGTAGTTTGGATATATCTTCTTTTATTGCTGCAAACAGTTCCAACATAAAGGCCTTAGTAGCCGGGGCATCGCCGTCCTTTTGTTTGGGGGAGCTGCTAGTGCCGGTGGCGTCGACGAGGAGTTCCCCCCTGGGTGGCCCTCCTTGCCCGTTTTCTCCTGTCCCTTGCGGAGTCTGCCCGCCATCACGCTGTGTCCGATCCACCGCTCCGGACAAATCGCCCTGCTCACCACTCTGTGCACCCCCGTCAGGTGAGGGCCCCGGGCAGGCCCGCTCACTGTCCCCTTCTCCGGGGAGTCTAGTCTCAGCCCCCTTGCAGTCACAGGTGGCCGGCGGGAACCCAATGGTGGTAAGTCGCAGCTGCGTCTTGGGGTCTTCCCCTCAAAACTCTGCAGGTGGGTGGGGAGAGGAGTAGGGCCACGGTCAAAGGCAGCGCATCAGGGCTGAGGCCACGAATGCAGGCACCGTCTCCTCCAGCTCCACTTAGCAGCCTCGGTTTAACTCCCCCACGTGGACCAGGGGGGGCCCATCATCGGGCCTGTTTCTCACTCGTGGTTCGCCCCGAGGCCTCCTCTGCACTCGGTGGGGGACGCTGGGGGCAAGCGCTCTAATCCCCCACCGTCCGTGGCCGAGCTGGAGTCCTCCGCGTTGCCGGTGTCTTGTCGGCTAGGCCCCTAATCCCCGGCCTCGATTACATCAGGCCGCCCGGTCTCCCTCTCACCTCCAGCCGCGCCGCACAGGTCGTCTCGGTCGCAGGGGCCCCAGCAGCAACGCCACTGCCACAGCGTCTCCGGGTCCCGGATGGCAAGTCCTCAGGTGCTCAGCCAGGGGGGGGGGCCGCAACCGCTAGGCCGCCCAACCCCGACCTCGGCTGATGCTGTTCGCCGGAGCCCACGTCTCACCGGCGGCTGTCCCCTCCGTCCTCCGGGACTTAAAATGCCAGCAACGCCACACCGCTGCGTTCTGTTCCGGGGGCAGCGAGATCCCCGATGCTCCACAGATAGCACCCGTGGGCCCGGTCGCGGCACCTCCGATGTCTCACCGGTCCCTCCGCTTCAGGTTTCGCGCCCAGCGGCTGTCAGCAGGCCTCCCGTTATATCCGCTCCCCGGGCAGCTAGGGACTCCGAAAGAACGCCGTTCGGGTCCAAATCACCCCGCTGGACTCCCCCAGGCAATCTGGAGGCAAGCTGTGCTCCCGAGAGGACGCTGGACAAAGCTTTGTAAATCGTGGCCCCAGAGGGACCTGAAAAGACGTCCTACTCCGTCTCCATCTTGGACACGCCCCCAGAAATACCATTTTTAATATACATATCCCTATTTGGGGTCCCTTCTGGGGGAGCAGGCTGATTAGGTTCAAGTTCCATACTGGTACCTCCAAGAAAGCAACACATTCTACGAAGTGTGCTAAGAACAGGCATGCCAAGAATATTGCAGCATATGCAATATTATACGCAAAGTAGCACTTATCTCAATATGTGCCGTTCAAGTTTTATAAAAAGTAAATTAAAGTCTCCTCATTACCTGTCTATATTAATTGCAATTCATATATATCCAAGCAAGTTCCAAGATATTGGCCAATTGCATACAAGAAGTGTCTCATCAAACAACCTTACCAAGCAAGAGTCTCCAGATTCCAAGTACAAGTTCTGAATCAACCAAATGGTCTCTGCACGGCGAACACCAGAAGGAATCTCCGTCGAGGACCTGCACCACCTGGAGGGTCAGATCTGGAAGAGTACCAAAATGCAGTGGCTGCCAAGACACAGGCCTCCTCAGGCAGCGATCATCCGCAGCAAGATTCCAATCCTCCGTCAAGACCACTCCGTCGGGCATCCGAGTCGCCGATGAGCCCCACTGGTTGGGTGCCAATTTGTAGAAGTAGACCTCAGCAAGGCCTATCAGTGCTAGGGGTTCGCCCTTCTCTGCACACAAGTCCTCAGACCAGTAAATAGATGTAGGCATGAAAACTTAAATATCAAAGATACAATTTATTAAACCTCATGAGGTGAACTACATTCACACAGCACCTTTCGGCAGTGTATGAAGTAGCACAAGGAGTAGAAGAACTGTGGGTCTTTTATACCCAAACAGGAGCTAAAGGAGGCGGTACAAGTACAGAGTTACATACATAGATGGTCATACAAAGAATGCACTGTCAACAAAGGAGGGGCAATGAATTGCTGACTTCTGTTAAAACAGCCTGGCAGTAACAGACTAGAGTAGGTGCATGGGCAGCTACAGACTTCTGAGCATGTGCAGAGTAGCAGGGGCTATGTATAGCCAGTACTTGAGCACAGCACAAGGGCCAGCAACAGTGAAGAAGGAAAAAGCACATGGCGAGCACATGGTCAATAAGATGGCCGCCGGAAACAAGATGGCATCAGCTAAATGCTAACAGCGATCTCTGCCAAATTTCCACAATGGAACCAGCCAAGAGAGGCTACACCGGTGGGGACTGCACCTGCTGAACCTAGTGTCTAGCACAGAAGAGGGACTGTGCCTGCTGTGTGCTGCTCGGGGAAAAGTAGTCTCCAGCGCCCAGTCAAAGTCAAGAAACTCCAAGTGTCAGTGAGCTGGTCTCCTGTTCACAGCACAGGGACGAAATAGCTGAGAAAGCCTCCTGGAGAAAGTTGGTAGGCCAGAATTTTCAACCTGCTGCCGTCCGCAGTTGTGAAGCACCAGAGACCAGGTCCTATCACACAGAGTTGTACTCAAGTTTGTTGGGCCTGGGAGTGTCGACTGAGTGCAGCTTGGACCTTCATAGAGCGAGTTATCGACACAGGAAGGTTTGGCCTTTGACTGCAATTCTGGGCAGCTGGTAGTCCAGTGGCAGCTTAACTTATGCGGGCACCAAGAGGACTTTCAGGGACATCGCCCTTGTGATGATGACCATCTCATCCCCTTCGTGGACCGAGGAGTAGTCTCAATGAGATCCCGGTCAACCGGATTGCATCCACAGCATCCTTTGAGCATCTCCCACATCCTTCATCCCTTGCATCAGGACCACTTCCATAAGAACACCCTGCAAAGGATAAAAGTGCCTGGAACTGACTAAAGATTGCTTTACGTGCCGGGGTAACTGTTTCTGAGGACCTTGCTGTTCCCCCTGACTGGCTCCCTGCTGGAGTTGGTTACCTTATATACTCCAAGTGACCGCATTATGACTAGCCTAAAGTTTTTAGTGAAAAAGTTTGTGTCAAATTCATTGAATTTGACAGTGCTTGTTCGCGGTTGAGTGACATGCTTTGATTTATTATATCTTGTCAAATGTTTCTCTCTGGAACCCTCGGTGGGATTTTTTCATTCTGGGGTCTAAAAATACACTCCATTTCCATCAATTGGTGTCGGATTTCTATGGTGTCTTGTCTATTTCTTCAATTGTTTTGGCACTGTTTAAATGCTTTACACTTTTTTTTGCAATCTTTTATTGAAGACAAAACACCAAATATATAACTCTGCACTGTCCCATACACCAGTTCATTTTCAGAATTTTGGAAACATTTTGTTTGTTGTCACCCGCTTACATTGACATTTTCCCTTCATTATTCTGGTTCTAATGGCTGCACACAGGCTCTTGTGCCATCCAATGGGTCATTCCCATCTGCGTCTCACTCCCACCAACACCAGATTTGCTTCTATTTCTTGGGACTATCTCTGCTTTTGTAAACCACTGTTCAAGGCATGTGTGACTGTAGATGCACATGCTCTGTATAAGTCTGCCATCTAGTGTTGGGCTTTGATGATTACAAGCTATTTTTGTCCAAAGACGTTTTTCGAGTCACAAGTGATGCCTCCTGTTTGTGGACGCTCTAATTGTTTGGACACTTACCCTGCCGGTTTCTTTCTTGCCGCCCTGCCCTGTTGGTTTGTCGCTCTGGCTGGGGGGTCTGCTGTTACGCTAGCGGCTGTTGCCGCTTCAGCCCTTGACATTCTTGCGTCCTCAAGGAGAAGGGACTACCATCCCAAAAGTCCCAGCGGCACAGAAAGATCACGTCATTGTGTAGCGCCAGGAGGCGCTTAAAGCCCGAGGAGGACACATGCAGCGTGGGACGCGCTTGGACATGCCCGGGCAAAGCCCGGGCCAAGGGCAGGCCCGTCCGCGCCCGTCAGAGCCCAGAGGAGGCTGGGCTGGGCCACATCTCTAACCCTACTGCAGAATCCTCTAAGACTGTAAGATTGTTATATTATTGGGACTTCCAGTGTTGATTATTGCGTAAATTGTTTAAGCTGACCCTTGGGGATATTTCTCTACACATAAGTCTGCAGTTATGAGCAAAATGAAGGTCGGGGATAGGGTGGTGGGCACACTTGACGCTTTTTTAAATCAAGCAGAATCTGTTTTGATTCATGAGATTCAGGCAACTGAACGCAGGCTCTCCCTGGAGCCAGCTCTTTCTAGGGGAGGATCATTGACATGTGCCCAGCTACTTGTTCTACAAATGCGCATTGAAGTGAATCGCTCTGGTGAAAGTATATTACCGGACTCACTGGGCGAGCCGTCCAAGTCCCTGACTCCTGATGCTTCTTTGCTACAATGCAACACTCAGAGTCCGGCGATGGTCAAAACTAGGGGGAGAAAAGCAGTAGAGGGGGGTAGTGGCTGCACCGCCTAGTAAGAAAAGGAAAGGCCGTTGCCCAAATAAGCAAGCTGCAACTGTGGCCGCAACTGGTACTGATGGGGTATATGTTTTTGGGAACTCTGACGTCAATGCTCCTATATGTAAATCATCTGAGAGTACCAATGGGCAGCCTAACATAGAAAATCTGTGCTTATTATTAAAGGACCAGCTAGCTGCCCTTATCGAACCTATTCTTAAAAGGCTCAATTAAGTTGATGAGAGTCTAAACCAAATTGAAAAATGTCACTCTTGTAGCAAGCAAAGGGCTTCTGTTACATCTAGACTTCAGGATCATGGGGGTGTTTCACGTAACCTTACAGAGGTGGATGCTAATATGCAACTAGATTATACTTTACATGCACACGTAGGTACTGCCCGGGCCTCACACGTGCCGGGCGCTGTAATGCCAGTCAGGATGAACCCAATTAATGACATAAGGGCCCAGCCACAGCAGCGGAAGGAGGTAGTGGGTAATGGGCATAGGGTAGATGAAGAGTTAGCAGGGAGTTTGGATATGCTATCTAGTCTCCACCTCCCCCACGAAGCTACACCGTACACTATTATCCTAGCGAATGTACCCCCACTTCCAGAAGGTACTCATGAACATTGGTCTAATCTTAAAAATAAAGCTCTTCACTGTCTAGGGAAAAAGACCAGCAATAGTAAGGCATTGTTTAATGAATTTAAAATGGTGAGGCGCATCAATTGGATTGGTCACTCACACAAGACCCTGGCGGGTGACTGTGTAGTATTGAGTTTTAGGTCACCGTCTTTTGTACAATACATCTTAGAGTTGGCTGCCACCATCCCCCCCTCCGTTGATGAGATATAAATGTTACCCCTGGGTTTTTTCCTATAAGCCTGGCAGGACCCCGCGTTTTAAGGAGACCTGGGTCCCCCATAGGGCTTTTAGCTTGGTTCACTCCATTCAGACCAGTAAACGTTTTGAGCTATTATCTACTCTAGAGGATAACGACTGACTGAGAGGAGATGTTATTCTCCCACGGGCTGAAGAATTAGGGTTCTGAAGATGATGGGTGGGTACCCGTAGCTCTTATAACGGGCTGGGTGGTGGTAGTAAATCTATACAGGTTATTGTTACTGGTATTGCAGGTATTACCTGTCAGAACCCATTCCAGCGAGTGATTCCTGCTGACCATGAGGCTAGCCCGGTAGCAAGCCCCCGTCCTACAAGTTCTTCTGAAACACTATCCTCGTGGAATATTGCTGGCTTGAAATCCAAGCTACTCTTACCAGACTGGGCAAGTTTTATAGAGAAAACGGATATATGGGCTTTTCAAGAAACTTGGGCAGTGGAAGGAACCTTTCACTTTGGCTATTAAAACTTTTTTAAACCAGCAGCTAGGGGACCAAGGGCAAGATCAGTTGGTGGGCTGACTATCTGGGTTCGCCAATGTGAGGGGTTAAGGGTGGATGAGGTTCCCATCAATAGCCCTGACATTATGGCGATCCGGGTTAGATCACCGAAGGGCCTTAACGTGCTTATATATTACGTCCATGCGAGGGGTCTTCCAGGTGGTAGGAGCTCCCATACTGTTTTAATCCTCGAAGGTCATCTTAATCTGGAGGAGGAAGTTACTTATCGGATTATTGCAGGTGACTTCAATACATGCTTTGAGCCCCTGGACCCGGATGATGGTAAGCTCACGAAGCTGAGATAATGATACTTTATTTGATTTTTAAAAAATCATAAAAGGGTGGGCTTACCACCATGCAAACAGCATATACATCATAAAAAACAACACAACATCAACTTTAAATCGAGTTAAAAACTGATATCATAAAATATGCAAATTTAACGGGGAAAAAGATCTAAAGGAAAAAAAATGAAAGGAATGGGGTGAATTCGATCTGGGTACACAATATTTTTAACTCATGATAAAAAGGAGAGAAATAAAAAGTGTGGGAAAATAACGGTAGTTCAAACAGGGGGCATGTTATTTTTAACTCGTGGTGCAAAAAGACATCCGTTTGGAAATGAGGGGAAGAGAGAGAAGAGTCCGTAGCCGTCCGAGGCCTGGCCTATTGTCCAGAGACCTCTTTGGTTGCCGCCCTGTTTTCCAGCTCTATGGCGGCGAGGTTCAAAAATGTTATGGTTTTGCAGGAGAGTTCTATCCAAGATCCACTTAGGCATCTTATCACCGCCGCCCTGCAAGTTCTCACCTGGGCTTCTCTTAGAAGTGTTCGAAGAAGCGTTTTTCTAAGATTCTGAAGTGCCGGGCATATGCATATAAGGTGCAGCAAAGATTCTGCACCGTTGCCACAGAGGCGGCAGTCGGGAGTTGCTCACCGAAGCTGAGGATGCACTGTGGGGAATTCCACAGCTGGACTTAAAGCCTATAGGGAAATGGTCCATGGCTACTCTGCAATTGAAGGGGTTGTCTGGATTAGGGTATGAGGGCGGTCAACTGCAGGACACAGTCCGATATGTTTGGGGAGCAAACATTTAACAATGGTAGATTTGGTAGCCGTATTGACTACATCATAGTTAATGTGGAGATGTGGCCGGATATTTTAGATATGGTGGTTGTGAGTAGGCCGGAAAGCGATCACAACCCCTTGATTCTGTCAGTTAATGATAGTAGTTTTAGTAGTCTAACCGCATGTGAAGCTAAAATAGCTCAGGCGAGGGTAATTACCAATGACCAAAGAAGGGTTCGGTGGCCTAAGTTAGCCACTAATGAAAGGATCCGGGCCGATATTCGGCACATGGTCTCAAGCTCCTTGTGTAAACTTCATAGATGTGAGTCACAAGAGGTCCTTAATGATAAATAGTTGGGCATCCATAGTGATCTTTTTTTGGGGCTCAAAAAGTATTTCATTAAAAATCTTCCATGTACCAAAGATAAAGTGCTGAGGCCTAGCACATGGTATAATAACAACTGTAGGCAGGCCCAACAAGCCTGGTGGTAGCTATTAAATCTAGATCATCTGACACTATCAAGAGATGCAGGGCTATTTATAAATCAGCGCAGATTGATGCCAAGAAAACGTGGTAGTGAAGACCGCTAGATGGAATTGCTACAGTCATGTGATGGTCGTAACATGACCCACTTTTGGCATTTACTTAAGTGGGGGAAGTGCCCGCAAGTATTGACACCCACCAACCATGTTGAGCCACAGCATTGGGTAACTTATTTTGAAAACCAATTTAAGATCCTGGATGGGAACGCCAAGATTGTTTTGCCCCCCAGATGTGATGCTCCGTTGGTATTTGCACATAGTGAGGTCGAGTCTGTGCTGAAAATGATTTCGAGTGGAAAAGCTCCTGGGCCTGACTGCATTCCTGCAGACCTATTTAAGTATGAGCATGCAATATGGGTCCCATATATCACTGTATTAGCAAATGCCCTAGCTAGTGGCGCATCTGTTCCAGATTCTTGGTTCGGAGCAGAGATATTACCGATCTTTAAGAAAGGCGATTGCTCTGCTCCGTCCAATTACCGACCGATAAGCCTAATCGATGCTGTGCAGAAAATAATTGCACGCCTAGTACGTGGGAAAATACAGTGCTGGATGACCGAAGCTGATATCTTATCTCCTCTTCAGGCGGGCTTTCGGTCACATATAGGGACCCTGGATCAGGCATTTAGATTCGTGCTATTGTATTGGAAGGATGTGTTCCTAGGAGGGGGCATGCTTTTTGCAGCCTTTGTTGATCTAAGATACGCTTTTGATCTAGTGCCAAGGGAAAAACTATGGGAAGTACTTTTGGAGCAGGGGATGCCTAATGAATTGGTTGAAATTTTGTTCAAACTCCACGAACGTACCTATGCTCAGGTCCGCTGGGGTAAACCAGAGGAGGTAACCGATAGGTTTGAGGTGTGCAAAGGAGTCAGACAGGGGTGTGTGCTGGCACCCACCCTGTTTTCTTTATTTATTAACAGGGTGGTCCAGTACTTTGCTAACTACCCGACTGATGCACCAACACTTGCTGTCATGAAAGTCCCACTGCTCATGTTCGCGGACGACACCCTGCTCATATCTAAGACGAGACGGGGATTACAACTGGCACTGTCTCGCTTTGAGGTGTTTTGCCGCGAACATGAGTTGGATGTCAACGTGGGGAAAACCAAGTTGATGGTGCTCCATGGGTCAAGGCCGGTTGGTGCAAGGGTCCACATGGGAGGTGACCCTCTGGAGCAGACACCTGTTTTTACGTATTTGGGTGTCACTTATAGTGATAAAATGAGTTGGAAGCCCCAAATCGACATGCTAGCTTTAAAACACACCCAACTAGGTGGTGCTCTGATTAACACCTTCAGCGCGGCGTGAATTTTCGCGCTGTGCTGAAGGTTCTAAAAAACAGGCGTGGTTGTGAAGGAACGGTTCCGTCATAAGCACAGCCCAACAGGCGCTCATGACGGAACCGCTCCGTCATGAGCGTCAAAGGGGTTAAAGAGCATAGGCAGTCCTTAACTAAGCCAATTGCCCCACTTGTTAAAATCTATTGCTCTAAAATTTTGCCCGCAATTTTGTATGGTGCCGAATTGTGGGGCTTCAGTAATCTGTCCCCACTTACTATTGCACAGAATACATTTTTGAGATCGGCTTTAGGCTTGCCCGTATCTTCCCCCTGCATTCCCCTACTGTTAGATCTTGGTTGCCAGGCAGTTGAGGATGTGGCACGCTACAGACCTCTGGCGTTTTGGCGACGTCTTTGGACTACACCGGAACTTTCTTAATATGCCAAAGCCTTGATGGAAGTCAAAGGGCTGGGTGGTTCCCATAAGATCTCCTGGCTGGCTGAATTCAAGTTATTACTGACAGACATGGGAATGGGGGAACTTTGGTCTAATCCGGATACAGATGTGTTCCCATCCAAAATGATCTATAGTGCTGTGTATTGGGACATGATTAAAACCAAGAGGTACTCTTCCCAAGTAGGTAGTTCCTTGACCGCAACCTTCCTTGATACTAAGGACGAACCCTGCCTGGAAGAGTACTGGGATACTATTACGAAGCCTCTAGACCGCAAATTGTATCATAAGCTCAGAGTAGGCACACTACCACTACAATGGTTATCTAGTAGTTGGAATCCTGCTGGCAGTGATAAGTGTGTATTTTGCTTAGATTACATTGAAACCATTGATAATTTTTTATTTGCTTGCCTCGCGTACCAACAAACTAGGCGCGTATGGTTAAAACCTGTTTGTATGCTTATGGGAACAAGATCAGCACATTTTGCAAGCAGAATATTGAAAAATGATACCACTAACCCAGTTGTAATTGGTGTAGCAAAGTTTTTGAGTTGGGCATGGGTCCTTCGGATCAAAAAGGGCGGGGCTTAGTCAGTAGGATTGATCGACTCTATGGTTACCAGAAGTAGGAACTATAGTTGGGCACCACTACAGGACTTGCGACCCCTCATTGAGATTCTAAATTAGAGATATTTTAGCTATGTCTAAGTCTATTGCCTATTTGCACATTTAATTCTATTTTAGCATTTTTTTATTATTTAAGTACCTGTGTACTCATGGATTTTAGAATGAATCTAATTTTATAGCTTGTATATGATGAATTTTATCCTGTATGGATTTTGTATTACTGTTTTAGATTGTCTTTTATCATGAAGAATCGCAATAAAGACTTATTGACTGACTGATAGCATGCATGAACATCAACTCCATTGTTAGATTGTTTCTTTCGCCGACTGGTTCCGATGTACTTTCTCTCACTAGGGTTCAAGGTCCTTTCATGCTCCCTTCGGTTCGCCAGTAGATACCTTTCTCAATGGTATTGTTTTGATCACGTAATCCTCCTTGCATTTCGAGCAAAATAACATTATGCGCGTCTGGTTCTTAGACTCGCATCTAGGGTCTTCGGGCCACGTCTGGCTGGGCCTTTTCCACTTTAACAGCTCTTTCAGAAAAATGAATTGCTAATGGGGCGTACTCTGTTCGGTTTCTGTCCCAATTGTCATTCTAACTACCCTCACGCTGACCTTCACTTGGTCTGTAATTTATATCTTTAGCCCGAACATTGACACCTGTGATGCCTGGAGATCATTCTGATCCAATTAGAAATGCAGCACAGGCAAGGCACCCAACATATTTGGCCGACACTTTGAGGAAGAAGAGAAAGCTTCAGCAGCCCAAGAAAAATCTATCTTGATCCACAAGACCAATTCCGAATCCGAGGCCAAGCAGCACCCAGTTATCCTACAATCTTTGGAGAGGCTTTGGACCGTGAGCGCACCTGTCCCGATCCAAAGCCCAAAAAATCAGCTTCAACCGATGAAACTGCTTACGGGCCACCACTGCACAAAAGCCATGACGCACACCGAAATGCGGATTTGAACGTCCCGCCGTCGGGTTTGACACGGAAACGTTGGCCCACAGCAGGGGCCTCCACCTGATCTGCTGGATCCCCAACACATCGGACCTTAGGTTCGGTTTCGAAACCTAAAGGCAGTGACCACACCTGCACCAAAATAGAAACATCTGCTACTGCCAAAATAATACACCTTCGGGCCGATAACTCCACGAGAGCCCATTCTTGAAAACTATGCAGGAACGGCTTGATCTGAGGCAGAAGACTTTACAAAGTCAGACCAGAACTAAAAAAAAAATAACTTTCAACCTGCAACTCCTCAACCTTCAAAGAGGCAGTTACCTTTTAAAGAGGATATTAACCCCTTCCATGCTGGTGACGAACCCCAGCCGTCATGCACTACGGTGCTCGTGTGCTGATGACGGCTGGGGTTCGTCATGGCCCGCCCGTGTTCGGCCGGCAGCCGCACACGGGAAAAAAAGCGGCCGCATCGAAGGGGTTAAGGCTCCAGTTCCAATTCCTAAAAAGAAGAAAATCGACATTGCCACTTGCTATTTACAGATTCCTCTACCTATCCCTCTAATTCCATCAACAACCTCTTCCCCCACGCACTCCACCACCCACTTCACATCAATCTGAAGGTGCTATTTCTCACCACATCCACCAATATTCAATGACGATGATAATAAAGAAAAGGACACAGAGCCCAGGGACCCATCGGACGCCTATGATATACAGCCACAAGGGGACACCGGTCCAGACTTTCATCCTACATGGCCATCCCCACCAGATGATGCTTCGGCTTCTCAGGACTTAATTGCCAGAGCTGCAACATACCACCAGGTTCCACTACATAAAGACCGTATATAGGATGACTTCCACTTTGAGACCCTCACTACTGCTCAACGAGTATCTAAGTATTTACCAATGCGCAAAGGAGTACTTGATCATGCTAACAAAATTTTTAAAGACCAAGTTAAAGCACGTATCATCACACCAAGAGTTGATAAAATAATAGGCAACACCATCTGACCATATATTATATTTAATTTATTTTATTTTTTATATTTTTTTTTTACTGGAATTTGAAATTTACCAGTGCCATGAGCCCAACCTCTGTCTGTTATCTGGATTTGGAGGTGTTTATAGACAACAATACCCTCCAAGCTAGATTATACAGAAAACCCACAGCGGGTAACGCTGTTTTGCATGCAGCAAGTCACCACCCCAGGAGTCTGGTACGAAATTTTCCCTATGGTGAATTTCTACGCCTGAAGCATAATAACTGCTCAGCGGAGGAAGACTACCAAAGAGCTAGGAGAGAGGCTAACACCAGATTCAAAACAAGGGGATATTCGAAAAACATCTTAAAAGAGGCTGCAGACAAGGTAACTGAAGTCAATAGGAGGGACCTTCTGGTAGTGAAATCTGTAATTAAAAGAGAAGAACCTATCCACCCCCGTCTGATAAGGAGTCAAAACGTATTGACGCCTCCTGGGAACGAATTGCAGACCAATCCGCTAATTACTGGCGGATTGCAAACATCAGGCGCTTTTAACACGCTACGACAGGCACACTGGCATGAAAAGGAGGTATGAAATTGTTAATGAAGGGAAGTTAATTGCGAACAATACCATCAAGTCGCTAGATTTTGCAGACACTCCATCAAGAGGCATAAATACTAGTATTTTCCTCCCTATACATGCTTGGCTCGTGTCTCAGGTTTTAAACCTGAAGTGCAGCAAGCAATACTCAATCTCCCATTTGACAAAGAGTACCTCTTCGGCCCACAAGTAGATGCATGGGCATGTGAGCTCTGGGCAGTCCTGTAATATAAGTCAAGGTCTGGGACGTAGAGGCCCCCCATGGAATTTGGTAGAGTGAGTGTTTACCACTAAACTCTTGGTTGTTTACCAGCCCAAGCTAGTTTAATCAAAAGCAACCTAATAGTGACAAACATGTGTGCCGGGAGAAGCATGGAAATATTTTGGCAGAGAAATATGAATCTGGGAAGGATTATCATTTTCATCAGTGAGATCCGCCCAATCAGGGAGAGTAAAAGACACTCAATTGATGGACGGAATGCAGAACAAATCAAAACATTCACCCCAGTCAAGAGATGTGGGTTAAATTCATCATTCTTTTGCTCACCATGCCACCCCAGTTTAGACCTGGCCATATCCAAATCAGTCTTGACCCTGTGCCTCATGGGAACAGTCCAGCCCGAACTGCCAATCCAGGTTCTCCCTGGACCGGAAACAAGCATCCTAGGACCGGTTTCGGGGTTTCACCCCTCTTCAGCCAGGATAGCTTGATTCCAGTGGCACAGTTAGCCCAGGACCCACGTCTGGGAATACCTGGCGTACTTAGGGCGAGAAAGCAAAAGACACACAATTGATGGGACGGAATGCAGAACAAATCAAAACATTCACCCCCAATCAAGAGATCTGGGTTAAATCCATCATTCTTTTGCTCACCATGCCACCCCAGTTTAGACCTGGCCAGGCAGTTCAGGCTGGACTGTTCCCATTGGGCGCAGGCTCAAGACTGATTTGCATATGGCTGGGTCCAAAATGGAATGGCATGGTGAGCAAAAAAACGATGGATTTAGGCCCAGATATCTGTCCTGGGGTGAATGTATGACATTGTTCTGCATTCTGTCCATCAATAGTTCTTTTTGAAATTGTCACCCCGAGTGGGACGGGTATGCTCAGATTTGGGTCCCGTGCTCTCCATGCCACTGGAATCAAGCTATCCTGGCTGAAGATGGGTGAAACCTGGCCGCCTAGTGCCGCTGAGGGTGCAACAACAGTGCATAACTTCCACAGTCGATTACTTACCTGTGAACTGATAATCTGTTTTCCTCCATAGGATAACATTGACAATTTTCTTCCAAAAAGTTTTCAAGTGTGGAGTTTTGAAATCTAAAAATATTGTTCAAAAATCGCACAAATAACCAAAACTTATTTACTTACCTGTTTAGAGGAAATGTCCCAGTAAGAAAAGTAATGTACAAAGTAACTTGCCTGTAATTTACTGAAAAAGCCTATTCATTTCAATGTACTGTATTTGCGAAGTGTTGCAACCTACTGCATCCCCTGTAAATCAAACAAAGTACAATTTCTATTGCATTTTCAAACTGTTCTATATCCAGTAACTTATTACTGAAAAGTATTTCATGTTTACCTGTGCCAGGCTTGCTTTGTTCCAAAAATAAAACAATATATATTTTTATACAAACACAATTGGCCTGGAGTTCAGTTATTGAGTGTGTGCATTGATTTGCTGACTGTGTACATCAAATGCTTAACACTGTCCTCTGATACTGCCTTACTGCTCAACCACTCTACTATAAATACAGAGTAAGTTCTATCTAACTTTAACCTCTACCTACCTCTGGGATCACCTGGACTCAATACACACTATACCTCATTTTGGTGTAGTATATATAGAGCCAGTTTCCTACAGGGAGCTAACCGGTTGGCAATTATTTTGGCAAAGAGTTTTGTGTCCACATTCAATAGGGATAGGGGTCTGTTGGATGCGCAGTCATTCGGGCGTTTCCCGAGGTTGAGAAGAGTGACAGTTATAGCGTCTCACATCGATGGGGGCATGATTTGGTTTTCAACCATCTCCTCGAATAGAGTAACTAGATGAGATATAAGTAGCTCTTGATAAGCTTTGTAGAAAGCAACTGCTAGGCCCTGAATGCCACGCACGGTCGCATTTTCTTCAGCGCATCTCAAATTTCTCTGGGGTCCAGTGGGTCCATGAGATGTTCTGTGTGTGAGTAACGAAGACATATCATCTGGATATGTTCCAAGTAGTCTTTTGTTGCTTTATCATCTTGTGTTATCCGAGACCTATATTAGTCTGCATAGTAATTACTGAATCTTTGAACAATTCCAATCATGTTGTGAACCAGGCTGCCATCATAATTTTTAATTTCAATAATCATGCCAGCCTCCCTTTTTGGGCGCTGTAAACTTACGAGCCATCCCCGTATATTTGTACAGTAGCATATTTGCCTAGGTGTTTAACCTCACTGTCTGTAGTTTCATGGTACTCCTCAAGGGGTTGTTTAATGTCATCTTACCATTTGGCATCACCGGTCCTTATGTGTGAGTGTTCTAGTTGAGCTATTTCTTTATCTAATCTTGAGAGCCTGTCTCGGATGGAGTGTAGTACCCCTGCATGCTTAGATATAGCCACCCCCCCCCTTATGTACACTTTGAACGCTTCCCAAATTGTCGAGAATGTAGTGACTGATTCTACATGGTCTTCAAAGTAGCTCTCTATGGATGTTACAATTTCTGCACAGAATACTGGATCCAGTAGGGAAAAGAGGGGAAACCTCCATGTAAAAGCGTCGAAGCGGTCTGCGCACATTTCCAAATCTAATATAACAAGATAATGATCGGAGTACGTCCTTGGGAGTGGCTCAGAACAGGTCACCTGGGAGTAGGCTTCTAGATATCAACCAGTAATCAATCCTGGTATGTGTGTCATGTGGTGCTGAATAGTGTTTGAATCCTGAGGTGGTATTGGTGCTCGGTCTCCAAACATCTAACAATCCCAACTGATCCATAATATCTGTATTGCCCCTGCTGCCGCGGCAGGTCGCCTGGCCGGACCCTTGGATCGGTCACAAGTAGGATCTAATATGCAGTCCAAGTCCCCACACCAGATTTGTGGAGGGTCGGTACTATGAGTAAGCAAGATGCCACTGCATGATGAAACTGCGGGTCGTCATGATTGGGGCCATAGATCTTCACTAGTCTAGCATTGAACCCATCTTCATAGCATCTGGTGATGACAAACCTCCCGTTTCCTGCAATGTGATGCCTGATTTAGGGTTCACCTATATAAAGACACCCCTGTCGTGGGAAGTGACGCCCACAGCACAGAATTTTCCTTGTAGTCGTCTCAGGGTTAACATGTGATTGTTAGGGACTAAATGCGTCTCCTAAATCATTGCCACATCAACCTGATGTCTTAAGTATGCCACCACCTTACGTAGTTTTCTATGGTCGTTCAGACCTCTGACATTCCACGTCTAGAGCCTGTTACCAACTGTGGTCATTCTATTTGTAGATTTGTGACACTTTTCCTGTGTGTATAGTGTACTGCTATTCTAATCTTTGGAACACGTACCCTACGAAGTTGGATAGGAACATTTTCCCCTAACAACCCCCCACCCACGCTATGCCATCTCCACCAAGCATAGTCGGCCATTTACTCGACCCCCCCGCAGCCCCCCCCCCCCTCCCTCCACCCCTCCCACGTAAACCACACACACCGCTAGGGCAGTAAAACAATCAATAACAGTAACACAGTGTAGGTAAAACACAGGGGCTGATGTTGCCGACATTATAACTTGCTCCTAGTAAGGCCAAGCCTGTGTCATAAGGCATTAAATGTGCTTCCCTCACTTATAACATACTGTTTCTTGCGTTCCTCCTCCTTGTTGGCCTGTTACCCCCCACATCCCCCCTCCCCACCCCCAGCAAACATTCTGCATGCTCTTTGATTCTACTGTGTAAGCAAGCGGATGTCGGAGAAATGACCTTTGTTCCTCAGGTATATATGCATTACAGATACTAATTTGTCAGTGTCTCTTGAGTTGCAAGATTGTGGTCAATAAGCCAATAAGAAAAAAAATAAAAATAAAACGAAAGGTAATCCTACTTTGCTTGACAATGAGTGTTACCTTGATCTACGGAGGCAGTTCGTCCCCATCACTCATCTGACACAGCTCCTCTTCTACAATATCAGTGAACCAATTATGGGGCACTCCCTCCTGGCCCTCTTATAATATAGTGGGAGACATTATTCACTGTTCCTCTGAATCTGGAGCGTTGTTTTCCTTCACAGCTTGGGATTCTGTTGCTTTCTTCTTTTTCAGTGAAAATATGCGCTTTCCCATCAGCGTGTATCTTCATTTTTGCAGGGTACATCATGTTGTAGTCTAGGTTAAGATCACAAAACGTCAGTTTTATCAGTAGAAATTGGCGTTGTGCTTCCCTGTACCTGCTGCGTGAAGTCTGGGTAGAGGGAAATGTCCATACCCTCATATCTCAGGGATTGTAGTTCTCTGGCCCTCCGGTGGGCCGCATCTCAGTCCCTGTGCGATGATGGGGCGCAGGAGGGGGCACCCGGCCCTGGTCTGGGGGCCAAGGAACGAGGTGCGTGCTGTACAATAAAAATGTCTGAAAAAGTGTCCCTGCCCGGAAGAGTTACCAGCAATTTCTCGACATAGAGCTCCATGTTTGGAACATTTGTGGGTTCCAACTATGCGTACGCTTCTGTTTTAGCTTGCACATTGTGTAGACGTTTGTCTATTTTCGTGAGCAAATTGGAATTTAGCTCATCTTCTGTGCCGAAACCCTTTTCTTGACTGTGTCCAGGCATTCTGTGTGCTTGTCCAGGTGTTCAGACATTGTCTATTTAGGAATGTAAGGGCATCAATGTTCGAGGCATGTGAGCTGCTGAATTCATATCTGTGCATAGATCGCCGCCTAGTGTTGGGTCCGGATGATTGCACATTGTTGTCCTGGAAGAGTCTTCTATCACAAGATAGGTGGCTCCTCCCCTGGACTACAGTGTGCATGGGCAGATTGTTTTTTTCCGCCATTGGGTTTGGATGTATATTTGTTAACTCAAGTTCGGAATCGATAGAAAACGTTATACTTGGCCAAAAGGGCTCTAGGTATCGTCGGTATTGTCTTTGCGATCGCTGCCGAGTACTCGTTCCAGCTCAATGTTCGAGCCGGACGTCAAGAAGAGCCGCGTGGCTTTTCAGCACTAAAGGCCCGGCGTTACCTATTATGGAACGGAGCCCATTCAAGAGATGTCCCGTTTGCAACTCCCAAGTATCTTCACATCGATGTCCACCCGGTGTGCAACAAGTGCCTGTCTCCGGATCATGATGAAGCCAGCTGTATGGCTTGTTCGCGGTTCCGATCAAAGAAAACACTTCGCCTTCGACGCGCAGCTCGGAAGGAAGCCCAGCAGACGGCACCTGACCCGGTGAACATCTTCGATGCGCCGCCGCTGAGCGGGTCAATCAGGGGCTCTCTGGGGTGCCGCCCGATCGATCCAAGGGTCCTCACGGCTTCCCTTGGTCTAGCTCTCACCGTCCTCTCGGCTCAGTCAGATGCTCTCGGTGCGGAGAGGAGGCCCCCACCATTGCCTCCGTCCCCAGTATGACCAGGGGCTGTACTGCTCCACTCTTGGTCGGGATCGAGGGAAAGTATCTCATCGTCTGCCCCAGCGTCGTCGTTTTTGATCGGAATTTGAGCAAATTTCGTTAACTGGGGTAGGTTTGTGCCCCGAGAAGGGGTAGAGGGGAAGAATTAGTTCTTAGGGAAGCAGAATTGTTAAGGATCAGTTGCTGCGCGTGTGGAGCTACTCTGAAACAAGGCCATCTTTGGGACATGCCAGCTCTGCCCCCAGGCTCAGCTTCTCTAGGTATTCAATTTTATGTGAAGTCTGTTCCGTCCCATTGCCTTTCCTGCCTGCAGTTTGTGAATTGCCGTCTCAATCTCAGCCAGCTCAATCTCTGCTTATAAGTAACTTCTGTCCTCTCTGGGCAGCCTTGGCTGTCATGTATCACGAAGGAACTCCACTGCTTCCACTGCGTTGCTTATTATGGCTGACCAATAAAACTGAGTATAGTAAGCGGAAAACTCTTTTGCAAAATTCTCGCTTCCTCTAATGGCGGTACCTGCTATATTCCTGACTTCCAAGACTCATTTTCCAGACTGGTCTCGCTTATGGAGCCAGGCCTGAAGTCTCCCAGCCCTGCTCCCGACATTGTATAAGCTATAAAGGGAGGCTTTGGGCTCTGTATGCTGCACACTCTTCGTTAGTTACAAGATCCCTATATTTCTGCTGCATCAGTCAATTAAGTATCCGGGTGTCAAGCCCCAGTCCAGAGCAGTACCTCCAGTTCCTGGATCTTCCACCCCAAATATTTTTTTCCTTCTGCTCTCCCACTATCAGGGATTTTGATTTTAACCTGACGACTGTTGTGTTCGAGGCATGTGGACTGCTGAATTCATATCTGTGCATAGATCGCCGCCTAGTGTTGGGTCCGGATGATTGCACATTGTTGTCGTGGAAGAGTCTTCGAAGTAGCACGAGATAGGTGGCTCCTCCCCTGGACTACAGTGCACATGGGCATCCTCTCCATCTTCAGATTGTTTTTTTCCGCCATTGGGTTTGGATGTACTTTCTTGACTCAAGTTCGGAATCGATATAAATTCTTTTTGCAAAAGGGCCTTCGGGCGTCGGTATTGTCTCTCGTTCGGTGCCTAGTATTCGATCCAGTTCTTCAAACAGGACGTCGATGGCCGTTTGCCTTTTTCGACACCAAAGGCCCCAACAACGATCGACGATGGAACGGAGCCCGTTCAAGAGATGCCCCGTCTGCAACTCCAAATACCCTCACATTGATGTGCACCCAGTGTGCAATAAATGACTATCTCCGGACCACGACGAGGCCAGCTGCATGGCCTGTTCCAAGTTCCGGTCCAAAAAGACGCTTCGGCTTCGACGCGCCGCACGACAGTCGGCACAGAAAACGGCGCCCGACCCGGAGAACATCTTCGAAGACGTTGAGGGCGTCGATGTAAAGGATCCTGACCCGCAGTCGGACCACAACTCTAACTACGATGTGGACGAGGAAGAAGACTACGTCCATGAGGAAGACGTCGTCGAGGTAGGAGACGACGCAGAGGCCATCGGAGCCGTCGATGACTACTCGAGCGATGAGCAAGGCCCACCCGCAGTCGCGGGGCCCAAAACTGACACTGTACTCTATACGGCTCAGGTGTCGGGGCATCGCCGGAAGGCCTTAGCCAAGATCTTAACCCACATTCTATAGCCCTGGGTCAAGGCCCGTCTAAGAATACTTCTAAAGAGCCATTGGTCGATCAACCAATCTCAGTGGCGAAATCGAAACCGAAACCGACGGATGCAAAATCGAAACCGAAACTGCTAAAAACAGTACTTGGATCGACGGTCTCGGATCAGTCTGCTCCGATAAAATCTAAAAGTGTCATCAATTCTTCGTGGTCTCAAGAGGGCGTCGACCCGAAGAGCGGGGCGCCGAAGCCTGTCTCTACAGTCAAGCACGTCGCATTGGCGCAGTCGACGTCAACGTCCAAACATGGCGACACTGGCAAAGGACTCAAGGCTAAAAGGACTGTCGATCCGAAGCTTACAGCCTCCAAGCCAATGTTGAGCAAGGCCTTCGAGTCGAAAAGCAAACCCGACCCGAAAGAGCATGTCGTGTCGAAGCAAAAAGGCGTACCTGCTGCGCACCAGGAGTTCGAGTCGACACAAGGCCGCAAGCCAGCTGGTGATCAGACAGTCGGTCGGATCGAAGACAGCGCCACCCTCGAAGGTCGGTTCGTCTCCAATGCTTGCGCCACCAATTAAATTCGGACTACCCCCGACCGCTCGACCCAAAGCGTTCGAGCCACAGAAGAGCACCGACACGTCCAAAAAGGTGTCGGTGGTTTCAAGGTCTCAGTCCATTCAGGAAAATGTAGTGTTCCAGTCACCCTCCTATGACGCTACCTAATGCATCTTCTGCTACAATGGCCAGAAAGAGCCTGCATTGGCTTCCTATACAACAGAGGATCTCTTTTAAGATCCTGTGCCTGGCCTATAGAGCGCTCGCAGCTGGTCCTCTGGACCCCCTGTGTTCCTTGTTAACGCGCCATGTGCCTAGTAGAACCCTCAGATCTTCAGAGATGAATCTTCCTCGTGTTAGGAAGGTCCGTTGGGGTAGCAGGGCTTTTTCCATCGTTGCCCCTAGGTTGTGGAACTCTCTCCCATTGGAGATTAAGGCCCAACCGTCTCTGTCCCTTTTTAAAAAAGTGCTCAAAACTTGGTGTTTTATCAAGGCCTACCATTGAGAGGGTATCTTTGCTCCAGCTAGCTTATTTTGGTTAGGCGCCTTGACGCCCAGTGGGCTTAGTTGCGCTATATAAATCTTTTTTCATTTCATTTTTCATTTCATGACAATCAGTCGAAGCTGTTCATCGACTCGGATTCTGGCAGACTCACCATCCACAAAAGGAAAATCGCTCCAGAATACCCTTTAAAGTCATACAAAATCCTATGAAAAGGAAAAGGGATTCTGCCACCTCACCAGTTCTCTTTGAACCTGTGGAGTCCTATGCCCAAGACTATGCTTCATTTACTTATCCTGCTGACACAGATCAGGAGGACCCTCAAACCTGGATTGACCCTGATGAGCCTCACACCACGCCTGACACTCAGTCCTACACTGTCAAGACCTCGCCTACTGAAGATACGGCAGCGTTCAACGCATTGATTGAAAGGGCAGCCAATAACCATGGCGTGGAAATGCACGCTGACCCAGTGGAGGAAGACTTTCTGTTTGATACTTTTTCAACTTCAGAAAGATCGGTAAAAACATTGCCTATGCTAAAAGGTGACCTGAAACATGCTACTGACATTTTCAAGGAAACCACAAGGGCAGGGGTTGTAAACCCAAGGATTGAGAGGAAATACCGGCCTGCTCCTGTGGACCCTACGTATATCAGGTGCCAACTCCCATTGGACTCCTTAGTGGTGGTTAATGCTCGCAAGAGAGTAAACTCTCAAACAAGTGGTGATGCTCCTCCTCTGGACAAAGAATCCAAAATCTTGGAAGCTTCTGGCAAACGTGTAGCGGCTCAAGCGGCTAATATTTGGAGGATCTCAAATACACAGGCCCTATTAGCCAGATATGATAGGGCTCACTACGACACGTTAGAGCAGCTACTACAACACCTGCCTGATGCTTATAAAGAGGGGGCAGAAATGCTGATACAGGAGGGGAAGTTAATTTCCAATGCATCCATCAAGTGTGCACTCGATGCAGCAGACACAGCAGCTAGGGCCATCAACACTAGTGTGATGCTAAGACGCCATGCCTGGCTCCGCATCTCTGGTTTTAAACCAGAGATACAAACAACTCTGCTCAATCAGCCGGTTAACCCTTTTTGGTCCTGATGTAGACACGACCCTTGAAAAGATTAAAAAAGACACTGAGACAGCAAAATCCATGGGGGCTCTGCAGTCGCAACAGTTCAGGGGCGGTTCCTTTCGTCGCTCCGGTAACAGGGGAGCCTCTAGAGGTCAAGCATCACAGCAAGCCCAATACAACAAGGGGAGCACACAGGCCACCTATATCAAGAACAACAGGGGTGGATATCGTGGCAACAGCACCAAGGGCAGAGGACGTGGAAATAATAATGTCAGATCCTCCGCCACCAAAAAACAGTGACGCCTTGTCACTGCCCCCAGACCATATAACACCGGTCGGGGGAAGACTTCAGCAGTTCCTGCCAGTCTGGGAAGGCATTACCACAGACAGGTGGGTAAGACAACTTATACAATACAGCTATTGTCTGGAACTAACCTCCACTCCACCCAACATACCCCCAAGGCACCGTCCTATGTCCGCAGAGCACATGCACTTATTGCAGCAAGAGGTACTCTGCATGCTGCAAAAAGGGGCCATAGAACTCGTGCCTTTAGAACAGCAGGGTACAGGGGTGTACTCACTGTACGTCTTAATCCCAAAAAAGGACAGGTCTCTCCGGCCCATTCTAGACCTCAGACCGTTGAACCAGTACATCTTGTCAGAACACTTTCACATGCTCACTTTACAGCAGGTTCTACCATTGCTCAGTCAGGGAGACTTCCTAGCAACCCTGGACCTAAAGGATGCATATTTCCACATCCCCATTCACCCAGGACACAGGAAATATCTCAGGTTCACCATAAACAACCAGCATTACCAGTTCAAGGTCCTGCCTTTCGGGGTCACTACTGCCCCCTGGGTGTTCACCAAGTGCTTGGCGACAGTGGCTGCGCACCTTCGGAGCCAACACATCCATGTATATCCTTATCTGGACGACTGGCTTGTCCAAGCAAAGTCAGCCCAACAGTGTGCCAGCCACATGTCCCGCACAATTCACCTCCTACACAGTCTGGGATTTTCACTAAATTATCCAAAATCACACCTCCAACCCGCACATGTGCAACAGTACCTAGGTGCGACAATAGACACTCTGACAGCAACAGCGCAGCCAAACTCTGCCAGAGTCAACAGCATGCAATTGCTGATTCAGAAATTCAGGCCCCAACACTCACTCCCAGCGCAGGTATTTATGCAGCTGATAGGTATGATGGCCTCCTGCATCTTCATAGTCCCGCACGCGAGGCTACACACGCCCCCCCTTCAAGAGTGCTTAGCACGACAGTGGAACCAGGCTCATGGACATCTAAAAGACCTAGTGTTGGTGACCGGTCTTGCATACAACTCTCTGCATTGGTGGAACACACAAAACCTTTGCAGGGGACGACCGTTCCAAGAGCCTGTCCCACAAATAGTGCTAACAACGGACGCATCTCTCCAGTGCTGGGGAGCGCATGTCCTCCGTTATACCGTGTAGGGACTATGGACGACGCAGCAGCAAAAGATGCATATCAACCTGTTGGAGCTGATGGCAATCTTCATGGCAATGAAGGCATTCAAATTGCATTTGTGCAACAAAGTCGTGCTGATCCGGACGGACAACATGAATGCCATGTATTACATCTAGAAGCAGGGAGGCACACACTCTCCACAATTGTCTCATCTAGCCCAGATCATGTGGAAGTGGGCCATTCAGAGGAAGATGTTCCTCATGGCAGAGCATCTCCCAGGCAAAGACAACCAGATGGCGGACCTGCTCAGCAGGCACAGCCATCAGATGCACGAGTGGGAGATACACCCCTCGGTGCTCCAACCATATTTCCAGCTGTGGGGTCATCCAGAGATAGACCTATTCGCAACAAAGGAAAACGCAAAATGCCAAACCTTCGCCGCCAGGTTCCCACACCCGCAGTCTCGGGGCAATGCGATATGGATGAACTGGTCAGGCAAATTTGCGTACGCTTTTCCCCCCAGCTCCGCTCATTCCGCTAGTGGCACGCAAACTGCGGCAACACTTAATGACGCTCATCCTAGTTGCTCCAACGTGGGCAAGGCAGGCGTGGTACACCACGTTCCTGGAACTTTCAGTGGTGCCTCACCAACGTCTTAGCCTCACTCCCAGTCTCCTCACTCAGAGCCATGGAGACATTCAGCACCCAGATCCACAACAGTTGAGCCTTGCAATATGGCTCCTGAGGTCATAGAGTTTGGCTACCTCAACTTGCCCCCTGATTGTATGAACATCATCAAGGAGGCCAGAAGACCTACGACCAGGGCATACTAAGCGGCCAAATGGAAGCAATTTGTCATTTACTGTTCCAATAATGACATAAATCCGCTGGATGCATCCACGCAAAACATTATCTGTTATTTGCTGCATCTATACAGATGCAATCTGGCATATAGTTCCATCCGGATACATCTGGCTGCCATGGCAGCTTATCTTCAAAACAGACAGCATCTTTCTCTTTTCAGGGTGCCAGCCATTAAAGCTTTTATGGAGTGACTCAAGAGTGATTCCTCCCAGACACCCCCCTTCACCTGTCTGGAATCTGAACGTGGTTCTCACCAGATTAATGGGACCACCCTTTGAACCTCTTCACTCTTGTGAGATACAGTTTCTGACATGGAAAGTGGTTTTTCTAGTAGCAATCACATCGCAAAGAAGAGTTAGTGAGCTTCATGCACTAACTATTCAAGAGCCTTTCATGCATGTTCATGCTAATAGGTTAGTGCTGCGTACCAACCCTAAATTCATGCCTAAGGTGGTGTCGCAGTTCCACATTAACCAAACCATAGAGCTGCCCGTTTTCTTCCCCAATCCAGATTCAGTGGCAGAACGAGCACTGCACACTTTAGATGTTAAAAGAGCTCTCCTGTATTACGTTGACAGGACAAAAGATTTCAGGAAAACTAAGCAACTGTTTGTTGCCTTCTCTCCACAACACAAAGGCAACCCCATTTCCAAATCAGGTATAGCCAGATGGATTTTTAAGTGCATACAGATATGTTATAAAAAGGCTAAATGCACGTTAACAGTTCCCCCGCGAGCGCATTCCACACGCAAGTTAGGGGCATCCATGCCTTTCCTGGGTAACATTCCTCTAGAGGATATATGTAGAGCAGCCACATGGACCACCATACATACATTTACCAAACACTACTGCGTAGATGTACACTCCAAAAAGCAAGCTACTGTAGGACAGGCTGTTCTCAAAACTCTTTTTAAGACTGCTGCAGCTGGCGCGTGCAACCACCGCTAAGGAGGTAACTGCTATTTATTCTATGCACAGATATGAATTCAGCAGCCCACATGCCTCGAACGGAATATGCTTCTTACCAGTATGCATCTGTTCTTGGCATGTAAGGCTGCTGACATTCATATCGCCCGCCCTCCTCCCCGGTGCCTGTCGCAGCTGCAGCACTCAGAATCATTCTCAGGCATGGTCATCACTTACTGTATTACACTCCATCTCTGCCACAATGGCGAAAAACAATCTGAAGATGGAGAGGATGCCCATGCGCACTGTAGTCCAGGGGAGGAGCCACCTATCTAGTGATACTTCGAAGACTCTTCCAGGACAACAATGTGCAATCATCCGGACCCAACACTAGGCGGCGATTTATGCACAGATATGAATGTCAGCAGCCCTACATGCCAAGAACAGATGCATACTGGTAAGTAGCATATTCCATATGCCTCCCATAGCGTGAGGACTAACTCCACTAAGTCCTCATTTTCGGTAAAATAGTGGTCAGTGAATTGGCAGTGCCCCTCTCTGATTTTTCAGGTCTTAAGGAACCAAGGGTTTACTGGCCATACCCTCTCCTCTCCACCCGTCTCGGCCTCTTCTGTACCACTGCCCACAGCGGCGAATGATTTGACGTACACCTGGCTAGGTGTTATACCTCCGAGTAGAAGTGAACCTGTGCGTGGCATGTGAGAAGACAGTCAATTCTGTAGAACCTTTTGTGTGACCCTGAATAGTATACATACTCAAAGTCTTGAAGAGGGTTAAGCCTTTCCATTATGCTGCATTAATAGAGACCCCACCTCCGACAGGGTGAGGTCATGCAGTTTAGGTAGAAACATATATTGAGCATCTCTCCTCCCAGTGCCCGGAGAGAGCCAAGACCTATCCTGTGCATCTGTTCATGTTCGTTGGAGGATGAGGGAGTTCTCGTTTTGTCTAGTATGCCCCCCCCACCCCCCTGGACCCCATAGTGTATCATGCATGGGCTAGCATTTGTATCCCCTTCTATTTAAAGCTCTGTAGTTGTTGCCCTTCATGTGCTTTTCCTGGACCCACGCTATGTCTGGGGCATGAAGCACTGAAGCACCATCCCCCTCTTGATCTTGTTACCCTGCCCAATAACATTCCATGACAATATTCTCAGTGCTGTGGCACTAGTCATGATGAAGCTGTTCAGGTCCCCGGCAGGGGTACCTCATGATGGGCCATCACCCTCCAATACAATCGCCACATTAGTCGGCCATTACTCTCATATGCATTTCCTGGCAGTGAAGTAAAGTGACAGAAAAGTGAACTGAACCGTAAACCTACCCCTTGTGTCACTCCCCCTCCCTGCATAGTGAACTTTAACTCTATGGCCCCCACCTTTGTAGAGCTCCTGCCGCCCTTTGAAAAACATAGTCCAAACAAGTGCCACAGTCAGTGCCATTACAAAAACCTAGTTGGTCTCCCCCCAGATAAGCATAGTGCTGTTTCACTTTGTGAGTCGAGGCATCGTTTTATCAAACCAAGGTTCCGAAAGCACAGTGCCATTTAGCATAACTTGCACCCCCAAAATGGGTGCAAGCACCCCCAGGCTTTGGAGGAGACCCAACACCTGCAATGTCATGAAATGTCCTCATCTGGAGCAGAGCCACCCACTGCTTCCCCTAACTCACCAGAATTCTCAAGCGATGCCTTAATTTTCCTTCCTTTGGCCCCTGCTAGATCCGCCCATCAATGTTGGTGGCACTAGGTGGGTTTTGAACAATCCACTTTTGTTGTTGTTTCCCATTGCCCGGCCACTATCCCTGAAACCAATTCCAGGCCTCACTTGCTTAGACAAAATGCCACGTTTTGCCCTCTGCTACCACTCTGTTTCACTGGAAATGGCATCATGTACTTGAGATTTCTGTGTTGTAATATCTTTTTCATCTCATTAAAACTGCGCCTCAGTCTCTGTACTTGTAGTGTGAAGACTTTGCCTAGCAACCTACAGGATTGCGTCCCGATCTCGATGATTGAAGATACGGGCTATGATGTCCAAGGTGGAGCCCCCGACTGAGGCGGAAGGACCGGGGCCCTGTGTGCCCACTCCACTAAAGAAAAAGTTTGAGAGCCCCTTGGGTTTCAGAATGTTTATGATCAGGTCTTCCTGAAAAAGGACTCCACTCTTTCACTCTGACCTCTCTGGGACCCCAACCACTCTAATGTTGTACCTACTGGAACGCCCCTCTAAATTTTCCAGCTTGGCCCCCATTGCCTCTGAGTCTGCAAGCAAGCAGTGTACCTGTTCCCTAAGAGTCTTTTCCCCAGTGCGTAGCTTAGCCAGCTAAGCCTCATGTTCAGTGACACAATCAGCAATTTTTCGGACATCTATCTGAAGGAGCATGACCCCAGCCTGGGGTGCATATATTACTAAACCCGGAACTGGCATCAGTGTGGGTTTATTAATACAAGCTTTTTGATACTAAACATCCCCATTTATGGCGACACCATCATGTAGCTGGGGAACTTGTTTTCACCTGTGTCCAGCACACGGTTTTAAAATTGCATCCCTGATCACCCATACTAGCAGTAATTGAACTGACCAGTGCCGGGGCATATCTGCTCAGTCAGTTAGGCTCTCACATGTAGTGTAGTGCACCCTTCCATAGGGCTAAAGAGCCTGCTGTATGGGCGACTCACCTATTCTGCATGCAGTGTCTGCAGGAATGCCACACAGCCTGTGTTCCCTGTCATGTTTTCACTTTTGTCTGCACCAAGACGCAGTTTGCAGTGACAGTTTACATGATCTCGGTGACGGGTCCCTTAGGCTGGCACAATTTGTGCTGCTGCCCGTGGGGTCCCCCTTTAGTACCTCAGGCCCTAGGTAACTGGGGTGACGTTACTAGGGACTTACAGAGGATACTAAAGGTATCACCAGCTGAGGAAAGCAATTGTGCACTTTTGAGAAAAGGTTCTGGCATTAGGGGCCTGGTTAGCAGGGACGCAGTGCACGTCCACTCGAAATCGCATCAAACGCCAGGCAAAACGTGTGGGGGAGGGGGGCGGCTGTCAAAAAGGGCCCTTTCCTACAGCCTCTCAGTATCTTCAGACTCCCAGAGATACTGCTTGGGGATCCTGCCTGCCATTTAATCTCACCGTTGCTTGCCTAGGGCTGGATTATGCCTCAACGCATGCTTCTGTGGCCTCTCGTCTCTCCCCTGACCTCTGTATCCCCACAAGCTTCTCCATCCCTCTCGTCTTCTGTAACCTATTACTACAGTCTCTGGGCCTGCTGGGATCTTTCTGTTTCCCTCAGTGTGCGCTGGTGCTGCTGCAGCGGTTGATACTGTCCACTATGTCAGGCCAATGCTCAAAGGGGACCTCAGCCCTTCCAAGCCACTCTATCTGATCTCCGGTGGCGGCTGAAGAGTCCACACTGCATGGCTGTTAGGTACTCCCCCCCCACTTTCTCTCCTCACTACTCATGCCCCAGTGACCTCTCTGCTTTCCCTGAGGTGGCATACCCTACCCTGGTGTCTCCTACCTGTGAGACAGTCTCGCAAGTCGCCACCTCCTACAGGTACGTGCAACTACAAACCATCCGTGTCGCCGGAGGACTTCTTTCCAGCTGATCCCACCTCGTCATTGGCCAATCAGTGCAGACCCCATCTCAGCAGTCTCCCTCCGGCAGCACTGCAGGAATCCTTAACCTCAGCCGCGCTCTTCTGACCGTGGGACTACTTTGCCAGCAGCACAGCGAAGGCCTCACTGCGACCATCTCCTCCAGTTATGCCTTCGCGTTCTCACCTTGCTTTTCTCTCCGCACCATCCCACATACAAGTCTGGGAGAGGAACAGGTGTTAGATGGATTTAGGTATGAATGAAGGAGGATTTTATTTTTCAGAGATTGGAGCCGCTCTACCATGCGGCCATCTTGCTCTTCTGCTGGCCACACCCCCTAACAGTTGAAACATGCTCCTTTGTCTAAGGCTTGCTGCTCATAGCCAAAGCTGCCCAGGACTGAGCTGAAGGTTTGATGAACAAAGCCCAAGGTTCCTAAAGGAGTTGGTAAGTGTATTACATGGAGTGGTTGCACAACCACACCATATATTACTCACCATTTCCTCACAGTAACAAATACACTAGTCATTAAGGTCACTTGTACTTCATAGCAAATTGCCAGTGGACCTGAGAAGTCATCCTTATGTCTGCCAAATGTTTACGTCCTGAATGTTGATGTATCAGTACTAATATACCGTATTTTCCGGCGTATAAGACGACTTTTTAACCCCTTAAAATGTTTTCAAAAGTCGTGGGTCGTCTTATACGCCGGACACCAAATTTTCATGAGTGGAAGCAACGCTCCACCGACTTTGAATTTGCCCCCACGAACCCTCCAATATGACCTGGGCTCTTACTCGCGCGTTCACACTCCCTGTGCCGTAGCAGGACTTTATCCGAAGGTGTCTGCCCGCTTCACAATAGGACCGGTAATGATACATGAAGACAAGTACACGTTTACCGGTACATTAATCAAAAATTGCACATGATTTGATAATAGTGTACAGTTACTTACAGTCCCGTAGTGCTGGGAGAGGGTCTCACGGGGCATTTCGGTATTTTCTTCCTGCGTCTTGAGCCTAGAGACACAGCGGTATATGCGCTGATCTGGCGCCATAATCCTCACGTTCATCGGAAGTAGAGGAGCGTCACTAGCGCACGTCATCTACTCAGTTCATGGACATTGAAAGGGGACTGCAGAAGGTTCCAGCCGGCAAAACAGTACCGGAACATAATGTTTGGAAGTGTTGGAAGTGGGGGTAGTCTTATACAGCGAGTATAGGACGAAACCTACATTTCATCAAGAAAAGTAGGGGGTCGTCTTATACGCCGGGTCGTCTTATACGCCGGAAAATACGGTAATTGATATGGAATACCAACATTATAGGCAAAGACCCTCCACTCCATGTCTCCATTTTTAATTATTTCAGATTCATTCTGGATGATTCAAACGAGCATTACACAATTTGCAGATCTTTGTTTTAAGGTCACTGCTACTGTAAATCACTATTATTTAATCTTCAAGCTGTTGCTGGATATGTAAGCTAGAATCTGTTTTCCTGCAGCATTTTAGAGCACTTATCCGCTAGATCGGCCAAATTGTGTTCCTTTTCAGTTTTCACTTATGTAATCAAAGTGCCCATACAAATCTAGATCAGAACACTGCAGATGTTGACTTTTTTTGTTTGAAAACCTTCTAAAAAATGGATTTTCAAAATATATCTTTGTTCATAGGATTGTCTACCCGAAGAATCCACATTCCTGGAACCTGATGAGCCTGATAAAGTGGAAACAAACCTCCTTAAGGTATTGCTTTTAACTCTGACAGTTGCATAATTACATTTAAGCATTCTTTTGCCTCTTATTTGTTTTGACTATGCTGATTTTGAGGGAATTATATATCACTTTGGTTTGAAACACTTAATGTGTATTTATGCCTCTATATGCTTATGAAGAACATTTAGGACAAATAATTTGATATGACAACTTGTTTAGCATCAGGTGTCTTTAGACAATGCAATTTTGGGACTTAAACTTTAAATGAAAGGCTCTATGGGAGCTGCATGAAAAGCACAATTATATACTTAAGTGAATTAAATGTTGTTGTGCAGTGTAATTTTAGGGCTTTATCATGGACACTAAATGTAACTAACCTGTCTGTTCCTTGGTGAAAACCTAAAAGAAAGTAGTCATTCAGTGTAGGTCTGTCATTCATGATCTGCGTGCTGTGGTGCATTTTAATTCCTTCTACAGTGCATTTTAATACCTTCTATTAATTTATAAACGTAGTATGTATTTAAGAGCTTTCAAGCATGATGTAACCCAAATCAGTATCTTGGATGAATGCTGAATGAGTAAAACATGTGAAAGGTAAATTACACATAGGGGCTCTTCCCATGACTGCTCCACTTCCAGCTTGAAGTTCTATAGTGAGTCCAAGTCCAAATACAATCAGATAGATATGTGTAACTTCAGATGCATCACCGTATGTATATTCCCCAGGTGCAATATTAGATCCAGAAAACTCTAAATCAGTACTCCTGAGCAGAGCCATGCATCTGTGTCAGCGTTGTTCTCCTTTGGAAGTGATGGTTCTCTTTCATGGTATATTCATCAACAGTCATAAGCACACACACACACATATATATTCAGCCAAATAAATGTGTACACAGTACCTTCAAACATGCATATATACATGTATATACATAAACATGCAGCCTAAACATCATTTGAATAGGCTAAGATGGCAAAATTGCTTTGGATTTTTCATTTAAAATAAAATAACCTTATATAGCATTTCTGTAATAAAGAACATTTTCAAAAACAATTGAGGGAGGTAGAGCAAGTCCTTGGATTTGTGCTCCACAGGGATAGTTACATAAACAAAGTGAATCCAACAAGGGAAGGGGAAAGAGTGATCAATAGTTGTTGAAGCACTCAGAGTTTTGAAAGATACCCCTCACACACCAAAAGGCCCCTTGGTGTCATGCTTCATCATCGGGGTCTTCGCACCCCTCTATCGGGATGCGGCGTGCTGCGACCTACGACTACGCGGGAGCACTTGCGGTGTTGACTATGTGTGGTGTCCAGTGTGTGGGGTATATTAAGAGTGAGTGGGGGGTGTGTAGTGAAAAATATTAAAAAACACCTGGCACTAGAGTGTAAAAAGAAAGAAATTTTATTCTGAACTCTGGCTGGTACTGTTAAAAGAAGTGCAGGTCGAGGTCTAAGTTGTATAATGAACTAGACCTCTGGTGTGCGTTGTTGTCGACATGTTTCGGAGACAAGCTCCTTCCTCAGGACGGGGGCACAACCTCCCCTCCCTACTCACGTCTTGTTATTAAAAATAGTGTATTTACAGAAAAGTGAATTTATAATTATAGGCTAAGTGTGCCTACAGCGGTCTGCTACAACCACAATGACCTGTAGACAGACAAAAATCACAACTAATGGTTACCCATGTAGCGGGTAGTTCAAACAGGTGCAGTCACCAGGAACCATACCATTTGCTTATTTTATAAGCCTGTTAAAAACGGACTCACAACACATACAACATAAAACACATAAAGTACTAGGGTGTACTGTAAGATGTATTCCTACTTGTGAAGCTTCTTGGTAGGCTTCATGAGCATAATCAGGACGTCGGGGTGTTGCTCCAATGGCTATCTGTGGTGGAGAATGATGTAGCTGTAATCATTCATTCTATCACACTTACGTTTGTAGAGGATTGTCACTGGTCGTATTTGCTTAGTTTGTTCTGTATCATACTCACAAGAACAGGACTCGCTGGTCACCGTCTTACCCCGCACGCTGCTCCGCTGATATGGAGTGAGGATTTAGTTAAGGATATTTATACCTTTTCATCCTAATAGGCGCAGGTAAGGGTGTGTTAATTAGGGGTGTTTCCCGCTACTGATTGTATGTCCATGTATGGAGCATCCGCTTCCTGACCATACAGGGCTTACGTATGTGCTCGAGCGGGCGCCGACCTGGGATTAGTGTCTGCATCATAGATCAAGTATAGACGGCGCATGTGCACTATCGTTACAGCATACATCCATACATGCGTGAAGGTAGTAAGTGTTTTTCATGCGCATGCGCGATACACATACATATGTGTCGCTGCTTACTTCCATTTAGAACTGTTGGTCCTTTTTTTTATAATGATAATTGACTCCAGGGTACATCATCAATAAGTCTATTCAGATGGGTCCCCAGTCTGAACACCCAACGTTGTTCCTTCTGGAAGAGGCCAGCCTCTGAGGGTAGTTGTTCTATGACCGTCCATTTCAAATCATTGACGCAGTGTTGTTGAGTCAGAAAATGCGTTGCCATTTTGGTTGTGCTTTTTTTGCACCTCACGTTGCTTTTATGTTCATTCATACGTGTTTTTATGGCTCTTGTGGTCATCCCCACATATTCCAGGTTGCATGGACATTTGATCATGTAGATTACGTTTTTTGAGTTACAATTTGAGAATCTCCTTTGTTCCCATGTGGTGCCATTGCGAAAAATAAGTCTCGTACTTTTTTCGGTTAAATGGCAGCTACTGCAATTACCGCAAGGGAAATGGCCCTGGATGCCAATCGATGGTTGAAGGGCTATTGTTGTCGGTCTTGGTCTTGTGTGTACCAATATGTCTCTCAGGTTGCGTCCCCTGCGGTGTGCAAACATTGGTTTCTCCAAATCCAGTTTTCCACATGTTAATATTCGCCAATGTTTATTTACAATTTTGGATACATCATTTGACAAGGTGTTGAATGTTGTCACACAGATTGGCCGCTTGTTCTCTGTGGGTTCCTTTGTTCTCTCCTCAAGTAATGCCTCTCTGTTGTTATTTTTTGCCCTCTTCATTGCTTTGTTGATGATTTTGTCGGGGTATTCTCGTTGTCTGAGTTTCTCTTTGAGGTCGTTCGCTTGTTGTCTGAATTCGGACACCTCTGTGCAGTTGCGCCTAAGGCGTAAAAACTGTCCATATGGCAGATTTTCCCGTAGATGTCTCGGGTGGAAGCTGTCGTATCTCAACAGGCAATTTCTGGATGTAGGTTTGAAGTGAGTGGTGGTTGTCAGCACTCCTGCTTCTGCATAAATGTTCAAATCCAGGAAGACCAATGTCTCGTTTGAAATTGTGCTCGTGAATTTTAGGAAAGTGTTTTGGTTGTTTAACCATTCCAGAAAACTCTCCGCTGACTGTGGATCACCTTCCCAGATGACCAGGATGTCATCTATGTACCTCCTCCAACATTTTATATTGGCCCTGTATGGATTTTGGTCATGGAGGATCTTGTTTGTCTCAAGATGGTGCACATAGAGACCGGCTAGGCTCGGAGCGAAAGTGCTTCCCATGCTAGTCCCATGGCATTGTTGGTAAAGCGTGGTTTTATACTGGAAAAAGTTTCTTTGTAAGGCCAGAGAAATGCATTCCATAACCAAACCTCGTGGTGTTTGGTATTTCCAAGGTGTCGAAAACAAAACCTCCTCGATGATAACCAATGTTTCATCATGAGGAAGGCTGGTATATAGGCTTTCCACATCTAGGGACATCAGAAGTTGGGTTTGTGGGTCAAAAGTTGTCTCTTGCAATAGTTGTAAGACCGCTTTAGTGTCCTTTAGGTAGGTGTTTGTGGCTTGCACTAAAGGTCGCAGAAAAGCATCCGCGAATTTTGATAGTGGTTCTAGTATCGAGCCGATGCCCGATACTATCGGTCTGCCCGGGGGTTTGGTTAAGTTCTTATGTATTTTTGGAATACAATAAAAGTATGGGATGCGTGGTTTTTTCTGCTCAAGGAATTCTCCTTCCTTCTTACTTAGCCAATCGTGTGTTAGGCCTTCCTCAATCATACCTCCGATTCGTGTTACAGGGCCAATATAAAATGTTGGAGGAGGTACATAGATGACATCCTGGTCATCTGGGAAGGTGATCCACAGTCAGTGGAGAGTTTTCTGGAATGGTTAAACAACCAAAACACTTTCCTAAAATTCACGAGCACAATTTCAAACGAGACATTGGTCTTCCTGGATTTGAACATTTATGCAGAAGCAGGAGTGCTGAAAACCACCACTCACTTCAAACCTACTTCCAGAAATTGCCTGTTGAGATATGACAGCTTCCACCCGAGACATCTACGGGAAAATCTGCCATATGGACAGTTTTTACGCCTTAGGCGCAACTGCACAGAGGTGTCCGAATTCAGACAACAAGCGAACGACCTCAAAGAGAAACTCAGACAACGAGAATACCCCGACAAAATCATCAACAAAGCAATGAAGAGGGCAAAAAATAACAACAGAAAGGCATTACTTGAGGAGAGAACAAAGGAACCCACAGAGAACAAGCGGCCAATCTGTGTGACAACATTCAACACCTTGTCAAATGATGTATCCAAAATTGTAAATAAACATTGGCGAATATTAACATGTGGAAAACTGGATTTGGAGAAACCAATGTTTGCACACCGCAGGGGACGCAACCTGAGAGACATATTGGTACACACAAGACCGAGACCGACAACAATAGCCCTTCAACCATCGATTGGCATCCAGGGCCATTTCCCTTGCGGTAATTGCAGTAGCTGCCTTTTAACCGAAAAAAGTACGAGACTTATTTTTCGCAATGGCACCACATGGGAACAACGGAGATTCTCAAATTGTAACTCAAAAAACGTAATCTACATGATCAAATGTCCATGCAACCTGGAATATGTGGGGATGACCACAAGAGCCATAAAAACACGTATGAATGAACATAAAAGCAACGTGAGGTGCAAAAAAAGCACAACCAAAATGGCAACGCATTTTCTGACCCAACAACACTGCGTCAATGATTTGAAATGGACGGTCATAGAACAACTACCCTCAGAGGCTGGCCTCTTCCAGAAGTAACAACGTTGGGTGTTCAGACTGGGGACCCATCTGAATGGACTTAATGATGATGTACCCTGGAGTCAATTATCATTATAAAAAAAAGGACCAACAGTTCTAAATGGAAGTAAGCAGCGACACATATGTATGTGTATCGCTCATGCGCGTGAAAAACACTTAGTACCTTCACGCATGTATGGATGTATGCTGTAACGATAGTGCACATGCGCCGTCTATACTTGATCTATGATGCAGACACTAATCCCAGGTCGGCGCCCGCTCGAGCACATACGTAAGCCCTGTATGGTCAGGAAGCGGATGCTCCATACATGGACATACAATCAGTAGCGGGAAACACCCCTAATTAACACACCCTTACCTGCGCCTATTAGGATGAAAAGGTATAAATATCCTCAACCAAATCCTCACTCCACATCAGCGGAGCAGCGTGCGGGGTAAGACGGTGACCAGCGAGTCCTGTTCTTGTGAGTATGATACAGAACAAACTAAGCAAATACGACCAGTGACAATCCTCTACAAACGTAAGTGTGATAGAATGAATGATTACAGCTACATCATTCTCCACCACAGATAGCCATTGGAGCAACACCCCGACGTCCTGATTATGCTCATGAAGCCTACCAAGAAGCTTCACAAGTAGGAATACATCTTACAGTACACCCTAGTACTTTATGTGTTTTATGTTGTATGTGTTGTGAGTCCATTTTTAACAGGCTTATAAAATAAGCAAATGGTATGGTTCCTGATGACTGCACCTGTTTGAACTACCCGCTACATGGGTAACCATTAGTTGTGGTTTTTGTCTTTCTACAGGTCATTGTGCTTGTAGCAGACCGCTGTAGGCACACTTAGCCTATAATTATAAATTCACTTTTCTGTAAATACACTATTTTTAATAACAAGACGTGAGTAGGGAGGGGAGGTTGTGCCCCCGTCCTGAGGAAGGAGCTTGTCTCCGAAACATGTCGACAACAACGCACACCAGAGGTCTAGTTCATTATACAACTTAGACCTCGACCTGCACTTCTTTTAACAGTACCAGCCAGAGTTCAGAATAAAATTTATTTCTTTTTACACTCTAGTGCCAGGTACTTTTTAATATTTTTCACTACACACCCCCCACTCACTCTTAATATACCCCACACACTGGACACCACACATAGTCAACACCGCAAGTGCTCCCGCGTAGTCGTAGGTCGCAGCACGCCGCATCCCGATAGAGGGGTGCGAAGACCCCGATGATGAAGCATGACACCAAGGGGCCTTTTGGTGTGTGAGGGGTATCTTTCAAAACTCTGAGTGCTTCAACAACTATTGATCACTCTTTCCCCTTCCCTTGTTGGCTTCACTTTGTTTATGTAATAAAGAACATGCACTCCACTAGAAAAAGGCAAGTAATAGCAGGCAATTAGCCCTTAGGCTGTATAGATTAAGCCACATTTGTAACAAACTGGCTCCGTGCCTTTAAGACCTCCAGGAACTCCCTGCTCCCATCATGCACCACAGGTTACAGTTACGTCAGGTCTTTTTTACGGTGTACTAACACCTAGGAATCAAGAAGCAAGTCAGAAAAAAACTACTATACCAAGAATATTCCTCCGGGGAGGAGGGCAGGTTGCTTATGACTTTAATGGAGTATACCCCTGGAAGAGAACTAGGATTACAGGTAAGTAACTTATCCTTCTCTTCCAGGGGATACTCATCAATAGTCATAAGCACCGAGTAGAACAGCAAGCCGATACACACTATCCCGCGGACGAATATAAGTTACAGCACAGCAAAGACTTCAAGGATGAATCATTTAAATAGATTTCTTAAAAAGGCTTGCCCAAAATGAGCATCCGCCAGAGTATCCGAGTCTAAACTGTAATGGCGGGAAAATGTATGCACTTATCCTCATGTGGCAGGTTTACAAATACCTGCAATAGGAACATTTTTAAGGAGAGCCTTTGGTTTTCCAGTGAGAATTTTATTGGACAACTGGTAAGACAATGTAATGCATGAGACAATCCATCTAGAAATGGACTGTTTGAAAGTTGCACACCCAGTATTAATGGAACCATAGTTTATGAACAGGCAGTCTGATTTCCCCAGAGTGCCACCATAAATTCACCCAGAAGGACAACCATCAGGCATGCAATCTTTGTCTGCATATAGGTCACAAAACGGACTCCTTCGAGACATGGAGTACAAGCCGAAGACAGTGAAGACTCGAGAAAAGAGGCGTGCACACTAAGCAATGCCGAGGCAGAAAGAAAAAACTTCAGTTTCGGATCTCGGGCTGTCGAGTGAAGGAGAAGATAATGCCACCGAAGAAGTGGAAGCAGAGGTCTCAGACGTCAAAAGGCTCATAATTGACAACAAAAAAGATCATAAGAGTCCGAAGGAATTACTTGTAAAGGTAACACTGAAAAAGATGGTTGCGGGCCAGCCGAAAATTTTGGACTCCAAATCCACATAAGTCTGGCTCAGCGCTGGAAATCTCGCGACCGAAAGCAAGTTGAGGAAAAAAGAACCCCCCTGGTCCCATATGAAGGATAACTCAGGTGGGAAAGCCACTGAGAAGACATTGACGTCGAAAAATGATGGAGTCGAGAGGAAGAGAAGACGGCAGCTCATCCAACAGCAGCTGAAACTTCAACATTGAAAAAGAACGCTTACGTTCAACATCAAAATAAATTGATTGCAAAAATACTCCCCGAAGCGGAAATTGCCACAGTCCTGCAAGATAATAAGGAATTCGACCCCTCCCTACCGGGATTTTGAATACTATTGAAGCCTTCTAAGGAAAGTGCAATGGAAGATAAAGATTCGGGGGAATTGGAATCCCCTTTGACACCAGAGCCACAAGAAGAAGAGCTTTTCTATGAGGAAGAGGACACAGAGGAACAACGTCTGTACTAAGACTTCGAAGAGTTGGAAAGCATCAAAGAACAGTGGCAAGATCTTGAGGCAGATTCACCAGAGGAAGTTGTAGACACTTATCCGTCGAGGTAATTGCCTCCTTTTGATGTTACCATATGCATCTAACTGGTAAAGAAGGCAGCTGAACGATATGGAGTTCAGATGGAGGAGGAAAAGTCACAAGCATGTTTACTACTAGAAACATTAATACCCTCTTAAAATAAAAACCAGTTCCTTCCAATGCTCCCAACCATCTTGGATCTGTCGAGAAAGGCGTTCAAGGAACTAGCAACTTGCAGGTCAGTGACTCCCAGGGTCGAAAAACAAATATAAACATTCCTCCAAGAACCCACCATACATTCGAGGCAATGGGATGGCAGACTTCATTATGGAAGCCACCGTCCGTAAGAGAGAAAATGTTCCAACCACATCAGGTCCTCCTCGGGATAGAGAAAGCAAGAGGATAAAAATGGTGGGTAGAAAATCTGAGAGTAGCAGCAACACAGTTGCGTATAGCAATCTCCAATGCCTTGCTGGACAGGTAAGTCAATCGGAATTGGGAGGAAATTGCAGAGTTAATGAAAACCTGCCTGAACAATATCAGAGGAGAGCAAATTCATATGCAGGGAAGGGAGGCAAGCATTTGGAATGCAGTAGGTCTCGCATTTGCGAGAGTTTAAACTATTGGCATTGTAAATGACAATGCCTTTTATTTGTTTTAAAAACCAAAACATAAATAAAAGGTATTGTCATTTATAATGCCAATAGTTCAAACTCTGGTAAATGCGAGACCTATTGCATTGCAGATGCGTGTTTAGTTTACCAGAGACCTTGCAAACGAAAGCGCATGCACTGTCTTGGTGAATACCTAAAAAACACATTGTAATGTTCAAAGTTCGTCAGTACCGACCACTACCTCCCAGTCATTTATGCTGAGGGATGAGATGTAGAATGAAACCATTAGAACTCGTGCAAAACCTTCTGAACAATACTTTCTCTTGGTATACACTGATCCATGCAACTCATTTCTTACATTTAACTCATCTGCAAAAGGAGCAAAAGTTGACTCTGCCATGCAACCCAAGTGTGCAACCTTTAGCGGTTAACAGGCTTTAGTTGCCAAATGGGCCCTTGTAATTTTTCACAAGCATTTTAGGTAAAACGGAAGTGCAGTTACACGGAGCTTCAGGGTGAGAAAGAAAAAAAAAATACCCATAGGTAGAGAACTAAACCATTTACACTGAAGCATATTCATACTGTGCATTTTAATGACCTCTTGCTGCCGAAATAATGGAGTGGAACAAAGGTGCTGCCAATCCAAACTGCGGCTTGTTTAAATTACAGTAATTAACGATTAAAAAAGAAAACATGGAATTGCAACATAGAAGAATGCAAGTTATAAAGCTGACTTTGTTTAACTGCGTGTGATGTGCACATTGACGAAAAGAGCCAACAGTTATATAATCAATAAGGTTAACAAGCTGGTGGTCGCAACTGCGCATGAGACCCTCCTGCAGTAAGAGAAGCTCATTAAATAAAATAGTGCTTACAGACTAAATAAGATGTGCTGTGTAACAATCAAAGTAAAAGGGACAGTCCTCATGGGAGGTTACAGATGAAGACAAGGCAGTACTAAGGAGGGACTAACAAGCCTAATAAGAATTCAGAAGCCAGCATTTACGAAGGACAATGACACAAGCCAATTACAAATATGGGTGGAGAGTGGGCGAAGTTTCAAGTACATACTCCAATACAGCATGGCTCACAGAGCAGTGCATGAACCTCACAGGCTCTACCTAAAAAGCAGAGCCAATATGTGCTTAATGACTGTATTGGACGCCGTAGACACGGTGGTAAGACAACTACTAACAAGTACAATCTTAAGATGCCATGCATGGCTGAGAATATCTGGGTTCAGAAACGAAGTGTAGGCCAACATCATCAATACCCCCTTCCATGGGAAACACCTGTTGGGAAATAAAGCAGATGACAAACTACAAAAGATTGAAAAAGATAATGACACAGCTAAGTCGATGGGGGCCCTACAGTTTAGAGGCCAACAAAGAAGAGTATCCACATCCATTAGAAGACCACCAGGAAGAGGGGGATTTCAAACAGTGTCTAAATACCAAACCTTCCAAAATACATTCCACGTACAGATAACACAACAGTGGCAATTCCACACACCCTAGAGACAGCCCATTTGATGGCCAAGCAAGGGGGAAAAGCCATCAAAAGAAGCGGCAGCAGAAAGCATGCGACTCCGAAACATTGGGCTTCCACCCCCACACAACAGCTGTGGAGGGCAGAATAGGAAACTGACATCAGACAAATGGATTCTCAACATAGTTCAACACTGCTGTACATAGAATTGGAAAAACACACACCAACGAGAGGACCACAACGCAACACCACACAAGAAGAAAGGCGTTCTCTATAAAATTAAGCAAATTAACTGCTACAAAAGAAAGCAATAGAAAAGGTACTCTCAAAGGAGATCAGTCTAGGAGTCATGCTTCCTAATCCCAAAACACTGTGGCCCATTGCAGACCTCCTTTCCTAAACAAGTTCATTAGAACACAAATTCAAATTGACAACTCCACAGGAGGTTATTCCTCGTCTCCAACTCAAACTTGGAGATTACTTGGCAACCATAGTCCTGAAGGACGCCTATCTGAACATTCCAATGAATCATATACACAAGAAATTCCTGTGTTTTGTAATAGACTGAACTATTTACCAATTCAGAGTGCTGACCTTTGGCATGAAGTCAGCTCCCAGAGTAGTCGCAAAGTGTCTCAATAGTGATTAACAAATGCAGGCAGTCATGACAAACGTGATACTTGGATCCAATGGAACTGGGACACAAGGTCGGGAAACTGCCAGTGTTACAATACTTCCTCTCCATGGAAAGAGGAAGAGTTCTTCACCCAGAAGTAAACACGCTGAGTTTATCGCGTGGCTCCTGACAACAGAGAATTCGGTCACCTGGGGCTACCAAAAAACGCAGTGCCAGTACTCAGGGGGGCAAGAAGACTGACAGCTCGAAAATGTTACACGGCAAAATGGGAAAGATGCACTCAGTGGTGTCAAACAAACGTACTTCAAGAGAGGATATGTGAAACCATGGTTATTAGGTAGCTTACATACCTGTTAGGAGAAGGCCTAACTCTTATGCAAGAGGTTGCATAGGGAGAAGTTTTACTTCCCCAATAATTAAAAGGGTTCGAGGCATGTGGGCTGCTGAATTCATATCTGTGCATAGATCTCCGCCTAGTGTTGGGTCCGGATGATTGTCCTGGAAGAGTCTTCGAAGTATCACGAGATAAGTGGCTCCTCCCCTGGACTACAGTGCGCATGGGCATCCTCTCCATCCTCAGATTGTTTTTTTCCGCCATTGGGTTCGGATGGTACTATCTTAGCTCAAGTTAGGAAAACTTTCTACAAAGCCAAAAGGCTTTCGATAGCGTTGGTATCGTTTCGTTCGGTATCAGTGCCTTTGTATCTAGAGGTCATCGAGGACTCAACCGGTTTTTCTTTCCACACTCGACCCGATCTTCGATCTCAAATGGAAAGAAGTCCATTCAAGAGGTGTCCCCTTTGCAATGCAATATACCCGCACATCGATGTCCACCCGGTGTGCAACAAGTGCCTGTCCCCAGACCACAACAAAGCCAACTGTATGGCCTGTGCCCGGTTCAGGTCAAAGAAAACTCTCAAGATTCGACGCGCGGCTCGATTGGAGTCAAAGAAGTCAGCGCCTGTTCCCGTGAACATCTTTGGGACCGAAGACGAAGAGGTCGTTGATCTGGAGGATCAGGAACACTGCTCCGATCCGGCTTCGGGCCATGACTCAGAGTATGACGCCGAAGACGAGGAGGTGCAGGACGAAGACGAAAACGTTGTCGATGAGGTAGGAGACGACGTGGGGGCCCTTGGGGCCGTAGAAGATAGCTCGGGCGAAGAGCTAGGTCAAACCGGCTATACGGGGGCCGAATATGACGCACTCAATAAGGCTCAGGTCGAGGGATCGCCACTAGGCCTTACCCAAGATCTACAATCTCGTTCTACAGCCCCGCATAAAGGCCCGGCTTCGAACATTACTAAAGAGCCTTCGGTTTCGAAACCGCCATCGGTCGATACAAAGAAATCAAAACCGACAGCATCTTTGCCGAAACCGAAGGTGCAAGTGACTCTAGTCGGCTCCAAGGCCTCAAACCCCTCACAGCCGAAGAAAAAGAAAATGGCCGTCGATGCCGGGAAGCTCAAGAAGGTCGTTGAGCCAATGGTTGGGGCACCGAAGACCAAGGTCAAGGCCGTCGAACCACCAAGGCCGACGCCGAAGGGAGTCGATTCGCACAAAAGGCTCGAACTGAAAGACGGGATCGATCCTCGGTCGAGGCCTACGGACAAGTCGAAGACTGGCTCCAAGGACCCTGACGAGTCGACGCGCCCCAGTCCGTTCATAGCCAAAGAAGTGTCGGAGTCGCTCCAACGCATCAAGGATAAGGCTACATCGGTCGGACCGAAGAAGGCCCCGACGCCGAAGCTGGTCGGACAAGTTCAGACCGCGTCGACACCTATCAAATTCGGGTTACCACCATCGGTGCGTCCGAAGATGTTCGAGCCGAAACAATCTCACGGCGCCTCTAAACATGTGTCGACGGAAATGGAGGATGCAGAAGAGCCTGAAGACCAGGAGCCGAGACAATTCATCGACTTGGAAACTGGTAGACTGTCCATATACAAAAGAAAATTAATGCCAGAAACTCCCATGGAATCATATAAGATTCCCTTGAAGAAGAAGAGAGTTTCTACAACTTCTCCAGCTCTTGTGGAACCCCTCCATCACTATGGACAGGAACCTCAAAATTTTCCCCAACATACTCCGATGTGGAGGCAGGGGATGATGAACATGAGGATGACCTCTATCATGTGGACACTGATCCTGATGATCAAGACCAACAATGGACGGACCCTGCTGACTCAAGGGATCCGCTGACTGGCCCGGACACTCATGTGTACAGTGTGAAAACGTCTCCTACTGAGGACACAACTGCCTTTAACGCCCTTATTGAAAGGGCAGCCAGTAATCATGACGTCGAGCTACATGCTGACCCTGTGGATGAAGACTTTCTGGTCGACACTTTTTCCACTTCAGAAAGGGCAGTCAAAACCCTACCCATGCTCAAAGGGGTCCTCAAGCATGCTGGTGACATTTTTAAAGACACCACTAGAGCCAGGGTGTTAAACCCAAGGATTGAGAAGAAATATAGGCCGGCCCCTGTGGACCCTCCTTATATAAGGGGACAGTTGCCATTGGACTCATTGGTTGTTTCTAATGCACGTAAGAGAGCAAACTCCCAGACTTCAGGTGATGCTCCTCCTCCGGACAAAGAGTCAAAAGTTATGGAAACTTCAGGAAAAAGAGTAGCTGCGCAGGCGGCTAACATCTGGCGCATTGCCAACACTCAGGCACTCTTGGCCAGATATGACAGGTCACATTATGATACCCTTGAGACACTGTTGCAACACCTACCTGATCAGTACAAGGAGGGGGCAGAACTACTCATCCAGGAGGGGAAACTCATAACCAATGCTTCCATCAAGTGCGCTCTAGACGCAGCTGACACTGCAGCCAGGGCCATCAACACTAGCGTTATGTTAAGGAGACACGCCTGGTTGAGAATTTCAGGATTCAAACCTGAAATTATAAACTTCTATCCTCAATCAGCCAGTTAACCCAGACTTCTTATTCGGACCTGAGGTTGACACCACCCATGAAAAACTTAAAAAAGACACAGAGACTGCAAAGTCTATGGGGGCTCTGCAGTCACAGCAGTTTCGGGGTGGCTCCTTTCGTCGCTCCAATACTAGGGGCCCCTCAAGAGGTCAGTCAACACAACAGACACAATACAATAAGGGAGGTACACAATCCACCTACAATAAGAACAACCGGGGTGGATATCGTGGAAACAACATCAAGGGCAGAGGCAGAGGAAACAACAGTTCCAGATCCTCTGCCAATACCAAACAGTGACGCCCTGTCACTGCCCCCTGACTATATAACACCTGTCGGGGGGAGACTACAACAGTTCCTGCCAGTCTGGAAGTCCATCACCACAGACAGGTGGGTGAGAGACATTGTCCAGTACGGGTATTGTTTGGAATTAACGTCCACTCCACCCAACATCCCACCAAGACACCGTCCTATGTCTGCAGAGCACTTCAACTTTTTGCAGCAGGAGGTCGTCAGCATGCTGCAAAAAGGGGCCATAGAGCTTGTGCCTGTAGAAGACCAAGGGTCAGGGGTGTACTCTCTGTACTTTTTAATACCCAAAAAGGACGGGTCTCTCAGACCTATACTGGACCTTAGGCCTCTAAACAGTTACATTCTGTCAGAGCATTTTCATATGCTCACCTTACAGCAGGTGCAGCCGCTACTCAGTTAGGGAGACTTCCTCGCAACACTGGATCTAAAAGATGCGTATTTCCATATACCCATACACCCATCACACAGACAGTATCTCAGGTTCACTATTCAACATCAACATTATCAGTTCAAAGTCCTCCCTTTCGGAGTAACGACTGCACCCAGGGTGTTCACAAAGTGCCTGGCAACAGTAGCAGCACACCTCAGGAGACAGCACATACATGTCTACCCTTATCTGGACGACTGGCTTATTCAAGCAATGACGTCCCAGCAGTGTGCCAGCCACATGTACCACACCATTCATCTTCTTCACAGTCTGGGATTCTCACTGAATTATCCAAAGTCACATCTTCAGCCCGCCCACGTGCGACAGTACCTGGGCGCGACAATAAACACTCTGGCAGCCAAAGCTCAGCCAAATTCAGCGAGAATAAACAGCATGCAATTGCTGATACAAAAATTCAGACCTCAACACTCGCTTCCAGCGAAAGTGTTCATGCAGTTGATAGGCATGATGGCCTCCTGCATTTTCATAGTCCCGCACGCGAGACTACACATGCGTCCGCTTCAGGAGTGCTTAGCACGTCAGTGGAATAAGGCTCAAGGACAGTTAAAAGACCTAGTGTTGGTGAGCGGTCGGGCATTCAACTCTCTGCATTGGTGGAACCCACAAAACCTTTGCAAGGGCCGACCGTTCCAAGAGCCTGTGCCACAAATTGTACTGACGGCGGACGCGTCTCTCCAAGGATGGGGAGCTCATGTACTCCCCTACACAGTGCAGGGACTATGGACAGCACAGCAAAAGAAGATGCACATCAACCTTCTGGAACTGATGGCAATCTTCATGGTGATGAAAGCTTTCAAGGTGCACTTGTGCAACAAGGTCGTGTTGATCCGGACGGACAACATGACTGCCATGTACTACATTCAGAAGCAGGGAGGTACACACTCTCCACAGCTGTCTCATCTGGCTCAGAGCATGTGGAAGTGGGCGATTCAGCGAAACATCTTCCTCATGGCAGAACACCTCCCGGGCAAGGACAATCAGATGGCGGACCTGCTCAGCAGGTACAGCTACCAAATGCACGAGTGGGAGATACATCCATCAGTACTCCACCCGTACTTCCAAAGGTGGGGTCATCCAGAGATAGACCTGTTCGCCACAAAGGAGAACGCAAAATGCCGAAGCTTTGCTGCCAGGTTTCCACACCCACAATCGCAAGGCAATGCGATATGGATGAACTGGTCAGGCAAATTTGCGTACACTTTTCCCCCAGCACCTCTAATACCGCTGGTGGCACACAAGCTGAAGCAGCACTCGATGACTCTCATCCTGGTTGCTCCGACGTGGGCTCGCCAACCATGGTACACCATGTTTCTGGAACTGTCCGTAGTACCGCATCAAAGGCTGCGCCTCACACCCAGGCTTTTGACGCAGAGCCATGGTGACATTCAGCATCCAGATCCGCAACAGCTCAACCTGGCGATCTGGCTCCTGAAGTCTTAGTTTGGCTACCTCAACTTACCTCCTGACTGTATGGACATCATCCGGGAGGCAAGAAAGCCCACCACCAGAGCATGCTATGCGGCGAAGTGGAAGCGGTTTGTTATTTATTGTGCAGACCACAACATTAACCCGCTAGATGCATCTATTCAAAACATCATTTGTTATCTCTTACATCTGTACAAATGTAATCTGGCCTGTGCTTCCATTCGTATACATTTATCCGCAATGGCTGCTTATCTCCAAAACAGACAGCACCTCCCACTTTTCAGGGTGCCTGCCATTAAGGCCTTTCTGGAAGGACTCAAACGTGTCATTCCTCCACGGACGCCACCAGCTCCAGAGTGGAACCTCAATGTGGTCCTCACTAGGCTGATGGGTCCCCCTTTTGAACCACTGCATTCCTGCGAGATTCAATTCTTGACATGGAAAGTGGCTTTCCTTATAGCGATTACGTCTCTACGACGAGTTAGTGAACTCCAGGCACTAACTATCCAGGAGCCATTTATTCAAATTAATTCTAACAGGGTGGTGCTTCGCACTAACCCTAAATTCCTTCCTAAGGTAGAGCCTCAATTCCATATCCACCAGACTATAGAACTATCGGTGTTCTTCCAAAATCCAGAGTCACTTGCGGAGAGAATGCTCCACACACTTGACGTCAAAAGGGCCCTAATGCACTACATTGATAGGACCAAAGATTTTAGGAAGACTAAACAACTGTTTGTTGCCTTTGCACCACAACACAAGGGTAACCCAATTTCCAAGGCTGGTATAGCCAGGTGGATCGTTACATGTATTCAGATCTGCTATCAGAAAGCCAAGCGCACTCTCACCATTCCACCAAGGGCCCACTCCACCCAAAAGTTGGGGGCCTCCATGGTTTTCCTTGGAAATATTCCTTTGGAAGACATATGTAGAGCAGCCACATGGTCTACCACACACATTTACAAAACATTACTGTATAGATGTGCACTCCAAACAGCAGGCAGCTGTAGGGCAGGCTGTTCTAAAAACACTTTTCCAAACTGCGGCAGCTGGCACGGGCGGCCGCCGTTAATGGAGGGGCTGCTATGTATTCTATGCACAGATATGAATTCAGCAGCCCACATGCCTCGAACCGAATATGCTACTTACCAGTATGCATCTGTTCTTGGCATGTAGGGCTGCTGACATTCATATCGCCCGCCCTCCTCCCCGACGCCTGTAGCGGCTGCAGCATTCACACATACTTCTAGCATGGTCATCATTCACTTAGTTTCACTCCATCTTGGCCACAATGGCTAAAAACAATCTGGGGATGGAGTCGATACCCATGCGCACTGTAGTCCAGGGGAGGAGCCACCTGTCCTGTGATACTTCGAAGACTCTTCCAGGACAACAATGTGCGATCATCCGGACCCAACACTAGGCGGCGATCTATGCACAGATATGAATGTCAGCAGCTCTACATGCCAAGAACAGATGCATACTAGTAAGTAGCATATTCGTTACCTATTGGAGTAATTTTGCAGCTTGAAAATGTTTCTTGATTCATAAGCAACCCACCTCCTCTAGAAATGATGCAAGGCAAATAAACAGGGGACCGGTATACAGTAGAGTAAAAGGAAACCCACCCAAAAAAAAAAAAAAGAGTGAGGTTTCCGGTGAGGGCGTCTGACGTCCAAGGAGCCTGAAACAAATATCAAGTAGGGACGGTCGAAATCCAAAAGGAAAAAACAAGGAAGGACTACTATCCAAGGAAAAAGTGCCTCACACAGCTGCTAGAGGCTGAATAATGGCAGCAAGATCTAAAAAAATGTCAAGCTGCAAAACCACTTTTACAGGTATGTATCCTTTTTGTTCCCATCCGCTTGCCAAATAGTAAACATCCAATCCCGCCACCAGCACAACAAACTTCTCAGTCCTTCCAAGTCCACTTCTCACAGAAAATCAAGGACAACACGCAGCTCAGTCCTTTGCCCTTCCAACAACCACAACTTCGGAACTGCTTTAGTCTAACCTTTACAGTACACAGCCACTTTGTGAGGCATAATAAGTAATTTTCTCCAGGGCTGGTAAGCCCTTGCTTCTGACAGATGAGTTCTCTAAATTGTTCAATGAGCTGCTCCCTCCAGTTTCTTTGTACCCCGCTGTACCATCCACACCCATCAGGGTAGCTGACGGAGGACCACAAGGTTCGAGGCATGTGGGCTGCTGAATTCATATCTGTGCATAGATCGCCGCCTATTGTTGGGTCCGGATGATCGCACATTGTTGTCCTGGAAGAGTCTTTGAAGTATCACGAGATAGGTGGCTCCTCCCCTGGACTACAGTGCTCATGGGCATCGACTCCATCCTCAGATTGTTTTTTTTCCGCCATTGGGTTCGGATGTCCTTTCTCGACTCCAGTTTGGAAACTTTATTATAACTCTTTGCTAAGGCCAAAAGGCCTTTGGGGCGTCGGCATTGTCTCGTTGGGGGCCTATTTTTCTCCAGTTTTTCGAACAGGACGTCGAAGGCCGTTTTGACTTTCGACACCAAAGGCCCAAACTACGACGACGATGGAACGGAGCCCGTTCAAACGATGCCCCGTCTGCAACTCTAAATACCCTCACATTGATGTGCACTCAGTGTGCAATAAATGTTTATCCCGGACCACGGCGAGGCCAGCTGTATGGCCTACTCAAAGTTCCGGTCGAAGAAAACGCTTCGAGTTCGACGCGCAGCAAGACAGTCAGCGCAGAAGTCTGCGCCCGAGCTGGACAACATCTTCGAGGCCGGTGACGAGGAAGGCGCCAACGAAGAAGATCCTGACCAGCAGTCGGGCCCAGCGTCGGAGCACGACTCCAACTTCGATGTGGACGAAGAAGACGAATACTACGTCCATGAAGAAGACGTCGTCGAGGTAGGGGACGACGCAGAGGTCATCGGGGCCGTCGATGACGACTCCAGCGATGAGCCAGGCCCAACCGCAGAAGCGGGCCTAATAATGACAATACGCTCCCTACGGCTCAGGTCGAGGCATCGCCGGAAGGCCTTAGCCAAGATCTTACTCCACATTCTATAGCCCCGCGTCCATGCCCGGCTAAGAAAGCTTCAAAGGAGCCATCGGTCGATCCATCAAAACCTACAGAGCCAAAACCGAAACCGAAACTGCTAAAAGTAGTCATCGGATCGACGCTATCAGACTCATCGACGCCAGTCAAGTCGACGAGTGTCATCAACCCTTCGGGGTCACAAGGGGTCGCCGCCTCGAAGACCGGGGCGCCAAAGCCAGTCTCTACAGTCAAGCACGTCACCTCGACGCCATCTATGTCGACGCCTAAGCATGGCGACAAGACCAAAGGTCTCCAGGCCAAAAAGACTGTCGAGCCAACAATTTCAGCGTTTAAACCGCTACTAAGCAAAGCTCTCGAGTCGAAGACCAAACCCGACCTGAAACAGCAGATTGCATTGACGCCCAAGGCTGTACACGTTACGCACCGTGAGCTCGAGTCGACGCAAGGAAGCACGCATGCTAGTGAACCGCCGAAGCAACTCGGGTCGAAGACTACGGCAAGCTCTAAAAAGGTCGGCTCGTCCACAGGTCACCCTCCAATTAAATACGGTCTGCCACTAACCGCTCAACCCAAACATATCGAGCAGCACAAAAGCACTGACACATCCAAAAGAGTGTCCGCGCCTTCGAAGTCCAATACTGAGGGGGTTATGTTCCAAGAACCCTCGTATGACAACCAGTCGAAGCTCTTCATCGGCTCGGAATCTGGCAGGCTCACCATCCATAAACGGAAAATCGCACCAGAACATCCCTCAGAGGCATACAAAATCCCTCTTAAAAGGAAAAAAGACTCAACCACCTCAACAGTTCTCTTTGAACATGTTGAGAGTTATTCACAACAAGTTGCATATTCTCCAGCGCAAAGTGAGGAGGACGTGGGTGATGATTACGGTCAGATGGCCTTCACTTATCATACTGACACTGACCAAGAAGAACCTCAGCAATGGACTGATGCTGCAGACCCTGATGATCCTCAAGCTGCACCAGACATTGTCTTATAATGTCAAAACCTTGCCTACTGAAGACACGGCGGCGTTTAACGCTTTAATAGAAAGGGCAGCCCTCAACCATGACGTGGAAATGCACGCAGAACCAGTGGAAGAAGATTTCCTATTTGATACTTTCTCCACCTCTGAAAAATCGGCAAAAACATTGCCTATGCTGAAAGGAGTCCTCAAACGTGCTACTGACATTTTCAAAGAGCCCATAAGGACACGGGTTGTAAACCCAAGGATTGAAAAAAAATATAGACCTGCGCCTGTGGACCCTACCTACATCAAGGGCCAGCTCCCATTGGACTCCCTCGTAGTGGCCAATGCTCGCAAGAGGGCAAACTCGCAAACCAGTGGTGATGCTCCTCCTCCGGACAAAGAATCAAAGATCTTGGAGGCTTCAGGAAAGCGGGTGGCAGCACAGGCTGCTACTATTTGGAGGATTTCAAATACACAGGCCCTATTGGCTAGATACGATAGGGCTCACTACGACACATTAGAACAGCTGTTGCAACACCTGCCTGATGTTTACAAAGAGGGAGCAGAAATGATCATACAGGAGGGGAAGTTAATTTCTAATGCATCCGTCAAATGTGCACTGGATGCAGCAGACACGGCAGCTAGGGCCATTAACACTAGTGTAATGTTGAGACGTCACGCCTGGCTCCGCATCTCTGGGTTTAAACCAGAGATTCAAACAACTTTGCTCAACCAGCCAGTTAACCCTGACTTTCTTTTTGGTCCCGATGTAGACACGACCCTCGAAAAAATTAAAACAGACACTGAGGCAGCAAAATCCATGGGGGCTCTGCAGTCACAGCAGTTTCGGGGCAGTTCCTTTCGTCGCTCCGGTAATAGGGGAGCCTCTAGAGGACAAGCTTTACAGCAAGCCCAGTACAACAAGGGGAGCACGCAAACCACCTATACAAAAAATAACAGGGGTGGATATCGTGGGAACAGCACCAAGGGCAGAGGATGTGGAAATAACAATGCCAGATCCTCCGCTCCCAACAAACAGTGACGCCTTGTCACTGCCCCCTGGCCATTTAACACCAGTCGGGGGAAGACTCCAGCAGTTCCAGCCTGTCTGGGAAGGCATTACCACAGACAGGTGGGTGAGACAACTTATCCGATACGGCTATTGTCTAGAACTAACCTCCACTCCCCCCAACCTACCCCCAAGGCACCGTCCTATGTCCGCAGAGCACATGCACTTATTGCAGCAAGAAGTACTCTCCATGCTGCAAAAAGGGGCAATAGAACTCGTGCCTGTAAAAGAGCAAGGTACAGGGGTGTACTCTCTGTACTTCTTAATCCCGAAAAAGGACGGTTCCCTGCGGCCCATTCTAGACCTCAGACCCCTCAACCAATACGTACTATCAGAACACTTTCATATGTTAACCTTACAGCAGGTCCTACCATTGCTCAGTCAGGGCGACTTCCTAGCAACCCTGGACCTCAAGGATGCATATTTCCACATTCCCATTCACCCAAGTCACAGGAAATATCTCAGATTCACAATCAACAATCCGCATTACCAATTCAAGGTCCTGCCTTTCGGGGTCACCACTGCCCCCAGGGTGTTCACCAAGTGCTTAGCAACTGTGGGTGCGCACCTTCGGAGACAGCACATCCATGTCTATCCCTACCTGGACGACTGGCTTGTTCAAGCAAAGTCAGCCCAGCAGTGTGCCAGCCACATGTCACGCACAATTCACCTCCTACACAGTCTAGGATTCTCACTAAACTACCAAAAGTCGCACCTTCAGCCCGCTCATGTGCAACAGTACCTAGGGGCAACAATAAACACTCTGACAGCAACAGCGCAGCCAAACTCTGCCAGAGTCAACAGCATGCAGCTGCTAATTCAGAAATTCAGGCCCCAACAATCGCTCCCAGCGCAAGTATTCATGCAGCTGATCGGTATGATGGCCTCCTGCATATTCATAGTCCCGCACGCGAGGCTACACATGAGTCCCCTTCAAGAATGCTTAGCACGACGTTGGAACCAGGCTAATGGGCATCTAAAAGACCTAGTGTTGGTGACCGGTCGTGCATACAACTCTCTGCATTGGTGTAACACACAAAACCTGTGCAGGGGACGACCGTTCCACGAGCCTGTCCCACAAGTAGTGCTGACGACGGACGCATCTCTCCAGGGCTGGGGAGCGCATGTCCTCCATTACACTGTGCAAGGACTATGGACGGCACAGCAGCAAAAGATGCATATCAATCTTTTGGAACTGATGGCAATCTTCATGGCAATGAAAGCGTTCAAATTGCACCTGTGCAACAAAGTCGTGTTGATCCGGATGGACAACATGACTGCCATGTATTAAATCCAGAAGCAGGGAGGCACACACTCTCCGCAACTATCTCATCTAGCCCAGAGCATGTGGAAGTGTACCATCCAGAGGAACATCTTCCTCATGGCGGAATATCTCCCAGGCAAGGACAACCAGATGGCGGACCTGCTCAGCAGGCACAGTCATCAAATGCACGAGTGGGAGATTCACCCCTCAGTGCTCCAACCATATTTCCAGCAGTGGGGGTCATCCACAGATAGACCTCTTCGCAACAAAAGAGAATGCAAAATGCCAAAACTTCGCCGCCAGGTTCCCACACCCGCAGTCTCAGGGCAATGCGATATGGATGAACTGGTCAGGCAAATTTGCGTGCGCTTTTCCCCCCAGCTCCGCTCATTCCGCTAGTGGCGCGCAAACTGCGGCAGCACTCCATGACGCTCATCCTGGTTGCTCCAACGTGGGCACGACAGGCTTGGTACACCACGTTCCTGGAACTTTCAGTGGTGCCTCACCAACGGCTACGCCTCACGCCCAGTCTCCTCACTCAGAGCCATGGAGACATACAGCATCCAGATCCGCAACAGTTGAGCCTTGCGATATGGCTCCTGAGGTCATGGAGTTTGGCTACCTCAACTTGCCCCCTGACTGTATGAACATCATCAAAGAGGCAAGGCGGCCAACAACTAGGGCGTGCTATGCAGCCAAATGGAAACGATTTGTCATCTACTGTTCCAATAATTACATTAATCCGCTAGATGCGTCCACGCAAAACATCATATGTTACTTGCTGCATCTATATCGATGCAATCTGGCGTATAGTTCCATTAGGATACATTTGGCCGCCATAGCAGCTTATCTTCAAAACAGGCAGCATCTTTCCCTCTTCAAAGTGCCTGCCATTAAAGCCTTCTTAGAAGGACTCAAAAAAGTGATCCCTCCCAGACACCCTCCTTCACCTGTCTGGAATCTAAACATCGTTCTCACCAGGCTCATGGGGCCACCCTTTGAGCCTCTTAATTCTTGTGAGATACAGTTTCTTACATGGAAAGTGGCTTTTCTGATAGCCATCACATCGCTACTAAGAGTTAGTGAGCTTCAAGCCCTAACAATTCAAGAGCCCTTCCTACAAATTCATGCTAATAGGGTAGTGCTGCGCACCAACCCCAAATTCATGCCTAAGGTGGTCTCCCAGTTCCACATTAATCAAACCATAGAACTGCCAGTTTTCTTTCCAAACCCAGATTCAGTGGCAGACCGGGCACTGCACACCTTAGATGTTAAAAGAGCTCTCCTGTATTACATCAACAGGACAAAAGACTTTAGAAAGACTAAACAACTGTTTGTTGCCTTCTCTCCACAACACAAAGGCAACCCTATTTCCAAATCAGGTATAGCTAGATGGATTGTTAAGTGCATACAAATCTGTTATCAAAAAGCTAAACACACTTTAACAGTTCCCCCAAGAGCGCATTCCACACGTAAGCTAGGGGCATCCATGGCTTTCCTAGGTAACATTCCTCTAGAGGATATATGTAGAGCAGCCACATGGTCCACCATACATACATTTACCAAACACTACTGCGTAGATGTACACTCCAAACAGCAAGCCGCTGTAGGACAGGCTGTTCTCAGAACTCTTTCAGACTGCTGCAGCTGGCACTGGCAACCGCCGCTAAGGAGGTAACTGCTATTTATTCTATGCACAGATATGAATTCAGCAGCCCACATGCCTCGAACGGAATATGCTGCTTACCAGTATGCATCTGTTCTTGGCATGTAGGGCTGCTGACATTCATATCGCCCGCCCTCCTCCCCGGTGCCTGTCGCAGCTGTAGCACTCAGAATCATTTCCAGGCATGGTCATCACTTTCAGTATTACACTCCACCTCTCCCACAATGGCGAAAAAGAATCTGGGGATGGAGAGGATGCCCATGCGCACTGTAGTCCAGGGGCGGAGCCACCTATCTCGTGATACTTCGAAGACTCTTCCAGGACAACAATGTGCAATCATCCGGACCCAACACTAGGCGGCGATCTATGCACAGATATGAATGTCAGCAGCCCTACATGCCAAGAACAGACGCATACTGGTAAGTAGCATATTCCTTAGTTTTGCAGCAGGAAGTGCAGGTCTTTTTCACCAATGGGGGACAAAGAAGGGTTTGCAGCCTCAGTAGCAGGACCTGGGTGTTATTTCCTTTACTTCCTAATACCGAAGAACTGAGGGCTCCTTCCTATTTTAGATCGCCACCCTTTCAACTCCTTCATGCAAAAGGACATATTCAAGATGCTTGCACTAGCTCAGGTTCTGTGTGCATTGGAGACTGGACAGTAGCATTGGAACTGCAGAGTTCTTATTTCCATATGCCTATCCTGCCAGTCCACTGGAATAATCGATATGCCACGAGAATTTCCACTTTGCGATGCTCCGATTTGGCCTCACCAGTGCCCCTTGAGTGTTTGCAAAAGTGATGGCAGTAGTTGCAGCACACCTTTGAAGGCTATTGGTTCCAGTCTTCCCTTTACCTTGATGACTTTCTCCTGAAGGCAGGCTTGCCCCAGGCACTAGTAGACCATCTCCAGATGACTGCAAACCTACTAACACCAGAGACTGCGAAACAATTAACATTGTTAGAGCTTACTGTGGAAGAGTACCCCCTTTTGACATGGTCACCCCTATTTTTACCTGGTATCTGATGCAATTTTGACAAAAGTGCCCTGGGTTCCTGCTAACCAGGTACCCAGTGCCAGTTCAATTTCCCCAAAACTGTACAATTGTTCCCCAATTTGGCAATACATTTAGCCCCCTGTAACTCCCTAGTAAATGGTACCTCGGATACCTAGGGCATGGTTATGTTATGTTAGTAGGTTTTCTAAAGCGCGCAGCTGCCCCAGCAAAGGGGCATCCCGGCGCTGCCAAATCTGAAAAAAACACACACAGCCCGAAAAGGTCGTTGTGGGTGTAGCTAGGCCCATGAACTATATTGAAGGGTAAAGAAAGGTTTTAATGGCTTTTCGAAAAGCCAGCAGGTCCTCCATACCACGGATATGTACCGGCAGAGAGTTCCACAGCTTGGCTGCCAGATACCGGAATGAGCGCCCTCCTGCCCGGCAGAGTTAGAACCGCGGGACAGACACCAGGTGCTGTCCCAGCGAGTGTAACTGTCGGTGGGGCACATATGGGGTCAGTAAATTGCCCAGAAACGCCGGGCTGCCAGACTTTAGAATCTTAAAAGATAGGCAAAGAGCTTTAAACTGGATCCGCTTATCAATCGGAAGCCAGTGCAGCCTTTGGATGATGGCTCCAACCGGGCAACAACGGGGGAGACCTACCAGAGTTCTGGCTGCAGAGTTTTGTACTCGTTGAAGTCGCCGTGTCTCTACTTTATTAGCCCCCAAAAGCAGAGATCTAGCATAGTCTAGGCGAGAGAGTATGGTAGACTGCACAATAAGCTGCCGTACCAGCGGGTCAAAACATTTCAAGAAAGGGTTAAGACCCCTTAGCAAACCTAGGCAGGTGGCAGCGACTCTATGTATGGGTCTGGAAACTGAGCGTGGAATCCATCCAGCCCCCTAGATTCTTTACCACTGTTTTAGGCATTGGCATAGCACCAAGAGGCGCTGGCCACCAATGCTCATTCCAGAGGGAAGCATTCTTTCCCACCAGTAAAACCTCAGTTTTACTCTCGTTTAGTTATAAACAATTTCCTGCCATCCATTGAGCCACTGCTGTCATCCCGTCTCTGAATCTAGTGGCCGGTATAGATGGTGCCTCAGCTAAGGTGATAACAAGCTGGGTGTCATCAGCATAGGACACCATCGTAAGGTCCCATTTTTTTGCGACATCTGCCAAAGGTTGTACATAGAGATTAAACATCGACGGGCTCAATGCTGAGCCCTGTGGGACCCCCTGGCCGATGGAATGGGATTGAGAAAGGAACAGAGGGGTCGACACACGGAAAGATCTCTGTCAGGAATGACCTGAACCACTCTAAGGCAGTGCCAGTGACCCCTGCAGCCTCTAAACGATGTAGAAGGATGCCATGGTACACAGTGTCAAAGGCTGCGCTGAGGTCTAACAAAATCAGTGCTGCACTTTGACCGGCCTCCAGGATCGTTCGGAGATGTTCCGTGGTGGCTAGCAGGGCTGATTCCGTGCTATGGCCCAACCGAAAACCGTTCTGAGACGGGTCCAGGATATTATGGGAGCTCAGAAATTGGGATACGGTGTTATTGGCATGGGCTTCAGCAATCTTGGCCACCCAAGGAAGAAGGGAAATTGGACGAAAATTCTTGGGTTTTGAGGGATCTAACGTGGGCCTCTTAATAATAGGAGACACCCAGGGCTGTTTCCAGGCACCTGGGACGGTTGCCAAGAAAAAGGATAGGTTCAGTATTTGACACAGCGGCTGCCTAAGGAGCGAAAGTGACTCAATAAATTGGGACGGCCTCATAGGGTCCGAGGGAGAGCCAGATTTAATTCTACCACCCAATTTAGATAATTCCTCCTCCGAGATCTCCGGAATAACTGATAGGGTAGGGCAGGACTCGTCCCTAGCAAGCGAGAAGGTGGAGACAGGAGACGCATGCGGAAAAGATTGATAAATCTTTTGTACTTTTTCCACACAAAAAAGTCGCCAGCTCCTCACACTGTTGTGTGGATACTATGCTAGGGAGAGCCGCATTTTTACTCTTAAGCTCTTTAAAGATTTTAAATATGCATTTTGTTGGATTAGAGCTTTGCTTTATTTCCCTAGCATAGAAAGCAGCACATGCAGCACAGATGGCTTTGTGATAGAGCTTGACTTTGGACAAATAGATTATTTTGTCTCCACCCATGTACTCCCTTCTCCAAAAACGTTCCGCTTTCTTGCACTCTTTCCTGAGGGTTCTCAATAAATCATTATACCAAGGATTCGAGTTGGAAGTTCGCCCTCTGGACCATTTTGCAGGATTAAAGATATCCAGACCCTTTGAGATCCAGTCGCAAAACGCGGCATACGCCACCTCAGGGTTAGCCATGTCTCCTAAGGGATTAGCCATAAGGAAGGCATGGAGGTCTTCCAGTTTGAGTTTATGCCAAGGGCGTCTGAGGACCGGGTTATCAGTGTCTAACCTATAAGGTTCTGTAATAGATAACCTCATTTCTATCAGGAAATGATCGGTCCAACCCATGGGCTTGGGCCTTGCTATGCTCATAGCTGGGATGTTGGAAAAAAACGGATCTAATAGATGTCCGGCTATGTGCGTGGCGTCGGATACCAGTTGCTCCAACTGTAGAGCGACCAGGTCGGCTGTTAAGTTGCAGATGGCGCTATCCTGAGTCAGGTCAAAATGGAGATTGAGATCTCCCAAGATCGTAAAATTGGCAGATCCTACAACAAGTACGCTGACCGTCTCCAACAGTGCCTCAATGAACTTAGTAGCTGGCCCTGGGGTGCGATAGATAAACAGTCCAGAGAAGGTGAAATGTGCACTAATAGTTACCCTGAAATGGGCGCATTCGCATTCCCTAATATTCTACATTCCCTAATATATGGTGTACTAAAGAGGGTCCCCAAGGGCTGCTGCATGTATTGTGCCAACTTAAGGGACCCCTCAGCAACAACATGCAAACTGCCATTGTGCCGAGAAAAGTGAAGACCTGAAATGGCACACCCCATGTGTACCATGCCTGCAGACACTGCATGTAGTATGGGTAAGTCACCCCTACAGCAAGCCTTACAGCCCTAAGGCAGAGTGCACTATACTGCATGTGTGTATATATCTGTATGAGCAGATATGCCCCTGTGATGTCTAAGTGGATTCTTAGATATTGCAAGTGAACATGGAGCCCATTTTAAGCACATACACTGGACACTGGTAATTAAGAGTTCCCCAGCTACATGATGTCTTAAATGAAACCAGGGATATTTGGTATCAAACATCTCATATTAATACACCCACACTGATTCCAGTGATGGATTTATTAATACGTGCACCCAGAGGACACCTCAGAGGTGCCTCCTGAAAACCTACCAACTACTTGTGTGCTGACTGACTGGCATAGACCAGCTTACATCTCAGACAGGTTTCTGACCCCGTGCAGGTGAGAGCCTGCGCTCTCGAAGGCCTCCGCCGGCTGAAGGTGTTGTTACCTCATCCAAGCAGGATGGCTAAGTGGTTAGCATATCAAGCCAGGAGACTTGAAAGGCTTCTGTCGCCTTTTGATATGCAACCCAAGGTTTCCCCAGACAGGGGGAAATGCCACCCACGGTTGGGCCAAATGGGCCTGGGATTTGGCACCAGGACAGGAGGGAAAATGAGCTGGTCAGGAGGGGTGTCCCCCTCTCAGGCTAGTACCTATTTTAAGGTGGGCTACCTGAAGTGGACACAACTTTTAGAATTCCATCATCTTAGTTTGGGCAGAATTAGGCTTTCTGGGTCAGGGTTATGCCCACTTCCCAGAGGAAGTAGTCATATAGCGGGTGTAGATACCCTAAAGGTAAGTAGACTATTGGCTACTACCTGTCACTCATTGTATCCCCTCCAAATTGAGTATTTAGGTGGCACCTCTGACACCAGGAACTCAGATTAGATGGACAGAGAAGAGGAGGACACCGAGAGCTGCAAGAAAAGGCAAGAATTGAAGACTACTCTGGACTTTTGATGCCAAACCCTACCTGCTGCACTAAGTCTCGACAATCCCGACCCAGCGACTTGTCCTGCAGGTGAACTCCTACTAAGAACCCCAATGGGACGTGAGCATTTCGTAAATTGCCAGAAAATCTCCCTTGGAAGAGAGCTACTCCCCAGCAGTTCACAGGCACTGAAACGTAAAGTCCGGTCTACCGAGTTGCTGCGCTCCAGCCAACCGGACACCGCAGCCCCACAGAAAGAGGACCCTGTGCCCCCAAAGGTCAGATCTGTCCCCCGACCAAGTGAGAGGACACCAGGACCAACCGGAACCACACAATATCAGGGGTACCGGACCCCTTACAGCATGCAAAAACCATGAGATTCCAGTCGAGAGACGTCCTCGTAGAGATCCACTTCAAGAGTGGCCCAGCTGTCCTGATATTTGCACCCTCAACAGGCAAGATCAAAGACTGCAAGGCTCCAGGAGGCACAGAGCCCAGGTAAAATTTATACTTGCAGCCAAGCGCCCCAGCTTCGGTACCCACAAGCCGACTGTGCCCTCTTGTCCCCAGGACCCTTGTGACCAGAGTCCCTCTTTGGGAGTTTGCCGGCCTTGACCCCAAGACCCTTTCTGCAGCCTCTCTCTAGGTGCCCCTTCCCCTTTATCTAATGTGTAGCCACACAGCTACGAGCTCGACAGCACCTCTCCACCCATATGCCCCAGGGCAGGTAACCAGTAACTGCTGGTGGTACTTTGGACCCTGGCCCCTTATGTCCCTAAGTCCCGAGGGAGACCCCCAGAAACCGAACACAAATAACTGTATGGTATACATGCCTTTTTCTCCCATAGGAAAGCATATTGAGTAAATCACATTTAAGTGAGCATTTTACTTACCTGCTAAAATCGATATTTTATAAAGTACTTACTTGATAATGAAGTTCTTGGTATCAAAATGTATATAAAAAATCAAGGTATTTTATTAAATTGGTCTCAGATGTATTCTTGAGTGAGTCTCATTTATTGCCTGTGTGTGTGTGTCAACAAATGCTTAGCACTACCCTCTGATACGCCCAACTGCTTACCCACACTACCCCAAAAGAAAGCGTTTGAGATATTATTTGTGCCTCTTTAAACTAATCGGTGTTGCCTATAATGTTTACAGTGTAACTCTTTCTGATGGATACATCTGCCAGTGGACTCCTCACCTTGTGAATATCCCCCTGCGTCAGCAACATTAGAAAACTCTTTTGTAGCTCTACACGCCGACGTGGACGACGTCACAGAACCACAGCGTCGCGCGCGGCTCCGCTGATGTCACCGACTCCACAATAGGCCTAGGTCGGCGTGATAACATCAGTTCTCTTTATTCCGGGTCGTCGAAGCTAACAGTTTTTCTAGGGATCCTCGGTAGCTTGTTTGTTACTCTGTTGCTGTCGAGTATTTCCAGTGTTTTCTTGTATCTTTTCAAGATGTCTTCGAAGAAAACTGGTTTCAAGCCCTGTTGAGATTGCGGAAAGATGATGTCTATAACTGATCCGCATGAAGATTGTGTGTGGTGTCTCTCACGAGACCACACGTCCAAGGCTGTCCCAGTTGCAAGAAGATGAACCCCAAGGCGTTGCGAGAAAGGGAGGCAAAGCTTCTTGTGGCGAAGTTGAAAGGCAAGATGGGGAAGAAAAGGTCGAAGTCCCGCTCCAGACGTTCGAGGTCCTGTTCGAGGTCGGCTTCGAGGTCGTCTTCGGGGCATGCTTCTTGATCCAAGAAGAAGCATAAGAAAAGGAAGCACAGGTCTCAACGTCATTCCGAGAGAGTCGGATACGAAGTCGAAGTCTCCAGGTCGTCGACATCGGAAGGATTATGTTTCTCCTTCACCTACTGTACCGGAGCCGGAAGGTGAGCCATCGCCTGTTGGGTCACCGTAGCAGTCTCTGACTAGAGAGTCGAATCCGTCCCGACGTCGATTCATTCTCCACCTCGAGAGGAGAAAGAGGCTCCTTTGCCTGAGGGTTCTGTGACTCCGGTCCATCGTCCTGAAGTTCCACTTGACCCGAATCCGGTGCCTTCTCAGGAGCAGCCTGTGGGTTTGTACCCGCCTTTTCCAGGCCCAGGGCAAGACCCAACGCATTACTTAAATGCTATGTACAGGGTCTTTTCAAGAGCCATGTACCCCTCTGGAGCACCGGTTGGTCCCATGGGTCCGATGGCCTTTAATCTGGGAGTCCCTCGGACGTATGCTCCGGCGCCGTTCATGCCCTTTATGCCGGCACCGGCTCAGTCTTGGCATCTCTCGGCGCCTCCGAAGTCATTGACGCCCTTGATTCCATCTTCTCCGGCGCCGGTTCCAATTCGACCTCGTACGCTCCAGCCTGGTCCTTCGGCTCCGAGCTCGACGCCGGCACCGGCTCCATCGGAGTAGATTGCGGATCCACTGACGCCGATCCCGAAGATGAGGTCTAGAAGGGAAGCTCAGCGGCTTCTGGAGGAACAGAGATATAGAGAAGAGGAAATGGAGGAAGGTGAACTGCAGGAATCTGAAGATTTCTTTGATGATCTTAGGGAGGCTAGTGGTTTAGAACTATCTCCAGATTGGGAGCTTTCCTCTGCTTTTAGGCCGTTACATTCACGCTCTAATGGACTCTGTGAAGCAGTTGGTTCCTAAGATTCCTGACGGGGACAAGCAGAGCTTCAATGAGGTTCTTGCTGATACTCAAGCTGCTGCTCGCCAAGTCATCCAGAGTGGCTTGGACACAGCTGACTCTGTGGCAAGGGTCATGGGGTCATATATTGCTACCAGGAGAGCTGCTTGGTTGAAGTCATCTGAGTTTTCTGCTGATGTCCAGGCTACCTTTTGATGGTTCGGACCTGTTTGGGAAGAAGGCGGATACTTCCTTGGAGAGATTCAAGGATAGTAGAGCAACGCTAGATCTTTGGGCCTCCAGTCCAGAGGTTCTGTGACTAAAAGGTATGGAGGATTCAGAAGGTCTTCCTTTCGATCTTTCAAGAAACCGCAACAACAGCAGAATCCCCTGTACAAATCGTACAGACGCAGGCTCAGGGGCCTCCTCCTCCTCCTCCTCCCCTTCCTCCTCTTCCCACCCCCTCCTACCACAGCAAAGCAGCCCTAGATCCGCCATTCCGGATCATGTTGGTCCTGTGGGGGGTCGGCTTACTCATTTTCTGCAGGATTGGGAATCGGTCACGTCAGAACTTCGGGTTCTTAATCTGGTAGAGAATGGGTATGCTCTTCCCTTTCCGGAATTCCCTCTGAATTACCCTCCTTGCCAAGGTTTTTGCTCGGAGGACCACCTGTTTCTTGTGCAGAAGAAGTCCTGGCGTTACTGAGAAAAGGTGCAATAGAGGTGGTTCCGGAGCAGGAAAGGGTTCAGGGATGCTACTCCCGGTATTTCCTGATACCCAAGAAGGATGGCAGACTTCGTCCAATCTTGGACCTCATGGTCTTGAACCTCTATCTGAAACAGGAGAAGTTGAGGATGCTCACCCTTGCGCAGGTTCTTCAAGCGCTGCTGGAAGACGACTGGATGGTGTCAATCGACTTACAGGATGCGTATTTTCATATTCCCATCCTGAAGTCACACAGGAAGTATAGGTGGGGTCGCAACATTACCAGTTTGCGGTCCTTCCGTTTGGTCTTACTACTGCACCTCGAGTCTTCACCAAGGTGATGGCGGTGGTGGCAGCCCATCTCAAAGTCAGGGATACCGGTATTCCCTTATCTGGACGACTGGCTGATCAAAGCAGAGTCACCAGAGAGGGTGCTCCATCATCTGCAGATTACAACACAGTTGTTGTACAGGTTGGGTTTCTCGATAAATGCGCCCAAATCTCACCTGGTGCCCTCTCAGCGCAACCTGTTCATAAGTGCGGTACTGGATACCACTGTGTGTCGGGCATTTCCTCCTCCACAAAGGATTCTCGACATACAGGAAATCATTCCTTTATTTTACAACGGAGCGGTCGTTCCTGTCCTGAAGGTCCTTCACCTGCTCGGTCTGATGGCTACCTGCATACTGTTGGTCAACCATGCACGCTGGCACATGAGGGCACTTCAGTGGTGCCTCCGCAGGCAGTGGTATCAGCACAACGGAGATCTCAGGGAGTCCATCAGGATCTCCAGAGAAGCTGCGGCGGATCTGTCTTGATGGAGCGTGGAAGGCAATCTGTCTCAAGGAAAGCCTTTTCATTTGCCTCCATCGGTAGCCACAGGGATAACGGATGCATCCACTTTAGGGTGGGGTGCTCATCTGGGGGATCTGGAGATCAAGGGTCTTTGGTCTCCAGAAGAAGGTTACTTCACATCAACCTTCTAGAGTTGCGGGCAATACGTTTGGCACTCAAGGCCTTCCTCCCTTCACTTCGCGGTCAGTCGGTTCAAGTCCTAACGGACAATACGACCGCGATGTGGTATGTCAACAAGCAGGGAGGAGTGGGGTCGCATTGTCTTTGCAGAGAGGCTCTGCGACTTTGGTCCTGGGTTCAGGACCATCAGATTTGTCTGATGGCAAATCTGGCCGGAGTTCTGAACGATCGTGCAGACAGTCTCAGTCGGCAGTTCTCGGCCGATCACGAGTGGAGGCTTCATCCATAGGTAGTTCGTCACGTCTTTCGGATGTGGGGATCTCCTCAGGTGAACCTGTTTGCCACTCACGAGAATGCTCACTGCCCGTCATTCTGCAGTCTCCAGTATCCGATGCAGGGGGTCTTGGGGGACGCGCTTCAGATGAGTTGGGGTTTGCAACTCCTTTACGCGTTTCCTCCCATACCCTTGATTCCTCAGGTTCTGAGGAAGATTCGCCAAGACCGGGCCCAAGTCATATTGATCGCCCCGGATTGGCCAAGAAGGGTGTGGTACACAGACCTTCTCCACGTCTCCTCATGCCCTCCGCTCCGTCTCCCTCTCAGGGCAGACCTCCTCTCGCAATCACAGGGGCAGGTTCTACACCCCCACCTCCAGACCTTACACCTTCATGCCTGGAGATTTAACGGGGCAACCTGAATTCTTTTTCTCTCCCACATGATGTGGTGGATGTCATATTATCAGCCAGGCATCATTCCACAAAGTCTATCTATTCTTATAGGTGGTCCAAGTTTGTCTCTTGGTGTGGGGAGAAGTCCATTGACCCTTTGAAGGCTCGTTTGTCTGACATTCTTTAGTTTGTTCTTTTGTTGGCCCAGCAAGGATTTGCTGTAGCGACAGTCAAAGGTTTTCTGTCGGCCTTGTCTGCATTCCTTTGTCTGCCAGATCAGCCGTCCTTATTTACGTCTCCTATTGTTTTAAGGTTTTTAAAAGGCCTTACAAATAAATTTCCTCCTACTCCTTTTATTGTACCTCAATGGGACTTAAATCTTGTCCTTACTTTCTTGATGGGATCACCTTTTGAGCCTTTGCACAGGTGTCCCTTGAGGCTATCTTTTAAGACTGTCTTTCTGATTGCAATTACCTCGGCAAGGAGGGTAAGTGAGCTTCAAGCTCTGTGTTCGAAACCCCCATTCTTGACCATTCATGCTGAAAGAATGGTACTCAGGACCAGGGCTGCTTTTTTGCCTAAGGTGGTGACTCCTTTCCATCTAGGGCAGTCCATTACCCTCCCTACCTTCTATCCTCCCCCTCACCCTTCCAAGGAGGAAGAGAGACTTCACCGTCTGGCCCCAAAGAGGGCGGTGAGCTTTTACCTGGACAGAACTAGAGAGTTCAGGATTGATGACCATCTCTTCGTGGGTTACGTTGGCGCCAGTAGAGGCAAAGCGGTGCACAAGCGCACGCTGTCAAGATGGATTGTCTTGTGTATCAAGATATGCTACTCTCTGGCCGGTAAGGAACCTCCAGAGGGCTTGAGGGCTCATTCCACTAGAGCAAATTCTACAACTTCTGCTTTGTCTAGAGGTGTTCCTGTAGAGGTGCAACTTAGGCCTCCCTCTACACTTTCGCGAAGCATTACTGCTTAGATTCCGAGGTGAGGAGGGATGGTCATTTTGCGCACTCTGTCCTTCAGGATTTCTTGGTATGGAAGGGTGGACACCCTCCTCTGGGAGTGGGGACTGCTGTGGGAATCTATTCACAAGGTGAGGAATCCGCTGGCAGATGTATCCATCAGAAGAACAAGTTACTTACCTTCGGTAACGCTTTTTCTGGTGGATACAGAATCTGCCTGTGGATTCCTCACAAGCCTCCCCGCCTCCCCGTTGTCCTACAATAATGGCAATGTTATAATGTATATATGTTACTTTCAAAAGTAGTGTGTTGTTCTATTTGCTTAACTGCATTGTCTTCACACTGTCTGTGTTAGTTTGGTTATTTGGTACTGTGTACACTGAGTAGATATATATATATACTGTTGTTGGTCTGTCCGTATGCCTCGAAGGCACGTAAAAAAGGGCGGAACTGATGTCATCACACCGACGTAGGCCTATTATAGAGTCAGTGACGTCAGCGGAGCCTGCGCGATGTCGTGCTTCTGTGACGTCGTCCACGTCGGCGTGTAGAGCTACAAAAGAATTTCTGAATGTTGCTGACGCAGGGGGATATCCACAAGGTGAGAAATCCACAGGCAGATACTGTATCCACCAGAAAAAGTGTTACCAAAGGTAAGTAACTTGTTCTTTTGGTCCACTATATAAAGAGCTAGCTTTCTATACTTACTACCAATGCACAGCCTCACTCCCTCGCCAACACTTAGGGTCATCTGAGCCATCCTGAATATGGTGCAATTTTGTGCCTTTCCCCACTCAGGCTACGATTCTGATGTTTCAGCCCCTGTCTTGGGTCTTTCTGAAGATGACTCTAAGGCTACTGGGACTCTTGGTCTCCTTTATCTTACTGGTCCAAAATGCTGGATGGGACATGCAAGTTCTGCAGTGGGATCTGAAGACCCAGTAGGCACAGCACCAGGGAAACCCATTGTATTACTTATGATTATGGAAGAGACAGCTAAAGATCTACAGTTGTGGCTACTTTACCGCGATTTAGCCAGTGGCAGACTAATCTCCTTATCCCACCAGGAGCTTACTATAGAGACTGATGCACCACTGCTAGATTGAGGAGGCATTCTGGGAGCAATGGAAATGAGAGCATCCTGGTCTCCAGTAAAAAACGGCTCCACATTAATCTGTTGGAGTTGCAGCGATCCCCTTCGCTTTGAAGGCCTTCCAGACAACCATCAAAGGGAGGCTGGTACAGGTTCTATAGTCCACACCACTACCATGTGATTCTGCAAAAAACAGGGAGGGGTGAATATGGTCCTGTGCAAACTCTAGGCATTTCTCTGGTCATGAACGACCTGAAGGCATCTCTACATTTTGGTCTCCCTTCTGTGGTTGTTGAGGTTATTTTGGCAGCTAGGTGCTCCTCTACAAAGTCGGTGGATGCCAGGCGCAAGGACTAGTTTGTGGCTTGGTGCAGCAAGCGCCAGATGGAAACATTACAGGCCAAACAGTTGGTCGTTTTGTTGTTTGTCTATGGCTCAGCAAGCACTCACATTGTACACCATTAAAGGCTAATTGCTGTCTCTTTGCTTTTCCTGCAATTGGTGGATTAGCCTTCTCTTTTCAACTCACCTGTTGTGATGGTTTTTTAAAAGGTTTGAAACATATGCTCTTGCTTAAGCACTTTGTAATGCCACAGTGGGACTTGAATCTAGTTCTCACATCTTTGATGTGCTCTTGTGAGCCAATGTACATTGGTCCACTATGACTTGTAACCCTGAAACAGTCTTTTTGGTTACGATATCCGCGTGCTACATATGTGAGCTTCAGTCACTTTCAGTCCAGCTGCATTATAAAACATTTTCTTGATGTATACTTGTTCAGATTCCTCACCTTGTGAATATCGTCAGGCACCAGACTGGATCCAGAAAATTCAAAGCATTGCTCCTGCGTGCCAGCATTATAAACATCACCCATGTGTGATGATGTCTGTTTATTTTTTTATGCACCTTTAGACATGGACCTGGAGCTTTTCTCCTTTTTTCCTTCACTTTTGAAGAGATTTCTTTCCTTGAAATGTTCCAGTGTACAAGGGGTTGCCACCATCTACGACTGCATGGTTTAAGCCTTGCAGGGACTGCTGCAAACGGATCTCAGTAAAAGACCCTCTTAAGGTGTGCTTTGATTCATTGCGCAACTTCAAGGCCTGCAACAACTTCATCCAGATGTACCCGAAAGGCACCCGAGATTGCAAGGTGAGGCGCTGCATGGCAAAGCATCAGAAGCCCCGTGCAGGTCCCTCTTGAAGTAAAGAGCGTGGCCATCTCCGGAAGTAATTTGTGAGGCCAATCTTCCTAACGATCGAAGTCTTTGAGTAAATCAATGAAGAAACAAAAGAAGTCCGAGAAGGACTTGTCCCCTTCCACCACTCTTTGGAGAAGGCGCAGTGGCTCACTGTGCTTCTTGGTGTTACTACCGGTCCACTGAGGAGCTGATTCAGTCTCTGTTTTTGATGTACACCGTATTTCCAGGCTCATTAGTTACTTCGTAACAAGTCAAAGCCTTTTGTGAGGCTATGCTGTTCATCTGAGCACGCTTCCATTTAAATCTGGGGCCTAATGGGCACCAAGTATGCTCAGGGCACTCTAGTCGGACTCCCGCCAAGGTGTTCGCCCTCACAGTTGTCTGAACTCCTAGAACCTAATTCAGGTTCTGGACCGGCATCGGACTCAACAATGAAACTCGTGCCAATTCTTCGTTCATCAACACCTGCACAGATGCCGCCGGTGACAGACGAAGACTTCTAACCCATTGTTCTGTCAGACTCCAAGCCGGCTGCAGCTAGCTCTATCTTGTTCGAGGCCAAGTTCATATCTTGATCCGCCAGAGCCTTCCTTTTCTAAACCCATTGGAATCTGATCCAATCCTTATGCCATGCAGCTGCTACATACATTGCACCAGCTTTTTGGCTTAGACTGTGATCAGAGCCAGCCATATGGAGATGACAATGATGTCGACGGAGACCTCATTCTTAAGAGTAATTAGGACCGTTGAGGTCCTTGACCTTGACTTACTGACTGGATTTTAAGACAAACGTTCACACAGAAGTCCTACAGCCTAGCCAGGCTCTGTCTTAACATCTTTTACCCTTTAATGATGCCCTTACTGCATACTGTTGGGTATTTGGGTTAAGCCATGCTCTGGTGCATCAGTCAACTGACACATTCTCGCTTATCCGTTATTGTGGTAGCAGGAATTGTTTAGGAGTGCGTAGATTTGTAAGAATACAGTATACATACACGGACTTACTAACATGTAACGTAAAAAACACACAAACACAGATTGGTTGGAAATGCATGGCTTACTCCATGCCATGCATTTCCAACCAATCTGTGTTTGTGTGTTTTTTACGTTACATGTTAGTAAGTCCGTGTATGTCCACTGTATTCTTACAAATAATCTACGCACTCCTAAACAATTCCTGCTACCACAATAATGGATAAGCGAGAATGTGATATCACGTCACCATAACGGTACTAAAAGAGCTCAAGACTGTATAAATGTAGCGAATGCCACTGAGCACGCACCTTATGATAAGTATGCGTGATTTGGCTCAACAACCAGCCCACAGCGGGCCTTATAACACCGTGATAATTTCACCATGAAACCTTTTTTATTTTCCTAATGAAAGTGGCATGAAGCATTAAGATATAAAAGACACGACACTGCACAACGTAACAGGCATGTAACATAGTTCACGTCTGATTGATGTCTGTTTTTCTTCTTTCTTCCCACAGGTCTTTTTGACTTTTCCCTGACTCACCCACTGAGGCTAGAGTCTTTTTACCATTTAGCGTATTTTGTAACTTTGGTCACAAGGAGCTAAGATTGGGTGTGCCTTTTAGGGGGCACATACCGTCCAGCTCCCTGTCTTAACGGTCCTGATGAAAACCTGGTATATCCCTCCTTTGGTTGAAACATGTAGACCAGTACACACATAGAGATACTTTTGGCCTTAATTTACCCTCACAGTATCTCGTCCCACCTTTTTTAATATTGTTCAGTTACTTATAAATAAAATCTATCTTCCCATTAAGTTAAACCAGGACAATTTGTAACACTCTTTTTTTTCTGCACTTACACTCACAACCTGCTCCACTGTATTCCAGGAGTTGTAGCACATCCTGGTGACGCTAGGCCGCCAGGGTGGACCCCGATGATGAAGCATGTCACCACTAGGCTGGTGAGTGAGGGGTTTTTAACAAAAGGATAAGTTCTTTCCTTTTGTCAGTCTACCACCACATTAGGAAACTCTTTTGATCTTCCAATGATGGTACTCCTTTCTTTGTTTATTTAGTCCTTCCACAGGGGAACAGGAGTACTCTCCGTTCACTTTAGGTGAACACTATCCTTTGCTCTCCCTTTTGTTAACATATATCAGGATCCATTTGCCCTGGATCCTGAGCACTTTATGGTGGCGCTGGACCTCCAGGATGTTTATTTTCACATCCACATCCTGTGAGCCCCCAAGCACTACAGGTGCTTTAAGGTGGGTTACGAGCATTCTCAGTTTGACGTGCTACCTTTTGGCTTCACCCATCACCTATGCCCCTTGGGTGCTCACAAAGGTTATGGCTGTGGTCGCTGCCCATCTGTGGAGGTTGGGGGAACCAATCTTCACCTACCTCCAGGAGTGGCTGTTGTAGGCGGGCTCACCACCGTCAGTGGTCCATCACCTCCAGATGGCACCAAACCTCTTGACATCGGTGAGATTTTCTGTAAGCTCTCCCAACTCACACCTGACTCCTTTGCAGAGGTTCCCCTTTCATTGAAGCCATCCTGGATAAGGTGCGCTTTCAAATCTTTTTTCTGGACCACCAAATCCAGGGCGTTCGGCCTATGATCACAATATTTCAACCCCTGTCATGGGATTCAGTCAGGATGGCTCTGAGGCTTCTTGCCCTACTAGCCTTCTGACAGCTGCTCAACCATAGTACACACAAACAAAGGGGGAGAAGGACCCTGCCCTACCTCACCCTCCTCAAACACGATACAAAACACAAAAGCAGGTAAGGCAAATATCAGTCTTTGTAATTCCTACCCCTCCCTATTGCTCCGCCTCTAGCGTTGGGTTGCGCAGAGGCGTTCAGTAGCAGCCCTATGAAGAAGAATGCCACAAACTTGTGGGTGAGGGCAGTTTTAACAAAGTGTTTGTGCTCCCTTCATAACTACACATCATATTTGTAACATTTTGCCACTGATATTCGCCTTACCACCTGCTCAACCATGCCAGATTCATATAAGAGATTTGCAGTGGTACCTAAAATCTTACTAGGCCCAGCACCAAGGGAAACATGTTGAATTCCAACCAGATGTAAGAGGAACCTGCAAAGGATCTGCAGTGATGGCTGCTCGACCGCAATTGAACCAATGGCAGACCCCTCTCCCTGTCCCACCCAGAGTTGACAATGGTGATGGACTCGTCACTACTAGGTTCGGGAGGTCATCTGGAAGAGGTAGAGATCAGAGGACACTGGTCTCCTTCTGAGATCTGTCTGCTTATCTCTTGATGTGCCTTTAGAAGTGGATCTGGAGCTCCGTTCCTTTTTCCCTTCACTTTGGAAGATAATTGTTCTTTAAAATTTACCAGTGTGCAAGAGATGTCACCCCTACGACTTTTTTGGTTTAAGCCCTGTAGGGGCTGTTGCAAACAGATGTAAGTGATATATCCCTTCCCTTCAAGGTGTTCTTTTGATGCTTTGATTACACAGCTTCAAGGCCAGCAAAAGTTGCGCCCAGGTAAATCCAAAAGCTGTCCGAGATCAGATGTGAAGCTCTATGTGGCAAAGCACTGGAAGGCTCATGCCTGTCCCTCGCAAAGTAGAGAGCGCTGTTAGCTCCCAAAGTTGTTCCAGATGCCGAATTTTCTCACGGAGAAAGTCTTTGGGTATGTCAAAGAAGAAACCAAAGTAATCCTAGGAGGACTTGCCCCTTCTGCCTCTCTTTGAAGAAGGCGCAGTGGCATCACTGTGCCTTTTGATCTTGCTTCTAAAATAGAGTCCAAAGGAAAGATAGCAACTTTGTAGCATCCATTTTTCAGATTTTTTTGTCTGAGCTGTCCAACTAGTAAACAGGCAAGCAATGTCAAAATAGACTTTAAGAAATACTAGACCTATTGGCTTTGCCAATCTTACTTTGACTCACTAATGTCTTGGTGGAACACAAGAGTTTACCATGTTATTGGTTTTTTAAAGTCGGCAGATGTCATTGAAACCTCATTTATGGGGCAACGGGAGCTTATGACAGTGTAGTTTTATAAGCAAGACATCTTTACAGACCAGTGAGAGCTTTTCAAATGAATGATCTAGACGTAACCTTTCCATACCAGAAGACATGGTCTTTGTTAATGAACAACAGTATTACTATTGTGTCCTTTGGCTTTCAACGCGATATTTAAATGTTAATGTGACCATCAAGTGACAGCAAAGAGAACCAGTTTAAGACCATCATAAAGATATGTTGTTTGATTCACATTCTGCTACTCTATGCTTTGGTTTTATTTTGTAGTATTTGTGAATATTAAAATCTAAGAGTACCAGAATAGATCACATTTCTTCTAGTGGTGCATGTAAATCTTCATTTCTGTTTCAGTTTCTTTTCGTAATATGTTTGTTTCTAACAGTCTAACGTAGAAGTTCTTTTTATCTAGGAACAGAAAATAATGCTTCAAATTTCTAAGATTGTACAATTTGAGAAAATATGGTGTAGAATATAGGTGGCGATATACGCACAACTGTAGCACCCCCACAAAGGTCATTGGAAAATATTGATTTTGGGATTACCTTTGAGGCAAAATATATTGTATTAAAGATAATGCATTTTAAGCTATAACTCTTATACTTTTGTATCTCAAGGAATTTGACAAAGAGGCAGAGGAATCTCATTCTCCAACAGCGCTCATACCAGTTTCTCAGGTATGGTAATCGCAAATCCAGAATTAAATGTAGTAATAAAAATCATTAATAAACCTTTGTAAATGAATTTGATGTATGCCCAAGGTTTTTATCCTACTGCTTTGTCATTACTGATTTTGTAGTTTCTGGCTTGTCTGATTTTCGTCAAAATGGTATTGTCATGAAAAGTCATGGTGGGGTTTTGAAAGATGTTCCTGTTTTGTCCTACATGAACTTTCGCAATTTTATTATATAAGCTGGGCGTCTGTCAGCACACATGCACTTAAAAAACCAAAGGATGAAGTGAAGTTAGTTAGCATTGGTTATAACACCTCAGCGTACTTTCAAAACATTCTAAGAAATTCACCTAAAAACAGTTAAGGTTCATTTACCCACAGAAATGTGCAAGTAACGGTTAGGAGTACAATCTATAATGCACACAACAGCCATGCAACCCACTGCACAGTGGTCGTGCCCTGGCTGCCAGTCAGTCCCTCCATCCAATGCTCTGCAAGCTTCAAACACCCACACCACCCTGACTTTGGTAGTGTGCAGCAGGGTTGGCTGCAAGTCTTTGCCTTCAACCAGTCACTGCAACCAACTCTCTCTGGGGGTCCAATCGCAGCCATGCACAGCTGGGTTGGTCTCAGTTTCTGGCCTGCCGCCAGGTCCTGAACCCTATTCTTTCGGTGGTGCCAGCCGCAATGTGCATTGTCTTTGGCTATGTGCTGTGGAGAACAGGCTGCAAAGCCTGGATGCAAAGCCTGGATGCAGCGAAGACATGCTCCCACGTGCTGTATGCAGCCATCCCCCACTTGAGCACAAGTAGTTCTCGAGTTACTTTTTTGCAGGAATCAATAAACCAGATGGCCAGTAGAGTCTGCCGGTCTCTGGTAGGATCCACAGCATCGACGACTTCAGACCGAGAACGACCTTCAGGATCGAGCCAGCAACAGACCACAACTACCTCATGCTGAGCAAAAAGCACTCTTCCACAACCAAAGCCTTGGTCCTGTAAATTGCTTAGCCGACAGCCTCTAAACCTTCATCTGATTCTATGTCTGTAGGCAAGCCCATTCGGGAAAAAATGGACATTCGCCAAAGGAAAAAATGTAATCCAGGAAGGTACGGGGCAGAAACGTGCTTCTTCGCCACCAAAAAGAAAGCTGTCTGCCAAGAGGCACTAGACCGTCTTGTTCCTCAAAAAAGGAAGATGAAAGATATATCCACCAGTCCTAGACATCCATTTCCTCCTCCTCCACCACCATCACCCCCACCCCCATTCCTCCTACATCTGCAGCACCTGACAACTTGATGCTTCGCCTCCAGGGTCACCAGGTACAGACGATGGGGGTTGCAAGAATCGTTAGCGGGTCTTGACCCCTGGGATGCATATGACGCTGAACCCATTACCCCCTGCGATGCGGATCTATATCCTGCTCATGCCTCCCCTCCAGAAGATACCACTTCTTTTCAGCAAGTTAATGCTAGGGAAGCAGCTTTCCTATAGCTGCGCAAAGAGTCCCTAAGACTGGACTTTTTGTTTGACCCCCTCATTAAGAAAATGAAAAATACCTTTCTTATGGAAACTCTGACCTAACCATAACTACAGTGACTTTAATTGGCCTAACTAGAACTACATTGGTTCTAATGCTGCTAGTATAATTCACAATCAGACACACACATATATATACACCCATGTTTGTAACTAAAACCACCTGTTTCAAGTTGAACTATGTAAAACGTAAGGCAATTATGGATATCAAATCTGGATTCTGTTTTTGCTTATACAGCACTAACGTGCCAGAGTGCTACTATTAATGTGCCTGCCAAAATGTTTTCATAAATGCCTTAAAGCACTGAGCCTTACATTGTATTACTTGATTGTGAACATGCATCCTAAGCTATCATTTATTGATTCATTAAGGGATTACGCTTAGTGACATGCTTTTGTAGGCGAGGGTCCTGAGCGATTCAGTCCTTTAGAACAGAGTTAGATCTGGCCTAAAGACCACTTTAGCTTTAGTGCCAGCCTCGTGTTTTTGTATGTATGTTTTACATACATATATAGGGGCTCCCAATCAACACTCTTTAATCATTAGTCTGTTGACATGTCACTCAAAGTATACTCCCTCCCACACCAGAAAAAGGTGTAGATCAACAGACTAGTCCACTTCAGCCATTAGATGCTTTCACATTGTCTGCATTTTGCCCTTGCATTTGTACATGTCCAACTAAAAAATAGTTCCCCAAAAGTTGAAATTGTTAAACACTTGCGCTTTCCAATGACTGAAAATCCCTTGTTAAATCAACTATTTTCATAACTCCGAAGACATTTATAGTAATTTACAATCTTCATTCCTCACTATAAACCAGCTTTGTTATATTTTTTTATCTTACTGAAAATTTGCATAAGTGATTAGAGTAGCTAGAGTGTATATGCTGATTTTTGGGTTGAAGCCACACCCCGCATCCTTGTGATTGACATTTTAACCACTTGTTTCTTGCCATTCCTCCCTAGAGGGAGTTTCAAAAGGCTGCAGTTATGCCACTTGCCCCAAGAGATAGTGTCAGTAAGCCTGCATTATTCACACTAGTGGAAGCTTCACAGGGCTGCACTAATACCGCTTGCCCCTAGAGGAAGAGTCACACACTCCCACATAGACATGTCAGACTTTCTGATGGATACATCTGCCGTGTGGATTCCTCACCTTGTAAATATCCCCCTTGCGTCAGCAACATGCGGAAATTCTTTTTGTAGCTTCGCGTGGACGTGGACGTCACAGAGACACGGCTCCGCTCGCGACTCCGCTGACGTCCGACGCCTACAATAGGCCCACGCCAGCGTGATGACATCCGTTCCCTTTTTTCCGCGTCGTCGGCGCTAACGGTTTTCAGGGATCGTGCTGTAGCTTTTCAGTAACTTTGTTGCTATTTACCTGTTATTCTGTATAACTTCTTATTCTTCGAGATGTCGTCGAAGAAGACTGGTGGCAAGACTATGTCCATCACCGATCCACATGACTGCTGTGTCTGGTGTTTAAGCTCCGACCATGACGTCGAGGACTGTGCATGCTGCAAGAAGATGACTTCGAAGGCGCTGAGAGAGAGAGAGGCGAAACTCCTTGTGGCTAAGCTTAAGAGTAAGAAGGAAAAGAAATCTTCGAAGTCTCGAACTCGTCGTTCGAGGTCGAGGTCTCGATCGAGGTCACGCTCGGAGTCGTCTTCAGCTCACGCTTCGAAGTCTTCGAGGAAGAAGCACAAGAAGAGGAGCCACGAGTCACGTCATCGCTCCGGAAAAGACTCTGGTTCGAGACCGAAGTCCCAGGTTAAGCTCCTGAGTAAAGAGGTGGTGGTTTCGGAGTCGGAGCATGTCTCTGTTGGTGAGGCTTCACAACCAGGTTCGCTCAAGTCACAGGAGCAGGTCCATTCTCCAGTTCCATCCAATCCTTCTGGTCAGAAGGATGAAGGTGAGGAGCAGGGGGCTGGTGAAGTTGAGGTTCCGGTGCCTGCGGGTTCGTCGACCCCGGTTCCAGGACTCGTTGAAGAGGTAGACGTCGTCTCGACTCCGCCTCCTCAGGAACGACCAAGAGATTCTTATCCTGAGTTTCCAGCTCCAGGTCAGGATCCATCTCAGTTTCTGAACGCCATGTTTGGTGTCTACTCTAGGGCAATGTTCCCGTCTGGTGCATCTGTTGGTCCCACGGGTCCTATGGCATTCAACTTGGGTGTTCCCCAAGCTTACGCCCCGGCGCCTTCATGCCTTTTATGCCGGCTATACCACCGCATTGGCATTTTCCGACACCTCTGGTGTCGTTGACGCCGAAGCGCTCGACGCCGACTCCGTCGACGCCAGTCACATCGACGCCGATGCCTACGACTCCGAGGCAAGATTCTGTCCGACCTCGAGCTGAGAAGCCACGTCCGACGTCGGGTTCGACGCTGGCTCCGGCGCCGTCGGAGTCGATTCCGAACCCGTTGGCTTCGGTTGCGAAGGAAAGGTCTCGGAGAAGGGCTCAGAGACTCCTGGAAGAAGATAGGTATCAGTATTCAGATACTGAGGAAGGAGAGTTACGGGATTCTGAGGATCCTTTTGAGGATTTGTGTAAGGCCAGTGGGCTTGAACTTTCACCTGAATGGGAGTTGGCTTCAGTTTCTAATGTGCCATCAAAGGATGTGGTGCCTTATCACACTGTTATTAAAAAAGCAGCGAGCCTTTTGAACATTACTCTTCCTACTGCTGACTATAAGCCTAACATCTTGACTGAGGTTCTTCATTCTCCCTCGTCAGTAGTTGAGCCTGTGTTACCTTTCAACGAGGCCTTGACTGAGCCCATCTATGAGGTTTGGAAGAAGCCTTTGTCTGCTCCTGCAGTTTCAAGAACAGTTGCAAGGAGGTACAGAGTGGCACCTGGGGACCCTGCGTTTTTATCTATTCATCCCTTGCCTGAGAGTTTGGTGGTGCAGGCTGCTTGCTCTAAGAAGTCTGCTGGAGCTTTCCTGCAGGTTCCTGGGGACAAGGAGTTCAGGAAGCAAGATCAGGGTGCCAGGAAGGTCTTCTCATCAGCCAGTATGGCTTTAAAGTCAACCAATGCAACGTGCCTGATGGGGAGGTATATCCATGCCTTGATGGATTCTGTCAAGCAGCTAGTTCCGAAAATTCCTGAAGATGACCGGAAGGATTTTCAGGAGGTGATTTCAGACACTCAAGCAGCTGCGAGACAGGTGATTCAGAGTGGCCTGGACACTGCTGATTCGGTGGCAAGGGTCATGGGTTCATCTGTGGCCACCAGGAGGGCCGCCTGGCTTAAGTCATCAGAGTTCTCTGCGGACGTCCAGTCTGCTTTGTTGGACTTGCCTTTTGATGGCTCAGGATTGTTTGGCAAGAAGGCTGATGCTGCCTTGGAACGTTTTAAGGACAGTAGGGCTACTGCAAAGTCCTTGGGTCTTCAGTCCAGAGGAACTACTGGTAAACGCTTCAGGGGGTTTGGAAGATCTTCCTTTCGCTCGTACAGACCTTCCCAGCAGCAGCCTCAGCAGCAACAAAATACGCTGTACAAGTCGTACAGGGGCAGACAAAGATATCCCGCCCTAGAGGTCGTCAATCCTCCTCCTCCTCCTCCTCCTCCTCCTCCTCTCCTTCCCAACCCCCAGCCAATGCAGCAAAGCAGCCCTAGATCCGCCATTCCGGATCATGTGGGCCCAGTGGGGGGTCGGCATACTCATTTCCTACAAGATTGGGAATTAATTACATCGGATCTTTGGGTTCTCAATCTTGTAGGGAATGGGTATGCACTTCCTTTCCGGGAATTCCCTCCCAATTACCCTCCTTGCCAGGGTTATTGTTCGGAGGACCACCTGCTTCGCCTGCAGGAAGAAGTCCTGGCTCTTTTCAAAAAAGGTGCGATAGAGGTGGTTCCAGAGCAGGAAAGGGGTCAGGGGTACTACTCCCGGTATTTCCTGATCCCCAAGAAAGATGGCAGGCTTCGGCCTATCCTGGATCTCAGGATTTTGAACCTTTACCTGAAACAGGAAAAGTTCAAGATGCTCACTCTTGCACAGGTTCTTCAAGCGCTGCTGGAAGAAGACTGGATGGTGTCAATCGACTTGCAGGATGCGTATTTTCATATTCCCATCCTGAAGTCGCACAGAAAGTATCTCCGTTTTACGGTGGGGTCACAACACTACCAGTTTGTGGTTCTTCCGTTTGGTCTTACTACTGCGCCTCGAGTCTTCACCAAGGTGATGGCGGTGGTGGCAGCTCATCTCAGGAGATCGGGGATACATGTGTTTCCTTATCTAGACGACTGGCTGATCAAAGCGGAGTCGCCGGAGAAGGTGCTCCATCATCTGCAGGAGACAACTCAGTTGTTGCACAGGTTGGGTTTTTCGATAAATGTACCCAAATCTCACCTGGTGCCCTCCCAGCGCAACCTGTTCATAGGTGCGGTACTGGACACTACTGTATGTCGCGCATTCCCTCCCCCTCAAAGGATTCGCGACATTCAGGAGATGATTCCTTTGTTTTTCCCTGGAGCGGTTGTTCCAGTCCTGAAGGTTCTTCGCCTGCTCGGTCTGATGGCTTCATGCATCCTGTTGGTCAACCATGCACGCTGGCACATGAGGGCGCTCCAGTGGTGCCTCCGCAGGCAGTGGTATCAGCACAACGGAGATCTCAGGGAGTCAGTGAAGATCTCCAGAGAAACTGCAGCGGATCTGTCTTGGTGGAGTGTGGAAGGCAATCTGTCTCAAGGAAAGCCTTTTCAGATTCCTCCTTCGGTTGCCACAGTAATATCGGACGCGTCCACCCTAGGGTGGGGTGCTCATCTAGGGGACCTGGAGGTCAAAGGTCTTTGGTCTCCAGAGGAAAGGTTGCTTCACATCAACCTTCTGGAATTGCGCGCAATACGTCTGGCGCTCAAGGCCTTCCTCCCTTCCCTTCGCGGTCAGTCGGTCCAAGTCCTGACGGACAACACGACCGCGATGTGGTACATCAACAAACAGGGAGGAGTAGGGTCGCAGTGTCTCTGCAGAGAGGCTCTGCGTCTCTGGTCCTGGGTTCAGGACCATCAGATTTGTCTGATGGCAAATCATCTGGCCGGGGTTCAGAACGTTCGTGCAGACAGTCTCAGTCGGCAGTTCTCTGCCGATCACGAGTTGAGGCTCCATCCAGAGGTAGTTCACGACATCTTTCGGATGTGGGGGACTCCTCGGGTGGATCTGTTCGCCACTCACGAGAATGCTCACTGCCTGTCATTCTGCAGTCTCCAGTTTCCGATGCAGGGAGCCTTGGGGGATGCGTTTCAGTTGAGTTGGGGCTCGCAACTCCTTTACGCGTTTCCTCCCATACCCTTGATTCCTCGGGTTCTGAGGAAAATTCGCCAAGACCGGGCCCAAGTCATATTGATTGCCCCGGATTGGCCAAGAAGGGTGTGGTACTCAGACCTTCTCCACCTCTCCTCTCACCCGCCGCTCCGTCTCCCTTTCAGGGCAGATCTCCTCTCTCAGATGGGGGGGCAGGTTCTACACCCCCACCTCCAGACCTTACACCTTCATGCCTGGAGATTGAACGGTAGGACAAGGGGAGCTTGGCCCTTAGGGGACAAGTGAGGAGGCTGGGCCTGAAATTAGGAAACAAACAAGTGTGCCTCTCACTATTCAATGAAAGCCAAAAATCAGGGCGTGTGAAGACGCTATTTGTCGTGTTCAACACGGTATTTTTATTTTTACCAATAACTTTTATAGTTTGTCAAATATTTGTCGCAACCAACATATGATTAGCAGAAAAGACCTGTATAACACAACAATTTTTACACAAAGTTTGAATCAATCATTGCAACACATTGTCAAACTTAAACGTAGACCTGAATGCGGTCAACAGATAGAAACATTGAACATATGTGACAAGGTACATAGTGCAACACATAACATTTATATCAGTGCAAAGTTTGGTTAAAGCAAAAGCATAGCAAATGAAGAAGAGGTTAGAAAAAATTAGAAAAAAGGAACACGAGTGAATTCGAAACTCTATATTATCATCAGCAATGGCTTAAGTTTGAATTGTCCTTTTCTAATTCGCCGACGCGTTTCGAATCCTGAAATTAACTGTCGGGATTCTCATCAGGGCATAGTATATCTATCTGTGAATTTAAACAAAGGGGGAAGAGGTTTCAGTGTCATGGTTTGACGTAAGGACAACTCTCCTTATGCTGTGACAATCAGCATTGACCTACCGCTTTTAAGAGGAAGCTGATTCCAGCCTGGGATTGCGAGTGCAGACTCTAGATTGGGTCCAAAATTGAGGCGCCTACAATTAAAATGGGCGTACATTTTAGCACGAGTTGTACATTTGATTGTTACACTTAAAAACAAATCTCCACTGAGCATACCGTTGTTGGGTTTGAAGTCGATCAAAACGGCTGCTTGATGCGGGATGAGGGCTCCGCAGCGTGTTCGCTGCCTGTGAGAGGGCAGTAGCGCTGTGTGCAAAAAAGGGTTTGTGTATTGGTACTGGATGAGTTACAAACTGGGACTTAAAACAATTCTAGACCGGCTAGCGGTGAGTGGTACCTTTAGCGTTTGCCGCTGCTTTGGTCCAAAATGGGATCCTATTTTCTGAAGGGCGCAGTCACCTTTTTAACGTTTAATTGGCGTGCTCCAACTCCGCTGGGGAAGAACGAAGTTGTTGTTAGTCAACAGCCAGAGTCAGTTCTAGCGAGCGCGCTGGAACGCGGCGCTTTGCCTGCAGGAGCATTGCTTACCTCGAAGTGGTTCAGTGGCGGCTCATAGCATACTGTTTGGTTTCCCAAGATGGATGCTGCTGCAGTTGCTATGGTAATGAATCATTGGGGTGCCGCTTTGCATTGTGGGATTTGTAGTTTGTGTGATTGTCAATTATTAATTAGGGAAAAATCCGTATTGCATTAAAAACGTACTGAGACGCGACCAAGTCGGTCATCCAGAACAACAAGACACCATTGAATTAGAGTCTAGCAACTTCAGATAAAGTATTAAGGCCCCTCTGCACGCTATTAAATTTCAATATCAGATAAGCTTCTGTTTTTAAGAGCGACCTATCGATATCCACATTACTTTGTGCCGGGCGTAGTGTATACAACACTGTCCATTTAAGGTGATTGACATCATGGCTTGCATTTATAAAGTGCTCCACCATGGGGGCGGTCATGATTTTGTTCTTGATCCTGGATCGATGTTGGCAAATGCGTGTGTTCACTTGTTGTGTGGTTTTACCGATATAAATCAGATCACAGGGGCACTGGACCAGGTAAACGACATTCTTGGTCTTACAATTTGAAAAGTCCGAATGCTTCCATCTGGTAGTTCCATGTTGGAGATTGAACGGGGCAACCTGATTTCTTTTTCTCTCCCTCACGATGTGGTGGATGTCATTTTGTCTGCCAGGCGTGACTCCACTAAGTCCATCTATTCTTATAGGTGGTCTAAGTTTGTTGTTTGGTGCAGGGAGAAGTCTATAGACCCCTTGAGGGCCCATTTATCTGATGTTCTCCAGTTTGCCCTTTCCCTAGCACAGCAGGGTCTGGCTGTTGCCACGGTGAAGGGTTATTTGTCAGCGCTGTCGGCGTTTATCTGTTTGCCTGACCAGCCTTCTCTGTTTAAATCTCCTATAGTTTTGAGGTTTTTGAAGGGCCTCACTAATAGGTTCCCTCCTATCCCTTTTATTGTGCCTCAGTGGGATTTGAATCTAGTTCTGACATTTTTAATGGGTGCTCCTTTTGAGCCTCTTCACAAATGTCCCATGAGGCTCCTGACTTTCAAAACTGTTTTCCTCGTTGCAATAACCTCGGCAAGGAGGGTTAGTGAGCTTCAAGCTCTTAGTTCCAAGCCCCCATTCCTGTCCATTCATGCTGATTGAATGGTTCTTAGGACCAGGGCTGCTTTTCTGCCAAAGGTGGTGACTTCTTTCCACCATGGTCAATCCGTTACCCTTCCTACCTTTTATCCTCCCCCACACCCTTCCAAGGAGGAGGAGAGATTACACCGTCTTGACCCCAAGAGGGCGGTGTCTTTTTATTTGGACAGAACTAGAGACTGTCGCATGGATGACCAGCTCTTTATTGGCTTTGCTGGCTGCAAGAAGGGAAGAGCGGTCCATAAGAGGACTTTGTCGAGATGGATCGTCCTCTGCATTAAGATCTGCTACTCTTTGGCCGGTAAGGAACCTCCAGAGGGCATAAGGGCTCATTCAACTAGAGCTAAGTCTTCGACCTCTGCATTGGCTAGAGGCGTGCCTGTGGAGGATATTTGTAGGGCCGCAACTTGGTCTTCCCTCCACACTTTCGCGAAGCACTATTGCTTGGATACCGAAGTGAGGAGGGACGGTCATTTTGCGCGCTCTGTCCTTCAGGATTTCCTGGTCTAGAAGAGTGGACACCCTCCTCCGGGAGTGGGGACTGCTGTGGGACTCTATTCACAAGGTGAGGAATCCACACGGCAGATGTATCTATCAGAAGAACAAGTTACTTACCTTCGGTAACGCTTTTTCTGGTAGATACAATATCTGCCTGTGGATTCCTCACTGACCCACCCGCCTCCCCGTTGTCCACTCTTCTTTGCCAGAGTATCTCTAATGGATTGTTTTATTGTAATATGTTTATTTGCATTTGCTTCACACTGTGTGTGTTACTTTTATTTCTATACTGTGTATATTGTGTACATTACTACTGTCATCGGTCCGTCCGTGTGCCTCGAAGGCTCGGAAAAAAGGGCGGAACTGATGTCATCACGCCGGCGTGGGCCTATTGTAGGCGTCGGTGACGTCAGCGGAGTCGCGCGCGGAGCCGTGTCTCTGTGACGTCCGCGTCCACGTCGGCGCGAAGCTACAAAAAGAATTTCCGAATGTTGCTGACGCAAGGGGGATTTTCACAAGGTGAGGAATCCACAGGCAGATATTGTATCTACCAGAAAAAGCGTTACCGAAGGTAAGTAACTTGTTCTTCTTGTCACCAAAACCTAAAAAAAACGATGGGTTGTCCTACAATCTGCTGACCTTGGAATCTGTCCCTTCCACCTCTCCTCTTACCACTTTCGCCCTGGGGGACAACTGGACAACCTAGCGGACGGCGCTTCCCAGTAACACCAGAACCGGTGCTTGTCGATAGAACTTTGACGATGCTCCCTGGGCGGATACCATAACTGTTTGTACTTACTCGGAGCCCGTGCAATCTTGGCCGATGCCCTGTGGAGCAAGCCTATGCAGCTATAGAGGAGTTTTTGGCTCTGGTTCACCCCCTCGGCCGACACCTACCCAGCCGGACATCTGACATTGTTTTCCTCGTCGCCCCATTGTGTTTCCTTCCCTCCCCCGCATCTCGTGTTTTTATTTTCTCCTATGTCCTAACTTGAAATCTTGTAACTATGTAACCTGTAATGCTCTGATCCTCATGTAAAGCGCTCTGATACCTCCGGGTCTAGCCAGCGCTATATAAAACTTTGCAAATAAATAAAAATAAAATAAATACATATTTTGTAATTATCAGTGAATAAAAGTTGCTATAAATAGTACAAAATTGTAACACAAAAAATACATTGAGAAATGCATTGAAATCTGTATTTTTGAGACTCATTATTACGAACCAGCTTAGACAAATAATCGTATGGAAAATAAGTACAACTGGTTATAATGAAAATGTGTGTGCAACTTTATATCCTAAAGCCATACCCCCTCATCTTGGGGCAGGTCATTTGATGCAGTTGCTTCTGGCTTGAGCTGGACCTCTTGCAGAACTGTACCTTCATGCAGAGGCACAGTCCGCTTCGCCTCACCTTATCTAGATTCTTGTCAATCTTGCTGCTGCCTAGATTACGCTTTACAGGCTTTAACTTTTAAATTGTTTATGCATTTTTAATGACCTTATCCTGCATTTTTGCGCGGGTGCTGTTTTAACCATTATTTAACTTTCTTACCTGCTACTCTTCCTGCCTCCAGCTCCGGTCCGCCACGGTGTTCGTGCTGATTGTGCGGCGAGGTGAAGGCACGCTCTTCCATTTTCATACGGGCAGGTAGTGCTTCAGTTGTTTTTTCTTTAGCCTACGTAACCCATGCTCGGGCAAACGCGCAGCGGACAGTGGCTGAGTCTGCTCTCGCCTCGCCTTATCTACATTCTTGCCAATCTTGCTACTGCCAAGATTATGCTCTACAGGCTTAAGCATGTTTAATGATCTTATCCTGCCTATCTGCGTGCGTGCTGTTTTAACCATTATTTAATTTTCTTACCGGTTACTCTTCCTGCCTCCAGCTCTGGTCTGCCGCGGCGTGAGTGCCGATTGTGCGGAGAGCTGAAGGCACGCTCCTCCAATTCTGGGCTGTCATTTCCGGACGGGCATACAACCTGGGCCAGGGGCCAGAAACCCTGATCTTTCCTTCACAGGCCCCTTAGCTTACTCTTCACTGGCCCTCGACAACTTAAGGCTCATTGCTAAAGCACAGTGTCAGATATCTTCCCCCGAGGACTACCCAGTGCTGTGTGTTTGTGGTCACCTTCAATGGCAGCTTGATCATCCGCAGGTGCCTCCAGCCTGCCTTGATCAGGTAGCGGCTCCCCAGCTCCTAGCGAAAAACATAATTCACTCCCCCCCTCCCCCCCCCCTTCAAACACCTTAAGTGTTTTAACATTAATTGTCACTCCCTTCCAAAAAATCAGTTACACTTATTTAACTTTATTTGTGATAGGGACCCTGACATTATTTTATAACTGAAACATGGCTTCATGGGGGCTCCTCACCAGACATAATTTCTGCCCTACCTGCCAACTTTACCCTTATGGGGATTAACAGACCTCACAGAGTAGGCGGCGGCCTTGCCATTATCCATAAAAAGGACTACAGATGCAGTATTAAAGATCTTCAAATCTCTAACTGTGAGGATCTTCATTTTTAGGTCTCGTCTATAGTTGCAGCGCATGCGCTGTGTAAAAAGGTGGGAAGCAACCAATAAACAAAGATCCTTAAGTATTGCCCGGCGGTGTCGCCTCTTTAACCCACAAAATATTAATCAATGAAGAGGCAGGCGCTGGAGACTGGAAGGCAGGAAACAAGGGTTTATTCTCTCCGGAGGAGAACACATCAGTTCTGACAGCAAGTATCGTCACGAGGTGCTCTAGCCGCATCTCTGAGGCTTGGCCTCTTATACACAAGTTTATGATCTTTATTGCATGTAACACATTCTTGCAATGCTTTGAAGTATGAAAGGACATCCTCGGAATCTCCCCTTCAGGCCCGTTCCCACAGACATTTACAGTTGAAGTCCCCACCCCGGTCACAACAGGTGATGATTATCGCGCAGCTGGACATTCCGCCGATTCACGGAATGTGTGGGGTTGATCGGATCTCATAGGGTGGGGGCTTTGATCAATTCGAGGGTCCTTTAATGGGGGAAGCTTCCTACCGTACGGAGGGGGGGGGGGGCAATAAACAGTATCCGCAGGGCCAGGTGGCGGCCTGGGAACGAGGAAGACAAACGGGCACACAGGAAAAGGGGGTTTGTATCAAAGGACCTGGGACCATGAAAGGAATGAAGGGAGGTGTCGCGCTGGGAACAGGATGGGATTCCGAGGCAGAGCTGCGCTGAAGAGGGGTTTATGACCCAAGGCATGTGAGAGCGGGGGGTTGTCAGTGTGCGGGGGATGCCTGCGAGGTTAGGAGAGAGAGAGAGAGAGACGCGCTGGCTATCAGCGAGGGGCAGGGAGGCCATGGTGCTCAAAATGGCTGCCGCTTACGTGCACGAATGGGCTCAAAAAGAGCAAGATGGCGCCGATAATGTTGACGTTTGCAGCCTAACTTTTAACAGTCCTCCCTTTTCAACATATCTAGCCAACTTGCCTACTCAATGTCAATCTTCATCAAATTCCTAACCTCGGCATCATATAATGCTCCCATGCGTTCGTTTCCAAAGTCCACAGTCTTAGGGCAAATACAATTTGTACATAATGAACACAGAGGTGGCAGACATTGAATTCCTAAGCATAGACCGCATATTACAACTTCAGGAATCAGGATAATTGTGAACAGTCTCCAGCCCCAGTCCTTAAAGGTGTTCCAGAACCAACCACCAAGCGACCATTCTTCCTGTTCCTGGTGGACTTCTGAAGAGAGTCTGTGAAGATGTTCGATGGCTTTGTACACTGAGGATGAGTTGTCCGGTATGTATGTACAGCAGCTGGACCCAATAATGCGGCATGCTCCACCACTTTCCGCAAGAACCACATCTAGGACAAGGCGGTTCTGGAGGGCCACCAAGCGGACCGCTTGAAGCTCGGCGGTGTTGTTAGCAAGGATACCAGCTGTGATGTTCATTGTTGTCTCAACTGCCTGAGTCAGATGTCGGATGGCACGGCTGTTTGCCATCGGGCCCCAGAGGGGAACAAGTCCCTTCATAGCATCGAGGAACTGCGCTCCTGTTGAGTCGGCTTGTTCAATGTCCTTGGCTCGTTTTTGTCTATGGTGATTCGCTGGAGCCACATAAGTCGGAGGAAGGATGAAGGAGATGAAACAAGTGCCCCCCCAGCCTTTGGGGAGCCAGGTGTAAGTCTTTGTGCCGCAGACGAAATACATGTTTGGGGACGACACAAAGGAAGGTGGATCAGTGGAGTCCAAAGTTCTGGTAAAACGGCAAGCACTGCGGCCTACCAGCTGTGTCCCAAGCCCTTCTATGCACATGTGGCCTGTGACGTTGATGACTGACAGGGCCACAGTCAGAGTGGCAGCCGTTCGTTTCCGCAGGTAGGAGAAGGTGGGTCTGGTTGGATTGTTGAACACCTGCATTTCAATTCGTTCTTTAGCAGGGATGTCCATGTGGATTGAGTCGTTGGAGGTCTGCGGGCAGAAGTGTGTCTTTGTTTTGTTTCGCCAGACCCCGTGGAAGAAATGCGTTACGGTTTTGCTGGAGGTGGCATTGTCCTTATAGCTTTCTTGCAGGAGGATCAGCCAAGCAAGGCAGGAGCCATGAACTGAGAAGGGTGAAGGGATGAATGGTATAGAGTGTCCAGTGGCGTGGGGTAGCAACCCACAGATCCAACAGTTGGTGGCATTGGTGGCGAGATTGTGCTGGTGAAGTAGCTGTACGAAAGAGTTATTCCAAAACTCCTTTCGCCTCTCTCTGAGTTGAGGAGAGAGCGAAATCAGATAATTTTCCTTCATGGTGGTAGGCTGAGCAGTGGTCAGGAATGTTTCGTGAGCAGGTGCATTTTCTTCCATAATCCAGAGTGTGGTCATGAGGAGAAAGCAGAAAAGGATTGTGATGAAGAGTGCAATTGTCTTTGAGCTGTGGAGTCTGTCTGTTCTTGGGTTTCTGTAGTGGGTATTTCCTGTTGCTTCCATCATCTTCTTATTTGGCGCTTCCATCATCTTCTTATCTGGCGCTTCCATCATCTTCAAGGTGCTCGGTAGCGGGCAGAACCACAGACTTCGTTTAGCTTCTCTCCGGGTGACCCTTGGTGGTGTTTAGGTCACCGTTCTGAGATTTAACTTAGTCCGTGGTCTACTTAGCCGAAGCTCCCTCCTTTCGACGCAGGAAATACCCTTCTCTGGATGGCACAGTGGGATCAGAGAATTTTGGAAGTTGGTTTCGGTGCAGACCAGACACTCATGGGTCGACCGAAAACAACCTCATAAGGTGTCAAGTGATGTTTGGTGGGGGTGGAACGCATCAATAGCAATGCCAGTGGGAGGGCGTCTGGCCATTTCAGACCTGTGGTAGCCACTATCTTGGCCAGTTTAAGCTTTAGTGTGGCATTGTGTCGCTCAACAAGTCCAGCAGACTGGGGGTGGAAGACTGCGTGGAACTTCTGCTTGATGCCCAGCCCCTTTAAGATGAGCTGGATGACTTCGGCTATGAAGTGGGGGCCATTGTCGCTCCATAAAATACGACAAAGGCCGTAACGGGGGAAAAACTCCTTTAACAGTACTTTTGCAGTGGCCATAGCAGTGTTGTCACGGGTTGGGTATGCTTCCACCCATTTGCTAAATGCGCATACCACAACAAGTACATATTTCAGGCCTTGGCATCTGTCTAGCTGGATGTAGTCCATCTGCAGGACTTCGAACGGGTGATTTGGGACCCCAAACCCTCCCCGGGGTACTACAGTTCCTTTCCCGGGGTTGTGTTGCAGGCATATCAAGCATTGTTGGACCAGACGTTTGGCGGAGTCTGTGATTTTATCATTGTGCCAAACTCTGGAGACAAGTTCAATCATGGGGGCTGATCCTATGTGGGCAGGGGAGTGTGCCATAGTCAGTATGGGAATCAGGTACGAGTCAGGTAGCAACCATTTGTTTGTGTCTTTTGTCCGCCAGCAGCTTTCGTCATCTTTTAATCCCACCCGTGTCCATTCAGTCAGTTCGTGTTGTGTGCTAGCCATTTGAATGTCTCTAATAGTGTCCCTAGCGTCAGTCCATTTTTCTGCTTGTGACCTGGTCACGTACATATGTGTTGTCGTCCTATTTTCAGCTGTCGTTCGGGCAGTGATGTCGGCTAGTGCATTTCCCTGTCCAATAATGTCTGTCACCTTTTTGTGTGCCTGGCATTTGACGACTGCAAGCTTTTTGGGGAGAAGGACAGCTTCGATCAAGGCGGAGACTAGATCCCCGTGCAAAATGGGGGTGCCGTGTGAGGTCAAGAATCCCCTTTCCCTCCAAAGGAGCCCAAAATGGTGAACCACCCCGAAGGCGTACTGGCTGTCGGTGTAAATGTTCGCTGTGGTTCCTGCTGCTAGAATGCAGGCTCGTGTCAGGGCAATCAGTTCCGCTGCCTGGGCAGATCGCTGCGTGATGCGGGCTGTCTCGACTACAGTTCGAGCCGTGGTGACTGCATAGGCAGCTGAAGTGGTGCCATCGGGGAGTTTGATGCAAGAACCGTCCACCCACAGCTCTCCGTCAGGGTCAGGAAAAGCCGTGTCTCTGAGGTCAACCCTACTTCTAGTCTGTTCGTCCGTAAGAGTCACGCAGTCATGTACAGGGTGCACATTGGGATCGTTCTCTGGTAAGGGTAACAGAGTTGCCGGGTTCAGTGTGGTGCATCTTTTCAGGGTGATATGGGGTGCAAGCAAAGTCAGTTCGTATCCAGTCAGTCGTGCACTCGTCAGGTGTTGCGTCTTGGTTTGGTTCAGGAGGGTGTCAACTGCATGGGGTACCAGTACCGTGAGGGAATTAGAGAGCACGATCCCCTCACTCTGTCGGATAGAGATTGCAGCAGCAGCTACAGCTCGAAGGCAGGCAGGCAAGGCTCTAGCTACAGGGTCAAGAGTGGCAGAGAAGTAAGCGCACGGTCGTTGCTTTGGCCCAATGGACTGGGTAAGGACAGATAAAGCGCACCCCTCCCTTTCATGAGTGTAAAGGGAGAAGGGCTTTGTGTAATCGGGGGTACCTAGGACAGAGGCCGAACAAAGGGCATCTCGTAGTTCCGTGAAGGAGGTTTGACACTCAGGGTTCCAAGGGAGTGGGAAGGGGACGTCTTTAGCTAGCAGAGAAAGCAGCGGTTTCACAGTGAGGCTAAAGTTTGGTAACCACTGTCGGCAGAAGGAGGTGAGGCCTAGTAGGGAGCGAACCTGTTTCTGAGTCTTAGGGACAGGAGTTTTCGAGAATGGTTTGGATCCGGTCGGGAGTGAGTTTCCTTCCGTCTTTGGACAAAAGGTGGCCTAAGTAAGTGACCTGGGGTTGGCAGAATTGCAACTTCTTCTTGGAGACCTTGTGGCCATTTTCCGCAAGGAAGTGCAGGAGTTGAATGGTGGCTGTAACTGCTAATGGAGTGGTGTCGGCTGCCAAAAGGATGTCATCGACATATTGCACTAACACCACTCCATCGGGTAACTGGACTTGATCCAGTTGTCTCTTGAGGGCCTGGCTGTAGATGCTTTGGCTTTCTGTGTAGCCCTGGGGTGCTCGGCAGAACCTATATGAGCGGGCTTTTAGGGTGAAGCCGAAGAGATATCGGCTGTCTGGGTGGATGGGGATGGAAAAGGATGCGTTTTTGAGGTCAATGACAGTGAAGGTGGTGGCAGTAGAAGGAATCAAAGTCAGGATGGTGGTGATGTCTGAGACCACGGGGTACTGGGGTACCACCACTTTGTTGATCTCTTGAAGGTCAATGATAAAGCGGTATGCTTTCTCATCTCCCTCTCCCTGTTTCTTGATGATGGGCAAGATAGGGCTGTTGCAAACGTTGCTAACCACTTCCTCTACCACTCCTGCGTCTATCAGTGACTGAATAATCTTTACCAATGCCTTCTCGCCCTCGGGCGATATCCGATATTGTGGAAGTGTTTCAATAAGTCAAGTCCCATAATGGCGTCAGGGCTATTGAAGGAAAGCAAAAATGTGGTGTCAGTGGTGGTGTTTTCTAAGTCGAAGAGGATCGGGGCGGACAAAGGGTTAGTGGAGGGCGTTCCATCGAAACCTGTCGATGTTATAAGTGAGCCAGACAAGGGTGCCCTTGGAATCAGTCGTTTAGATAACGCACTACGTGTTGCGCCAGTGTCTACCAGAAATGGAGACTTTGTACCCAAGACCTTAGCAGTGACGTAAGGGCCTTGCTGGTCAACATAGAGCTCGACTGGATCCCTCCCTTGCCCTTGGCAGTCCTATGCAAAGTCGTGGGCGTCATCGTAGTCAGATTGCTGGCATTGGTTCTGTCTGGGTCGATCAAATGTATTTGGTCTGCCTGATCTGTCGTTAGTCGTGTCATTTGGGGGCCCTCGCTGCTGTCCCTTATTTCTCGGTCCACTTGCTATGTCCTTGGGGTCTTTGTTTCTGATTATTTCCAAAAGAACCGGGCACTGGGATTTCCAATGGCCAGTTCCTTTACAGAAAGCACACTGGTCCTCTCTAATGTCTGTACGTCCAATGTGGGGAGTCAAAGTGCGGTCCTTGGGAGGTGCAGTCTTAGGGACGTTCGTCTGATAGTTTCCCCGGTATTGGTCTCGTCCTATAGTCACCCCTTGCAGTTGTGCAATCATCACCCTCTCTTTCAAGTCCTTCTTCTTTTTCTCTGTTGCTCTATCGTTTTCATTTTTCTGATGTTCATAATATTGGGCCATCTGGAGGATAGCCGTAGGTTTGGAGGCTTCCCAACTACTCTCGCTGGCCTGCAGTTTCTGGGAGACCTCTGGTGACAGACCCTTAACATAATTCTGGACAAACAGATGGTGTCCGGTTGCAGTGGTCATGTCCTGGCTGCTGTAATCGGAGAACACCGTTTCAAACCGGGAGAAGTAGTCCGATACTTCCTCCTGGGGTTTCTGGCGACAGGCCGTTACTATCGACCAGTCCACTTTCTTTTCTGGAATCATGGTTTTTAATTTCTGTACGATTTTATCTGGGAGGTCTAAAATGGATTTCAAAGGCTTTTGTCCAGGTTCTCGTTGTTTATCAATGCCATCGAGTTGTGACCAGGTATGTCCAAACAGCTCAAGATGGTCGACTTTCCGGATTTGCTTCCACACATCAGCTGGTAGACATAACCCGAAAAACAAGTCGATGTCAGCCAGGGTCATAATCGTTGAACCTAGGGCTGTACCCAATTCAGTATAGAAGGCAGTGGGGTTTTTACGTAGGTCAGGCAGAGATTTCCGGAATGTCAGAATCTCTTGCCGGTCCCATGGCTGGTAGACCCAGTTGTACACTACCCTTCCTTTTGCATCTTTGTGGTTTGCATCATCGTTAGTCCCTTCACCTCGTGGAGCAACCCAGTAAGGGGCAGCCTCTCGTATCGGCATCATGGCGTTAGATTGCTCAGTTTGTGGTTCGGTCGCTACGGATGTCGTGGGTTTAGTTCCCGATTCTTGTTCAGTGAGGTGGCGGAAAACCTCAAGCGTACGCATAAGGAGGTCCGTCACATCACACTCGCCCTCATCCCCGATATCGACCTTCCGGTACAGAGTCGTTAGGCTCTCGGGACCTTTGTCTTGATATCGGTCCTCGTATGCGTTCAAGACATGGTAACACAGTCGTACGGTAAAATGTCGTCTGTGACTCCCTATATACGAGTTAAACATATCCGTGATGTACTCTTCATCTTCCTTCCTTTCTACCAGTGTCCTTGCTATCTTGTCAATCCCTGCTCGCTCATCTTTGCTTAGTCTGCTTGTTCTTGCAGAACCAACCCTTCGGGTCTCAGGGTCGCCTAACGTTGTCGTTTGCGTAGTATCTAATACAAGGAGTTCGGCCGGCACAGAGGCCATGGGGGCCGAAGCTGTGGCGCTACTCTCGTTTGTACCTGGGGGTGGTGGGTGCTGTGCTAAGGGTTGGGAAGGGGCATATGGAGGGGGCATGTAGATGATCGGAGGACCTAACAGCAGATCATCGTTGGCTCGTTGTTTCGAGGGTAATTCAGGGTAGAGCGTGGAGGACGTTCTAACCGGACACTGGCTTGATGTTTCCATTTCTAGTTTCTGTTTGGCTTCCTTTATTTCTTCTTCTAGTTTCTGAGCAGCTAGGTGGGCTGCTTTTCGCAGCTCTTATCCCAACCTACTCTCAGTTCTCTTTTTACGTTGTTCAGTTTCTTTGCGCCACATGCCGAAACTATCAAACATAGTGGGCGTTGTCTTGTTTTTACCAAGGGCTGTTTCTAGCGCGTTTATTTTATCATCATCGAAGGATCCTATCAGTGGCCACTGACTTTCTCGATCCTTTTTCGTATATTTATGCCACAGCTTGCTATAGGCTATAGCGATCAATCCATGCTTCATGAACATGTCCTTATTAGGGGTGCCTTCCAGTGGAGCCGGATGGTTCATCTCTAATAAGCGGTCCGGGCTAAACAGGCTACCAATCAGTGGGGAGAAGACAGGCATGACGGATCACAATGGGGACAAAAGTCAGCACTACCTATCTTATCACTGCGTGCAAAGACTAGACAGAATATTTCTATTCTACGTTGTTTGCAGGCAGTGAATACCTCATGAACCAATATCGAACAGTCAATGTTCGGTCAATCAAACAATCAGTGGGGAGAATAAGTAGGCCCGCAAAGGTCTGCGTTACCTACCCTTTCACTATCTGCAAAGAGGGAACCTGTTCTTTCCTGTTTGCAGACAGCGAATCTCCAAACAAATCAACAAAGAGTAATACTAGTATTTTCCAAACAATCAAACAATCATTTCGCAATTCGTCGTGTTTACACGACCTTACCCGGACCGCACGGACAGTTTCTTGTCTTCCGAATCCAGCGCCCGATCGTCCTCTTTTCTTCGTATTCCTCGCGGCACTCCTGATGGTTCCCAGTCAGGACCGTAGATCACTCGAGAGAGGTCTGTTCGGAACCAGTGAAGTTCGGATGATCGGCTGTCAGACGAGGGTCTATCGGACAGGTGCACTCCCGATCGTTGCAGTCGTTCACTCTGTCGTCAGGACCTCTCCCACTGGATCCACGAGTCGCTGATGGGCCCCACGTTTGGGGCGCCAATTGTAAAAAGGTGGGAAGCAACCAATAAACAAAGATCCTTAAGTATTGCCCGGCGGTGTCGCCTCTTTAACCCACAAAATATTAATCAATGAAGAGGCAGGCGCTGGAGACTGGAAGGCAGGAAACAAGGGTTTATTCTCTCCGGAGGAGAACACATCAGTTCTGACAGCAAGTATCGTCACGAGGTGCTCTAGCCGCATCTCTGAGGCTTGGCCTCTTATACACAAGTTTATGATCTTTATTGCATGTAACACATTCTTGCAATGCTTTGAAGTATGAAAGGACATCCTCGGAATCTCCCCTTCAGGCCCATTCCCACACACATTTACAGTTGAAGTCCCCACCCCGGTCACAACAGGTGATGATTATCGCGCAGCTGGACATTCCGCCGATTCACGGAATGTGTGGGGTTGATCGGATCTCATAGGGTGGGGCCTTTGATCAATTCGAGGGTCCTTTAATGGGAGAAGCTTCCTACTGTACGGGGGGGGGCAATAAACAGTATCCGCAGGGCCAGGTGGTGGCCTGGGAACGAGGAAGACAAACGGGCACACAGGAAAAGGGGGTTTGTATCAATAGACCTGGGACCATGAAAGGAATGAAGGGAGGTGTCGCGCTGGGAACAGGATGGGATTCCGAGGCAGAGCTGCGCTGAAGAGGGGATTATGACCCAAGGCATGTGAGAGCGGGGGGTTGTCAGCGTGCGGGGGATGCCTGCGAGGTTAGGAGAGAGAGAGAGAGAGACGCGCTGGCTATCAGCGAGGGGCAGGGAGGCCATGGTGCTCAAAATGGCTGCCGCTTACGTGCACGAATGGGCTCAAAAAGAGCAAGATGGCGCCGATAATGTTGACGTTTGCAGCCTAACTTTTAACAGCTGCTCGCTGGCAAGAGATATTGTGGATGAGGACTTTCAGAAGGGGGCTTGAAGCCCCACCCCTCATTTCCATTGGCTGGCGTCACCGTTTATGCTAAACGGTGGCCTGCCATTGAAAATGTGGTATTTTTGTTGCCGCCTTTTTGTCCTGCCCATCCAGACTGGTTCACTTACTTTGGCTGCTGTCGCAAAGCAATTTCTTATCTTCAGTAGGTGGCCATCTGTTTTCACTCAACCGCGTGTTTATTTTTGCATCACGATTTCACTTAAAGTGAAAGCGTTATGCAAATCTAAACACAGGGCTGAGTGAAAACAGATGGCCACCTACCTTTTATTTTAACTTTATTTCCGACCGCGGCATCCGCTTTAGGGACACTGCGCCCCGTTTATTTATTAAGTTTTGCATTCGCCTCGCTCCCTTACACCCGGCCAGCTCCTTCATCCACCCCTCCATGTCCCCTTTACACACATTAGCTGTGGTATCTCGGGTGCTGCCGCTGGCTGGGATCAGCAGATGGGGGAGCTCAGACCCGGCACGCAACAGGTGGAGGGCCGGAGAGAGGCCTCGTACTTCAGCCCCACTCTCCTTCAGGGAGCTTTCAAAAAACAGAGCCTGGATATGCTGCATTTATGGCAGTCCCTCTCCAGGAGACTCAGAACAGCGCCCGCAGACTCGAAGCGCTAGTGTCCCGTGGAGAGCAATGCAGCTCTCCTGTAACCGGGTTCAAGTGTGCTCGGACCCGACAAGCAAAAGGCGGGGGGCCGAAGAGAGGCCTCATACTGCAGCCTGCTCTCCTTCAGGGAGCTTTCAATAAACAGAGCCTGGATGTGCCGCATTCATGGCAGTCCCTCTCCAGGAGACTCAGAACAGTGCCTGTATCGGCGTTAGTACAAGAGTTTCCCTGGCTCAGCGCAGCCCCCGCCTTTTCACAGAAGCCAGGTGTCTTTCCCCTGCTCTTGGGGGAGCGGGCTCCCCTAGTGTTGCCTTTCACACCCTCTCCTCCAGCTCCGCCTAAATGCTGCTTCCCCCTGCTTGTCTAGTTTGTAACCATAAAAATGCAAACTATCACAAACATGTAACTCCATGGGGAGTCCTTACTCAGAGCCCGCACGTCACCCACCGGTTCGTGTTTCACCTCAAGGTGGGTCCCTTTTGCAGTGTGGGGGTTAACACACTCAATTTACTTATTTATTGAAGGACGTTTGTAAAGCACTTACATGCCACCAAGTGGTAACTTCTGAACGCTGTGAGGATTGGAAGCAAAGAAAATAAAGGACGGAAAAGGCCATGGTGTGGGGGGAGTTTCGATGATATGAGTAGATGGAAGGGAAGTTTAAACAGTTCGTTATGCTGAGTGGAAACAAGGAAAGATTGAAACCCTTTGTAAAGATCTCCTTCCAGATAGTGGGTGCAATGCCCTGCAAGCGGGACAATTTACAGGTCCCTCCTGGACAGGCGGCGGTCTGTTGACTTAGTACGTCCCTCGATACAAGTTGCCCTGTTTCACCCGCTGTGGTAGCTCTGGGTGAAATAACGCACTACGCACTTACAATTGTTTCAGTGCCTGGAATTTTCGGGTGTGAAATCTTCAGGCCCAATAATCCATCCCAGAGACACGGCGACTGCTCAGAGTGGCTCGGGGGCTGATGCCTTGAACCCTTCTACCCACTATGTGCTGCATGCCGGCGGAGGACCAGTGAATGCCCCCACCACAGGCACAAGAGGGATCATCATCCCTTTGCCCCCATTGGACAACCCCACACAGTCACCGGCATACGGTAGACAATGTCAGCATTTTGATTTCCACCAACATGGTGAAAATCTGCTTGGAAAATCAGACAATAATTCTAGGTACAAACAGTTATTCCTCATTTCAGGAATACCCCCACCTCTCCATACTCCCATGCCCCCGTCCTGAACCGCGTCTGCACATTGAGCCCTGGTAACTCAGTGAAGGTGGAGGATGCTCCGGGCCCACAGTCTGGGTTGGGATTGTGCAGTGCTTGTTGGTTTCCAAAAAACCTTGCAGCTGACCTTCAGAGCTTTGCTGATGAGTGGTGGTTAGAGATTGCCGTAACACTGGAGACCATGGTACGGCCAGCTGATGGATGAAAGGAAGTCGCAGAGCGTGTCCGAGGCCTGCCCTGGGGAGCAACGCTCCGTAATTAAAGGCTCCGCGGGCGAGAGGGGGTACCAACCAATGTACCATTCCAGGTTTGTGTGTGTAGGAGGGGGCCATGCAAGTGTGTGTGTACGTGTCTGTGTTTTTATGAACTGTGAATGTGTGCGTGTCTGCGTAAGCGTACATATGTGTATGTCTGCATGCGTGCGTGTGCCAATGTGTATATAAACCTGTGTGGATGCGCATGTATGTAAGTATTTGTCCGTCAACGCCACAACACCCGCCTCTGCTACAATGCCAGCACCCTCCATGCACTCAACACCGGACGATCACGCACCTGCTTCCTGGCCGCCTCTAAAAGCACACAAGGACCCTTCTCCTGCCGGAGCTGCAGCTTCACCAGCATCCAACACGCTAAACCACTTACAGAGAAAGGCCGCAACCACCTCAGTTGCATTCTACTCAACACCTGCTCCAACCGCAAGCACGCCATTGAACTCTGGGACCCACTAGACTTCACCTCTCAAGACGTCGCCTTACTGGCAGAGACCTGGATGAACCCCTCCTCGGCACCCCACACCGCCATAGCCATCCCAGAGGGCTACAAAATCACAAACAGGGACCTCACCAATGGAACAGGAGGAGGAATCGCCATCGTCCTCAGGAACACCCTCAGAGTCTCAACCAGCACCGACGACTGCCTCACCACCGCCGAACACATGCACTTACATATCTACACAGATCCCAACACCACCCTCAGAGTAACCCTCGGCTACAGACCACCCGGACCACGGCCACAGTTCAGCGACTCCATCTCCGACTTCGTCAGCACGCACGCCCTGGCATCCACGCACTACATCCTCTTCGGGGACCTGAACTTCCACCTCGAAAACAACAACGACACCAACTCCACCACCCTGCTCGACAACCTCACTAATCTCGGACTCAGGCAGCTCGTCACAACACCCACCCACTCTGCCGGCCACATGCTTGACCACATCTTCTCCGCAAGCTCCCGCGTCTCCTTCAGCCACACCACCGAACTCCACTGGACTGACCATCGCTGCATCCACTTCACCTTCCGGAAACCCACCACACACCACCGCACTCAACAGATCCCTCGCCGCTGCTGGAGCAAAGTCACCGAAGACCACCTAAACACCACCTTCACCTGGAGCCCACCCAACGACCCCACGACCCAGACACCCGCAACCTCAGACAGTGGATCAACGACTACGCCAACACTCTCGCCCCAATCAAGGAACCCTCCAACAGACACACCAACAAGAAAGCCAGTTCACGGCGGACCTCCAGGCCTCCAAGCAAACCTGCCGAAAACTAGAGAAGAAATGGCTCCGCGAACAGACACCGGACAGCTACGCAGTCCACAAGAACGCCATCCGCAGACACCATCACCTCATCAGATCCGCCAAAAGGGCTTCCTTCAAAGACCGCTATGAGGAGGAGCCCGCTTTCACCCCTGTGTCAGACCCTCACTTGGGCTCTCGGGACTTGTTGCCATCCACCAAACAAGTAGCACCAGACAGGCAAGGGTTAATTAACCCGGCCTATTCTTCCCCGCAGGAACGCCCAGAGAAGGAAACGGCCAATGGAAGGAAGGCTGGGGAGATAGAAGGGCGGACCTGGCGGATGAGGGGGAGTTCAAGGAAGACGCCAGGAGCAAGGAAGACGACGAGCGGAGACCGGACAAAAGGAACCTGGAAGCTCTACAGCAGAAGACGGCTTGACCTGACGAGGACCGTACCGAGACCGCCGCAATTCCCAGCGGAAGTCTAGGACGACTTATCCGCCAAGGCCTGGTCAGAGGTCTGGTGGCGCCCCCCGGTGGAACCTGTATGCCACCGTAACTCCGGAGAGTTACGGCTTCCGCGGTACGTGACTCGGGCGAGGAGGTTGGGGGCAGGAGATGGTTGTTGTGGGCACGGGGCACAGGGATTTAAATCGTTCTTTCGTTTGCTTAGGGGACGGAAGCTGGCGCACTACTACTTAGTCTGAACTCTGTCAGCATTGATGTGACGCTACCCTACGTTGCCTCTCAGACCCAGGGATTGGGTCAAAAAGCTTATCCGTGTAGTTGAACTTGTGACCTGAAGTAAGGGACGAGTATAACCTTCCATGCTCGTTTTCCAATTAATTTGTGCACGCCCATTCCGCATCCTCTTGCATCCTGCATTAACCTTAGTCAGTTCAGTTCAAAAAGTCTTTATTCGATTAGTTCATCATAAAAGACATAAAATACAGTTTATACATATAAAAACAGTTAAAACAAGTATTAAATCATTGACAAGCTAATCAGCTTCTTGTACATATTTACAAAAATTTACAGAGACGCTCGAGTGCAACCATAATTCAGCAGAATACAGGCCTAGATGTAAAACAATCACATCTTTTAAGTCCCTGTTAGATTACTTTTAATGAGCCTGCTTCTACGCAACCAGGCCCACCCCAAAAATTTAGCAACCCCCACAACAATAAAAGGGTCCAAGTTGGTCTTTAACATTCTACTTGCTTCCCCAGCCGAGCTGGTACCTAGATTTCTGCATACCGGCCTAAGCCATTTGGCTCTTGGGGCAGAGTATAGTGGACACACATACAAAAAGTGATTCAAGCTTTCCCCAATACCTTGGCACTTAGGACAGAGCCCCGTCCTTTCGGCTCCCCACTTTTTGGTAAAATCCCCAAGGGGAAGTGAACCGCATCTGAATTGAAAAAATAATTTGCGGTCCAAGGGTTTTGTTATAATATCCCAATACCTTTCCAACTTGGGCGTATCCTTGTATACAATGAACAGACCAGTAAGGCTACTCGAGCTCATTTTGGAATACCTGTTGTGTGTCACCCATTCCCAATAACATTGTTTGAAATCCTTTTTTGAAGGGAAGTTGGCTGACTCGGGGGAGGACCACAGGTCACCGTACCCCAGAGCTATTAGGGTGGCCTTAAGGTCTCTGAACCAGCCAATGTTTGTGGCACCAAAGCTGTTTCTAACCTCCAAACAAGCTTTTGCATAGTGATGGAGTTCCGGCGTTGTCCATAGACGACGCCAGAATGTTAGAGGGCGAAGTCTTGCTTGGTCCTCCACCGGTTGGCACCCTAAATCGTAAAGAAGGGGAATTAGTGGTGTTGACCGTGGCAGACCTGTTGCCATTCTTAAAAATTTATTTTGGGCATGTCTTAGCGGGTCCAAATTGCTACCACCCCAGAGTTCTGCTCCATATAGGACTGCTGATAAAACCTTACCGCCATAAATCTTAATAAGCGGGGACATTGGCCTTGTAAATGACCCTTTATGTTCCTTAATCAGTGCCCCACCCAACTGCTGATGCTTCATGGTCATGAGCTCGATCTGATGGGACCAGCTCAAGGTCTCACTAAAGGTAACTCCCAGGTAGGTTAAATGCTTTGTCTGCTCCAGGGGGATATCCCCCATGGAAACCCTGGCATTTATTTGTTTGTGCCCTCTTAAAACCATAAATTTGGTTTTGGACACGTTCACCTCCAGCTCATGTTCGCTGCAGAAACTCTCGAACCTCGACAGGGCTTTCTGCAAACCCTGTCTGGTTCGTGAAATCAAGAGAGTATCGTCAGCGAACATGAGCAGGGGGATTTTCATTCCAGCGAAACTTGGGGCATCCGTGGAAAAATTATCGTAATACTTGGTAACTCTATTAATATATAGAGAGAACAAGGTGGGTGCCAGCACACAACCTTGCCTGACACCTTTGGCCACTGGAAAATTCTCCGTCACCTCACCCGGTTTACCCCATCGCACAAAAGCAAAGGTATGTGCATGAAGGTTCACTATGAGTCGTACCAAAATGGGGGGCATGCCCATATCTAATAGGCATTTCCATAACCCGGCCCTCGGGACAAGGTCAAATGCTGACCTTAAATCCACGAAGGCCGCGTATAGGTTGCCTTTGCCCAAGGTGACCGTCTTCCAATGCAAAAGCATGAAACGGAATGCCTGATCCAGGGTACTCACGTGGGGTCTAAACCCAGCTTGAAGAGGAGTAAGGATGTCATGCTCCTCTATCCATGCCTGAATCCTGGAAAGAACAAGACTGGTTATGATCTTCTGTACCGCGTCAATTAGACTGATCGGCCGGTAGTTGGATGGAACCGACCGGTCACCCTTCTTAAAAATAGGCAATATTTCTGCACCAGCCCAGGAATCAGGTACCCTAGCACCCATGGCCAGTGCATTTACCAATCGCACTAGGTATGGTACCCATAGATCAAGGTCCTGTTGGAATATGTCCGCTGGAATGCAGTCGGGACCAGGCGCTTTTCCCCTAGGGATAGCTTTCAGGACTGTTTCAACTTCTCTAGCCGAGAACACAAGTGTATCTAGCGATAGTGGCCAACTGATGGAATCTTGCGTGTTACTGCAGCATCTAAATTGTTCCTCAAAGTGGGACACCCATTTCTGTTGTTCAACGGATGCGGGGCTTGGGCGATCATCCTGTGACTAACCCCACCTGAGAAGGTGCCAAAACTGCTGTAGGTTCCTAGAGCCACAGGCCTCAGCTAATGATGTCCAACGCTCGTCATCCCAAGCGGCTTTGGCATGGCGTTTGGCTTCATTGAAAGCCTTCCTACTTGCTTTGATTCGGGCTGAGTTCTTTGATTTTAAAGCTTTAAACAGATCTGCATGGGTCTGTCAGCAAACGTCGTTGTACCAATTAGCGGGTTTCCTAACCTTCCCTCTACCCTTATTGGCAACAAACTTGATAAACAGTGATTTTAAAGACAAAAACAAGCTAGCATGAATGTCTGTGATATTTGTGTTCATCATTTCCTGATTTTCACACTTATCAATTTCTATCAGTGAGTTGGAGACCAGGGCTCTGATCTTTTTACGTGCTTCCACATCCACAGAAACCTTTGGCCAGCGAACCCTCCTCATGTCATTTGTAAGTACGACCGCCTCCTGTACAGGATTAGGCTGTCGTTCAACCGGCCCTGCAAAGCTAAAATCCTTCAGTTCCGCTATCAGAGGTTCGTGATCACTTTCTGGACGTGGCTTAACTACCATATCCGATACCACAGGCCACATTTTGATATCTACTAGGATGTAGTCAATACGACTGCTATGTCTACCATTGAAAAATGTGTGATTACCCATCCTGTCCGAGCTTACTCGTCCGTTAAGGGCACGTAACCCCCAGTTCAGGCAGAGACCTTTAATATATGTGGCTGCTTGGGACCACTTATTGATCGGGGGTATATCAAGTAGAGGGATCCCCCAAGTCAGATCCTCTGCTTCAGTTAATAAACCATCATCTTTGCTTAGAGGTTCAAAACAAGTATTTAGGTCACCCATAACAACCACATGACCAGCTTTTAAGGTAGAACTTAGGAAGTCATCCAAACAAAGAAGGGTGGTTGAAACTCTGCCACCCGTGATTCCTCTAGCATATACATTGATCAGCAGTATATCCAACCCACTTTTTGTTTTAATACTAACTATCAATATATCTGGACAGTCAATAGAGATTTCCTTAGCAGACACACCTTCAAATTGGCGAACCAGGATTGTGAGGCCACCCATGGCCCGACCTCTATGACCTCTAATGGCTGGTTTGTTGAAGTTCAAGAAACCTGGAAGAAACACTGGTGAGGTTGCCCAGGTCTCCTGAAAAGACCAAACGTCGCCTTGACAAATGAAATCAACCCAATCAGGAATGCATATACGAGATTCAATTCCCGCAACGTTCCAACATCCCAAAGTAGTACCCTTTGTACATACTCGATCACACAATTTAGTTACGTCTAGAGGGTGGGATTCGTTGGACTGGGGAAGGGGTTCTTCATGCACGGGGTCAACTGTATTCGTACCTTCCATTAGCATACATATTGACCCAGCCTGGGTAATTGGCTCTGGATTTACGCCCACAGAGGTGACATCCATGGAAGACAACGAGGTGGGTACCATAGCCAATATATCTGGCTCTCCTGAGTAGACCATACACCCTTCCACACAATAACGAGGTTGGTCTTCAAAACTTTCAACAGTGCTTAATGGGTTACTCAGGACATCTCCAACACCCATACAATCGGAATTAGACTCATCATCCCTTGTTGAAAAAGCTGGTAAGTCGTTAGTCGACAGCCCTGATAGTGGGTCATAGAGGTTTCTCAGCGGGATATTCCAATACTCATTGGGCTGAGTGAACCTATTTGGATAATGATATGCTGGGTAAAAACTTGGGGGCTGTTGAATCTGTGGGAAAACAGGGGTGGGGGGAACCAAAGAATACAGAGACTTATTATGGAGTGGGAAGTCCGATAAGGCTGGGGGACCAAGAGGCTGGGGCTTAACCTTAGCCCAACCCGGTGTTTGAAGGGAACAATTGTAGCTAGATTGTGTGAACGAGCGGTACCGTGCCTCAGGGTTAAATTGGGGTCCATGAAAGCTAGGTGTAAAGTTGGACCATTTGAGGGAACTTTTAGTGTATTTGGCAGGAGGTTGATCTGTTGGGTTAATCAGGGTCTCAGGATAGAAATAACTGAGGTTCCTCGTGGAGATCCCTCCCTCATTTCTTCCCACATACCAATCTGAGAGATGGGATACTACTCTATGGTCCCTAAAGTTGATGATCACTATATCCCCCTCTATATCCTTGGGGCGTACCCCCACCCACTGACATCTTCTGACCGAAACAATATCCCCGTTAAGATGAACGGGAAGGGGTCTATTTGTTTTCAGCCAGAAGATGACTTTGTTTTTTAGGCTTTCGTTATTTTCCTGATCCCCCTCCGAAACTGGTGGCACACCCGTCATTACAATAACATAGTTCATGGAATCCGGGGGCAAGTCTACATTGTTCCTCCGTGGTAGGGATTTGTGATATTTACTGTTAGTGTTTGCGGGTTTGCCCACCCCATTCTTTGCCTGTGGCACTACTCCCTTGGTAGATGGTTTGTTAGCGACCACCCTGGGATTCGCTTTGGCAGTGCTAGCTGCTCTGGGGGGTTTAACAGCCAAAACCGATGCTTTATTTGAAGTAGTGGCTACATTAGTTGTACTTTTAGGTTGTTGGCTAGAGGTAGTATTTATATTGCCAGCAACGTGGGTTGTACCATGTGGTTTAGTGGATGGTCCCATGTCCTTATCAGAGCTAGAGGGGTGTGTTGGCTCAATGGTCGCCAGTAGGCGATCCAATTTGTCGCCCATTGTCCTAACACGCTCCAGCAAGGGTAACATGTATGATTTGATAAGCTTCTCTATGATGGCATAGGACACCTCATTAAACCCTTCGATAACTGTCTCAGGGGTAACCAAATCGTGTAGGTCAGGCAGCGGTAACTCAGCATTGGGTGGGATCGATAGCTCTGAGTTTGGCTTGGGTAGAGACGGGGGAGGTGACTGACGACTTTGGCCTTTCCTTTTTACTCCGCCCTTTCTCCTTTTTTTTCTAGGTGGGGAACGCACAACCCTCTTAGCCTTGTCAGGCTTGGTTCCAGCGTCACACACACTCATTGGAAATAGATTCTCGCCAGGATCTATGCAAACCAATGACTGGTTGGGCAGCGTAGGACGAGATTCGGAATCCGTGATCTGGATATCAGGGATGTTTATATCAATAAGGCTAGAATGATCAATAGGGGGACAATCTAAATGGCCTCCGCTGGTAGCACTAGCACACGGCGAGGAAATAATTGGAAACCTAAATATACTGGGGATTTGATTAATATCAGTGACATCATCCTCAATGGAGCTCAAACCTTGGGCAGCCGTATCTTGGGTGAAATTTGGGTCTGATATGGTGGGCAGTGGAATTTTCTTTAGTTGCTCAATTGAGCGTCGTCGCTCAGCTCTTCTCTCGGCAAGGAGTAGGTCCATATCTACTTCCTTGGTATATTTCTTAAAGAATTTATCGAGTGGGCCGAGTACAGAAATGCCCACGCCTGGGGGAGCTGAATGACTCATATCCAGACAGTACAAACTATTCTATCTGGCCCAAATTACACACTTAGTACACTACTGACAAACTGTAGAACAGTGGACATAGAATGAAAATACAAATAAATAACAGTAACAGTAACCTGGCCCAGCCCGGCCTCCTACGGCCCCGGACGGCCACAGACGGTCCCGCCCTTGTCCCGGGCTTCTCCCGGGACGCTCCCGCATGCTCCCGCTTAGCGGGTAATGGCCTTGCCTTAAATAGGTAGACCGTTAGATTGTAGGCGGGGCGTGGTGGACAGGGAGAGCGGCCAGGTGTCGATAGGCGCGGTGTGCAGAGGCTTCTGGTCTTGGAAGTCCTGCTCCGCACGCTCGCAGCCCAGCCCACGCAGCACAGTCAGGCTTCTCAGTGACACAGGAGCGCAGCGGGACCCGCAAGTTGTAATGCAAATTAGGGGTCCAGGAAAGCCCTCGATCCTTAGCAGCAAACAGTCAGTTTTCAATGATGTCCCACGTCGGTTTCTCCACTCAAACCCTTTGTAGGATTGCAGGCGGGGCGTGGTGGACAGGGAGAGCGGCCAGGTGTCGATAGGCGCGGTGTGCAGAGGCTTCTGGTCTTGGAAGTCCTGCTCCGCACGCTCGCAGCCCTAGTCCAGCCCACGCAGCACAGTCAGGCTTCTCAGTGACACAGGAGCGCAGCGGGACCCGCGAAGCGGGTTCCGCAAGTTGTAATGCAAATTAGGGGTCCAGGAAAGCCCTCGATCCTTAGCAGCAAACAGTCAGTTTTTAATGATGTCCCTTAGTCAGAGCACCCGGTGTTTCCCACAACCTTGGTAATGGTACTCTTTTTCAGACCTAAGACCCTGTGACAAGTCTACTTGCAGCCTTTTTTTCTCTCCTCTTCCTATGGTACCCGGGGAATGTCATCACAGCTCACATAGAGAGGAAGAAACCAACTCTCAAGCACCACCGGGAAACCAACAGAGTTGTTTGCCTTGTGATTTGAATAAAATACGCCAACATAGATCCACGTATAAGACCTCCACGATTCTTTTTCCACCGTCCCTCTCACAACCGCCTAGACTACAACGCACACAACAGCAAAGAGCTCTTCAACGTCGTGAGGGAACTCTCCATCCCCAGCTCCAACACCAACGCATCCCACCTTCGCAAGATCTGTGCGTCTCCCTCGCCACCTTCTTCCACCGCAAGATCGGAGAGATCCACGACCGCTTCAGCACCATGACCACCCAGACAGCCACCAGGACCTCCAACCCCACGGCCACCGTCCACACCGCTCCCCTGGACCAAGATAAACGACACCATCAAAATCATGAACACCTTCCACTACGGCTCTCTGTCAGACCCATGCCCACACAACATCTTCAACAAAGCCAGCACCACCATCGCACCCCATCTCCGCAGAGCCCTCAACATCTCCTTCGAATCCGCAACCTTCTCGGAAAGCTGAAAGGACGCAGAGATCAGCGCCTTACTCAAAAAACTCAAGGCTGATCCGAAGGACCTCAAGAGCTTCCGACCCATCATCCTGCTCCCCTTCCCAGCGAAGGTCATCGAGAAGTCCGTCAACAGGCAGCTGACCCGCTACCTCGAGGAGAACAGCATCCTGGACCCGTCCCAGTCCAGGTTCCGCAGAAACCACAGCACCAAAACTGCCCTCATCGACACCACCGATGACATCAGGGCCCTGCTGGATAACGGCAAAACCACGGCCCTCATCCTCCTGGACCTGTTAACCGCCTTCGACACTGTCTGCCACTGCGCCCTACGCACACGCCTTCACAAAGCAGGGATCCGAGACAAAGCACTGGGCTGGACCACCTCCTTCCTCTCCGGCAGAACCCAGAGCGTCTGCCTCCCCCTTTTCGCTCCGAAGCCACCGGGATCATCTGCGGCGTACCCCAAGGACCATCCCTCAGCCCTACATTGTTCAACATCTACATGGCACCACTCTCTCACGTCGCTCGACTGCACGACCTCAACATCATCTCCTAAGCTGGCGACACCCAGCTGATCCTCTCCCTCACAAAGGACTCTCTCACCACCAAAACCATCCTCCATGAAGGAATCAAAGCCGTCGCCGAGTGAATGAAGAACAGCCGTCTGAAGCTGAACTCAGACAAGACGGAAGTCCTCATCCTCTGCTCCACCCCTTCGGCTTGGGATGACTCCTGGTGGCCGACCGCACTAAGAGCAGCACCAACACCCACCGACCACGCACGCAACCTAGGTCTCATCCTCGACTCAGCTCTCTCCATGACCAAGCAAGTCAACGCCATCTCATCCTCCTGCTTCAACACCCTCCGCAAGATCTACAGATGGATCCCCACAGAAACAGAACAACGGTCACCCAGGCCCTTGTCAGCAGCAGGTTAGACTACATAAACGCCCTCTATGCAGGAGCCTCGGCCAACCTTCTGAAACAACTACAACATATACAGAACGCCTCTGCATGGCTGATCCTCGACATCCCCCGCCGCAGCCACATCACACCCCGCCTGAGAGTCCTGCACTGGGTTCCCTTCAACAAGAGAATCACCTTCAAGCTTCTCACCCACGCACACAATGCACTCCACAACACAGGACCGGCATGCCTCAACGGATGACTCACATTCTACACCCCGAACCGCAAGCTCCGCTCCGCCGACCTCGCCACCATCCCCCGCTTCCGAAGAGCGACCACCAGCGGCAGATCTTTCTCCCACCTCACCGTCAAAACCTGGAACACCCTCCCCATCCTCCTACGGCAGACCCAGGACCTAATTATCTTCAGGAGACTACTCAAGACCTGTCTATTCGGGCAATAGCAGCAACCCCCCCCTGCGCGCCTTGAGACCCTCACAGGTGAGTGGTGCGTTTTACAAATGTTTTGATTGATTGATTGATTTCCTGGTGTGTCTCTGCATTTATCCCACCCACTACCCCCCGAGTTGTTAGTTGATCAGCAGTCAAATAAGTAATCAAGAAACATCCATATAAAAATCGAAACGGGCCAGAGATAAACACACAATCAGAAAAAATATCTTATGAACAGAGAAACAAACGCAAAACAATGAAATAATAGGAGAGGCCGTTAAAAGAAACGGGAACAATCAGAATCCAATGTAAAATCAGAGAAACAAGTCACAAAGGAATCCAATAGAAACGCACTGAAAGAGTCACATAAAAGCACGCAGACCAGCTTATAAACACTTTCTAAATCAGGCACAATTTGGCTACATCATATTTAACTCAGTCACTTCCGCCAACCTGTCCCTGAAAGCGGGTAAACCGAGGCCTAGATTTACAACTGCGGACAGCTAGGCTGCTGCAGCAGGTGCAGTAACAGTAACCCACTGAGCTATTTCACCTCCCAAGGGATTATGGCAGACAAAGCACTGTGAGTACACTAGTGTAAATGCAGTAAGTTTCGCGTTTAAACTTTTTTTTAGCAATTGCCATATTAAATTACAATGCATTTTATTTGTTTTACAAAAGAAAAAAAAATCTTTTACAATGTCAATAGCTCAAAATAATGTCAGTGCAAGACCTATTGCATTGTAAATGCTTGTTCTCTTTCTATTTCACCGAAATATACTCTCTGGGGCCCTCATTTATCACCCTCCAGGACCATCAAGTGCCTGGTGCACTAGACTAGCTGACTATCTGATGCCTCTCACTTTACAGGCAGCAAATTTCACTTTGCTCTGTGATTTGAATTTACATATTGAGCCTCCCGAAGATAAATTAGCGGGAGCCTTTATAGAAGACATGAGATTTCTCAATCTTCCTTTCTTGAGCTCTACAGCCACCCACACTGCAGGCCATCTCTTGGATCCTGTTTTCTCCAATCTTACACTTATCTCTGTAATCTTCCGGTTAAACTTAGTTGGACCGACCATTCTGCAATTCATTTCCATATTACAGTTCCTCCTCCACCGGCAAACTGGTCGCCTGACAAACCACAAACAGGCATTGGGTCAAAATGAATTTGAGGGAATTAAACAAACTTCTCCTCCATACCCTTCCTGTTCTTTCGCCTAGACCGGATTCTGACCAAATCGCGGTACATCATTGGCTCGAAAGTGCAACAGCCTCAATTTTGCCTCAGTCTTCTAAAATACAGGACGGAGTGCGCCCTCCAGCACCCTGGTTTAACGACAGCCTCCACTTCGGAAAAAAAGGCATGTAAAGCTCTGTAAAGAGTCTGGAGTAAACACTGCATCTGTGGCTAAGGCTACCTATTTGTTGGCCTGGAAAATATCATGCCTCCTGTAAATTTGCACGGGTGGCTTTCTATATGGAAGTAATTTCTAATGCCCACAACTGTCAAAAAACCTTATTCAAAGTGGTAAAAGATCTGTCCGCTGCCTGTTCATTCACACCACTCCCTTCCCTTTTTCGGCAACAGTGTGACGAACTGGCTTTGTTTTTCCTAAACAAAGTTGAGGTTATTCACGGGCAATTAGAAGAGGACGCACCCTTGCTTGCAACTCCGTTTCCTCTTTCCATCATCTAAATTCCGCCTACTTGAGGACACTGCCCTCACGGTAGTGCTGGATCTTCTGAATTCCTCCCTGGTCACAAGGGATTCACCTCTGAACTGGAAGCTTGCCTTGATACTCTCTCTGCTTAAGAAAAAGTACCTCGACCCCCAGTGCTGATCCAACTTTAAGGCTTTTTCACTGCTTTTGTTTTTTTCCAAAATTCTGGAAAAGCATGTTAATACTCACCTTTCATAATTCGTGACCACCTAAGTGCAGCCTTGACACAATCTCACACTCTATTCTTCCGATTAGTTTGGAGGCTCTAGGCATTACTGATACCGCTTTGAAATGGCTGTACTGCTTTGTAAAGGTGCAAACCTTTGAGGTCTCCTCAGCAAACAACACCTCCCCAACTCAAACACTACCCTTAGGTGTTCCGCAGGGATCTATTTTGAGCCCCCTGCTGTTTACCATTTACTTAGGCTCCTTGATGGATGTGATTGCAGAGTCTGGTCTCTCTGTTTTCTCTTATGCGGATGATTCCCAGATTATCTTCTCACTATCCAAGGATCATACAAAAGACCCCTCCCACTCAGGTAAGGTTTGGCCAGTGTCGCACTTTGGATGAACAGAAGCGCCCTTAAACTTAATGCAGACAAAACCGAAGTTCTGATCCTGGAAATAACCCTGTTCTTTTGGGTTTCAGCCACTGGCCTGCAATACTGGGTCCAGTACTCGTGCCAGTGGACAAAGTGAAGAATCTCGGTTTCATTATTGTCAAAAATCTCTCCTTGACACCACAGGTCTCTAAGTTCACTGCCTTTCTGAAATGGCTAAAGAAAGTACTCTGGCTGATTCCTCCCCCTCCCTCTTCCCCCCCCCCCCCCCCACCCTCCCCCCCAGATGCTCAGAGAACTGTGCTGCAAGCCTTGGTCACATCCAGATTGGATTATGGGAATGTCCTTTATCTGGGCGCTGACAAAGCCGTAATTCGCCGCCTGCAAAAAATCCAAAACTCAGTTGGCTGCCTTCTTTTTCGGCTGCCGAGATTCTCTTCCATCTTCCCCCTGCTGCAGAGACCGCACTGGCTAAAAGTGAACAAACGGATCAGGTTTAAGGCTCTGTGCTACATGTTTCGCACTAGACACGGTCTGGCTCCCTCCTACATCCAAGCGCTGGTGTCTCCATATGTCCCCACCTGTCAGCTGGGATAAGCCAACCTCACTCTTTTCGGTGCAGAGTTCACCAGAGCTCGTCCTAAGGGTCGCTCCTTTTCTGTACTGGGCCCTAAACTTTGGAACGCTCCGCTGCTTTCTCTTAGATCTTCTAACTCACTGTTTCAGTTTCGCAAAAACCTAAAAACCTTACTTTTTAGCAGCACTGACTAAACCCTGCTATTCTGCTTCTGCCCCTCTATAGCTCCGGGAGAGCCTTTTGGGTAGCTGCGCACTCTACAAGCTCTTTAATTAAATTCATGAAAGATTTATTAGAGTAGCAAAAGTGGATTTGTACATGTTTTTGTTAAAACCACACCCCTCAACTTTCTTAAGGGCATTGTAAGCAGTTGCATCTTAATCTAGAGGGACATTTAGGCCCAAATTTACGAAGCCTTTGCAGTGCCATTGCATCACGCAAGGCAACACAAGAGCTTCAGTGAGATTTACTAAGCCACGCAAAGCCACATTGCATGATTCTGTGTTGCGTGGTAAATCAATAGTCCTGCAAGACGACTTGCATCACTCTACTCTGGGAAAGCATTCCATGGGCGCAGAGCATGTGTGTTCAGACTCATCCACCCATGAATCTTTGTGCAGGAAGGTCTCCCTTCTTGCTCAAAAACAATCCTAACTGTAATGCATGCACCCTTACACCATGGCACAAGTGTGCTTGCTTTGGCAATAGGCTGTTTTTATTTTATTTTTTATTTTATTTCTTATATAGCGCAGGATTCGACCCCCGAAGGGGTATCTCCGCGCTTGCGCGTAAGTACAGATGTTGGACTGATAATCAAATAATTGTACTGCCAGTAGATTATAGGGTGGAGTATAGATGGGTCTTAAGGACCTTCCTAAAGGAATTTGGTAGTCCGCCAGCTCAGAGGGAGAGCAGGAATCAGCCTTATCTTAGTAGATATGACACATTCCTGCCCTCTTGCCGTCACGCAATGCAGGAAGTTCTCCTGTTGCTTTGTGTGGCTTGTTAGTAAATCTTCCCTTTAGTAACAACGTGAGTCATTACAGCATTGTGACACACCTGTTAAGCCGTTGATTCTGACTTGAGAGGTATATCTAGTAAAGTTCTGAATGGCTGCAGTCTTGTTAAAGACCTCACACAGTTTTTTTTCTAACTCTTAAAACAACATCTATAAATTAATTGAGTTAACTGTAACTATGTGAAAGGCCAATGTTTGTTTCTAATGGAGATTTCTAGCTGCAGATTTCTCACCTTTTAAATATTCCGTAGGTGTCAGACTGAAGCTGGAAACTTTTTAGCAGTACCCCTGCAAGCTTTAGTTGGTGCAGTGCAGCTCCACACAGATGACCCTCCCTTTCGGAAATGACATGCAGAACCTATATAGGCACCACTCTGGCGCCGTGGTGTCAGTTTCTTTCTTTCTACTCCTCCTAACATGGATTTGGAGCGTCCTCTCGTCTCTCAGATACACTTTAATTGATGTTTTTTCCAAATTTCTACAGTATGCGAAGGATGTCTCACCCTAAAAGTACAGGTTTTAAGCCCTGTAAGGACTGTTGCAAGCAAATGTCTGTGATAGATCCTCATCAGGTGTGCCTGTGGTGTCTGGGTTCGAGGCACAACTCCTAGGCCTGTATTGACTGGGCCCCGATGAACCCGAAGGCCGCCTGAGACCACAAAAACACATGAAAATTCCTGGCAAAGAACGCTGCTAGTCGTGGTCCGAGACCCAGAGTCTGTCCCTGTCCCACTCCAGACACTGGCGAAGCCGTTCGCAGACTGATCTTCGCTGTGATCCAAATTGTCTGCTAAGTCTAAATGGAAACCTAAGAAATTAAAATGGGACTCTGCCCCTCTCACGACTTGCATTCGCCTGAGGAGGTGTGGATGCAGTGCTCTAGATTTAGATCTTGCTCCTAGAGTGTGCAGACTTTGGAGCCGATCCCACAATGTTCTGGCACAACCCAAGATTCCGGGGCCACCTGCCCCCGCTGCAACATTTCCAAGAGTTCCGCGAAGCCATGCTTTTGCTCCTTCCTTACTCCCTGTGGTACTCCATCTGGCCCACAGCAGCCAAGAGGCCATCCACGTGGAGTACCGACAGAGGGTTTGGCCTCAACACCTGTGGGAGAGAAAGAGTGGTTTTGGCAGTATCCAACATGGGAGTAAAAGTGCTGGTCAACCGCATAATAAATGATTAAAAGACTCGTGCTTCTAGTCAGAGTCTGCAATTAACAATTTGATTTTTGCTAGTGACTGTCACCTGGGGTTTACTTCTTTTGAATGAAAGACCCCTTAACTTTGAAAACATTATTTGTTTAAGGCAACTTTGCGAAGTGTACATCGGAGGTATGGTTGGGGTCGAAGGCAGTCTGGTTGGATGTTGACAAACGATTGCCCCGCCGATTGTAGTAGTTTTGATTTCTTAAGATCTATATAATCTGCCTTTGGCAATGTTTTTTTTTTTTCTTCAAAGTAGCTTTGATGGCTTAACACAAGAGCTGCAGGCTGTTCAGTATTGTCTGATCAATTTGAAGAGTGCAATCAATCTTTGAAGGTTTTTGCGACCAGGGGTTCCCTTCTAGGGCAAAGATGTTCTGGAGGACAGTTTTTATGGTGTTGAGTGGAGCTTTTTTTTATTCTTTAGTGGTAGTTTACAAAGGATGCCATACTTGCCCATATTTGGCCCTCCCGACCATATTCAAGCCTTATTAAGCTGCTCCGAAAGTATGTTGGGAGTCTATAGGCCCTATTATATGCCTTAAGCTGATGTTTACCCATCATGTTAGGTAGGTGTCTTGGATAGGCTTCATGGTCGTACTTAATCATTGAAAGGAGGGTTGCAACTAATACTTGTCTTATTGGTACCTTAGACGAGCTATCCAGGGCGTTATTCCATTTGCCCATTCGATTATCACTTATTCTGCCTTTACAGCTGTAAGCCTCAAGTGCTTTTTTGGTCCTTTTGATGTTATCCAAACACCCAGATAATTGTAGGCATGGGTGGTTTCAATGTTCAATAGGCCCAGGCTCCAGTTGAAGTTTGGTTTTGTGGATGGCTTGCCAAAGACTAACACTTCGGTCTTTGAGCTAATTGTCAACATTTTATGGGCAAAATTGTAGGTGTGCAAGGCATTGAGGGCTCTCTGTAGGCCTATTCTGGCATGGTCCAGGAGAATGATGCCATGAGCATATTATAATATCGTGACCTTGGTGCTTCTAATTTTAGGTGGGATAAGGTTCTCTTGTTTCAGTGCTGTGCCATGTCTGCAGTGTAAAGATCGAATAGTAAGGGGTGGAAGCACACAACCTTGCTTGTGATCATTATCTGTCTGGATTTTCCTGTTGACCACTGTCGGTGTTAACTTAACCCTCACCCAGATAGAAGTGCATAAGGACATTATGGCCTGAAGCAAGTTGCCTGGGAGGTCCCAACCTTTGACCTACCTCCATTGGTTGTTCTCGTGAACTTGGTCAAAGGTGGCTGAATAGTCCACAAAATACATCTTGTAATCCAACAAGAGTATGCAGTTCCTATGAAGGAAATACGGGAAAGTGTATCTAGGAACAGAATTGTCAGAATGGGAAAGTGCTCCAATAGAAGCAAGAGCCCTCACACACCAAAATGGGTGCCATGTTTCATCATTGGACTAGCTCCTCGTCAGGTGGCGTTGTAATGCCCAATGGGCACCTGTGAATTCTCTTTGCCAGAGATCTTTTAACGATTTGCCCTATGATGAAGTGGGGGGGTGTGGGCAAGTAGTGTAGATTGGTGATAATAAATGTTAAAAAAGGTATATTAAAATAGAACAAATGAGACACAAAATCAACAAATAGAAGTTGTGCTATCAGAGGAGACAATGATCCTAGATAGTCAAGTGAGTTTCTCGCCTGAGATATGTCTAAAAGGTCAAGCAGCGATTGTTCAGGAACAGAAATAGCCTAATCTGCACAGTGAAAAGCATCTCTAATGTATTAAATTCAGGTGGAGATTACCAATCAATTAACCAACTTATGGTACAAATAATACCTATTTGTCAATGAAACTGTCCCAATTTGGGTGATGGTAAGGTCCTGCAAGGTAAAGCAGAGGAAACTCTAATTAGCATAACAGATACAGGTCGGTGTCCACTACGAGACCTACCTAGGCTCTGCTACCTCCGAGTATAATAGTTTCAATAAATATTGAAACTTTCCTAGTCTTTCATTTGTTTATAATGGCCATGCATGAGTGAGAGAATGAAAGGTGATTATCTGTTACCACGATACCCTAAGGGGACTAGAGTGTTGTGTTCAGGGGTGCCAAATTGCCTGTTCCTCTGGGAAGATTAGGAGGACAGGTAAGGCACTATGAGCTAGTCAGCACTTGGGCTAATAGGTACTGAGTGGTACAGTGACTCAGTCCCTACATACAGACGCTCCGTGATCCCAGGCATCCCTGAAACAGCATCTATGCTCCACCTCACCCTTCTAAGGAGGAGGAGAGACTCCATTAATTGGATCCAAGCGAGCGCTGATATTCTACATAGATCGTACTAAAGAGCACTGGGTGGATGATCTGCTTGTTGTTGGGTTTGATGGGGTGGAAAAAGTCAAGGCTGTGCAGAAGAGAACCTTTGTGCTCTGCATTAAGATATGCTACTCATTGGCTAAAAAGCCGCCTCAAGAGGACTGCTTGTCTTATTCTACAAGAGCCAAAGCTGCTACCACTGAGCTGACACGTAGAGTCTCTGCCATGGACATTTGCCAGGAGGCTACGTGGGCATCCATCCATCCAGGAAGTACTATAGTCTGAACAGGTTCACGAAGAAGGGCATTTTGCCCACTTGGTTCAGCAGGACATTCTGGTTTGAGTCCATCCACAGACCCACCTCCAAATAGGTGCTGCTTTGGTATCTATTCAGAAGGTGAGAAATCTGCGGCTAGAAGTCTTTATCACAAGAAATTGTTACTTATCTTCAGTAATGCTATTTCCGATAGAGTTTCTAACTAGCAACAGATTCCTTAACAAATCTCTCACCCTCCCCATTCTGTGACTGGACTCGATTCATGAATACAATCCCAAGTTTAGGAATCTTCACAGTGGTCACACAAATGTACTTTTGGGGCTCCGAGTCTGGGGCGGGACACTCGAGAAAAAAACTGACATGGGCATGGAGCATTTATTGGCTCTCCACGTCATTTCTGGAACCAGGTTGGCCTAACGGGTAGAAATAATGGATAGGGGGGTTGATATCGAAGCTGGGGAACCAGGTTCGAGGCTCAGCAAGGATGCTCAACATCCTGTGATTCTGGGAAAATCACTTCATCTCCCTGTGTCTAACAAAAATTAAGTGTCCATTTGTAACTTAACTGGTGCTCATGTAAAGTACTCTGATACCTTGGGGTCGAGTTTGTGCTATATAAAATTCTTTAAAAAAAAAAGAATCAAAATTGAAACGCAGACCCTCACTGTGTCACCTAGTGATGCGCAGGGGTACTCCTGAAATGGTTCTGAATCTAATCTGACGCTTGAGGAATATTCAAAACGTGGAGAACCTGACCTTATGGGCCAGGCGGCGCAGGGCACGCCTAAGATCTCCGGGTTCACCTGCTTTGGCAGACAGAGACTCGTGACACTCTGTTAGGCGTAGAAAAGCAGATTTATTAGCTGCAGCTAAGCACAGTGGTCCTGTAAGTACACCAACTGGTAGGTTATCAGGAGACTGCAACTTCATTTTGTGGTGCACAGTCTATTATACTATACAAGTTTACAATGCCAACTCCTAAAACATACAAAACTGACAAATAGGAATAATTTGAAAACAAGCTATTGAATGTCTAAAACACACCCTCCTTTCAGACCCTGTGTGCTCTCCTCCCCTCAAGTTATTCAACACTAGTCCCCTTAATTCAATTTGCAGGTGGTAGAACATGTTTGAATGCTTCAAAGGACAGTCTATGTAACAGGAGAACACACAAAGAGAATAGCGAAGGTCAGTTAAACAAGATAGAGATGAGAAGAATGGTGGGACCCAAACAGTGGAGTAAGACAGGGATTAATCAGTCTAGACATTGATTTACAAAACTCTGGAGACCCTGACATCGGTTTCATAAACATGGGCAGGAGTTACTCTTTTAACGAGAGAGACACGTAGCAGCTGAAAAGGCAAAAACATTGCGTTCACCAGGTCCGCCGTGCTGCCTGAGTGAGGCAACACAAAATGGCGGTTAAACGCAAAATGGCGGCTAGATACGAAGCGAAGTCGAAAACCACGTAACCTCAGACCCTCCTTTTGCCATACTCAGGCAAAGCACACAAAAAAAACTCATGTTAGTCTGAGTCGATATCGATGGTCATGAAGTCATTGAGGTGTTGCTGCAACATCATTCTAATGTTCTCTGTTTCCTGTGTTACTGGCTTAGAAACACACACACAGTGGCTCAAAGTCCGCAAATAGCTGGACCACACTGTAAACAAAGACAACAAGAAAAGATGATTGCTAGAACCGCTCCAAGGAAAGTTAACACTTTCCATCCCCAGGTGGACAGTAGTCCCCAAAACCATCCCATCACAGACCAGTCTCCAGTGTCCTGATGAATGGACTTGGCGATGACATGTAGCTTAGAAATAGCTTGGTATACTGTAGGGACATTATCCGGAACGTAAACGCAGCAACTGGACCTAATCAGTTTACAGACTCCTCCTCTATCTGCAAGGACAATGTCTAGAACCATTCGGTTCTGAAAAGTCATAAGGCGATCGCCTGAAGTTCAGCTGTCAAATTATTCAGTGCTCCAGAAGTTACATTTATGGTAGCATCGACCACACGAACTAGGCGTATGATGTTTCTACTATTAACCATTGGACCCTAAAAAGGAAGAAACCCTTTCAGAAAATCTCCTCCCTCTTGACCGGCTGTATCTTCTGCGTCAATAACCCCTCTACCAAATCTTTCTATGGTGATCTGCAGGAGCAGTATATGTTGGAGGAAGAAGAAAAGCTATATAACATGTTCCCGAGAAATGTGTGGGAAGCCATGTATAAGCTTTGTCGTGACAGATAAAGTATGTACCTTGAGAGGGCACTAACGGTGAAGGAGTGAAGGGTGTATAGACATATATGTGAGAACAATTACTCCTTTCTTGCTTAATTTTGGTATTCTGGCCATTTATTTGTAAACACAAATTACCTCTCTGGGATAAAACCCAAATTGGTGCAAATCTCTTATGTTTAACCTTGTCAGTGAGACTAGTGACATACCGAGTCACGTTTTATCCATCATATGCTCTCTTCTCATCCTTGGGAATTTTAATAATATCAGCAATTTTTGCCATGGTAACTATTCCCTTTATCAAAGAGCTATGACTGAAATCCACTCCACCATTATAGGACCCACCAGGAGGATATCGGAGTAGGTTCTGTTAGGCATTAGAAAACAAAGCCAGATAAGCCCAAGCAGAACCTTCATACGTAAATGGAAGGACTAAATACGGCATCCCTCTCTCTGTGTTATGTGGTATGAGCCCACAAACCCAACAATCAGTAGTATTAACAACCAATTGATGCTGATGTAACAATTGGATAAATGAATTGTTGAAATATTCCATCCTTCTCATCTGCTCATGGTCTGGGAGTGCGTAAAATTTATGCAGAGAAATAGTAGTAGAGGAAATCAAAGAAGTAGAAGTAGGAACAGGTGTCGGCTGCATACTGTGTATGATCCATCCTACACATGCTAATAAACTGCATAAACATACTGAAATACATAATGCTGCGCCACAACGACTGAATAATAATTGCATATAATGATTTCTTTTCATTATCTTAACATCATTCACTTTTCCTGCGCTATCCATTACTCTAAAGGCGTTGCTCACGATAATCTTCCTTAATCACTTGGCTGTGATTGTTAGCCGTCCTATGACACTGAAAGTCCTGTTGACCTAGTCACTATTCAGGTCACAGCCTAAGACTCCTACCGTGACCCTGCAACTTGATGGATAATGGAAAAGGAATGTTTCTCTTTTTAACGAAGGCAAAATTATAAAACACAGAATTTAATTGTCTTTAGACAACCTTTTTCTCAGGTTGTATCGTGTCTTGCCAGGTATCGTCTGGTCCCTGAACAAAGTTTCTGGATCCGACGTGTTTAGTCGTAGGTGTGGAGGTACAGCTTCCTGCAAAACGTCGTTGTCCTCTTTCTCAGAACTAGTCCAATCCAGGTGTGCACTGCTGAACGGTTTAAATCTGGGTACCTTCTCACATTCACTATCACCAACGCCTTCTCTGACCCACTGGTCATAAGGCAAAGGCAATGGTACCCTTTTGCAGTGCACGCCGTGAATCCAGTTTCTTTTACCGATGACTTTTACTGCAGTACGGGTCGTCAGTTGAACTTGTCTCGGCGGCCCCCAACGAGGTTCCAGATTCTTTTTCCTTTGGAAATTCTTCAGACACACCCAGTCTCCGGGTTGGATGGAGTGTCCTGGATCTGAGGAGGCCTCCTGCTAAGCGTTTTGGACTTGTTGACGAATAACACGCAATTTAGTGGTTAAGTCGTGCAAATAATCAACCAACAATGGATACGGAATGTCTGAATACTTTTTGGGGCGAGGGACTCCCCAGACATTGGCTGGGCGTCCAAAAACAATCTCATATGGGCTAAGCCCCAAACGAGAATGGACAGTCGTTCTTGTTGAGAGTAGTGCTAAAGGCAAGGCATCAGGCCAGGAAAGGCCTGTACTAGTCTGAATTTTTGCTAACTTAAGTTTGAGAGTGCCATTGTAACACTCTACCAAACCCGCTGACTGAGGGTGGTTTGCCGCAAGAAATTTCTGTCTAATTCCTAGACCCACACACACTTTCTGCATAATCTGACCTACGAATTCACTCCCATTGTCACTCCAGACAATGCGCGGCAAACCAAACCTCAGGAAGAATTCCTTCAGAAGGACATTGGCAGTAGACAAAGCAGTATTGTACTTTAGGGGGTAAGCCTCTAAAAGGCGCAAACCACCACCAGGACATACTTAAGATTGTTGAAACGTTCCATATGGATGTAATCTATTTGCAGTACCTCAAAAGGATACGTAGGGGGAGCAAATTGGCCTGCTGGAGTTGGAGTTCCTTTCCTGGATTATGCATCAAGCAAACAATACAATGCTTCACTACATTTTCTGCACATTTAGGAATACTTTCATTCTGCCATACTGGAGCTAGGAGTTTACATATACCCCTTGTATTCATATGGGCTGGTCCATGAGCCATAGTGACCACAGGTAATACATAGGCATCTGGTAACAACCATCGCTGATGCTCTGACAATTCCGTCCAACATCCCATCGTATCCAACATTCCCGTACTTTCTTTCCACTTACTCAATTCTTTCTCAGTTGCTTCCTTCTGAATCATTTTCACGCTTTCTACTGTGTCTTCACACATACCAGCATCTGGCACCCAACTTGCCGGTCCTGCAACATACATGCGACTCAACATTTTGTGCCGTTTTCCTCGCTATTTCATCCGCAAATGCATTTCCTCGACCCACGTCATCAGTAATCCTTTTATGCGCACTACACTTCACAATCGCTATTTGAGTAGGCAAAGCAAGTGATTCAAGAAGATCAGTCACCAACTGACCATGCTGTATTTTAGTGCCGTGGGAGGTAAAGAATCCTCTTTCTCTCCACAAACGGCCGAAGCTATGGGCAATGCCAAACGCCTATTGACTATCTGTGTAAACAGTCACTCTCTTTCCTTTCGCCAACACACATGCTCTCGTCAATGCAATCAACGCTGCAGCTTGCGCCGAGTGCTGTGAAATGCGTGCAGTTTCCACTATCGTATGTAGAGTTGTAACAGCATAAGCTGCTGTCGTCTCGCCATTAGGAAGCTTGAAACAAGACCCATCTACCCACAGGATCCCATAAAAATCCCTAAGTGGTGTATCTTTCAAATCAACTCGACCTTTAGTTTCTTCTTCCGTACGAAGAAAACAATCATGCTGATCTTGTACATTTTTCTCATCTAAAATAGGCAACAATGTTGCTGGATTCAGAACATTACATCTCCTGATATGTATGTGACTAGCTAAAAGTGTCCACTCGTATCCAGACAAATGGACACTCGTTAAGTGCTGAGTTTTTGTCCTGTTCAAGAGAGTATCTACTGCGTGTGGCACCATAACATTAAGAGTATGATCCAATACCAATCCAGCAGATTGACGAATGGTAATCGCTGCTGTTGCTCTAAGACAACTGGGTAATGCTTTAGCAACTGGATCTAATGTAGCCGAGAAATGGACACATGGCCTTTGTTTACCTCCGAATTGTTGTGTCAGGACTGATGGTGCACAATCTTCTCTTTCATGAACATTGAGTGTAAAAGGTTTACTGTAATCTGGAGTACCTAACACTGGAGCCGAACACAAAGCAGTACGTAAATCTGAAAAACTCTTTTGACATTCATCAGTCCAAGGAAAAGGTTGGGGCGTATCTTTCAGAGTGAGTGCCAACAAGGGTTTAGCTAATAGGGAAAAGTTCGGAATCCACTGTCTACAATAAGAGGTAATGCCTAAGAAAGCACGCACCTCTCTTTGTGTAGATGGTACAGACATTTGCGCAATTGCTTGGATACATTCTGGGGTCAATCGCCTTCCCTCCTTCGACAAGAGATGACCTAAATAGGTAACCTCTTGACGGCAATATTGTAACTTAGAAAGCGATACTTTGTGGTGTAAATCAGACAAATGTCGCAGAAGTGACACAGTCGCATTCTTACAGACATCTTCCGAATCGGCAGCCACTAACAAATCATCCACATATTGGATAAGGATAGCACCTGATGGCAAAGAAAAAGTGTTAAGAAGCTGAGACTTCAAAGCTTGACTATAGATGGAGGGACTCTCACAATAGCCTTGAGGTGCCCGCTTAACTCGGAAACTTCGGCCTCCGAGAGAGAAACCAAAGAGATCTCTACTTTCTTCAGCAATAGGAATGCTAAAGAAAGCATTTTTGAGATCAAGAACCGAAAACCAAGCTGCCAAAGCAGGAATCATAGTAAGCAAAGCAGTGATATCTGGAACAGGAAACTGAGGGACAACAATTTTGTTGACCTCTCAGAGATCTATCACAAAACGATACACAGGTGGCTGAGAAGGATCAGTACGCTTTAAAACAGGTAGAACAGGACTGTTACAAACATTTCCTCTGGTCTCCTCGACCACACCCTTCTGAACCAAGTCATGAACAATAGCCAACAAAGCTCTCTCCGCATCTTTCGAGATTTTGTATTGTGGAATGCGTGGTAACTTAACATCAGCCTTCACAGTAATCACGTAAGGTGGAATTTGAAGCAAACTAACATAATTCGGACCCACAGCCCAAAGCGTAGCAGGAAACGAACGCAGTTCGAGTGGCAGTTGGTCTTTAGATACGTACATCGGAGAAGTCAACTTAGCACCTAAAGAAAGATGTACACCAGAGGGTGCGCAATACAACGTGGCATGCAGACGTTTCAATAAGTCCAAACCCAATAAATTCTCTCCGCAACCCGTCGTCAAAAGAAGTGGAGCTTCCAAATCGTACGGACCAATGGAAATAGGCAAAGGACAAGAAACAGGGTTGCGAACTGGGGCGCCAGAGAATCCTACAGAAACATTTGTTAAGCAGGACAAAGGTGCCCCAGGGAGTTTGGAATGCATAATAGAACTTCTCATTGCACCAGTATCCAAAAGAAATGGTTCTGTAACAACCAGTGCTACAACATTAACATAAGGTCCATCCTGATCCACTGGAACTGATACGAATCCCTTGCTGTCTATGGCTGTCCTAGCAAGTGAGGAAGTCAGCATTCTCACCATCTGTGCAATAATAGTCATTGTAATATTGTGCAGGCTGAGAATTCCGCTGGTCAAAATAATTTGCAGAGTCCTAGGGGGAGAGGGACGTCGGTCCGGAGACGATGCACCACGCCCTCTACCTCTGGACACTGACCGAGAATCTCCACAACCCCGTGGTTGTGATCCTCCATAACGCTGCAGCATAATCGGACAGCTAATCTTAAAATGACCTTCCTCTTTACAATAGGCGCATTGATTAGGACCCAACTGAAATCGCGGAGCTGGAGATTCAGGTTTTTGCAACAGCTTCTGAAACTGTGGGGGCTGTTGAAATTGCGGCTGAGTAGAACGAGGAGGATAAGCTTGTTGCAGAAGAACCTTCATTTTTAATTCTTTAGTTTTCTTCTCCGCTTTCTCCTTATCTTCCTTATCCCTATTCTCATAATATTGAGAAGTAGCTAATATTTGGGCAGTTGAAGAAACAGCCCATGCACTCTCAGATTGTTTCAATTTATACGATAATTCTGGAAGTAAATTAAAAACAAATTTATCTACAAATAATCGCTGTCCACCTTCAGTACTCATATCTTGACCACTATGGTCGATAAAAGTCTCTTCAAAACGAGTAAAGAAATCGGAGACACTTTCATTAATCTTTTGTTTGCACACTGCTAACTTATCCCAGTTAACGCGTACAGCAGGCATCATCGTTTTCATGAGATCTATTATTCTACCGGGCAACTCCATAATCAGATCGTCAGGTTTGGCACCACCTACTTGTCCTGCATCTGCAGCCGTAATAACATCCCAAGTACCACCTAAAGCTTGATCATGGTCTTGTCTATGCATTTTAGCCCATAAAGCTTGTGGGACTACATTTCCCATAAGTAAATCAATGTCTGCCAAATTCATAATACATGCATGAACAGTCTGAGACAATTCTTTATAATACCCAGCAGGATTCTTACGAGGGACCGGTAAGGACTGCTTAAGTGCCAACACTTCTGATCTTTTCCTTGGATCATGTGCCCATATGCGCTAAAAATGAGTGGGGACAGCTAGATTCGCGTTTGGGTCGGCCTCTCTCCATATTGGAGGAACTTGTCGCATAGGATATTGTGCCATTTTACGGCGAACCGCAGGATCAGGCTCAAGAGCAGTTTGAGAGAAGAAGGAAGATCGGAAAGTAACAAGCTTCTGAACAGCAGACTCTACATCCGGACCCACAATAAGTCCCTTATCAAATTGATCCCGTATTTCAAATAAGCCCTGAGGAGGCGAATCCAAATCCATATCTTCCCACCCTTTGATAAGAGTGTTGCACATAGTATTAAAGACATACCTCTGCGTAGGCACGTTCCATTGCAGAAAGGTCTCTAAAATATCACGCACACTATACTGTAAACTACTCGCGATCCAATTACGAGCGAGAGAATCTAACTTAGTCCGTTCTTCCAAATCTGGGATCTGGCTACGAGATTGTCTTCGAGACGAAGCAGGAGAAAAGAAAAGAGATCCAAGAAAAGGTGACAAAAGGCCAGAAACAGTTTCAACTAAACGGTGTCGCGCTGTAGGGGAATCTGACACTAGAACAGGAGACCACGTATTATGTAAAACAGGAGAAAAAGCTGTAACAAAAGAAGGTAAAGGAGACTGAGGCACAGGAGTTTGGGGTACAGAAGTCGGTGGCAAAGGGGGTGGAGGTGGAATCACAGGAAGAGGCAACTGCAGGAACCAGAACAGCTGGATTAACAACAGGTTGTAATGGAGGTGCATTAGCGCCTAACACATAAGGTGGAGGTAACCTCAAGAGATGGGACACGAAAGGATCTTCGTCAGAACCCTTACTCTTTGAGACAGTAGGTAACACAGGATAACATCTATCTATTGCCATACGATGCCGTCTTTCCGAAACCTCAACCATCTGATCAGCTTCGTCATTTTTAAACTGTTGGGCAGCCTGCAAGATTGTCATACTCTGCTCTCTGATCTTTCTTCATTTGCTTAATTTCTTTCTGTGAAGCTTCTTTACGCCAGAGGCGGAAAGAGTCAAACATTGCCGGCCGGGCTTTTCTCTTAAATAGAATCGTTTCCAAATTATCCAATATAGCAGGCTCAAAGGTGCCATTTTGTGGCCACCGTAAAACACCATCTTTTTTAGTGTATCAAATCCATGTTTCATTAAAGATAATATGACCTTAACCATGTTTTGAATAGAGCTCATAAGTGGGAGTTCCAACCGGAGGAATTCCTAATACAACCAAAACAACAATATTATCCAGTATTAGGGGTGTCTTTCATAGATTCACATGCCTGAATCATTCCCCGTCGTCGAGACGGGAGCCTCCGGTACATAAAAAAGTAATGTCCTATAGACATACATAGAGAAAATAGGCCTAAGGGTCCTCCCTTAGTAGCCTCTCCTTGTCCTTATGCAAAAAGGACCAAACTCTCAGAGTCAGCAAATCAGCTCCGACCTCCCTCTAGAACCTTCCTGGGAGGAGCCTCAGTCCCTCAGATTTTCTACCGCATGTTGTGCTAGGGAGTCTCCAGCCTGAGCTCTCCTCAGGATTCCTTCAAAATCATCTACTTTTGGAAGTGATTTCTTCACTCTACAATCTCATCAGGGATTACTTCAGTCCACTTTGTCTGCAGTAAGTGTTTTCTTTCTGCTTTCTACAATGTCTGAATCCCAGAAGAAAGCACTTTTCAGGGCCTGCTCTTCATGTGGGAAGAAAAGGCTCCATGTGGAAGATAAGCATGCCCTGTGCTTATATTGCCTTTATCCAGACCACGTCCCTGCAGACTGCAGAATATGTAGGTCTTTCCCTAAAAAGACCGTAAGGGACAGGGAAGGTCGCCTTCTCATCTGGCTTGACAGGCTTAAGGACAGAGACAACCTGGAATCTTCCGTGGGTAGTGTCTCTAAGACCTCAGAAGTCTCTCAGAAGAGGCCACGGGTAGCTTCCCCTGGCCCCTCAGACACTCCTCCTAGGAAGGCACAAAAGAAGTCTTCAGAGGCAAGATCTACGACATCTTCAGTGTCTGTCAAAGATACCCAGACCTTTAAGAAGCCTGCTCTGTCATCTAGCAGACATGCCCAGAGGACTACCTCAGTGACAACCACTGTGTCGACGACAACAGCGTCGTCACCTTCACCGTCGACTACGTCAACTCCATCATCGTCGTCAGCAGGTAGACCTATTTCATCTGTTGTACTGCTGAAATCGTCGTCGACGACCAAGACCTTGTCGACGACGAAGACTACACCGTCGACGACGACATCGTCGTTGAAGAGCCCATTGTCGACGACGACATCGATGAAGAGCCCACCGTCGACGGTCCCGGCGACGAAAGCGTCGACGAGGGCGTAGACGGCGAAGACGGCGACTACGAAGACATCGACGACGAAGACGTCGACGACGGGCTCGCCGTCGACGAATGCACCGACGACGACAACATCGACGTCGAAGTCATTGTCGACGACCAACATGACGTCTACGGAGATACCGCCGACGAAGGCCTTGCCGTCGACTAAGACACCGTCGACGGAGGACTCGTCGTCGACGATGGCCCTTTCTGAGCCATGGAAAAAATCCAAGCTCGTAGAAGTGTCGTCTCTCGCGCTACCGCCGTCGACGACGCCAACAACGACGACAGGAACTTCAACAGCAAGTTCTGCGCCTGGCAAGATCACCAAACCACGAATTACGCCGGAAACCACGTCTCCGAGCAAAGTGGAAAGGCAGCCACCTCCAGAAATCTTCCAAAGTGAAGAATCTGTAGAGGAAGACCCCCTGGAGCCTGCTACTTCCATCTCAGACCTTCATGTCAAATGCCAGAGCACTGACGAAGAACAGGAAGACTTCACTTACCAGGAACTCTCCGTCCACACTAGTGTCCGCACAGAAGTCACCCCAATGGTGTGCCTACCGGCCTCTATTGTCAATGACTTGAAATACCTTATACAAGATTACAAGCAACGCTTCCCGGAAACACCAGCGACGGAAAGTGAGAATCAGACGCCTGCAGTACATAACCCGGCGTCAGCGTCACTGTCAAAACAGTCTCGACCTCCTCCTCAAACCCACCGTGAGAGAATCCAACCTCAGGTGGTGGTATCGTCGGACGAAGAGGACGACGAGGATGAATTGGAAGAAGGAGAGGTCCAAGAAATACACTCTGCCCACGATGAGGAGGATGAGTATGTCGCATCTTCTCCAGCTTCACCTCAACCACGCCAAGCAGATTCGCCACCTGCGGATATTGGCGGCTTCCATAAAATAGTGGAAAGGGCTGCAAAACGATTCCACATAGTTATGGAATCGACGGAAACTGAATGCTTCCTACACGATTTCAAAGAGCAGACGCAGAAGTCAACGAAATCCATTCCGATAATAGAATTCCTATGGGAGCAGGGCAAGAAACTAATGCTGACACCCGCTTCTGTACCTGCGGTTATTCCACGCCTGGACAAAAAATACAAAGCCCCACTTACGGCGGCAGCTTGCCTCAATGGACACCCCAAACCAGATTTGGTGGTTACACAGGCGGCCCAGAAGAACTCCCGCAACCCTTCCTCCCCTCTGTCAGCTCCTCCGGACAAAGAAGGCAGGAAGTTGGACACGATCGGAAAACGATTCACGACAACATCGGCTATGACCATCAAGGTGGCCAACTCCATTGCTCTGTTGGGGCGTTACAATCGCCAACTCTGGGAAGACATAGCCCCATATTTGGCAGAACTGCCTGACACAGTCCAAGGTGAAGTCAAGGCTCTGCTTGTGGAGGGTCAAACCTCAGCAGCCGAAATAATTGACTGTGCTATTGATGATGCCATGACCGGCTTTCGTCAACTTGCTGGAGCAGCAGTTCTGCGCCGTCAAGGTTGCCTTAAAGCGACGTCGTTCCGACAGGAGGTGCAATCAAAAGTGCTGGACATGCCCTTCGACTGCCAGCACCTTTTTGGGGACAAGATCGATGAGGCACTACAAACCATAAAGAAGGACACCGATACTGCCAGAGCACTGGGTACTTTGCAGACGCGGAACCAGTCCTTTCGAGGCAACAGATCCAGAGGTCAGTCCTCTTATCGAGGTTCCTATCAGAATAGGTCCTCGTATTCCTACAATAACAAAAATCAATACCAGCACAAACAACAACAAGGTCGTCAGTCTTCTTACGGAAGATCAAACTTCAGGGGCAAGAATCAAAAGAGGGGCACTGGCGGCCGCCAGTGACCTCCTACTCCAGCCAGTCCAGCCACCCTATCCCTCATTTCAAATTGGAGGAAAATTGACCCATTTCCTCACCAATTGGCAACACATCACCACGGACCGGTGGGTTCTCCAAATTATAAGATTCGGCCATTCCCTTGAATTCAGCACCATCCCTCCCAAAACACCTCCCCGCAGACGGACACACAAACACCTACGCCTGCTTCTCCAGGAAATTTCTGTAATGCTGAAGAAGGGAGCAATCGAGCGAGTTCCAACACCCCTAAAGGGGAATGGCTTTTATTCCCACTTCTTTCTTGTATGCCAGAAGGAGAACAAATGGAGGCCCATTCTGGACCTCCGAGCGCTCAACGCTTTCCTACGGAGCCAATCGTTCAGGATGGTGACGATTCAAGAAATACTAGGCATTCTATAAAAAGGAGATTTCATGACATCCTTGGATCTCCAGGATGCCTACTACCACATCCCCATCCTCAAGTGTCACAGAAAGTTCCTGAGGTTCGAGGTTGCAGGACAACATTATCAATTCAGGGTCCTGCCGTTCGGCCTCAAATCCGCGCCGCGGATTTTCACGAAGTGCCTTGCACCGGTGGCAGATTTCCTGCGTCAAATGGGTCACCAAGTCTTCCCCTTCCTAGACGACTTGCTGGTGAAAGCACCCTCAGCAAAAGACGCAGCCGAATCCTCCAGCGCCTGCACCAATCTTTTTCAGAGGCTAGGTTTAACTCTCAATCTCAAGAAATCCTGCATTATCCCTATGACAAAAATTACCTTCCTCGGGGCGACCTTGGACACGGAGTGCGCAAGAGCCTTCCCCTCGAAGGAAAGGACAGACAAGATATTATCTCTGGCCACGGCTGTGGCGGCAAAGAAACACCTAAAAGTCCGGACCTACACCTCCCTCCTGGGCATGATGTCTTCCTGTATACTCCTCATCCCTCACTGCAGACTCAGGATGCGCCCGTTGCAGGAGGTTCTCACGAGCCAATGGACTCAAAGTACTGGCTCTTTCGAAGACATGGTACGGATAACACCAAAAATATCCAGAAGTCTGGAATGGTGGAGGCGCCGCAAAAATCTAACCGTAGGACTGCCATTTCTCCTTCCGGCAACACCTCTGGTGATCACCACGGACGCCTCCCTGGAAGGATGGGGCGCTGTCCTCCAGGACCTTCGGATCAGCGGCAAGTGGGACACTCAGGAAAAACAGCTCCATATAAACCTTTTGGAGCTGAGAGTGGTGTATCTGGCACTGCAGGCCTTTCTACCACGCATCCAGAACTCCCCGGTGCTCGTCAAAACGGACAACACCACGACGATGCACTATCTCAACAAACCGGGAGGAACGCGTTCGCTCACTATATCAGGCGAATCGCAGAAGATCTGGAACTGGCTTGTACTACATGGAATCACGCTCAAAGCGGACTATGTACCTGGCAAGGACAATACCATCGCGGACGCCCTGAGCAGGCAAAGATCCCTCTCCCACGAGTGGGAACTGAGCGAAAGCGCACTGACTCACATCTTCTCTCAATGGGGAGTCCCAGGAATCGACCTGTTTGCCACCAAGGGGAACGCCAAATGCCCAAACTACGCAAGCTGGCATCCCCAACAAGGGTCACTGGGAAATGCTTTTTCCATCGGTTGGTTCAGCGTGTTTGCGTACGCTTTTCCTCCGTTTCCGATGATCCCGAGGCTCCTCAGGAAGATGAAGGCGGAGCCCTGTACCCTGATCCTGATTGCCCCGTACTGGCCGAGACAACACTGGTTCTCGGATCTGCTTCGACTCTCCATCAGGACACCGATTCGTCTGCGACAACACCCGAACCTCCTGACGATGTCCAACGGGCAGGTCCAACACCCGAACCTGCAATCGCTCAAGTTATCAGCCTGGCTCCTGAGCACAGAGAGTTCTGTAGCCTGAATATCCCGCAGGAATGCAGAGATGTATTGGCAAAAGCGAGAGCAGACAGTACCAACAAAACCTACTCTCTCAAATGGAAAAGATTCTGCATTTGGTGTTCAGAACAGGGCCTGCGACCACTGCACGTCACACCTGAGCAGATATTGCCATACCTCCTGCATTTGGCACAGTCAGGACTGGCACATGCATCCATAAAGGTTCACCTGGCGGCTATCTCACGGTTCACCAGAACTTTCACAGGACCTTCTCTGTGGTCCAGTAGACTAGTCAAACAATTCCTAAAGGGACTTTATAGATCCTTCCCGAGGCCTCGGAAGGTACCTCCGACATGGCATCTCAATCTAGTCCTCAACCAACTCATGAGGCATCCTTTTGAGCCCATTCATCGAGCATCCATCAAGTACATCTCATGAAAAACGGCGCTCTTGCTCGCTTTAACATCTGCCAGGAGAGTAAGCGAGCTACAAGCTCTATCCATTCAGGAACCATTTATGCAGTTCAGACAGGACAGGGTGGTGCTTAGACCGAACCCTAAATTCATTCCAAAAGTGCCTTCGGACTTTCATCTCAATGAACCGATAGTCCTTCGGTCTTTCTTTGCAAACCCTTCCACCGCAGCAGAAAGAGCACTACATTCTTTGGATCTCAAGAGATGTCTAAAGTTCTACCTAGATAAAACTAAGACTTTCAGAAAATCTTCACAACTGTTTGTGGCATACAGCAGACCGAGAATGGGTCTGCCTCTCACGAAACAAAGCATCTCGAGGTGGATCTCCTCAGCGATTTCATTCTGCCATGACAAGGCCGGGCGGCCTTTGAGCGACCATGTTACTGCACATTCCACCAGGGCGATGTCCACATCAGCAGCACTGTTCGCTGGAGTGCCGATCTTGGACATATGCAGAGCGGCGACCTGGAAGTCACCGCACACTTTCTCCAGACACTACTGCCTGGATATCGAACTTCAGAAGGATGCAGCAGTGGGCCAGGCGGTGCTTCGCCATCTCTTTCAGTGAGGTGAGCCTTCCTTCATCCCACCATCCAGGTATGCACATTCTTTGTTCTTGTGATATTCTGCTTATGCTATCATTCCCATGTTATATGATAATATGTGTATTGTCTAACATGACTGCAGGGCAACTTTGCATCACAAATGTGCATATCTTATTGCTAACTACTCTGATTGAGGCATGTGAATCTATGAAAGACACCCCTAATACTGGATAAGAAATGCGTTACTTACCTGTAACAGCAGTTATCCAGTATTGGTGTCTTCATAGATTCACATGCAACCCTCCCGCCTCCCCTGGAAGGACTCACATCCCTCTCTAACAATATTACGCCTACCTAGCTGGGTGCGTACGAAAATCTGAGGGACTGAGGCTCCTCCCAGGAAGGTTCTAGAGGGAGGTCGGAGCTGATTGGCTGACTCTGAGAGTTTGGTCCTTTTTGCATAAGGACAAGGAGAGGCTACTAAGGGAGGACCCTTAGGCCTATTTTCTCTATGTATGTCTATAGGACATTACTTTTTTATGTACCGGAGGCTCCCGTCTCGACGACGGGGAATGATTCAGGCATGTGAATCTATGAAAGACACCAATACTGGATAACTGCTGTTACAGGTAAGTAACGCATTTCTTTCTTAAACTTACTAAATCGAGGCATTTCGAAATGAACTGGACTACTTACAAATGTCAAGGGATTTTAGACAATATAGTCACAGCATAAACGTACTTACCCCTTGGCTTCGGTTAGTGCACTAATCGAATAACAAAAACAAAAAGTGGGCGCTACCCACGAATACTTAACTAAATGTTTTCTCACGCCAACAGATGTCCGTCTAACGTCTCGCGATACTAATCATCACTAGGGGCCAAAGCAGGGCGACAGTCAGGGAAGCAGTCGTCAGCAGCCGTCGGGAAGGAGTAGCCGCGCTTCAAAAGACCTTCGGTTCACTTCGACATACAGGGGTCGCTCACGTGGTTCGCGAAATCCTCCGGAATTTTCTTGCGAAGCTCCTCACGACCCTCGGGCAAAACTACTACCACTGAAGTAGCCCACACGTTGGGCCGCCAATTGGAAAACCTGACCTTATGGGCCAGGCGGCGCAGGGCACGCCTAAGATCTCCGGGTTCACCTGCTTTGGCAGACAGAGACACGTGACACTCTGTTAGGCGTAGAAAAGCAGATTTATTAGCTGCAGCTAAGCACAGTGGTCCTGTAAGTACACCAACTGGTACGTTATCAGGAGACTGCCACTTCATTCCATGGCGCACAATCTATAATACTATACAAGTTTGCAATGCCAACTCCTAAAACATACAAAACTGACAAATAGGAATAGTTTGAAAACAATCTATCAAATGTCTAAAACACACCCTCCTTTCAGACCCTGTGTGCTCTCCTCCCCTCAAGTTAATCAACACTAGTGCCCGTAATTCAATTTGCAGGTGGTAGAACATGTTTGAATGCTTCAAAGGACAGTCTATGTAACAGGAGAACACACAAAGAGAATAGCGAAGGTCAATTCATTAAGATAGAGATGAGAAGAATGGTGGGACCCAAACAGTGGAGTAAGACATGGATTAATCAGTCTAGACATGGACTTACAAAACTCGGGAGACCCTGACATCGGTTTCATAAACATGGGCATGAGTTACTCTTTAACGAGAGAGACACGTAGCAGCTGAAAAGGCAAAAACATTGCGTTCACCACGTCCGCCGTGCTGCCTGAGTGAGGCAACACAAAATGGCGGTTAAACACAAAATGGCGGCTAGATACGAAGCGAAGTCGAAAACCACGTAACCTCAAAGGTGAGGAATTTGCGGGTAGATGGTCTCTACCAGAAAGAGTGTTACTGAAGGTAAGTAACTTGTGGATTACAATGACATCTTCTGCTGAACATCATTAACGTTGGTATACTGGTAAATATTCTACAGTTTTGGCTATTCCACGCAAACCAAATATCCTCATATGGCTTCAGAGTCCTCGTACTAATGGCTTTGATTTAGAGGAAGATAGTATATCTGCAGAAAGAGTACGTCTATGGTTTCTACCCCTTTAATGGTTTCTTGCTTGATGTACACAAGAATGCCGAGTTGAATTGCTCTGTTTTCCAATGTTGAGGTGTTCACTATTATGGCATGTAATAGAGCCTGTTTTTGCAACACTAGCATAATGCCTTTGTATGGCTATTGTAGGGAGGGGACTTGAAGTGGTGATTTTATGAAGTACAACCGTTTCAAGTGAACTGTATCAAGTTCCTTCTTCTTCTTAATAAATTCATATTCATAAAGTCATGTATACGCCCGAAGCAATCGGTGTTTGCTACATGGAAGAATACCTCCTCTTCAAACTGTCTGTAAAAAGCGAGTGGCCTAAATGAACCTTGTTTAAAAGCAATTAAAAGCTCTTAAATTAGTCTTGATAACGTCTCCCCATCGTTTTTTGTGTCTTATCCACCTTCTATCACCACAAGGTGGCGCGCATACTCTGTTAAGAAAGTAAACGTACATAAAAAAATAGTCTAGCACATTCAGTGTAAAATTAAGCAGTAACATTGTATTCTCCGGCGATTGAGTTTACAGACATAGAAGCTGTCATTCTCGCCATCATGATCTTCGCTGAGATGAAAATGTGCTCAGACGGTAAAAACACATACATGTGCTACAGTACACCCCAAATTCTCTCTTGCAAAAAGGTCACCGGTGTCTAGTTGTCCCTTATCTGTTGGGAGTGAACATTGAACCTTGCAGAGGTTAGTTTCCATTTCTGGAAACAGGAGGTAAGAGCTAGAGGTCAATGTTCATGGTCTCAAGTTAGCAGATTTTAGTGTATTGTATTTAGCATTTGTAAACCTCTAACCCACTACCTCAAACTCGCCCCTCAGGCGCCAATTAACTATGTTAATCCTTGATCTTACATGAATCTCTTTTCCTTGATATATTATTATGCAACCGTTCCCTGTAGCTTGATTGTAAAGCGCTCCGATACCCTCGGGTCTGGCCAGCGCTATAGAAAACTCCAAAAATAAATAAATAAATAAATAAAGCGCAGCAAACACCCTACGGGTACCCTGGCGCTATGGTACATGACGCAGACCATCGTCAAACGGAGAGGGTGGAACCCAATTTCATAGCACTCAAAGACAAGAAATCAGTTTCTGGGGAGCAGCCACGTTTTGATATTTTTCTTAAACAGAGATTACCAATTAACTGTCTCAAATTTCAGAATATAAACACGCACGTTTTGTTTCTATGGTGGTGTGTTTGTATCTGGCAGTGGCAAGATTTTTGTGTTTGCCTTTTCTTGTCAAACTGAATAGACAAAAAAAGCGAAACTCCCCCCAGTCCACCAACCTTGCCAGAGCCCTACATTTTATTGGCTGTCGGTGTCCCCATAGGTATTGTAAGGTTTGACTTTACCAGTGGATGGGCCTCTTTTGCGCTTGCGCATTGGTTAAATATCGCAACACACTGCCGAGTCCGTGAGATATAAAGATATAAATAATTTTTTTATTTTAACATTTGACAGTGCTATTATTAAGGCGATTAGGTTTTCCGCACCCACCTAACTAAGTCCTTTTTTTACCTTTTTCCCAAAAGCTGAGAAGACTCGACAATATTAACACTCTTGATAGTGCCTTATTTGTTTCTAAAAATCAACTCCTTCTTTTACCTTATGTAGTTTTATCAACTGTTAATTTTAAACTCTGTGGATGATGCCAAGTTTTGTTGCCTGATGGCACGCCTGTTAAGAATGTTTTCACATTTTAGAAGCAAGATGGTCTAGAATGCGGGAAATTCCACAGGACATCCTTGGTTTTCATACCACCATGATTATTGTGATTGCAGATAGTGACTACGGTGTTACCTGTCCAGGTCTTGAAGGTCTACCGAGTGAACTTTGCTTTCAAGTCCTACAAGCCTTTTTGGTACGGTAGTTCTATTAAGCCGTTACATATGGGGATGGAGAATGCCTGTTTCTTGGGTGCAGTTTTTTGGAGTAATTGATAAGACACTGTTCCCTCTTAAAGTACGTTTCTGTTCGTAATGTTTCTCTATGATGCAGTAAAGGCAATCCGTCTTCTCTGGTGGTCCCCACACCTTCAAGTCTCACTCTAAGTTTCCCCCGCTAGAACTGTCTTCCTCTCATATAGATGAGAGCAGGAGAAGAACATCTGTTCACAGGGCAGTACGAGAGGTCAGAGGTCACCAAAATAGACACCAAGACGGACTGCTAAGAACCAGTACAAATGAACTGAAATCTGCGGGGACAGGTGATGCCAGTGCCATCAATTTATAGCTGTACTTCTAGTTTTCATCGAATTGTGTTTGCGCGCCTTTAAGGCCCAGATAGGCAGCGAGAGTAATGCCAGCTGCCATTACAAATTAACTGAAATCTGTGAGGAGTGGAAATGCCACTCCTGGACTGTCTCATATCGGACACGTCTGTTTTACTGTGCAAAGGCGTAATAGTAGACCTTGCAATGTGAATCACATTTGAATATATATATATATTGCTTTCTGGCCCCACACGCATCCCGATGTGCGGTGTAAAAAGACGCATGTACTTGGTGCTTAACAGCAAAGGCATCTGCTACCATAGACAGAAACCACATCTCACTTTATTAATAGAAAACTATTTGTTTAACATTGCTCTAGAACAGGGGTCTCCAAACCGGTCCTGGAGGGCCAGATCCATGCCAGATTTTTAAAATTACTACATGTATCTCAATGGGGATATCCAAAATATCTGGCATGGATCCGGCCCTCCAGGACCGGTTTGGAGACCTCTGCTCTAGAATATCGTGGGAAAGTGGACCAGGCACCTTTGTACTAGGCAACAGTTTAGAACAAGTAACCAGTCCTAACTTGAAATCTTGTAACTATGTAACCTGTAATGCTCTGATCCTCATGTAAAGCGCTCTGATACCTCCTGGTCTAGCCAGCGCTATATAAAACTTTGCAAATAAATAAAATAAATAAACATTGATACTCCCTCTCATACTCTCCTACTGTTGCTCTTTGCAAAGCCACCATCAAACAGTTTCACAATCTGCACTGATATGCCATAAAAGTATATGTTAACAAAATGAGTTTAGAAAGAAATCTCAAGAAAATTAAACATAACTGCACAATGCCTTTACCAATGATCAGCCGATTGCTTTTTTTCAACAATCGTCCAGGCGCCAGACTGGATCCAGAAAGTTTTTCAGCTGTACCTCTGTGTGTCAGTAGAGGGCGTCTAGCGACTCAGTAGTAACTTAGTCTTCTGAATGTGACGTCAACGGAGTCTGTATAAGCCCTCCCCCGATGAACTGATGTCAGTTCTTTATTTTCCACACTAGCAACGTGGATCTGAACTGCATTCCTCTGGCCGTTTTTGGCCTACTTGATGATTTTCGTTGGCTGAGCAGTGTCCTTAGGGTTCAAGACTTGTGAGTCCTGTGAACGACAAATGCCGGCCACAGACCCTCATTCGGTTTGCATGTGGTGTCTGGGTGAGCAACATAACTCCGACAAGTGCGACTCTTTTCGCCAGCTCCGACAGAAGGCGCAAAGAGAACGTCGCATGATGCTCCTTGTGGCGCGGATGTCACAGTCATCAAAGTCTTCTTGTTGTCCTCTGTCCTCGACGCGATGTAAGGACCGGTCGTGCATCTGCTCTCGGAGCCGTTCTCGTGGGCCTCATTCTACGTCTGAAGGTAAGTATCGGCGTTGATCGTCAAAGTCACGGCGCCCCACCTTCATCACCTACCGCCGGTCCCCACTCTTCTGTTGAACTGGCGGGGCATGAGTGCCTCGCACCTCCGTATCCTGAGGCCAGGGCGTCTTTGACCCAGATGAGACAATCTCCTCATTCTATTTTTGGATCGTCCCCTTCCTCTGAGCATCCTTTGTCCCCACGGAAGTGCCTGAGGTTATGCCTATGCCCCAGCCTGAGGGTTCTCCCTCTGCATTCGGTCGCCCTCCTGTTTCTGGCACCTTAGCAACGCCAGTGCACAGCTTCGGCTTCTGCTTCCGGTATGCTGATTCGGTTGTCGGCATCTGGCTCTTGTCTGCCAGCTCAGGTGGCGATCCAGTGGGCGCTAATCGACGCTCCTTGAGGCGTTGTCCAGCTTCAGTTGCGGCGTCCAGCATGGAGCCGACCGGTTCAGACTCCATTCCTCTGGTTTTTCCTTCTGAGGACCATGGTTGTGGAAGTATTAGACTGTGTGGTGTGTTCCTCTCCCATTTCAGATATGATTCCACCCCATATACTGTCTAGCTGGTTACTTTACTTGGGTGACGCCAGTGGCTTAGAAACTTCTCCAGCCTCCCGTCTCCTTCTGGTTTGGCTACCGAGGCGAGTTCTGCTCTGGCAGACATGCTCAATCGAATTTTAGTTGTACTGGATTTACAACTTCCTTCCATGGAATTGTCAACAGACCCTTTACTTGGTGTTCTACATCCTGAGCGGTCTAACGTAGAACCTGTCCTTCCTATAGTGACTGTCTTTTCGATATCTTGTTGAGTACTTGGGCTAAACCTGAAACAGGGCTCCCTGTGGACCGCTCTATTTCTCACAGGCATCGCCCTGTCCCGGAGGATCCCTCCTATCTCCTTAGACATCCATCTACTGAGAGCTTTGTGGTACAGGCTGCTTTAGCCACCCAAAATATTGTTTTTGTCCCTCCGAAAAGAGAGGCCAGGAAATGTAACGCTTGTGATAGGTGCATTTTCTCTTCATCTAGCTCTGCTCTGCGTTCTCTGAACACTTATGTTCTAGTCCTCTTCTCCAACGTCTTGTGGGACTCAGTTGAACGCCTCTTGCCCACCGCTCTTGTTCCATTGGTACGAGATGGGCAACAAGCTCCACACTTGGCATCCACTGTGGTATGGATACCACTGATTCTGTTTTTCGGGCTAAGGCCTCTTCCATAGCTGTACGTCAGCGTGCTTGGTTGTGGACTTCCAGGTTGTCAGAGGCTGTACAAACTACTTCGAGATGCCTTTTGATGGTGCCTTCAATTTTGGTGCACAAGCCGACCCTGCTTTAGGCCAGTTCAGAGATAGTCATGGTGGTATGGAGTCTTAACTCTATGGTTGTCCTAGGTTCATCGGGGGCAATTTGTTCTATTGGTTGGATAATGTGTGATTGTCAAAATCAACTATCTGTTGCCCTTAGTTTCGACCAGCCCTTTGTTTCACACAGGTGGTCTTTCTTCTTCTTCCTCTTAGAGGAATTTCTACTTGCTGCTTTTCCTCTCCTTAACCTGTTACCACCTGCTGGCATCCTTCCTCATTCGGTGGCTTTGGTTTTTTAAGTCGTTAATTTCCTTTAAGTAAGGTTCCAAGTATAGAAGCAAGTGCGTTTCTTTTCAGATTTGGCTCGCAGTGCTATATGCAGATTAGAAAAGTTCTTTGCTGCAGCCTCCCATTAGGGGTTCAGGGATGGTGCTTCTTCCCACGGCTTGGGCGGCTAAACAGCAAAAGCAGCAAAACACTCGTTTTTGGAACTACCTTTCCCTCAATGCACAGCGGCAATTAATCTAAATGCAAGGCCCAATAACAGGCCAGTTGACAAAATAAAAGTATATGTGAACAGAAAAACGAGTTATTGCTGAATTTGCAACCTGCCCGTGAGGAGGAGTCGTGGGGACTCGAAACGCGTTGGGCGATGAAAATAAATGCCGAAAAGTTGAAGTGAGTGCTTAACAGAATCCGGATGGAGGGCAAGCAGAAGTGTGCTCTTCCGAGCAGTTGGGCACTTTTGTGATTATATATATATATATATATATATATATATATATATATATATATATTCACCAGTAGGTAGTTATAGTTAGGATCAAGTTTCCATAGGAAAAGCATTGTTCGAGGCATATGGGCTGCAGACCACACACATAGATCACCATCTGATGGTGGGCCCGGATCATTACACTTTGTTGTTGTCTCGGAAGAGTCTTTGTCTGTTGGATGGATTTATTTATGTATTTATTTAGTGTGTTTTATATAGCGCACGGCTACCCCAACGGGGTGCCCCGGCGCTCCTGAGAGTGTAAATGAATCTTACCCATGAGGGAATTAGCAGAAGAGGAATATTTTTAGTGCCTTACGGAAAGGAAGCTCGTCCTGGATCATCCGGATGGCAAGAGGGAGTTTATTCCAGTGGGATGCGGCGCAAGCTTGGATGACTCCTCCTGTAGATCGTAGTGCGCATGAGCATCGACTCCATCGTCAGATTGTTTTTTTCCGCCATCGGGCTCAGATGTGTTTATCTTTCGGTCCTATTACTGATCTCTGTTCGACTTCAGTCTTACATCATACAATAGGTATCGTCTTCAACAGTAATTCCAGTTACTCGTGTCGAATGAAGGCTTGCGCTTCTCGATTCCAGTATTCTTCGGGCCCAACTGTGCCATTGGGCCTTTGGCTCATGGAAAGAACACCCTTCAAGAAGTGCACTCAGTGTGGACACAAATTTCCTCACACTGATCTTCATAAGGTTTGCAATCTGTGCTTGTCTCCAGTGCACAAGAGTCGAGATTGCGAGGCCTGCGCTTCGTTCCGGTCCAAGAAAACCATCCGAGACCGTCTAGCATGGCGCAGTGATCTTCATCGACACCAGTCCTCATCATAGACGAGGCTCCGATCGAAATAGAGTCCGAAGAACAACAGCAGGACGACATTGTTTACAAAGCAGAGGATTCAGCTTCCGGAGCATAGGAACATTCGCAAGACGACGATCTTCTTCCAGCTGGTCAACAGTTCGTGAGTACAAGCGTCGACCCTGTTTGCCCCCCCAATACTGTGACAGGCTTCGGTTCCACGTCCACCCCTGGGTCCAGGTGCACGCAGACCAAAACCTTCCAACGCCCTGCCTTCTGGCTCGGCAACGAACAATCCAGAAAAGCCTCCAGTCGACTCAGAATTGAGTCAGTCTGTCGGTCCCGACAAGCACAAGGTCCTCAAACCAAAACTAACTCTGGCACCGAAGCAGTCCTTGGTACCGAAACCGTTTGAGCCAAACACAAGCTCAGCACCGAAAGAGTTTCCCAAGTCTATCGAACCGAAGACAACTCTGGTTCTGAAAAAAGTCGTCCCGAAGCCTGCTTCGGCACCGAAACACACTTTAGCTCCGAAGGGCGCTGATTCCAAACGTGCTTCGGGACCAGTAATTCCGGATCCAAAAAGCTCCGATCGGAGAAAGAAACATGACATCAAGTCTTCGGAACCAAAGCCAAGATCTGCTCCAAAGACAATAGACACTGTAAAACCTAAGCATTTCGGTCCCAAGCAGGATAAATTGCCACCGAAAAAGGATATTTCCGCAGAAGAGCTTTTCCACCCAGATCCAAAGCAAAAGACTCTTCGTATTAATCCAAAGACTGGACATGTAATTACAGTGCTTGAAAGAAGGAAAATGAACTCTCCCAAACCACCTCCCGTTCCTCTCAAAAAGCATGCTCAAACTTCCGCCATAAGAATTCCTTTACCATTGCTAGAGATACCGATAGATATTTCTCCTGCACACTCACCATCCATCACACAAAGCCCTATACCACAGGATGATGATGAAGACAATTATTCACATAAGGTAGAATGTGAGCAACACATAGATGACACAGATGACCCAGACAATATTCCTGGGCCATCAGATGATCCCTGGGAAGATTATAATGCGCCAGATCTGCCACAAGACGACGCATACCCCTCTAGACCATCTCCCCCAGATGACACTATTGGGTTTACACAGCTCATTCAAAGAGCAGCCACTTTTCATGGAGTGGACTTACATACAGATCCAGTGGAAGAGGACTTCCTGATGGATACACTACTGTCGTCACATAAAACCACAACCACATTACCAATACTTAGTGGAGTGGTAAAACATGCACCAGAGGTATTCAAAGATCCCGTCAGAGCCAGGGTAATTAACCCCAGACTAGAAAAGAAGTTTAAAGCGGCTCCAACTGACCCAGCATACATCAAAGGTCTGCTGCCATTGGACTCATTAGTAGTCTCAAATGCGAGGAAAAGAGCTAGCTCGCAGACAACAGGGGATGCTCCACCCCCGATAAGGAGTCAAGCTGTTATATGCTTCACGAAAACGCACCATCTCACAAGCAGCCAATGTCTGGAGAATTGCTAACACTCAAGCTTTGTTACCAAGATATGATTGAGCTCATTATGATGTGTTAGAAACACTCATGCAACATTTACCAGAGCAATGTAAGGCCAGGTCTTTTGACTTAATACAAGAAGGCAAGGTTATTACCAATACCTCAATCCGCTGTGCATTAGATGCTGCCGACACAGCCTCTAGAGCAATAAATACAGGAGTGCTGTTGTGTAGACATGCCTGTTACTCATCTCTGGGTTCAAGCCAGCAGTACAGGCCAGTATCCTAAATCAACCCTTTGACCAGCAACATCTCTTTGGTCCAACAGTTCATAATGCACTAGAGAAAATGAAAAAAGGTACGGATACAGCAAAATCCATGGGAGCCTTACAAACTCAGATCCTTTGAGCGTCCTTTCGTCATTCTCTTACAGGGGCGTCTCTAAAGGTTTTCAAACTGACAACACCTCCTCTTATAAAGGGCCCACCCAACCCTTGCCCAGTGGAGGGTATTACAGAGTAGGATATAGAGGTAACAACAATAAGGGTAGAGGCAGAGGCAACAACAACCGCAATGCCTCTACTCCCAAACATTGACTTCCCTCTCATCCCCCAGGCCATTCTACTCCTGTCAGAGGGAGTTTACAGCAGTTCCAAACTGTCCTCGAACTCCATCACCACAGACACGTGGGTAAGACAAATAGTTCAGTCAGGTTATTGCCTGGAGCTCACTTCCACTCCTACAACAATACCACCCAGACAACGTCCCATGTCACAGGAGCATCTCACACTCTTAAAGCAGGAGGTTGCATCTCTACTGCAAAACAAGCACTGGCGTTGCTAATAGGTCTCGCAGTAGGAAAGTTGGAGCTATTGGTTTTGTAAATGACATTTTATATTTATATATTGTTATTGACAATGCCAATAACGATATATAAATATAAAATGTCATTTAGAAAACCAATAGCTCCAACTTTCCTACTGCGAGACCTATTGGCAACGCCAGTGCTTGTTTTTCTGAATGCAGGTTAGACGAACCAAAATACCGTTCAGCCGGCACACTGTGGGAATCACAGAAATGCAGTTTGTGTTTAAGCCACACCCTTGATTACATAGCCTATATCCCTTATAGAAACCCCTCCACTTTTTGCAGCCCAACTACAGCACCTGAACAGTATGACCCACGATTACGGAGGGAGGAACTAAGGGGGCCCTAGAGAGCAAAGTGCAGTTTTTCTATTTACCTATTTTCACTTTGAGGTGCAGAGAGGGAGATATACCCATATTTTTGGTTAAGTACTGAAGCTTTGATAGAGCCCACGTCACAGGTTCCAAAGCCGGCATCTAATTCACTTCCGTTCCTGTCTATCATAGACAGTATTAAAATGCACATATGGCATTCAGTTTCTCTGATGACGTATGCATGCAGGGACACTGTGGGCAGGCACATTCCATCATGTCACTACCAAACCAGGCTGCATTTATTGTCTAGTTAGCATGCATGTCAGCAATGCAGCCTTTTATTTCTTATCATCTGATACCAATGGGGCAAAACCTACATAAAAACAGCAAATGATTAATTCAGCCAGAGCCGACGTGCACCCTTCCTTTTCAAATAGAAGGCAGAGTCATGTAAAGCTTTGCATTCAACTCAACATCCTAGCTGAATGGCTTAAAAAGTGAACCGGGAGAACAAAGCTTTCTCTTCAAAGACTTTCTGCAAGAAAGGAGTCAGTGGCCCCAGCCCCTCAGTTCCCTTCACCAGGGCGCACTTTGATCCATATTCAAGGCTCCATTCCATAAGGTGGCTGTTTTTTGCGTTTTATTCTGTTTTCTCAAACTTCTAGAGCTTTTTACCATCACTTCCCTGCCATTTTTGCCAACAATGGCCCCAATTTACTACTAAAAATAAAACGGAATATTTAATTGACTTGAATTGATGACCCCTTGCCCTTTCCACATTAGAATCGTTGAATTGTCCCTGACAGGTCCCGTAGCTGACCTTTGACAGTGTCAAATGACTTGCAGAAACAGGGCTTTCCTTGCTGTTTGAAGTGTGGGTGTTCTGTTGCTGGGCAGAATGTCAGTCGGACTGAGTGGTTCTGTTTGACACAATCCAGCCAAGGCTGGGAGTTGTGTGTGCATATAAAGAAAGCCGAAGAGTTGTGCAATAAGCAGATCTGTGTGTCTAACTGTAAATCCATGAACATTGACAGTTGTCCACCAAAAAGGCAGCAAATTGTGCACTGCGACTATTTTCGTTTGTATGCCTTTATCTTGTGTGTTTAAACGCGCACCCACAGATACATATTTGTGCGTTTTTACATATTGGTGGAAGCACTGAAACTTGTGTTATGCTTGCTGATATTTCCATAATGTGTCATCTGTATTTGTATGTATGTGTCTGCACGTGCGCATGCATGCATGCTATGTGTGATTGATGGTATTTGTTTTTACTTATCATTAGTGGAAGCACTGGAAGTTAGGTTGTTACATTATGGTTTTGTGGGCGGTTTTCTGCATGTCGTGTAATTGTCATTACAGAAACAGCGCTTCAGTGCTGCCCTGTTATTTGAGTGTGGGCCGTACTTAGATGGGCCGAATGTCATTGGGGCCGTCCTCTCTCTTCCACAAGTCGTGGGAAATTGAAGCTAAAACTGTCAGATGAACATAAAGCCATAACATTGGGCTTCATGCTTACTCTTCTGCATTTGGTGTGTGTTGCTTGTCTGCACATATCTGCGTTTCACACATACTCTGGGAGAGGAGTCGGCCAAATGGTTTGGGCAGTCGACCTCGAATCTGGGGAACTTGGTTCGAGTCTCGGCAACGATGCGGAGCATTCTGTGATTCTGGGCAAATCACTTAATCTCCCCATGCCTAACAATCATGTAACGCAACTGGTGCTATGTAAAGCGCTCTGATACCCGATCCCTTCGGGTCATGTTCGGGCTATATAAAACTCCTCTAAATAAATATAACCTTCAGGGTATCTCTTCCTATGCGAACTCACTCTATTATTGGCCAGAGCCCCACTGATCTGAAATTCTGTTTCATCAGAATACTGTTCAGCCATGTTTGTTGGGTTTAAATTGACAGTTTTATGGTTGTGTGTTGCCTGCACTTGTAGATAATGCGCAGCATGCCTGCTGGAGAGTGGCACATTGACTTCTGCATGGCCTTTGATGCTTTACTGATTGTGAGAATAGCATGGTGTTGGTGCATCAGAGTTGTACTGTTATGTATGTTGCCTAGTTGAATGTTACCAGATACCGCACTGCAAGCCCAGCATGGGTGGCAGCGGTGCAGTGATTCCCATACTTGCCAGCCAATGGCCATGCAGCAAGCTCCAGAGGGGTCACTGGGAGCGGGTGGGAGGGCACTCACTGAGAATATTTAACACATTCCTTCTCTGGCCTGTCTGCTGAGATGGCGAAAGAGACCAATTAGTGCCAGCTGCAGTGGTGGTCTCTGGCAACGCGGATTCTGTCTCGCTGGGAGCTTGAGGGAGACTGTCCAGTGGTTTCATACAGTTTGAAACCCCAAGCGCCATACTATATTTGCATTAACTTTCTTAACCTCACAAAATATAACTAAAGATAACAAGAAGTCAGCGTGAGATGGATCCAAAAAAAAAGCAAGCGGCAGAGAAAGTGTTCGCTTTTACTTCCGCTTAATAAAACAAGCGTTAAGAGCGGCCGGCCGGGAACTGAAAGTACGGCCGGCCAGCCATAATTAAATTAGGGGAGGAGGTGGGGGTGCCAGGTGGGGTGGGAGGGGTGGGTGGAGTAGAGACTAGAGAGAACGACAAGAGGGGAGGGAAGAGGTAGACACAGAGAGATTGTAGATAGAATTAAAGACAGCTAGAGATTAGAGAAGGTTAGACAGAAGATATATACGATGTTGCAAAGAAAGAGAGAAATTAGAGAAGGTTAGAACAAAAAAGCACGCACGGAGACAAAGTGAAAAAACAACACATACCTGATAATGCCGGCAAACTGAAAGTACGGCCGGCCTGCGGCCGGCCATGAATAATTAGGGGAGGAGAAGCCCTTTGATGTGCTGTGCGGCCGGGAATGCACGTGCTTGTTTGGTCACGTGATTCACTTGAACTCAAACAAAACCGCAGCGCAAGAAGCCCTTGGTTTCACGAGGATTTTCGAGACATGAATTCTCGCTCCGCTCAATGCGCTTGCGCGCATTGATAGGTCGCGAGACCTAAGAATGCAATAGAACCAGTTCCAAAACACCATCAAAACACAGGAGTTTTCTCCCTATATTTTCTCATACCCAAAAAGGACGGTTCCCTCAGACCTATACTAGATCTAAGGCCTCTAAACCTTTACATACAATCCGACCACTTCCATATGGTCACATTACAGCAGGTTCTGCCGCTGTTAAAACAAGGCGACTTCTGTGCCATATTAGATCTCACTTCCACATTCCTATCCATCAATCGCACAGAAAGTACCTTTGATTCGTACTAGGAGGTCAACATTACCAATTGAAAGTACTCCTTTTCGGAGTAACTACAGCACCTTGAGTTTTCACAAAGTGTCTAGCAGTATTAGCAGCACACTTAAAAAGGGACAACAGTCATGTCTTCCCATACCTAGACGACTGGTTAATAAAATCCAAGTCATACCACCAATGTGTCCAGCACACGCATCAGACCATCTGCCTGTTACACAAGCTAGGATTCACAGTAAATCAAAAGAAGTCACATCTCCAACCCTCCCTGTCTCAACAGTATCTAGGTGCCACAATAGATACCTCCAAAGCAATTGCATACCCCAATCCAACAAGGATACAAAGTATGCAAGCTCTTATACAAAAATTCCAGCCACAGCACTCACTACCAGCTCGAGTGTTCATGCAATTAATCGGAATGATGGCATCTTGCATTTTCATAGTACTACAAGCAAGACTACAAATGCGCCTTCATACAAGAGTGCTTAGCAAATCAGTGGAATCAGGCTCAGCAACAAATAACAGATCTGGTGGTGGTGGACAACCGGACACATCGCTCTCTGCAGTGGTCGAACACCAAAAACCTTTCCAAGGGCTGGCCGTTCATAGAGCCTGTTCCACAAGTGGTGCTAACCACAGACGCATCTCACAGGATGGGGAGCACATTTGGAAGAACACACAGTACAGGGTACATGGACACAGCAACAAAAGCTACTCCACATAAATCATCTGGAGTTGCTAGCAATTTTTCTAGCTCTAAAGTAGTTTCAACATTACCCTTCAAGCAAGGCTGTACTAGTCCGTACCGACAATATGACAGCCATGTTTTACATCCAAAAACAGGGAGGAACACACTTCTTACAGCTCTCCCGACTGGCGCAGAGCATATGGAGGTGGGCCATTCCTCAAAAAATCTTTCTGTTAGCAGAACATCTACCAGGAGTTCACAATTAAGTTGCAGATCTGTTAAGTCGTCAAAGACAACAGATACACGAATGGGAACTTAATCCTCAAGTTCTTCAACCTTTCTTTCACAAGTGGGGCCAACCAGAGATAGATCTGTTCGCCACGCACCGCAACTCCAAATGCCCAAGCTTCTCTGCCAGATACCCACACCCATTGTCCAAAGGCAATGCGGTATGGATGAGTTGGTCAAACAAATTTGCGTACGCTTTTCCACCTCTCCTACTAATTCCGTTAGTGGTACACAAGCTACAGCAACATTCCCTCACATTGATTCTCATAGCACCAACGTGGACAAGACAACTGTGGTACAACGCACTACTAGAGCTCTCAGTAGTACCAGATCAAAAATGACAACTCTCTCCACATCTACTGGCACAGAACCATGGAGAGATCATGCATCCAGACCCAATGCAGCTCAATCTAGCGATTTGGCTCCTGAGGTCTTAGAATTTGGATACCTCAATCTTCCGCCTGATTGCATGAATGTCATAAAAGAAGCGAGGTGCACCACCACTAAAGCATGCTATGCAGCGAAGTGGAAAAGGTTTGTTATGTATTGCACAACATTAACCCATTAGATGTTTCCATCCAAAACATCATATGCTACCTGCTCCATCTACAAAGATGTAATTTAGCGTACTCCTCAATAAGGTTACATGTTGCTGCTATAGCCGCCTACCTTCAAAACAGACATTTGTCATTATTTAGAGTACCTGCCAACAAAGCTTTTATGGAAGGACTCAAAAGAATAATTCCTCCCAGAATACCACCCTCACCGGTATGGAATTTAAATATTGTTCTCACTAGACTTATGGGTCCTCCATTTAAACCATTGCATAAGTGTGAATTACAGTTCCTTACATGGTAAGTTGCTTTTTTAGTTGCTATTACCTCACTCAGAAGAGTACGTGAGATCCAGACATTAACAATTCAAGAACCATTCATCACAACAAAGTGGTTCTTAAAACAAACCCAAAATTCCTTTCAAAAGTTATTTCACCATTCCACCTCAACCAATCTATTGAGTTGCCAGTATTCTTTTCTCAACCACAAACAGTTGCGGAAAGAGCTCTACATACATTAGATGTAAAAAGAGCCCTCCTCTACTACATTGATGGGACAAAACCATTTTGTAAAAAAAAAAACAATTGTTTGTGTCCTTTTCTACTCCACATAAAGGTAATCCCATTTCAAAATCTGGGATTGCAAGGTGGATTGTTAAGTACATTTAAATCTGTTACCAAAAAGCACTTTATCCATTCCCCCTAGGGCTCATTCCACCCGTAAATTAGGGGCATCTATGGCATTCCTAGGAAGTATACCCTTAGATGATATCTGTAAAGCAGCTACATGGTCTACACCGCACACATTTACAAAACACTACTGTGTAGATGTGCAGGCAAAACAATAAGCTGGTGTGGGCCAGGCTGTACTCAAGACATTATTTCAAAGTACTGCAACATATACTGGTGGTCGCCGCTAAGGGAGAAAAACTGTTATGCAATCAATGCAATAGTGTGTGGTCTGCAGCCCATATGCCTAGAACGGAAAATGCCACTTACCAGAATGCATCTGTTCTTGGCATGTAGGGTTGCAGAGCCACACATGCCCACCCACCTCCCCGGCTACCTATATCTGTTCCAGTAATATCTTAATTAGATGCACAAGACATAGACATCCTTTTCTGTACTCATACAACTCCATCATTTCCCCAATGGTGCAGTGAAGGGCTGGAGACTTTTTACTCGTGTCACCCCCTTAGGTGGCACAAACAGTGCTGCAGTCCCTGGGGTGACCCTCTAACTTTCATTCTCTGGGTACCATATACTAGGGACTTCCAGGTAGGTTACGGTTGGCCAATTAAGTGTAAGTCAATCGACATACATGTTTTAGGGTCAGGCTGTGGTACTGAGATCTGTTGGGTAGTCCTCCGTGCACTCTGAATAAAAAAAAAACAGCAGCATTAGTCTAAAAATCTTGAAGTGACCATACAAAATGGGACCTCACAGTTATAATGGCAAAGTGTTCCCTAAATATAAAAGACTTTGTATTATGTTAGAGGGCCAGAGTCACACAATATTACATTCTCTGATAAGCCCTTGGGTGTCAGTTAACTGAACTGGACCAGAAAAAATCCTTAAATACTCGTTTTGTTCTCCTACATGAGATATACAGTGGTAGCTGGTGGCCAAAAGACTGGACGTTCACAGAACACTCAAAGGACACCGATTTAGATAGGAAAGTGGTACTTCTCTTTATTGCCACACTTGCCTTGGTGTATTCTTTTTTTTTTCTTCACCTCCCTGAGGCACAGTGAGGCATATACATTCCCTCTTGTTTTTAGTTTATGGTGTAACTGCAACTCTTGTCTTGATCAGGCCTGGCTCCTAAGGCATTAAACATGCTTTGGCTTAGCCACAAACTAGAACATTGAAAGCAAGAGAAACGAGTAATGTGTTACAATATGTAAAACATTTGCTTCTTAAGCAAAATTGTCCAATCCAAACTGATGCTTTACTTTACCCCTGCCTACTTAATCTGTTCCAGAAATCATTCTGTGATTTGAGTCGTTTGGTACTCCAGATCTCCCTATTTCTAAATCACCTGTGTATTGCACTGATTCTTCTGCTGCACAACTAGATGTGGAGATTGCTGGAGTGCAGTTGCTAGATGTAATTGGTGGCTTCAAAGTGCGTCAAGCAAACTCTGCCTTTCGAGGTGTCCACACTTTAATATGCCAGTAACCAGTTATCTGCAGAGCAGAGATTGGATAAGTTTCCAGTGCCCAGCATGTGGCACCTATTAACATAAATTCAGCATTCGTGGAGTTTTATTACCTATCCCTTCTAGTGGGGGCATGGATTTTCTGGCCAACTCAAAGCATGGCTCTTTCAAATCTTCATAACAAATGGCCAGAAATGAAACCTTTTCACCTGGTGCTTTGAGACCTGATTGAATACAGTACTGAGCACACCACACAAACTGCTTCCTTATCTACCAGTTGCATCTGTCTACCTGAAGGAAAGTACTAGACCAGTGTATACAAAAATTGTTTTCCCCAGCACACGCTAATGTCAACATTTATTACATAAATAACAGATATCAACAATTCTTGTCTTTCTTTATATTTGTTTGGTTTATTCTCATATGTTCTTATTTAGTTCTTTTTTTAGCTTCTTTGTAGCCAACACATATTTCTTAGCCCATGACAGGTTGCCGTGACTTCCTCTGGGCTGTTTTGTCGGTATGGTTAGTGTTCTCTTTTAACCGGTTGTAATTCTGTCCCGGTTTCCCCAAGTAGTTCCTTGTCTTGGTTAGTTTTTCTCTCCCAATCGTGTAAGTATTATCCCTTATTATTTGTTGCCATCTGTATTACTGCCTTCCGAGTGTTGCTCATGCAGCCTTCTGTCGTCCCAGTGGGTATGCTTTGACTAGCGAGTACAAAGAAAGACAAGAATTGTTGATATCTGTTATTTATGTAATACATGTTGACATTAGCGTGTGCTGAGGAAACCAATTTGTTTGTATAAACTGGGTGATTTTGGTTGTCCAACTGGTGAGTGAATGATCTTTCCACCTCAGAACACTGCACATAAATAAGTTCACTACAACTTTCAAGTGTACTTCTGTAGAGCACCACAGAACCTTCTGCAGACCTCACCCGCGCTAGCTTCCTAGACCATTGGAACCCTATTCGTTCAGCTTGTGGTGCAAATGTTTGCCCCAGTTAGGAGACCTGTACCAAGATGGGAACTGGGAGCTCTGCTGGTGTGCCGCATGTCAAAACGTTCTGTGCTGATGCAGTACTTAGATCTGTACTTTCTTATATGGGACTCTGGCATCAAGGAGATTTTTTACTAAGAGTATAGTGGTGGGAGAGATTCAAGCATCATATATGGAAAATCCTTACATTGCATTTTATACCTGACAACATGCTTCAGGCAAACCTAAAGTTCTCATAAAACATGGTGTCCAAGTTTCATCCCAGGCAGATGGGTGTTATTGCTGAAGTTCCACAAACCCACCCAGCTTACTGCTCTGTCCCCAATCCCTTCGGCATCCAGAGCCTCCAAACTTATTTAATGGGCCTTCAACACAGCACACCCATCCCGTTGGCAGGAGGCTCAGGCACTTCATTCCCTAATGGAAAGCAATACCCTCCGACAAGTGGGTGCTCCAATTTGTATAGCAGATCTTCATCATCTCAACGAATATTCTATGGAAAGAGAAATTTAAGATGCTCACTTTTTCTCAAGTCCTGTCTACCTTGGATCCCAGTGACAGGAGGGTAGTGCTGGACCTCCAGGACATGTAATTCCACATTCCCGTCCTGCAGGCCTTCAGGCGCAAACTGCTGTTTACAGTGGGACAGGGGGATTTCCAGTTCACTGTACTCCTCTTTGGCCTCACCAGTGCCAGTCGGATGTTCAGGGAAGTGATGGCAGTGGTTGCAGCACATGTGCGGATGACTGGCTGCTAAAGGCGAGGTTGCCCCCGGCAGTCGTCACCCACCTTTAGACTACGGCAAACCTTCATTTGTTAGGGTTCACTATCAACATGCCAAGGTCACATAGGACTCCTTCACAGACGCTCCCTTTTATCAGAGCCATTCTGGACATGGTGCAGTTCCACGCTTAGCCTCTCGGGCAAGAAGTCCAGGACATTTGGGCAATAATCCCGATGTTTCAGCCTCAGTCTTGGATCTCTGTGAGGCTGATTCTTAAGGTGCTGGGTCTGATGGCCTCCTCCATCTTGCTGGTGAAACAAGCCAGAAGGCACATGCAGGCTCTATAATGGAACCCAAAATCCCAGTGGACACAGCACAGTGTAATCTCCCTGACCTGTTCCAGATCTTTGAGAAGACAGCAAAATAGCTGCCTTCGTGGTTGATGTACTGCTTTTGGACTCAAGTGGCAGACCCATCTTATTTCCCCACCTGGAGGTGACAGTGGTGACCAATGCATCACTTCTGGGTTGAGAGAGTCACCTGGGAGAGGTTGGAGATCCGAGGTTTCTGGTCTCCAGCAGAATCTCAGTTCTTATTAGCCTACTGGAGCTGAGGGCTTTCTGCTTGGCATTGAAAGCCTTCCTCCAATCCATGAAAGGAAATTGGTCCCAATGTTCACAAACAGTAGCTACCACCATGTGGTATTGCAACATTCAGGGTACAATCGGGTCATGGGTCCTGTGCCTGAAGGTTTCTGTACATGGCTGGAACATCAGGACCTCTTCCTGGTCATACACCACCTGGCAGGATCTTTGAACACCAAGGCAGACTAACTCAGGTGTCGATGTCTTGCACACCACAAATGTCATCTGCATTTGGAGGTGGCACAAGGTCACTTGCAAGAATGGGGAGAACCTCGGCTCGATCTGTGAGATACCTCTGAGAATGCTCTATGTCAGCAGTATTGAGTGTTGAGTTTTCCAAAGTGACTCTCGCTAGGAGACACATTGCTCTTAGACTGTAACTCAGGACTCCTGTGCACCTTTCAGCAAATAACACTCCTGCCCTGAGCTCTCAAGAAGATCCGGACAGATTAAGCCCAAGTCGTCCTGGTGGCTCAGAACTGGGCACAGGGAATTTGCCACCCAGACACGATACTACAGACCTCCGATCAAGCTGCTCCCTCTGGAGGATCTCTCGTCACAGCAGCAGGGCAGCCTCTTGCACTGAACCTTCACTCTCTCCACCTTCATCTCTGGAGATTGAGCGGAGACAGGTGAATGTCTTTAATCTTCCTTCCAAAACATGTGATGTTATTCTGGCATCCAGGCGTCCCTCGAAAAAGACAATCTACGCCTGCATTTGGGACAAGTTTGTGTCTTGCTGCTCCTCACAAGTTGACCCACTTGTTACCTCCGTGTCAGAGGTGTTGTTGTTTGTGTTATCCTTTAGCCCAGCAAGGCCTTGCCCGCTGGGCACTGTTAAAGGTTACCTGTCTGCTATCTTGGCCATCTTACATTTGCCGGGTTAGCCCTCTTTATTTCAGTCACCCATTGTGGCATGTTTGCTTAAGGGATTACAGCATCTCTTCCCACCTACCACTTTTGTTATGAACCAATGTGGCCTTAATTTGGTCTTAACTTTTCATATGTGTTCCCCTTTTGAACCCATGCAGAGCTGACCTTTAAGGCTTCTGATGGTTAAGACATCCTTTTTAGTGGCAATCATGTATGCCAGGCGAGTAAGCGAGCTTCAAGCTCTGTCTGTTAACCCTCCTGTTCGAGGCATATGAGCTGCAGATCACACACTATGCATAGATCGCCATCTGGTGTTGGGCCTGGATGTTTGCAGTTTGTTATTGTCTTGGAAAAGTCTTTGGAAGTCACAAGATGGGTGACTCCTCCTTTGGACAATAGTGCGCATGGGCATCAACTCCATCTTCAGATTGTTTTTTTAACGCCATCGGGCTCGGATGTGTTCCATGCGTTCCACTTTGGTATCATTACCAAGTTAACTTTTGACCCACAATCCATACCCAATTCTTCGGTATTGTCTCAATTGCGTTTCCCTTTCGATGCGCATCTTCACAAACTTTTACTTCGGTTCCAGTCGTCGAAGCAGGCCTTCGGGCTTAGCTGCACCATCAGGCCTTCATGGCTCATGGAAAGGACTCCCTTCAAGAAATGTCCTCAATGTTTCCACATGCTGATGTGCATTAGGTGTGTAACCTCTGCCTTTCACCTGAACACGAGGCCAAAGACTGTCCGGCTTGTGCCTCTTTCCTCTCCAAGAAAACCATCAGAGCTCGTCGAGCTCAAAGAGGCATGGCTCGATCATCGACATCTATACCGGACGACATCTTCCAGGAAGGCATCGATGTACCGGAGCAGACGGAAGAAGGCACCTTCAGCAATGCCGAGCACTCCGACGTCGAAGACATCACTCTGGGGCAACAGGTCGTAAGTACTGATGTCGACCCCCCCCCTCCCCACCCCACCGAGCGAGTTAGTTTGAGTCATTAACCCTAGAATAGAGAAAGTACAAAGCTGCCCCATAGGGCGCACTATGATGAGCTAGAGACCCTAATACAACACCTTCCAGAGGAATATAAATCAAAAGCCCATGATCTTATACAGGAAGGTAAAATAATAACTAATACTTCCATTCGCTGTGCTCTAGATGCCGCAGATACAGCCTCCCGAGCCATAAACACCTGTGTCCTTTTATGTAGACCTGCCTGGCTAAGGATATCAGGGTTTAAACAAGAGGTTCAGACTACCATACTGAACCAACCCTTTGATGAACAACACTTATTTGGACCTGAGGTAGATTCATCTTTAGTAAAGATGAAAAAAGACACTGACACCACCAAATCAATGGGAGCCTTGCAAATGCAAGCTCCCAGGAGTTCCTTTCGTCGATCCTCTTATAGGGGCGCCTCTAGAGGCTTCAACTCTGATAATGCCTCCACTTCATACAAAAGTCCCATGCAAACCTCCTCTACCAGAGGTTATTACAGAGGAGGCTATGGGGGCAATAACAGCAAAGGTAGGGGCAAAACTACCAATACTTGTACAGCCACCACCTCAAAACAATGACTTCCCGTCACTCTCCCCTGGACCATTCTACTCCAGTCGGTGGACAATTAACCCAGTTCCTACCTGTCTGGAACAATATCACCACAGACAGGTGGGTGAGACAAATTATTCATTCTGGTTATTACCTGGAGCTCACTGCAACTCCCCACAATATACCACCCAGACAGTGTCCAATGTAAGCAGAACATTTAGGACTTCTAAAACAAGGGGTGCTTTCCCTACTGCACAAACATTCAATAGAGCCAGTTCCCCTTTCAGCATCAAAACACAGGAGTTTACTCCCTGTACTTTCTGATTCCAAAGAAGGATGGTACCCTGAGGCCCATTTGAGACCTCAGACCATTAAACCTATTCATACAATCAGACCATTTCCACATGGTCACTCTTCAACAAATCCTTCCCCTACTCAAACAAGGCGATTTCCTTGCCACTTAAGATCTCAAGAACGCCCACTTCCACTTTCCCATTCACCCTGCTCACAGGAAATATCCATTTGGAGTTACCACAGCACCCAGAGTATTTACAAAATGTCTAGCAGTGGTAGCAGCCCATTTAAGAAGACAACAGACTAATGTCTTCCCATACTTGGACGACTGGCTCATAAAAGTCATGTCACATACTCAGTGTGTACGTCATACACACACCACAATCAGACTACTCCACGACTTAGGGTTTGCAAACAATTACCCAAAGCCTCGCCTCCAACAATCCCAGAACCAACAATATTTAGGTGCCACAATAGACACCTCAAAAGGCCTTGCATATCCCAATCCAGCCAGGATAGCAAGCACTTATGAAAAAAATTCTATCCACAACACTCGTGTGTTTATGCAACTAATAGGGATGATGGCCTCTTGCATATTCATAGTTCCTGACGCAAAACTCCAGATGCGCCCCTTATAGGAATGCTTGGTACGTCAGTGGAACCTAGCTCAAGGTCAGCCAACGATCCGGTGTTGGTAGACGGCGCACACATCACTCTTTGCTGTGGTGGAACACTCAAACCCTTTCCAAAGGGGCGACCGTTCCTAGAGCTGGTTCCACAAATCGTGTTAACAGCAGACGCATCGCTCACCGGCTGGGGAGCTCATCTACTACATCACACCATACAAGGCAGGTGGGCACCACAACAAAAGCTACTCCACATCAATCACTTGGAGTTACTAGCAATATTTCTGGCATTAAAAGCATTCCAGAAACATGTATCAAACAAAGCTGTTTTAGTCTGGACGGAGAATATAACAACGACGTATTATCTACAAAAACAAGGGGGGACAAACTCTACAGCTCTCTCAACTAGTTCAGAGCCTATGGAGATTTGCAATTCCTCAAAACATATTCCTCTTAGCCGAACATCTTCCAGGAATACAGAATCAGATGGCAGATCTGTTAAGTCGTCAGCACAACAAATCCACAAGTGGGAACTTCATATACACGTCCTTCAACTGTTTTTCCAAATGTGGGGGCATCCAGACAAAGATCTCTTCGCCACACATTTAAACACAAAATGCCCAAGCTTCGCCGCCAGATATCCACGCCTATTGTCCAGAGGCACTGCGATATGGATGAATTGGTCAGGCTGATTTGCCTACGCTTTTCCGCCTCTCCCACTCATTCCATTAGTGGTACGCAAGCTTCAACAACAGTCACTAACACTGATCCTAGTTGCTTCAACATGGGCCAGACAACCATGGTACACAACCTTGCTGGAACTATCAGTAGTAGTTCCCCACCAAAAGCTACATCTCTCCCCACAACTGTTAACCCAGAACCATGGAGAGATCACACAGCCAGATCCAGCACAGCTCAACCTAGCGATCTGGCTCCTGAGATCTTGGAGTTTGGGTACCGAAATCTTCCACCTGATAGTATGAATGTAATCAAAGAAGCTAGACGCCCCACCACTAGAGCCTGCTACAATATCCTTTATCAATAACGCAATCAATCCTCCAAATGCGTCTGTTCAAAACATCATATGTTACCTACTACAGCTTCAACAGTGTAATCTAGCTCACACATCAATCAGGTTACATCTCGCTGCCATAGCAGCATACCTGCAAAATAGACAACATCTCTCATTATTCAGAGTACCTGCCATTAAAGCATTTATGGAAGGCCTCAAAAGAATAATTCCTCCCAGGGTACTACACTCTCCAGTATGGAATCTAAACATTGTCCTCACTAGGTTAATGGGTCCTCCATTTAAACCTCTGCATAAATGGGAGCCACAATTTCTTACATGGAAAGTTGCTTTCCTTATAGCTATCACATCTTTCAGAAGAGTCGGCGAGCTGCCGGCACTAACTATTCATGAACCATTTTTACAACTCCATCATAAAGTGGTTCTTGGGACAAACCCGAATTTCTTCCAAAGGGTATTACTCCCTTCCATCTCAACCAATCTGTAGAGTTGCCAGTCTTCTTCTCGCAACCACAAACAGTAGCAGAAAGAGCTCTTCATACTTTAGACGTCAAAAGAGCACTTCTTTACTACATTGAAAGAAAAAACGTTTTTGTAAAACAAAACAGCATTTTGTTTCCTTTTCACCACCACATAAAGGCATTCCCATATCAAAGTCTGGAATTGCAAGGTAGATTGTCAAATATATTCGAATTTGCGATCACAAAGAGAAACGCACACTTTCTATTCCCCCTAAAGCTCATTCCACTCGCGAAATAGGGGCTTCCATGGCATTTTTATGAAACATTCCCTTAGATGATAATTGCAAAGCAGCTAAAGGGATGGTACTGCTATGTAATCTATGCATAGTGTGTGATTTGCAGCTCATGTGCCTCGAACGGAAAATGCTTCCTACCAGTAGGCATCTGTTCTTGGCATGTAGAGCTGCAGATTCACACACGCCCACCAACCTCCCCGGCTACCTATATCTGTTCCAGTATTATCCTATTTAGATACAACATGCATGGACATCTTTCTGTTCTCACAAAACTCCATTGTTTCCCTTCTTGGCGAAAAAATAATCTGAAGATGGAGTTGATGCCCATGCGCACTATTGTCCAAAGGAGGAGTCACCTATCTTGTGACTTCCAAAGACTTTTCCAAAACAATAACAAACAGCCCAACACCAAATGGCGATCTATGCATAGTGTGTGAATCTGCAGCTCTACATGCCAAGAACAGATGCATACTGGTAAGTAGCATTTTCCTACACCAGCTTCTATCCAGACAAACTGTTTCTTCAGACCTACGCTTCTTTCCTGCTGAAAGTGGTGACCCAATTCTATATCTGGCAGAGCATCACACTGCTGACATTTTTCACTCCACTTCATCCATCCAAAGAGGTGGGGAGACTCCATTGTATAGATCCTAAAAGAGCCTTCTCCTTTTACATCGATTATACTAAAGAACTCTTGATATATGATCAGCTCTTCATTGTGATAGCTGGAGTGAAAAAAAGCAAGGAATTGCAGAATCAGACCATCTCCCTTTGGATTTTGCCTTGCATAAAAATCTGTTATGCATTGGCAAAGAAGTAGCCTCCTGAAGGCTTGCACGCTCAGTCCACCAGATCCAAAGCAGATACCAGTGCGTTAGCACTTGTAGTGCCTGTCCTGGACACCTGTCAGGCTGCTACTTGGGCAGAACTCCACACGTTCACAAACTTTGCTTGGACAGTCCGTGTTGGAACCTGGGATGTCAGGTCACCTAGGGTAGCCTGGCCTAGGGCAAGACATGCAATTCTAGAGGCACAAGTGTGAAGGTTGCAAACCACCCAGCAGTAAATCCACGCAATAACACTTAAAAAGGACACTACACCAATTTGTTAGGAAAATAAGTACTTGTTTATAAAAATAATCTCTTTGCTCTCTTGGTACTAGAATTCACAGTTCAATATAATGCATTCTGTCAGGAAAAGAACCAGTACGTTTAAAATTGCCAAATAATGTCAAAAACACAGTACTATTAAATTATCATCACATTACATTTAGATGACTTGAAATCAGTAGCTCTACCTTCAGAGATGTTAACTTATTTCAGTATTTATCATCAATAATACATTTATTCAGACCCCAACATTGACCAGATTTGACTTCAATGAGGAATTTCAGTTTAACCAGAAGTTTAGTTAGAGACCAGCAATCTCTGTGAGGAACTTATGCCTTCACTTAACCAGCAGGTTCCTTTATGTTACTCCCCAACTTGTGTTGAACAGGGATGGAAACGACCAGTGTCTAATTTACTCCATTGTAGGCTCTAGCGCCACTTCCCCCTGCAGTTCACCTCCTTACTTGTAATTGTGTCGATGCTGGAATCGTCCTGCGCCGGAAGCAAGGGGGAATAGCAGCCGATATGGCCAAGGAACCGAGGGTGGGAAAGGCTCTCTCGCCTCTGAAGGCTCCTCAGCTCTCCCTTCCCACTCGGGCCAGCTCCTCTATGTGGCGCTCGAGCGGAAGGAAACAGCGGTTATAACACTGCCCCCAGGCCGCTACCGGGTCCCTTAACTCTCCCTCCCTGCTCGGGCCAACTCCTCGGGGTGGCGCTCGAGCGGGAAGTAAAGGCGGAACACGCTGACGAGCTGTTGTGGCTCCTGGCGCTCCACCTCAGCGCCGGTCGGGCAAAGACACTTCTCCCTCGGTCATGCGCGGTACGCCCACGCCGGCGCCGCCGCCTACTGCGCAGGCATACAGGGAAGGACGCGACTCTTTCTCGGGCCTGCTCACTTCCTTGCCCCTCCTTCCGGGGATAGCTGCGTCGTCTTGGGCATGCGCGATGGCGCCTTCTGACAGGGACTGCCCCTCACCTCCTCCTCACTCGGGGCATGCGCGAAGGCGCTTCCTGGACAGTGTCTCGTCCCAACTTCTCCTTCTCCACAATAGCGCTACTACAGCAACGCGACCAGGGCCCCCGGGGTCCTGCACACAGCTGAGGCGGCGCTGCCTCAGGGAAGCCGGCACCCCTCACCCCTCGTCAGTTCCCAAGGAAATCAGGGGATCTGCCGACTGCACGTCCGGCCAGGACCTTCCGGGACACAAGGGCACCAGCCTTCCCCCACACCCAGGAAGGTAGGAAACAGCGCTGGGTCTCTTCTCACGTCAGCTCCCACTTCCTAACCCTACAAAGTCCTTTTACCACGCAAAACTGCGCAAAACTGGATGGAGGCGGGTGTCAAGGGATGAGGGTTATTCTTTCAGAGTTCCTTCCACTGGGCAGAGGACTGCGCTCCACAGCGCCACAGTCTCCTTCTCCTGTTTACACCCCACTATTTTTAAGCAAGGGGTTAGTCAGGCGCCCAGGGTCTCCAGCCATTCAACGCAGCAGGGATAGGTCAAGTAACCCAAGGGAGGAAGGGTGGTGAATCAATAGGCCCAAACCTCTGACTAGCCTACCCCCACCTTAAGCTACAGCCTGTCCTCCAGCTGACTCTCTCAGGTAGACAAAATGGCTGCCCAGCATTCCGCCTTTTATAGGCTGACCCTCAGAGGTCCAGAAGGGACCAGAAGGTTCTGGAACGCCCTATACTAGTCTATGGGCAAGTTCTGGGTTTGGCAGTTAGGGCAGTTGGTAGCCACCATTTTGTGGTTCCAACTATTCCTGTCAGAACAGGCCTCTGGGCCTGAGGTGAAAAAACTATGAGGGGGGAAAAGAACACCTATCCCCTTGACCAACACCTAGAAAAAGTCAGTGGACAAAAATTATTAAGGGTATGAGGGGCTAAAAGGGGACAAAATAAATAATAATTTGGAGGGACTACGCAAAAAAAACAGACAGGTCTAACAGTCCGGTCCATCGAAATGAGCATTTTGCCCTTTCGGTCCTTCGAGACTTTTAGGTTTAAGCCTGCTCACAGACCCTCCTCTGGGCAGGTATTGCTTGGCTATCCTAAGATGAGGAATCTGTGGTTAGAAGTCTCTGTCAGAAGGACAATTTATTTAGCTTTCGTAATGCTTTTCCTGTTAGAGACTCAAGAACAGCAGATTTATCACAGGCCCCTTCTATCTTCCCAACTCTGTGAAATGGGCTCTTCATCCAATAGATCTTCTTAGCATCTGCACACCATACAATCGTGGCTCCGTGCTTTTGGCAAATAAATAGTCACAAACTTTCGACGCTGGCAGTGTCAACTATGAGTCTCTCAATGCCACCTACCGGTGCATAGAGGTACTACTCAACATTTTCCAGATCCAATCTTATCCCTGGGGAGTAGTCTAAGGTGAGAAATTTGACGTTGGATAGAATCTCTACCAGAAAAAGCATTACAAAAGTTAAGTACAATTTTCTTGAACTCTTCCATGTTGCAGTGCTTCGTCAGTGTTTGAGCAGTTTGTTCAAGAACTTTGTCACTTGTGGAAGGTGGAAGCTAAACCCTTTCTGGTTCCACAAGTTGGACACCTGATCCCTTTTCTTGTAACCCATCTACAAGTAGTACTTCTGGTCTCCGGTACAGAACATCTCATCACTAAGTTGAATGTGTCCTGAATGGTATTTTGCTCCTCAGTCTATGGGAGCGACGTCCGTTTTGCCTGTACGTTTTTGAACTTGAGCGAATGAGAGCTCATGTAATTGCTTACTATCTGGGCTGTTGTCCCAACTGGAAGTTTAGCCTCATCCCCAAACAACGCCTTGCATCACTGTGATGTAAACTCTCGGACTGAAGATACCAAAATAGTCAGCAACTTGTGGCTAGTTTTTTTATTTGTATTTTTCTTAAACCTTTATTGTGTATTTAAAGCAGAAATCAAACAAGATACATTGCAAAACACAAAGAACATAGTTATGTGCAGATAATAGGTATTCCAAAGAGTGCCGTAGAACCTTTACCATTTTTGATTAATGAAAAAAAAAACATTAATCTCCCATTTTACTTTCCATAACCCCTAATTTAATGGCCAAGTCTGGCACGTATCTGAACAAGGGATATATTAAGAAAACTCTATTTGATACATTTCCATTCTTGTCTGAACTAGGTCTATCCTCATCTAAAAAAACGTTTAAAACCCTACTCCGAGATCCTTAATATTCAGCGTATGAGTCCTGTTGATCCGACTCCCCGCAGCTTCTGGACTATACTTATCATTGGTTCCTGCATTGCCTATTTTGAAGTTTTGTTTGGTAGACAGTGCTTGAAGAATTCCCCACTTACTTTTTTGCCTTGATATCTTGATATATCTCCTCACTTCTCAGTGGCCTTATCAAGTGTCAAAATTAGACATCTATTAGACAGAAACAAACTTAATAGACGTCACTGTCTAGACTAATGGCTCCCTATATCAAGATCAGGCTTTTGTTGCAAAATCTTTTTGTCTGCTTCTTTTGTAATATTCTTTCGATAGGAACTTTTAAGAGTTTTTTTCTAGAGTAATGGGTCAACAGTTCAGATGTACTGTAATGTTAACTGCATGACTTTATCAGTGTCCGTCATCCTCTCTTCTCTCCTTTCTGACCATTCTTTGGTCGTTCTCTTGACTAACACATTACCAAAATCAGAGTGTTTGTGCCAGACACATATTTTATATACTAGTTCCTGTCATCTCTGGGGAATAGTAGATAATTGAGTTATCAAGACTTAGTCAAATCAAATCCAATCCAAAAACTTGATTCTATATATGTAAAACAACCAACAAAGTGTACATAGGTAAAAAGCTGAATACATTGCACATGAGTAGTTTCCAATTGTAAAAGACCAAAAAATATAGGGTGACACTTGGTATACAACATGGAGCCAAAATGAGTAATGTCTAAAAAAAGCTTTAAATGTTTAAAAGGAGTACAATGTCAGTTTAAAATCATATTAGGGTCATCGCTATGTCGGTACAACAATAATTTTACTTATATTAATTGCATTTGAAATAAATAGTGCTACATTACGACAAACTCTAGCATCATTTAGTTCGGACAAATATTTTTGGGCAGCAATATGTGATCCATTGCTGTACGCAAGCAATTGGTTTTAACCCTTTCGATGCTGATGACGAGCTCAGCTCGTCATCACCCACGGGTGGCGTGTACTGATGACGAGCTGAGCTCGTCATGAACAATGTAGTACACAAAGGGCCAGCACAGCGCAAAAATCACCGCAGCAGCGATGCGGTTAAGTAGTAACTTCTAAACCCAGCATAGAAACCACAGAACAGCATGAAGTGCACAGTGCTTTGCTTACTCTGGCCATCACAAGGGCAAGGAGTCGAATCAGGAGGACACATTTTCATGGTAGGGAAGGGGACTAGATGGTGGGCAATTCCCAGTCTGAATCAAGACTTGAACACTTCTGAGCTGCAAAGCTCTGTCAGAGGTAAATGACTATACAGGAGACAAGCATTTGCAATGCAATAGGGCTCGCATTAGTAAAGTTAGAGGTATTAGTATTGTAAATGACAATTTTTTTGTTTTTTTTTGTTTTGAAAATAGCGAAGTTAATAACTTTGTCATTTTGAATGCCAATAGTGTTAACTTTTGTAAACGTGACAGCTATAGCATTTGTAATGCAATATGTGTTGTATTTACATGACTTAGATGTATTAATATTAAAAATAACAATGGGTTGTATTTTTTCAATATTTAATACTTATAAAAGTTATTGTAATTTATAATGGCAATAGCTTAACGTTTTGCAAATAACTTTTTGGAAGATTATGTTTAGTGTATTTTATTGTGATGAAAATACAAGAACAGAAGTGAAATATTAACTTTTTTGTGACATTTGTAATCAAGTTTGAAACATTGAGAGAACAAATTTGAATCAGTTGTTGTTGAAGGGTTGCACAGATTGATGCTGTGGTGGCTCTGAATGATGTTGTGGCGGCGACGAGTGATGCTGTGGCGTTCAGTGATGCTCTGGTAGCGCATAGTGATGTTGTGGGGCCCCTGAGTGATGCTGTGGTGATGCGATGGATAGTGAGGGTGGTAGATAGATAGTGGGAGGGCGAGAGATAGAGGCAGGGTGAGAGATAGAGGCAGGGCAAGAGGGCGAGGGATGGAGTGTGGGCGAGGGATGGAGTGTGGGCGAGGGATGGAGTGTGGGCGAGGGATGGAGTGTGGGCGAGGGATGGAGTGTGGGCGAGGGATGGAGTGTGGGCGAGGGATGGAGTGTGGGCGAGGGATGGAGTGTGGGCGAGGGATGGAGTGTGGGCGAGGGATGGAGTGTGGGCCAGGGGAGGGATGAAGTTGAAAGAATTTATTGAGCACTCTAACACCCAGCGGTTTCTTTGCGCTATGAGTTGACAGCACAGAGGGGAGAGCGGAGAGGTACTGGGAAGGAAAAGCTAGAGAGAAGAGGTGATTTTTAAAGCTTTGCGAAAGTCCATATAGATGGGGATGGACCTAATGGTGAAAGGGAGAGCATTCCAAAAGCGAGGGGCAAGGGTGGAGAACCTCATGCCTCCTAGTTTCTTACTCCGAAAGCGGGGTACATCCAGGAGTACCTGAGTCGAGGAACGGAGGCTTCTGCTGGGAACATAGGCACGGATCTTCGAATTAACAAAGACTGGAGCAGTGCCAGCAAGGGCCATGAAGGTCAGGCAGCCCAGCTTGAATAAGGAACGCTGGGAAATGGGCAACCAGTGAAGGGATTTAAGCAGAGGGGTAATGCAGTGAGATTTGGGGAGCCTGTGAATGAGACGCGCAGCTTGGTTTTGAATAAGTTGAAGTCTCCGAAGCTTGTAGGCAGAGATGCCTACATAAAGGCCGTTCCCATAATCCAGATGGAGTGTGGGGCGGGGGAGGGATGAGGTGTGGGGCGGGGGAGGGATGGGTCTGGGGCGGGGGAGGGATGGAGTGTGGGGCGGGGGAGGGATGGAGTGTGGGGCGGGGAGGGATGGAGTGTGGGGCGGGGAGGGATGGAGTGTGGGGCGGGGAGGGATGGAGTGTGGGGCGGGGAGGGATGGAGTGTGGGGCGGGGGAGGGATGGAGTGTGGGGCGGGGGAATGGATGGAGTGTGGGGCGGGGGAATGGATGGATGGATGGAGTGGGGGGATGGATGGAGTGGGGGGATGGATGGATGGATGGAGTGGGGGGATGGATGGATGGAGTGGGGGGGATGGATGGATGGATGGAGTGGGGGGATGGATGGAGTGGGGGGATGAATGGATGGATGAAGTGGGGGGGTGAATGGATGGAGTGGGATGGATGGATGGATGGATGGATGGATGGAGTGGGGGGATGGATGGATGGAGTGGGGGGATGGATGGATGGATGGATGGAGTGGGGGGGATGGATGGATGGAGTGGGGGGATGGATGGAGTGGGGGGGATGGATGGATGGATGGATGGAGTGGGGGGGATGGATGGATGGATGAGTGGGGGGATGGATGGATGGATGGATGGAGTGGGGGGATGAATGGATGGATGAATGGTGTTGGACTTGGCCCGCAGGGCAGGTTCACCCCTAGACTTTTTGCCTTATTTGTGACCCTGTGTCAGTGATTTTTGGGTCTCTGCGCACTTTCCCCTGAGTCCCAGAGTGAAAGTGCGTGCGTGTAGTATGGCTGGCCTGCCCTCCCATAGGAATGCATGGGGAATGTGTGTGTCCCTGGTAGTTCCTGATGCGTGGGGAGTGCAGGCTCGAGTTTGGTATGCCTGAACTCGGGAGAGTGAATGCTGCAAGATGGTGTCTGCGGCATGTGTGTGTCTAGTTGGGAAGTGCTACTTCTGGACATTGAGATATGTGTGCAGTGAGGGTGCTGGAGCGTGATTGGCTGGAGCTGGCTGGCATGCCAGGCTCCAGGAAGTCTGGATGGGTCTGCCCGGTGGTGAGTGGGAGATTAGCATGAGTGATGTGTGGGAGGAGTGTACCTGTGTCCTGGATGGGCTGGGTTTTCCCCACACAATGCTGGCTCCGCCCCCCTGTGGTGTGTCTAATGACCCTAGCCTCCCCAGTGAAAGGAATGGGTGGTTGGGCCATCAAGAGTGCTCCAGAACCAGCTGCGACTGGTTTTCCCCCCACCCTGCACATTGTAACAAAGGATTTGTTGGTATAAGAAGGGGCTGTGTCCCCACTGAAAATGTTCTTCTTTTGGAATCCTGCCAGAGGGGGCTGCTGCTGCTGCTGGGGCCAGAAGGACCGCCACTTGGGGAGTCTCCCTGCCTGGAGACCCAGTGTGCTGGCTCTGGCCCAGCCTTGCCCCCCTGCCTGCCCTGAGGAACTTTTGCTGGGCTTATTAGCCCCCAGCGCCTGGGAGCGCTTTGTATTGCCTTTTGGCGCTTGAGAGCGCTCTGTGGTGACCCCGCGCTTAATAGCGCTTTATTTGCCACTTTAGCGCTGGGAGCGCTTTACTGGCCTTTATAGCGCTTGGGAGCGCTTTGTTCGTGAAGGCCGGTGCCCACCCGGCATTGCCCCGTGTTTCACCGCCGCAGCCCGGAGTGCTCGGAAAACGTTGCCGGGCCGCTGCCAATTGCGACCCGGAAGTGCCCGCCTCCCTGCTCGGGGCCGCGCTGCCATTGGCGGACACCCGAGGCAGGAAGCCAGGCAAGTTGCAGCGTGACGGGGCCAGGCGGAGAAGCAGGAAGCAGCCTGCACGTCCTACCGAGGCTCCCGAGTGAGAGGAGCCCCGGACCTCTGCCAAACCGCCGGTGAAGAGGAGCCTGGACCAGCGGGAGAGACCCGCCGCCGCTGCAAACCCGGTGAGTGCAGGTGCCTGCAGGGGAGGGGGGGAGCGTCGGGACACATTGCCGGTGTCCGCCCCGCCCCCTCTCTGTAGCGCGACCTCGCGCCTTGGTGTTTTTGGAGCCTGAGGGCTCGGGGGCATTGTGTACTGAAGAGCCCAGAGAGGCTCCAGCGTCCCGCACAGTCCTTGTTTAGCGAGCCAGAGAGGCTCGTGGGCGCACCTATGAAGAGCTGAGAGAGGCTCTTGAGGAGCATTTGTCCGTACCCCGGGTCCCCAGAGAGAGGGACCCCACAGCCCAGCGAGGCTGCACCATTGGCTGGGAGTCCAGAGAGGCTCCAGCCTGCCCTTTCGCTTGGCGAGCCCTGAGAGGCTCGAGTGCCCCCCCCCCCCCCCCCCTGGTCTGAAAGCCTGAGAGAGGCTCTGAGGGGGTCATTTCTTGCCTGGGAGTCCAGTGAGGCTCCAACTTTGTGCTAACTTTCCCTGCTCCAGTTGTCCAGCACTTAGTGGACAACTGCCACGTTTAGGCCCTGACATTGGGACACCGGGACAAGTCACAGGTGGTGACTGGTGAGTTTGGGGAGAGAGTTAGTGACTTTTACACCTCTGAATGTTACGGCATCATGTGTTTTGCTTACACCTCTGAATGGGTAGATTATTCATCATGTGTTCTCTTTGTCCTTTTACACCTCTGAATGTTACGACATCATGTGTGTTGCTTTTGCACCCCTACAGGTAGTGTGACGTGTAGGTGGTTGTTTTCTCCCTAGGTACAGGTGGTGCTAGGGAGGCCCTGTTACCAGTAATTACTGGTTGTATGCTATTACTGAAAGTATTGCTTTATTACTGAAGGTATTGCTAAAGTGCTATTACTGAAAGTATTGCTTTATTACTGAAGGTATTGCTAAAGTGCTATTACTGAAAGTATTGCTTTATTACTGAAGGTATTGCTAAAGTGCTATTACTGAAAGTATTGCTTTATTACTGAAGGTATTGCTAAAGTGCTATTACTGAAAGTATTGCTTTATTACTGAAGGTATTGCTAAAGTGCTGAAAGTATTGCTGCTAAAAGTGTTGATACCCTTGACAGTGGTTCAAGTGACCCTGTCCTGTACAAATATCCCTTGTAAATTCCGCCCGTGCCTGATTGGCACAGTGTAATAAGATGTGTGTTTTATCTGATGTATATTTTTATAATACAAAGGCTATTTTTACATAACCTTGTGTGGAGTGTTTCTTTGTGGTGGGCCTTGGGTGTTGTTGCTGGGGTGCGTGCGCAAATACTTAACTTACATCGCCTCCAAGTTTAGCCTTGACTGCTCGCGCCACGTTACCTAGAGGGCGAGTGAGGGGTTATCTTGGCGTGTGACTCCCTTGCCCTGACACTTAGAACTGGCGATCCCTGACTGACCTCGACGCGAGTCTTGGCCGGCCAGGGTCCCGGGTCTAACAAATGGATGGATGGATGGATGGATGGATGG